>NC_136901.1:31684697-32320708 GCF_949606895.1 Notothenia rossii | reverse complement strand
GTAGTGTTTTGTAGAGGTTTTTCATTGCCAGCTAAAATCTTGCCTAGGGCTGCAAATTGGTCAAACCGGCCCTGATGTCATCCCCACAGCACCCCCCATTTGAAACATGTTCCCACGGCTATGGTAACACCTCATATTAGTTTGAAGCCATAAGCACAACCATTTAGCGTTGGTGTAATTTACAGTATTTGTACATCTTAACATAAAGGTGGACTTTTTAGGTTTTCACAGTGACAACGATTTGGCTAAACACACCAACCTGTTATTTCTCATCAGCCACTTTACACCTACCTGTTTATTCCCGTCATTTAAAAAAATACAGTCTGGGATACTGTTGTTTTTTGGTTTTTGGGACATAAATCTCAGTTGGAAGCAAACAGCAGTTGAAACATTGGCAGATGGACTTAAACACACTTCTTATCTGGCTGTACACACTCACAGCAAAAGAGGAAAATAAGAGTTGGATGTTGGGATCACCTCAGTCCTGCCGTGGCGGCCCCGGGGGAATATCATATTATGAGGTAGCCAGCCATAACATCAGACCTGTTGGGCTGAAAGGTCATACCCAGGAACAGAATGGCCTCTGTCCATTCAAAGAAATTAACTTTTATTTGACCCCATTCTGCCACCCTGAGTGATTTCATAGTCCAAACTCACACGGCTGGAAATATAGTGTTTAGGCTTCCAAATGTGTCAAACGTCCCCTGATAGAGATGATGAGCAGATATGTTCACTCTGCTTTTGATTGTAACAGTGATACGGTGTGTTGGGTTTAATTGTAGTGTGAAATGCTTCATAATTAAAGGGTAATCAATCTACACAAGGCGTAAACCACCAGATGCCATGTAATGAAACCTGTCAGAGTGCATGGTCTCTGTCTCTTTAACTGTCTGTCCATTTAAAGATAAACATATTAAAACTCTATGACATGCTTCTTAAACACTTAATGCCATGCATGACCATTCAAGGGGATCCACATCGCAACATCACGCCAACAGCTTATTCATATTTTATTTTCGCACGACAGCAGACAGCTTAAGCAGAGGAAGTATTTGTACCACACTTGTAAAAATGTCAATGTGAAAACAAACAACAAAAACTATACAGGCAGAGAGGTAGTTTCATGAAAAGCAAATTTGTTCCTTAATACTTTGTCATTTATGGCCACTGTGAACATAACGTCATAAAAATAATTAGCTTATAGCCTGGAGTGTCAGCCCTTCTCAGTGCCATCTTGATTCTATGGTCCAGTCAGAGATCAGATCAGAGACTGTTGTAGTGATTTTGTCTGCCATAGTAAGAGGGTTAGACCCCATATATGGGGTTCAAAATAAATCTAAAGGATCATTTATTAATTTATCCCTAATGACTCTCTAATGATTCTGTTGTTAGTGAAATACTAGATATTAGAGTTTAAGTCTTTCAGGCTTCCAACAATATTCAAAATAAATAATTGACTAAATGTCACTGAGGTTAGGGCTTGTCAACATATTAAGCACATATGAGGAGGGGTCACAGGATCATATTCAGGTGAAGGGCTGGAAAACACTGCTCTGTGTGTGTATACAGGGTTATCAACCTGGGCTGAGTAGAAACTCCTGAACTGCAGGGGCCCATTGACCTCTATAAGCTTACTGTGCGCAAACTGATTTTTTACACATTGACATGCTAAAGGGCCTTAGTATTGGCTCAATCTCCATATTTGGAAATAATAGTTTGACGTTTTGAGAAATACGCTTCTCTCTTGGTTGAAATCAGAAATTAGCTTAGCATAAATAATTGTTTTTACCATTCATTTTCTCCATTAAAAAGCAAAAAAAGCATTTTATTATCCAAAATGTAATCTGAGGCTCCGCCTGGAAAAGGATCCCATGTGTCGAGTTCTAAATGATCTCAGTTTGGTGCTTATGTACTGTATGATGACAATGTTGAAATGATTAGGCCTTTGTTAGTTTAAATCAAATCTGTGGCCGACTGATACTGTGGCACAGACATTTATAATAACCTGCAAAGTGAATGGTAGCAGCTAAGGGGTGTTTAGGGGGGCTTTTGAGCTTGTTTTTGCCCTGCGGCCCCAGAGCAGCTAAATCCGGCCATGTGTGCATTTTTTTTTTTATGTATAAACAGCTTGATCAAGAATGAAATGCCTTTAAGCATTTAAGCACACTTCAGTATAGGGTAAAAAAGAAAGGGGGAGCTCACTATTCAGACTGCTAAAGCCTGTAATGGGATCATACAGTAGCTTGTAGGAACACACAGCAGGGGGTTGAAGGAGTGCACTGTCATGACTGAATTACAACAGAACAATGAGACTTAATAGTGAGCAACAAGTGCTGGCTTCTTTTTTTAACGTTGATATTTCCTAGTCATTGTCACGGTGGTGCAGCAGTTCCCATCTAAAAGGATTTGGCCCACGACTTGCAGAGGATCTTCTGGAAGGCGCGTCTGAAGTCTCGGTTAAAGATGGTGTAAATAGCCGGGTTAAGGGAGCTGTTACAGTAGCCAATCCAGAAGAAAAATGTAAACAGGGGGTCGGGGATCTTACAGGAATCCCTGCACACACCGCGCAAGCTGTAACTGAAGAAAAAGGGGAACCAGCACACTACAAACACCCCCATGACCACCGCCAGGACAAATGTAAACCTCTTCTCCCTGGCCTGCGAGACCTTTTTCCTGGCAAAGGAGCTCCGACGGCGCTTCCTCCTGGAGGTGAAGAGGTCCATGGATTTGTTGCTGACCCTGGCGATGCGACTGCACTGTTTGCTGATTTTCTTTTGGCTGGCCCTCTTGGCTTTCAGGGAGTCCTCCTGCTGCTGGGGCTTGTGACCTTTGCCCTCTGAGGAGGAACTCTCCTCCATGTCCCCATCCTCAGTATGTTGCATGATGGTGTCGGTGCGTTGGCTGGGCGTAGGCGGGCAATGACAGTGGCCGTTCTCCCTCTCGCCATGGTAAGGGGAGATGGCTTTGCTCAGTCCATTTTCAGTTTGTGTCTCTCCATCTGGCCTGGGGATTTTCCCAGACATGGTTCTGGTTCTGGTTTTGGCCACCTGGTATATCCTGATGTACACCAGCACCATGATTATGCACGGGGCGAAGAAGGACGCAATGCTGGAGGAGAGGATGTACCAAGTGTCATCATTGAGCTCGCACTGAGGCAGGGAGCTGAGGTCCTTGTTGCTGTCTATAGAGATGAGTGGCGGAGAGGAGATGAAAGCAGATATGAGCCACACGATGAGGATGATGCACTTTATGCGTTTGGGAGTCCGCTTCAGGTTGTACTCTACAGCCTGCGTAACGGACCAGTAGCGGTCCAGGCTTATTGCGCACAGATGAACAATAGAAGAAGTGCAGAACAAAACATCCAAAGCCAGATAAATGCCGCACCAAACTTTTCCGAAATACCAGTACCCCATAAGTTCGTTCGCCAGAGAAAACGGCATCACCAAAGTGGCGACAAGGATGTCCGCGGTGGCCAGAGACACCAGAAACAGGTTCTGTGGGGCTTTCAGCGCCCGGCTCGTCAGCACCGCAATAACCACCAGAATATTCCCAACCACGGTGAACAGAATGAGAAAACTCACAAGAGCCGCAATGCTGGCTATCGCTGCTAGAGAATATCCACTGTCCAGACTCCAGGAGGAATTCAGATGGATCACCGTGAACGCGTCCATTCCGCTGGCGTTAAACGAATCCATCGCGACTGTGCGCGCCTTATGTATATCCTGGAGTGGCTGAATATTGGCATGAATTCACATTCAGCCTTCTAACAATTGAGGAGTCCATCCAAAACGCGCAGTATCCAATTTACAAATCTGACGACATGGATACGCGCGCATAAAAAGATCCTTAACGTATTTGAGGGTTAAAAGCAGCCATATCTCAAAATCACTTACTTCAATTAAATAATAATCTCTCGTTCCCCCTTTCATAGTCTTCTCTCTGATGGTGAGGAGTTGAGTGCCGGCCAGCCGCAGCTCTCCTCCCTCAGCATGGTGCGCTCTCGCTCCTAATGATGCCCCATGTGTTGTTCTCATAAAACTCACCCACTGCTGCCCCGCCCCCGCCACACAGCATTATTTTTCATATTTTTGGGATATGATAAGGTTAGGGAACAGACTGAATTTTGGCTCAAATGATATCAATTTCTAATACATCCCAGTGTTTGGATGTAACCCCAAATCTTTCCAAAGGTAATAGCTTAATAAAACACATTTTTTACTACTTTTCTTTACCTCAATTAAATAAAATCTTGAATACTGTACGATGCTTAACATTGCTGCATACAGGTTGTCAGGCTATTTGAGGTGAAACTCAGAAATATGTGCACAGAAACCTGAGAGACACGTGAAGGATGAGATCTTTGGAGTTTTGGCAGCAGTCTCGAGGGGAGAGAGTGAAGGAGGAGAGTCAGAGTGTGATTGGGGTGAGCTGAGGGAAGTTGGAGATGCGAGGTGTGTTGGGTTTTGGCGTTGAGCTCATCAGGGGAGAGGCGGGCTGCTCGTTCAGATGAACCGTAAGAAGATGGATTGATTTATCTTCTTACACACCTTCACACGTCAACATGTTTAGGGTTATTTCTCATTACTCATGCTCCCACACACATATATCTAGACTTCCAACTCAAAACACTGTGTGTTTAATGTTTCTTTCAGTGCTTTTGTAAAAGCATATGTCCTTCAAGGGGTGGGGAGCTGATTTTAATTGACAGGGACAAACATTATGTGCATTATTTACCTGGTTTCTCCATCTTAAATATAGTTTTATCTCCTATAAAATAGTAAGTTATTGGGGAGGCTTTAAATAATCCTACTTTCCCACTTCCAGAGCTGTTCTCTATTCTGCACATTAGAGCACAGTGCAACGCATGGTTCTGTGATGGAAGTCAAGTAGCTGCCTTTTAGTAGTCGAGAGCTAAAAATGTGGAGACCTCCTCACTCATAGTACATACTGTCTCATTTCAGCGATGTTTTATAACAGAAAATGTTATAACAATGTTTCACACAATATATATCAACCTGAGGAGAAAAGGCTGAAATAACAAGTGCCTGTGCATAAAGAGTCTTTGAATAAGATAAAGTGTTATCCAATGGATGACCTTGTGTGATCCCTGCAAATCACAAGAAATAGCGATCGTAATTCAAAGATTGTTCCTCAAGGTTATCCACGATTCAATTGTGATTTCTTAGAGATATAATACCTTAAATGGCATCCAGGAAAGAAGTACATTCGGTTAGCCTTATAGGTTTTATGTGAGAAACATGACATGAAAAGTATAAAAACTGTAACACCGCTCACATTTTCTACATTCAATTATGAATCTCTTTGGAGAATAATCCAGTGTTAATATCCACATAATTAATCTGACAAAAGAAACACTGGCAGCAAACAATCATTTCATATTTGGGGTGGGTTTTTAGGCTACATATATATACTGCTGCTGGTTTATAAAGCATTGAATGGTTTAGGCCCAAAATACATTTCTGACCTCCAGCTAAATTATGAACCATCCAGATCTCTCAGGTCTTCAGGGACGGGTCTGCTTTTTGTCCCCAGAGTCAGAACTAAACATGGAGAAGTAGCGTTCAGTTATTATGCTCCAAATATCTGGAACAAACTCCCAGAAACCAACTCTGACTACTTTTAAATTCAGGCTGAAGACTTTTCTTTTTGTCGCTGCTTTGAATTGAACAATTCACATATTAAACGGCACTGTAACTTTTATTAATGTATTTTTTCTTTTAGGGATTATTTGATTATGTTTGCTTTAAATGCCATTTTCTAAATGTCTTTCATTTTTGTAAAGCACTTTGAATTGCCTTGTGTTGAAAGGTGCTATATAAATACAAATGCCTTGCCTTACATATTATCATCTTTACAATATAATACATAATTTCACCCTCATAAAACTTAGGGCACTTCATAATTTAAATCAAGTCTGAGGCAGTGAAATACAGTAACATTAAACATAGAATAAAGTACCAACAAAAAAACAAACAGTTAAGTTTCTTTTCAAATCTTTGATTCACTCTCCTTTCTCAGCAGAATGCTTTAATAGTGTCATTTAAAAAAGTGCTCTTTATTACTTAATGACCCTGATTCACAGAACTTTAGATACCTTTGAGAATACTCAAAGGACTGATACAATGCTCAGCTTTCTGTCCTGATTGAATATCAGCTTGAAAGACTCAGTTCTGAGATTGAAAACCTTAAATGGTGCTTTGTCTCCAAGGCCTCATGAGAACTTCAAGGCTTAAAAGCAATTCATGACTTAATTATGTCTAGGTCATGTTTATTGCATCATCCATATTGCTGTGATATTTTCTATTGTAAATCTCTTTAAATCTAAGGGCCTGTTTCTCTTGATGTCAGAGGTGTATCATTACAAGTAGGGTTAGTATTGACTCTTGGATACCATTGTGCAGCTTTAGTAAACAGTAACACTTCAGTATCTTTAGCAGTCTGTTGCAAAGCGAGGTGAAAGCATGAATCATTGTCTTACCTCATCCTGATAGCCTGCCGGGGGGGGGGGCCCAGTGACCTTTTGGTTGAGCTTGCCTCACTGCAGTATCTTCCATAACATCAGGTCCATGTTCCCTTCCTCCATTCAGAGTTGCCATACTAGTACAACTGTATATCTCAACCCCCTTATGTACATTATTGATTGGAAGCTCTTCTCAATGTATCCAAATTCCTGTGGCTGACACAGGATTAAGATGAGCGCAATGTGCCATCACAGACAATTTCAATGTAGTTTAAAGAACTAATTGATGGGAAATGGTGTCTGCTTTTAGCCATAATTGCTACTCTTATTCATCCTAAATGTCAGTGTGTGTCACCCCATTAGGAATGCCCTTTTTTTGTGTTTGTAATATATTTTAGAGGCTTTGTCCGTTGTATGTCGTTTCATCGGTGGATGTTCTGTGTCCTTTTTGGCTAACCTGTTTTGGATACTTCAGACAGAAAGGTCTTTTGAACATGAGTAGAGGGCGAGATCAGATTGAATCAGGACGCATGCTGCCCACGTAGCATCTTAAAGCTACGGACACATCAAAGTCTGTTTACAGGCCCCTCTCTTCATGTGAAAACAGTTGTGTTAAGCCTTTTGTGGCTCCAGAGGGAATTGTGTGAAATGAACACATTAAATCCAGCTTTGTTGGCATCCATGTTTACTTTTTACTCTACAAAAAAGCATAGTAGCGCCTCTTCAAGAGGAAAATATAACTTTGTAAAGACACAGAAGATGCAACAACATGACAGAGTGAAGACTACATCTCCTACACCATTTATCTTTAGAAACAAGATGACAGAATTACGAAGCAGTTTTAGAAACTTTAGAAACACATCACGACTCGTCATCTTGATCACCTTTACAGAAATATGATGCATCATCTTGCCCATGCTTGATGTAGGAAAAAGTGCTCCTTGCACAGAAGACAAGGTCTATAGTGGTAGGAGTGTCAAGTGGTGAGCAGCAGGTTGAGAAGAGCTGAGTAAACAAGCGCTCCCTGCAGAGCGCTGCAGAGGAGTGAGCGGCGTGTTGTTAACTGAACACAAAAGTATTTGTGAGGAACGACAAGGAACTGAGAGGTGGAGAGCGTCTGAGGGAGAGCTCAGCGTGAACCCAAATGTGGCCCGCTCATCACGGGGCATAAACCTGACAAGTAGGAATTCAGACATTTTCATTTCTCTACTTAATGTCAGTACATTGGTTTTATAATGTTAATGCATCAACATCCTCCACGTAAGAGAAAGTGTTCTTTTAAACAGTTTCCAACGCCAGCATCTCAGATTTAAACAACCTCCTCAGATGGTCTCTTAAGCTTAGGATGTACACTGAACAAAAATATAAATGCAACACTTTTGTTTTTGCTCCCATTTTTCATGAGATGAACTCAAAGATCTAAAACATTTTCTATATACACAAAATAACCATTTCTCTCAAATATTGGCGTATACGACAGCGTGTTCCAGTTCCTGCCAATATCCAGCAACTCCGCACAGCCATTGAAGAGGAGTGGACCAACATTCCACAGGCCACAATCAACATCTGATCAACTCTATGCCAAGGAGATTGCACTGTTGCACTGCGTGAGGCAAATGGTGGTCACACCAGATACTGACTGGTTTTCGGACCCCCCCAGACCCTGAGGCTGTGCGAAGTTGCTGGATATTGGCATGAACTGGAACACGCTGTCGTATACGCCGATCCAGAGCATCCCAAACATGCTCAATGGGTGACATGTTAGGGTTAAGGTTTAACCCTAGGGTTTTCGGACCCCCCCAGACCCCCCCAATAAAGCAAAACTGCACGTTTCAGAGTGGCCTTTTATTGTGGCCAGCCTAAGGCACACCTGTGCAATAATCATGCTGTCTAATCAGCATCTTGATATGCCAAACCTGTGAGGTGGGATGGATTATCTCGGCAAAGGAGAAGTGCTCACTATCACAGATTCTTTCAGATTTCTGAACAATATTTGAGAGAAATTGTTATTTTGTGTATATAGAAAATGTTTTAGATCTTTGAGTTCATCTTATGAAAAATGGGAGCAAAAACAAAAGTATTGCATTTATATTTTTGTTCAGTGTAAATATGCCTCTACTAACTCACATCTACAGTATGGTGAAGACAAACTGATAATGCCTGCTTAATGAATAGCATAGCTTTGGAGTGTCTTAAGCATGGTTAATACGTGACTTACTTGACATTGTAATATGCTAACTAAAAATAAACTAGCTGAATTATTTTAAGTGTCTGAGTGCCAGTGGGTGAAATTTTAATACCAGATCTATAAATACCATATTCTCACCTGCAAACACATTGATTCTGTGCACAGCTAAATGTGTTTTGTATATTATGAGCAATATTCACGCATGGCTGCATTAATGATGTAGTAGGAAATATGGCCACCATTTGAGTAAACCCTCATACTCCACCTTGTGAGATGTTACATTTACTGGTGTAAATGTACTGCTTCAATTAGCTGTTGACCCCACACACATTCATCGGTCACATTGAGGGCGCCACAACTATTCTTCATTGAATTTCAAGGTGGGAAGCTCCTCCAATACGGCTAGAACTGATCAGAGAGTACGTAAAGCGAGCCACAAACACACATGTATGGAGTACTTGGAATTTCTCTGGTACAACATGATATGGGCTCATATTAACATACTTAGTGACAACACATGCAACCCACAGTTAGTGTCGAGTCAAATGTAATGTCAGTTTTAGGGGCAGCTGCAGCAACGACTGTCAATACTCCCACATTGTGAAGCGCCTGTCACTGTTAGACCTGGAGCCTCTCCAACATTTCCTTTAATCATCGTCTGTCTCAGGAAGCCTGAAGTCCGGTCCAGAAACATCAACATTATCCCTCTAACATTTAGAAGTGTTGACACTGGTATGTTCACACTTATTATAAATGCAAATATTTCTCTCCGGCATAACATTTTTCCATCATAACGATTACAAATTAAAGTTCAAAGGGGGGAAAGACACCCTTGGTCATTATTTATTAAAACGTAATCAAATTGTGGCTGGCAACATAAGCAAAGAACCCACCAACTGTCAACAGGTTTAATACAAATGTTGCTGAATCCTGATTGGTATGCAAGAGTACACATCCTATTTGGTCTGCCCACTTCTAGCCAGTCAGAAGAACTTTGCCAAAGTTTTCAAAGTGGCATGATCTGAAGTGTGGCCTCATGCCATTCTAAATGTTAAAATCCCCAAAAGTATCCATATCTATATTTCATCCCTGACTGGTTCAGATTGCTCAATGCTTCGCTTGCCAGTCTGCCTTGGCACTGTCAAACAGGTCTATTTGCATGTGTTGCTAAACAACAATTATATTTGGTATAATTGGAAAGTCATAGTCCCTTGAGACGCATTATGGATATTTTTCAAAAACCCCTAGACGGAGCCTTTGAGGTAATTCGTTAATGGGATTGGGCTTTGACCAATTATCTCTGAGGAACTTTTCCTCTGTTGTGGAAACTATTCTAGATGACCAATGAGCCCATGCCCAGCAGCCAATAAAAACTAATAAGCAACCGTTGATGTAATGCATAATTGCGGGGCATTGCTCTGTGCTTTCTTTGGTTTAATAAGAGCAGCGGCGAATGGGTCCCTGATGATGCAGAAATCAATGCATACGGCTCGGTTCAGCTTCCACGCTCACACTTGTTAAGGGACGTTTACATTTTCCTCAGCAGCAAGTCGCCTTTGGTGCAGTTCAGGATATGAACCCTGGATTGAGTTGTAGTCCTGAGGTTCACTGGGTTTCGATTAGCTTCAGGGGATTTATTTTCAAACTTTGTAGGGGACAGGGACCAATAATGCATAAACACATGCAAGTCCTGGGTTATTACTTTGCATGTTCGGTTTGTTTTGGAATTAAATTATTTTTGTTCAGCTTTTTCCTTTTAATGAATTATAGTTTGGGGTGTGTACACCTTACTTATCGGCTTTCGTTTTGTGGTTTGATGGTGTTATTCATAAATAAGGGTTGTTTGTTGAATAAGATTAACACAACTTCATATAACTTCTGGTGCAAACTATAAGTTCCTTTGAATTAAAGCTTCCAAGAAATGAGAGATGATAACGTTGTAATTAGATCAACAAAGAAATTAAATGACATCTACTGTATTTTGATTATTGGCCGTTTGAATAATTTATGATTTTATGGAGTTAGCAATGTGACATTTGTCTTGTTTTTTTGGTTTTACATTATAGGAAATGTGGTATAACTGCTTTTTGGACAGGGATAGGTTCTTGTGATCTGAATGAATTTGTTCAATAATGTTTGATATACTGATAGAACAGACCATTTATTAATCAAATTTAAAATAATGTAGCATCTAGTTGTGTGGCAATGCTGTGCCCTTTGCAAATAGCGTTTATTTAAAATCAATGCAAACAGAGAGTTAGGAGTTTAGAGGGTTCTGTGGGAGATTTTAGGAAGGCTGCAGCTTTCTAGATGAGCTCTTAGTAAGTAAGAATGGGAGTAAGGAGCAACACATGGAGGCCTTGGTAAGTGAAGTACAGCAGGTGTCACTTTGTTTTGCTCAATCTTAACGGGGAGTCATGCAGAGAGAAAGAGCCGCTCTTCACTAAGGAAGTGCAGAGAATAAAATATCCTGCAACTGTAATGTCAGGGACAATATGATTTCTCACATCATTTATGCACATTTTCAAGGCATTTCAACGGGCTCTGCGCTCCATTAGGATCCCTTACAGAGCAGCTACACATTTATTGCCCTTCATTTGTTCTGGTTAATAGAAAGAATATGTTTAAAGCTCCCAGTTTTCCATCATGTGATTCTGGCAGATCTCCATGATGAAGAAAGTCCCCTCCTCATCAATAGTCTAATCTGTGCCATCAGACACGGGGGAGGTCCCAGCCTATCGGAGCCCTGCAGATCGGTCACTCAGAACCAATGTAAGGCTACTAAGATTGGTAACTAGTTAGACACTCAGCAATCATGCACCCAAGGTGAATGAGGGCATTGATATCTTGAATAGAAGCTAACAGGGATTTCCCCTAGCGGAGGGAAAACAACACGTACAATAAAAAATGCAACGTCCTCATGTTTTGGACTGTTGCCGTGAAGACACCTTATTTTTGTACTAAGTTAAACAATCTGAAACCTGTGAAATGTACTTACAAATGTGTTTAAACAGTCAATGATCACAATGGTTGCCTATTCATTTTCTGTCAATTAGAGAATTTAGTACTTGTTTAAACTCTGATCCCAATCTATGAACAGTTTCTTAATTGAGTTTCCAGGAGAACATTCATTTAAATTAAAGTAACCATTGATGTAATTCAAATGAAGTGATCTCTATTGAGAAAAATATCCATGCGTCATTCCCTTAAGTGGAAGTGTGATTGATTTGCTATGGTTCTGAACCAACGAAGATCACATCGTTAAACTCATTATTAAACGTTGAACCGCTTACTTGGCAGCGGTCAGCGTATATGGGCCCTTTTTTTTTTTAAATAATGATTTTAAAGTTAAAATTCTATAAAACTTAGACTAAAATGTAAAGCAAAGAAGTGAGGTGTCAGATCTCACTGTTGGCTGTTTCTGTCCCTGTAGTGAGGATAAACGTTACCGTAACCATGACTTCATCCATAAACATGTCATGGGCCAGCCGTATTTCCTGTCACTGAACACATCATTGATTTCTGTGGTTAGCTTTTCTTCTTCTTGTTGTTCATACCATTTGAAAGTAAATAGATTTTCATGTTGCCACTAATGATTTGTTGTTCACTACAACATCATAAAGTAATTGCAAATAATCTTGAACTGTTGTATTAACCATGTGCTTAAAAAAACTTTGTTTGTGGGCATACTCCATGTAAGACATATTGCAGTGTTTACAAATAATAATAGTAACTTAAAGTGGACCTATATATATTGGAAAAACAAAGTATATTGGGTATATTGCTATATTGGAAACATATATTGTATGGCCATACCTATACAAAACATGTCTGTGAAGTTTTTTGCTTAAAATACCAAACAGTTCAGCCATTGTAGCCATCCCTCATACTGCTCATACCCCTCTTTTGAAGCCCTGTTAGAGAAACGCAGATTTTGGGTCCTTAGCTTGAAAAAAAAAAAAAGAGGAGGCGGAGCTAATGCCTGATCAGAATTCTACCGGAGGTAAAGTTAAATTCTGCTGTGATAAAACACCATCCTGTTCTAATCCACATCAAGGATTATTTCTGAAACAGTATGGAGCTCAAATGCTTTTTCTCTTGCGGGTTTATCACAAGGTGAGTTCCTTTTTTTATTTCCTGCTTTTTAAACACGTGCTCTCCAGTACAGGTTAGCTCTGAGTGTTAGCAAGGCTTAATAATGTAAACAAAGACAAGATTACGTCGAAAACACGTCAGGCATTGTTTCTGATAGCAATTTTCTGTGGGTCCGCTGCCGATTTGACGTCAGATCGGCAGCAAATCTGTATCCGCTCGTTGTACACCCGTTTTTAAAAGATTTGGGTACGGAGGAAAAGATAAAGGGTTTTATTTTCTGACGCTGCGTGAGTTCCCCGACGCACCGGGGACACATATTTATGTAAGACATCACAAATTGCATTTTGCATGATATGTCCCATTTTAAGTATGTAATTTAAACATCAGGACAAGTGTAGAATATTAGATGAGGGAGGAACAGATACATATTTGACGGTGACATTGTGCCTCAGTTAATATTCATGTAAACTCTTAAATTAGTTTTCTTAGAGAATAATTAAGTCTGTGTTTTTTTTTCTTTGGTTAATTTGTTTACACAAACATTTAATCAGGTCCTGCGAATGCAAATTGAATACTCGCCCCATTATGTGTTTGCTTTGTGATGATAAATCCCCACCTTGTTTAGAGACCTGGATGTAAATGAAATGTCAATAGCGTTGTTGTTTGGACGCATATTACCCACAGCTGTTTATGCTCTCCATTTCCTCCCATTGTGTTTGAAGTAGATTAGTTCAAGTTGGTTTAGCTTTGATACATTTGTTAGTTTTTTATTTCTGCTTTCTGTGGTTATTCAAGAGATTAAACTGGCCTTGATTATCTCTGTATTATGCATGCCTTTCTAATTCAATCAAACAGATTTAAATTGTTCTTTTGGTACGAGTGTGCGTCATGGTGTATGAGTAACAGTATCAGCGCTTCAGGGACCCTTTGGGCAGCAGTGTTCCTTCCTTCCGTCTTCTCCAATAATTTGCTCCATATTACATCCAAATTAGAAAACAACACAGACTCCTCGCTGACCTTCAGATCGTGATATTCTTTTTCATAATTTCCCTTTTTGAAGCAAGTATCTTCTCTGCTCAAGTGTCCTTGAGCGAGACCCTGCTGCAGAGGGAGTCGTGCCTAGAGGGTTGAAAAAAGAAAGATGAATACAATTTTACAATTCCCTATATCATAATTGTATATGAAGCATTGTTTTACCTTTATTAACTGTCTGATATCATATACATGCACAGAAGCATGTCAAAGTAAGCTAAATAAAGGAGTATTGGCTTTCATATCTACATTTTAAAATGTTCTTAGAAATAAGACTTGATGAATAATTGATTAGGCACAGGTTATCATCATTTTTTTCATCTTAGAAGGACACTTATGCTGCTTTGCTCTCATGATCTTGTGAAATCTTCATGTCACTCATCTAGGCTTCACCATGGGAGCAGAGCAGATGATAAAAAGTGCCCTTTAAAAGCCACTAGGAATGACAACGTGGATTCAGTTTGGCATACAAAATCTCTGCCAAGGAATAAAATACTGAAGGTCTTATACTCTTGTCACTGAGAAAGTTTAACTTTTTCTTTAATGATTATAGCTTTTTTGTAGTTAGTGCCTAGTTTTAAGACATTAAAGAGGTCATATTATGCTTTTGGGCAGTTTCCCTTTACTGTAGTGTGTGATATAGGCTTTCGTTTCATGTAAATACTCTGCAAAGGCTAAAGTCTCCGAGCATAGTAATACCTCTTAAAACTACTTTTTGTAACCTTCCTGTAGGCAGATGTATTTGTGGTTGTTCAAGACTATGATTCTAAGTCATCACGGGCCTTTCACTGTTAACTTGCACTGGACCTGCAGAGTTTAACGTCACCCACAGCTTCAGCATCAGATTGTTCATTATTTAACTCCCTCGGGCATGAAATAGGATCTAAAATGGGCTCATATAATCATCCTCAGATTATCTAGAAGTGAAGCAATGCAGAAAGATGGGATGATGATGGTGAGAGTGCATATCAGCATGTGGTCATATGGCTTTCACGTGCCTCATTGAATACCATCAGTGACCAGAAGTCTTGGCTTTTTGTGTAATTTTACAGCTAGAATACTGTGCAACAAAATCACCAGTTGATATCTAAATGGTTGTTTTGTTTTACCAACAGAGGAGGTAGATTTATATAACTCTTGTTCTTGTCAGGGAATAATTGTCCATACTGTACATGTTTACCTTTTGCCCTCTACCGCAGATGCTCCAACCTTGAGCAGCCGTTATCTCCCTTAAGGAGGGGCTGCCTTAGCAAGTTGTTGTTGTTACCAGTTTATGACTCTCGGTCAGAGATAGTCATTATTGTGGGACACCTGGAACACATCCTTCTCGGGGTGTAGATGACCCTGAGCCATAAGCGACAACAAATTTGATTCAGTGTCCTCAGCTCTTTAGTCTAACTAATGAAGAATGTTGATTACCCTTAGCGAAACTACTTAAAAGATAAAACGAGAGGAAGGTTTCTTCAGAATTGACTGTGGCATCTCATCCAGCTCTCCTCGTGTCTCTCTAAGTCCTGTTTCCAATTGCTTCAGAAGTTTCCCCCACAGTTCTTATACTTACTTTCTTGCCTATAGTGTTTTACAATAGTCTACACATTACTATTACTCTTACATGTTATGTAATGACATATAGATCATTTTAATGCATTGCTGTTTCTTGTGTTGGGGGCGAAGGCAAAGTCAACTATGTATATCTTTTTTATTATATTTTAAATATACTTTGGACCCATAGTATTTTGCCATTTTTGTCAATGGTGGGTTCAATAGTTAATTGTTTCCTGTAAAGTGTAAACTATGAATTTGTAACAGGGTTTACAATTGTAAAAACTTTGTTTTCACCCAATTTTATCAGTCATCCTGTACCATAGTTTATAACAGTTACTCTGGTCAAAATCTGTGAAACCGGCCTTTTTTGGCCCTATCAATCAATCAAAGCCAGCTCAAATGTCATTGGTCAAAAATGTTGTTACTACAACCGGACACAGGCTGCTTCGGATACCAAAATCTTGTCCCATTGCCTGCAAAGTCTACATTCATAAAGATGGATATCTCAAAGAATATCCTGACCTGGCAAAGTTACGCAAGGCAGGTCAGGCCAGTAAAGGTGATGGGATTCATAACAATGTTTGCTTACATGTGAAGCAGCAGTAACCCAAAGTGACCGAGGTTAGCGAAAGGTCAGTGAGTGTGAGCAAACTTTAACAGCTTTAGAACACATTAATATGTTGGATTCAGATGTTTTTGCTATTCAGTGCATGTTGGTTTGTCTCGTTAAACATTGCCCACAGAGTAAAGGAAACAGAGTGGCAGCGGTTATTCATCTGTTGCTAAAGAACTTCCCAGTAGATCTGGCATCTGTCTACCCGCAATCAAACATTGTTTAATTGATAACGTTCAAGACAAAACTGTGGCACTGCAGATTTAATGTGAAGAAGAAGACAAGCTGTCCCTCAGCATCACAGCAGATAACGGAGCAGATTCATATTAATGCACTCGTCGGTGTTAATGGGCTGACTGTGCTGGCTTTAAATGCTGCCACACACTTCAGAGGATGAGTTTTGTCAGCTGTTTTAAAGTCGCTCTGTATCGGCAGAAACTGACTTCGGCGATTTCAGAAAGATAGTTAACGACTTCAAGGTTCATGGTAGTTTTTCATGTCTCATAAAAGAGAAGATTGTCTCTGATAAATGCATTGTTGCATTGCATCAACTTCCAACTACTCTACTTACAAAAAAACATTGTCCATAAAATAAATTTCTTCTTAGAAAATACATTGGGATCTGAATCATTTTAGCCAAAACACTTGAAAGAAATCCCAATTATTGAAATGTTACTCACAATAGAACCAGCTTGAATACAAACACTGGAAATAAGAAAGTCTTTAAAGCATGGGTCGTTCAACCAATGTACACCATTACTTTATGGGATCCACCAAATGTATTTTGGAAAATAACGAAAATACTTCTTTGAATTCAACGTAATATTAGCAAATATAACGTTTGTTGTTTTAATTACACAGGAATCTTGTGCAATCACGTGAGCCAGCCAACATGCTAAAAAGTACGTCCACTACGGCAAACTAGTTAGCTTCAACAACATATGCATCATAAATAGATATGTTTATACGTAGCACTTGTGGTCGCCCTTCACACTATTGTAGGCCTAGTTAAATATACATTTAACTTAGCTATATGCAGTGGATGTGCCTGCTCCATCTTGTCTTTCAGCTAAGAGGTCCTGAAAAACGTCAAAGACCTCCACATCAAAAGTACTTGCACTCTAACTCTTCTTCAAAAGCCTTGAGTAACTCATTGTCGGGTAAGCGTTACATTTTCATGAGAAGAAACAAGAAGATTTCCATAAAATAATTGAAGTTTTTCAGCGTTGTACCCCGATTTTATTCCTTCACCGTATGCAGGAACAGAGCAAACAAAGGCTGACTGCTTTTGTAACTCTACTGCATCAGTTCATTGAGCTGTGAGCGGCTCAGAAATGCCACACATCAGTGAATCATCTGAGCGTCTGTGCAAATGAAGTCTGACAATGCGTGAAAATGAAATAATGAATCACTGCTATCCCTCTGATGTCTCCACAACGCTCCCTGTTCACTCGCACTAAGCCGCTTGCTTGAATCTCTTCAGCGAGCAGGAGAAAGCGCATGTGAGGGCGGACGTGTTCCCCATTGCCATTCCTGAAAGGAGTCAGAGTCGCTCCACAAATTGAATTCCACTTGCAACAATAGCTCATGCTGATAACAATAAAACACTCAGGAGGTGGGGGGGTTAATAGATCTTTGTCTTAGTTGCCTGACGCCGGTTCCTTCGCAGCAGCCACGACCTGAATTACAGTTTAATTGCTGTTGCGTCACTGAATATTTACCAGTGCATATTGGGTTTAAATGTATTTAATTGATTTCAGGATGCAAATGAATGTAGTGTTAGTGCTGTAATACAAAAATAAAAAATACAATGTATTCTTAGTCACACGAACAACAAAGGACGAGAAAAATCAGCACATTCTGATTCACATCCTGTCGGATTAAAGCAAATGGGTTTTTAAATGAGGAGATGCAGAGCTTTATCATGTCTAAGTATTCTTTGTCCTATTTTCTGTCAGTATTTAGTAAGTAAAAACAATTAGCGGCACTTAAGTACTTATTAGTTACTATTCTAAAAATGTCTTGATGGTTTTATTGTCTTCCAACCCCTATAGAATAGGTAGGAAACACTATAGGAGCCAACAAGACTAGGCTAGGGTTAAGGGTTTCAGAAGAAAATCCATATTGAATACCCATCCCACTGTTTCAAAGGAAAGTAGCTAGCAGCACTAGCTCCAAAATGTGCTAAATCTAGTGAGAAAGTTGCATAGTTGGCAATGCCCTTCCACAAAATATTTGTATAAACATATACACAGTTCAAACTCGTACAGCAGGATAAGTCAAGGTTTACTAAATGTCTTGTTAATCATTACAAATTGTGTTGAGATATTTCAGTGTGGAACAAAGTGGTATAGTTCGACAAAATCTGACGAGTTTGAAAGACTTATGTCATCTGAGAGATCCCGTTAAATGCAATAGTTAAATAGCAAGTTGAACTGTAGCCACATGATTCTGATTATGTGGGTGGCCGTCCCTCCTTACAGGCCGATCATAATGGCTGCATGGGGCCTCACATTGCGCAGGGGGCCTTGGCTTATGAGCTCGGCTTGTGCGCAGTTCTCCGCGCAGTTCTCCTATAGTTGCGTCTGCTGAGAGAAGCTTTTCCAAACTGAAGCTTATGAAGACTTACCTCCGGTCGTCAATGGCACAAGAACGTTTAAGTGGCCTGGCTATCATAAGCATCAACGCACAGTTGGCACAGCAGCTGCCATACGATGACCTTGTCAATGACTATTCACCTGTAAACGCATACTGAACGACATACATGCACATTGACCATTTACCTCACTGTATAAAAAAGTAACTGTGTTGATGATAATAATAAACAGGAATTATATTTGCAAAGTACTTTGTTTCCAAAGGGGGGGGGGGGGGCTCTTCTCACAATGTTGCTTGGGGCCCCAAGTTGGCCAGGGACGGCCCTGTGTGTTCATGTCCAGTGAAAATAGAATGAAATGTCATGCATGTGAACATCATGCCCTTAAGGCTGCACTGTACTATTGCTTTTTAAAAAAAAAAAAAGTACTTCTAAGGGCAATGATCTGCTTAACATTTGAACGTTTTTTCGAAAGCAGCATTTGCATCAAGTGTCAACTAAATTATGTACCCTGAATTTAGGATATATACTAGATGCTAGAGATACAAAGTAAAACAATTTATTTGATGGATTTGAAGGGTTTCACGGTTACATGTGAGAAATGGCTCATTTATTTTCTAACTCAATCTTGTGGTGAACACTCCTTCATAATAAATGTATTCCACATGCCCCAGGCCTGATAAGAGACACACTCAGTTGATTATAAGCTGATTAGGCCTGTTATGAATCATAGGGCACATTGTGCACAGAACCATCTTCTCTCTTAATTAAAACTAAACGCCTCGGTGATGAGCCCGAAAAGTTTCATGATTTAAAAACTCACTTTGCATTATTTTCTGTTCCACACAACATTTCGGTAACCGTGTTTGCTTGCTTCGCCCAAAGAGCACTGCAATTTTGTGTTGAAGCCCTTTTTCATGAGGGCAGAATTGGCATGAATTCTCAATGCGTGCCCTTTGTGAGACCACCAAGATGCTTTAGAGCCTTAGAGCATCTTCTAGGCAGCCTTAAGGGCGGATTCCTTAATTGAAAGAGACAAGGAGAACAAGGGATATGTAGGGAAGGCCTGAGAGGTTAGAGTACTTCCTCTCCTTCAACAAATGAAGTGCCCGATAAATGTCAAGCCATGGAAGGCCAGGCTCTGAATGGAGATCGCTCTTGACTCCTTGAAATGTCAGCTAATATTCCTGCAAAGTCAATTCCAAGTTACTACTGTGCATAACTTCCGGCAAAGTGTTTCAAAATCTGGATCTTTCCCTAAAAACACAACTCCTCTTAAGCACTTATATAACAGAAGGTTAATTGACCTAGGGTCTTTTTACAACTGAGCTTTCGAACCAAGGTTTGTGTTTTTGTCATATTGTAGTCATTTGATTGATTTTCTACCTCCTACGTGTTGCTTCTATATCTTGACACTGGCTGCCAGAACTACCTGTTATAGGTCCCAACGTCCAAAATCATCCAAAAAGTACAAACCGAACTCTTGTTAAATTTGATTCTGACCAAGACTACCTCCTTTCATTGGATCAAGAAAAGAAACGTTCAGATACTCGCTAATTTGGTTCCAAGATGTGGGAAGGTTAGGCTGTGATTACAAACCAGCATGAAAATAAAACAAGTCAACAATTTACCAACACGTCTCGCATCAACACTTTGAGCTGTTTCTGCTCATGTGAAGAAGATAAACGAGTTCCCTAGTGCGTTTCAAATTTGAAGCTGAAAACTGTCGTACTTTGAAGTTGCAATCGGTTGATCAGGGAACGCACACGAGCAATGAGGGTGAAGGCAGTTTAATGGGGGGGGGGGGGGTGTAAGTGTAAAGGTAACTGATATTTTGGATACTTGGCCTGAAACAAGCAAGAAGGATGGTTGCATTTCTTAAAGTAGGAGTTACCTGCTCATATAAGTTATTGCGATAGTTCTTGGGGGGAAAAAAGTCTGGAATTTGATCCTGCAATTTATTTTTAAGAGAAATCCAACAAAAACAACCAGCCCTCCTCTATCAACCTCAGTAATCCTCCCAATACCTCAAACTATGTTTCAGCCTCCGAGAGCTATAGATTTAGGTTCATGTGCTTTTTCCATTCAACATTTTTTTTAAACCTCCCTGGTACAAACAACAGATAAGTGCTTATCCATGTCTCAGCAAAGCCTGAGGATCAACAGTCAAACGCTTTTGTTGCTCTCTTGCTGAAAGGAAAGGGGTCCTGCTGCCCTTTTGTGGCTTTGGATGGGAAGCATTCTAAAGATTAAAAACATACTTATCTTCTTCTAACAAAACTGCAAGCTTGGAGTTAGAAAAAGTAAAACATTGTGTAGTGTGTATTTTTTTCAACCCACTCATTATTTTAATCCCAATGACTATTTCCTCTTGATCTCAAAAATTGTCCAAACTACCAGAAAGCCATCAAATAACAAATTCTTCCTGGTTTCTGACAATTCTGCAATCTGAAAACTAACAAGCTTACATGTAGGCATCAATAATCCCAGAGCATTACCAAACTCTTCAAAGCCAAAGCACAGTTGGTATTTTTCCTGATGTTCCCCATCCTTCTGCTTTTATGTTTTGCCTCGAGGACTCTTGAGAGATGGCTTGGGTTAAAAGAGGGTCTAAGGTCAGTCTTTGAAGAGTTGGTGCATCTGTGCCTGTCTCCCTCACACTCCCTCCAAGGCTCCCCGTGCCATGTCACGATTACCCCTGCCTCATTTATAATCTGCACACCTGAGAATCTCCAAGCACTGGTGAACCAATCATGCCTTCACAGCTTGAATTCAATCATTTTATCCATATAATTAGTGTCTGGTGTCTTTACCTGCTTCCAAATGTTGAAAACAAGTTGTTTTTTCATTATGGTCCTTCGCCATACGAGATTAAGATTGATAGTTTGAATATTTGTTTGTATTCTTTTGTCATATGGATTTTTTTTTAGGCCACTACCAAACAACTAGTACTCTGTTGTTTATGTATGATGACCTGATTGAAATGGACCACTATTGAATGGTTGCGAGGTGACTTCGTATCGTAGGCATACACTCATTTAATGTTGTTTTCAAAATGTGTTGTGGACATTATGTTGATGCTGGGTAAAACGTATAGAGGAGATAGATACAGTAGATGGAGAAAAAGGTGCCATCTTGATGCCAACCTTAATTCCCCTGAAGATCAGATGTTGTAACTTGTGATTACGGCTCATTGATGAGACTTTCTGATGTTCTCTGCATTTTAAATCTGCTGCCTCTCATTTAGTTAGACTGAATAAGTGGGCTTGAGTTGTGGCTCAAAAGACTGCAATGAGTAGGAAATAACTATGAAATAATCGGTGGGTTTTTCTGAACTGGATAAGCAGAGTTCAGATAATGTCACGTGCAAGTGCAGAAAACTTTATTCTCAAGAAGGTATTAATTGAACAAGATTGAGAGTGTATTGTTCAAAGATATAGAGAACATTGACTCGAAGCACCTAGTCTGCTCACAATGAAATAAAGCCTCCGGAGTTAAAAAAACAACAACCTAAAATCAGTGAATTGCATTTTATTTTTTTATCTGGCTGCAAGTAAAAAATCTTATTTCTTTTTTTGGCAGTACTTTAGTTGCTTTTGGTTTAAAAGCAATTTATCAGTATGCACTCTTGAACAGAACCCTGCTTTCAATAGGTATTGAGGTAAAACAAATATTGAACAAGGTGGCAAAAAGTGTACAATTTCAAACAAATGTATTCAAAGACTGTGGTGTTGTTACGAAATAATTCAGATCACCAATACGTACGAGCCCTGATCTCAACATGTTGCTGCCCTGTTGCAAGTGGCTCCTGGTGCTGTTGACAGATGGTTGAATATCTCAGTATTACGATTACTGAGAGGCCGTTGCAATCCCTCGTAGAGTACAGAAGTACAGTCTGGTCTCCTGATGGTTTCCTGGTCCAGAGTGGGGACAGCCGTATCGATTCTGTCCCATTTCAATCCATTATCAGGCCTCCAGGAAGCCTGTGGTTATCTGATTTCCCTTCCTATAAGCAGGTCGCAAAACAGCCACCAAACTTTGCAATTATAATAAGATGGTTCCTCAATCAGTGTTTTCCCAGTAGTTTTACCTCATGATACTCCCACAGCAATATAATCAACGCGTTCCGCCATAAATACATGTATACACACATACGAGAGCGGGTGTTGTTGAACACAAAGCAGAGCGGTGAGTACTCGTGTTGTCCTGAAGCCGGCTGTCTTAATAACACTAAGTCTAGTAATTGCTTTATAACGACACTGCCTTCTCTTTGTATTTCTTTGACGAGGCACTTTTCAGATATAGCTCGGGGTATTTCCCTGGAGAGTGTATCCTAACCAAGAAATCAAAGTGACCGAGCCTCCATGATTGGAGATTCTGGTCTTCTTAGAAAGCACTTATATTTAACTGGAGCAACTTTATTCCAACTATGTAATAAAGAAAATATTCAGTTAAATTCAGTTTAAGGATAAGTTCAAGATTTTGGGGAAATTAGCTCATTAGCTTTATTTCAAAGAGCGAAGCTGCCTTGGCTTGATGAGGATTTTTTTTCTCTGCTTAGTTACAGATAGAACACAAATGTTTGTCACAGACGTGATATTAGTCGTATACGTTTTTGGCGAAGATTGTGGCAACTTGTATCAAGCAAACATTGTGTTTAAGGTTGCATTTTTGGAATTGGTTTAGCCTCATATTTTGCTCGTAAGGTTTTCCAAATTCAATCAGAATCAGAATTGGTTTTATTACCGACTAGGGTTAGACATACGAAAGACACAGAAAGAAGAAATAGTACCATTCTGACACATCAAAATTACATGGTAACGTAATTTCAGAGTAATACACTTTGTTAATGATGAACCATAACAAGTTGGAATAAAGACAATATTGTGTCCATAGGCTATAACAGTTTTATTTCAAAAGACACATTTTTGTATATCCCTCATGGATCACCAGCTCTGTGAGTCTGCGGGGAAATCTAGTCAATGTGGAATATTGTTTATTTTTCTTTTACACCATGTCAAAATGCCTACAGTATGTGAACACCTATTACATTTATTATCACGCCATGTCTATATCCCTTTGTAAAAGCCTGCATCAAAATATATTAGTTCCATTTCTTCATGAGCGTGCCTTGCAAACTGTTGAAGATGCCATCTTGCTGCGTAGGTCCATCGCTCCAAATCTGTTTGTTGAGGTGGCATGCTGTGATTACTCCCACTCATCCTCGCTCGTGTGAAGTGAAGAGACGGGAGATTTAAGTCTTTAAAACATTGCAGTTCAAACCAATTGACATTTGAATGAAAGCAGCACTGAGCTCCTGGTAGTCTTAAAACAATAGAAACATAATTGTGCTACAGTAATGATGGGTTTACACTCTGTCAGTTCTTACTCTTTCTTTGTGTACTGTAACCGGTACTTTATTCCGTTTTTCAGGTTAAAGTCAATTTAGTTTGTATTTATTTTTAGCTCACAGCTTCAAAAGCAACCAGCTATTCCATTAACTTGTCCATTATAAGCAGCTCTGATAGGTGGTGACGCACTTTCTAAAAGCATCCCTGTTTGAATGAATTACAGAAATAGAACCTTAACTGAAGCGATAGCCAGACTAACAAAGAGGCTTGAAGTTGAGTTCTCAAGAATGACTGCTATTTCTAAAACTGCATGAACACCGTTGTAAAAAAGTATTGGTGAAGAAAAAGCCATTCATCTCTGAAGTGCGACACGTGTTTATATACTGTTCAATGTCGCTCTGAGAGAGAACAACTCGAGGCCTGCGGTCACTGTGCGTTCACACGCTCCTGGGATGCTTTAACTACTCTCGTTGGGAATTAATGCAATGTTGGTGCTTTCATGAGCGTTGAGTCTTAATGTGGAAACATGGACACTCCAAAGATGATGCGTTGTGTTTTATGCTCAGAGCAACTCACAACACATTTATAGCTGTTTTGCAGTTGTTTTCCGAGTTAAGGGGTTGTTCACATGAAAAAGGAACTCATTATTTCCATATATATATTAGATGTAAATATCTTAGTTGGACATGAGTAACGTTATCTTGTTTACGTTACTCGCCAGTATTCATTCAATGTAACATTTTAGAGTCATTGCATTCGTAAACTGAGTCAATTTAGTTTAACTTGCAATATGTCAAATATTTAAGGTATACACAGTAAAAAGCAGTGATCCCTGTGTGATTGATAGCCGTTAGCCAGTTAGCATTTGTTAGCAGTACTGTAATTTATAATTGATTTATTGCTAGATATATTCTTATCCGGGGAATAACTAGCTTAGCTTCGCATTACGATGCACAGAAAGCAGCTGACCTCACCCTCTTAAAAGTTGAAAAATCCCCCTAACAACCTCTTTCTCTTTCTCAATACAGCGTTGTATCATTTTACCTTTGTCAACGGCCAGTCTACGGATTCTCTACATTTTGAGTCTTTATGCTAAGCTAAGCAAACCATCTTGTGGTCGTAGGCTACGTAGCTATTTACCATACCATATTTATCATGCAGACATGAGTGGTATATCTTCCTCAACTAACTTGTCAACAAAAAAAAAAAAGTATGTTTATTTGCCAAAATGTAACTATTCTTTTAAAGACAGACATGTACGTTTGAATGTATGTTTGAAGATTAACCCTAAACAGTAAAACAATTATAGTGACAAGTAAATTGTTAGAATAAGTACAGCAATGCACAGGGAAAGATAAAAAAGACACTGTGTGAATGATCCGTAGTTCACAGGAGAGCAGCTACCACATTAGATGAGTAAACCTGTCTCGCATATTAATCAGACAAAAGTGCAAACACACTGAAGCGTTCCAAACGGATTAGTATCCTCGTAATATTGTCCGATTTTAACAGTAGTATAACAAGCCAATGACAGAGTATTCAGAGATAATCACAGTTGCTGAGAAATGGTTATCTTTTTCACAACTCACACCTCTGAAACCTTGTGACTCATATCCAAAATGTCAAGTCTGTCACGGTTTGTGAAACAAGCAGGACCCAAATGCAGATTTAAACTGAAACTTCCTTTATTTCAAGGCTATGATATATCTATACAATGACAAAACAGAACACTCACCGCAGAACTAGTCAGGGAACAAGACGAACCGACCAAGACAGACAGACAACCCAGAACTTAAATACACACAAGACTCAATCACACAACAAGACACAGGTGAGGAGGGAGGAGAAAACACAGGGGCCCAGGTGAACATAATCAGACAATTAGACACACCAGGGAAACTAATGACAAGAGGAAAATACAGGGAAAAACACCCAAACCTACAAAACTATAAACGTGACATAACATGAGAATCGTGACATAACCCCCCCCTCAAGGGACGGATTCCAGACGTCCCAAAAAAAAAAAAAAATCCAGCAGGGTGGGTGGAGGGGGTCTGGAGGACGGGTCTCGGGCGGAAGGCAGAGTTCAAAAAGGGGAACTCGGGCGGACGGCCCGGGGGCAAGGCAGAGTTCAAAAAGGGGAATTCGGGCGGACGGCCAGGGGGCAAGGCAGAGTCCGAGGAGGGGTGAAGACCAGACAGCTCCGGAGGCCGGTCAGGAGCCGGTGTCGGCAAGATCCCCCATGGAAGAGGACACAGGACCGGCAGGACCCCCGGCAGGAGAGCAGTCGGCGGAATCCCCAACGCAACAGGACATGGAGTTGGCAGGATCCCCGGCAGAAGAGCAGTCTGCGGGACCTCCAACGGCACAGGACATGGGGTTGGCAGGACCCCCGGCAGAAGAGCAGTCTGCGGGACCTCCAACGGCTCAGGACATGGGGTTTGCAGGACCCCCGGCAGAAGAGTAGTCTGCGGGGCCTCCAACGGGACCAGACATGGAGTTGGCAGGACCCCCGGCAGAAGAGTAGTCTGCTGGACCTCCAACGTGACAAGACATGGAGTTGGCAGGACCCCCGGCAGAAGAGTAGTCTGCGGGACCTCCAACGTGACAAGACATGGAGTTGGCAGGACCCCCGGCAGAAGAGTAGTCTGCGGGACCTCCAACGGCACAGGACATGGGGTTGGCAGGACCCTCGGCAGAAGAGCAGTCTGCGGGACCTCCAACGGCTCAGGACATGGGGTTGGCAGGACCCCCGGCAGAAGAGCAGCGTGCGGGACCTCCAACGGCTCAGGACATGGGGTTGGCAGGACCCTCGGCAGAAGAGCAGTCTGCGGGACCTCCAACTTGACAAGACATGGAGTTGACAGGACCCCCGGCAGAAGAGTAGTCTGCGGGACCACCAACGGCACAAGACATGGAGTTGGCAGGACCCCCGGCAGAAAGGCAGTCTGCGGGACCTCCAACGACACTTCAGTGGGTTGGTTCGCCAACAGAACACGGGGAGCTGGCGTCGGACGGACAGCCAACCGGAGACAAGGTGCTGGAGTCGGCCGGTATGCCGACAAGACACGGGGAGCTGGCGTCGGACGGACAGCCAACAGGAGACGAGGTGCTGGAGTTGGCCGGTACGCCGACAGGACTCGAGGAGCTGGCGTCGGCCGATGAATCAGCAGGTGACGAGGAGCCGGAGTCGGGACCATGGTTACTGGAGCCGGCACTGAAGCCGGGAACATGGCTGTAAGGTCAAGTTCTGGACCCGGAAACATGGCTGTAAGGTCCGGTTCTGGAGCCGGAAACATGGCTGTGTGGGCCGGCACTGGACCCGGAAACATGGCTGTAAGGTCCGGTCCTGGAGCCGGAAACATGGCTGTAAGGTCCGGTTCTGGAGCCGGAAACATGGCTGTAAGGTCCGGTTCTGGAGCCGGAACCATGGCTCTTGGGGCTTGAGCTGCCTGGTTGGCCTTGCGACTCCTCCTCTTAGCAGCCGCCTGAATACTCCGCGGACCTCCATAAGCCAGACGAGTTCCAGAATATGACTCCTGGACAGGAGCAGGAACTGGGGCAGAAGCACGGGCTGACTGCAGACGGAAACCACCGAGGCGTATGGTGCCAGGTTGGGAATTGGGAGGCCGGGAGCTAGCATGCCTGGGGCTAGCAGGCCGGGAATCACACACAGGGAGGATCTTTGAAATCCAGCCAGGTAAGAACTTCACCATACCTGGTTTCTCTCTAGCCATCTGGCGCGCCTCCGACAACACAGCCTCCCGCTGCTGAACTCCGGGTGCTCTCTTCCATCTATCCGAGCAGTTAGCCAAAAAAAAGGAAACATTTAATAATTCCGACTCCAACGGATCTGCTGGGCCCATTTCTTGGTCGGTTCGTACTGTCACGGTTTGTGAAACAAGCAGGACCCAAATGCAGATTTAAACTGAAACTTCCTTTATTTCAAGGCTATGATATCTCTATACAATGACAAACAGAACACTCACCGCAGAACTAGTCAGGGAACAAGACGAACCGACCAAGACAGACAGACAACCCAGAACTTAAATACACACAAGACTCAATCACACAACATGCCACAGGTGAGGACGGAGGAGAAAACACAGGGGCCCAGGTGAACATAATCAGACAATTAGACACACCAGGGAAACTAATGACAAGAGGAAAATACAGGGAAAAGGACCAGACAATAACCCAAAGGAAAACATGACATGGAAAACAGCAAAAACACCCAAACCTACAAATCTATAAACGTGACATAACATGAGAATCGTGACAAAGTCTCTGTGTGTGTGAAGAGTGTTTCAATGAATTCTGCCTTGAGTAGCTAATCCAAGGCCATGTTGTCTGCTTTGCACAGATGTGCCAGGATCCACTTTCAATGAAGTGAAGGCAACATTGCCTGACAAAGATATCAGATTTTCTCTAATTTGTAACCCAATAAAACTCTTACTTTATTTGGGCATTAATGAAATAACTACATTTGACACCTGATATCAAGTAATAATCAGCTGTCCCACAGCAGAAAAGGATGAATACAAAACTATGTAGACATCCTTAAATTAAAGCAGACAAAAACTCCACTGGACTGATAAAAGCGTGTTTTCCTGTGCTGGTCACATACTGTCAGATTTAATGTAATTCAGCACTCAGACCTCTGCCCGGCCCTGCGTGTTGATGCAGTTTCACACCCTGTCTGACCTCAGCCCATCTATATATGATGACACAGACTGGACTTCCTCATTTCAGGTTGTCAGGGTCTTGCTTCAGGGGGTGCTGAGTGCCACATGCCCCACTTTGTAGCATAAATATGTGCATTACCTCGTGTTCGGATCGCCATTTGGAATTATATAATATATTTAACGTGCTATTTTTTTGTGTCGAAGTTGAGCAGAAAAGTGCATATTGTGTCAGTTTGTTTTAGTATAATGTTTATTTGTTCTTGCAGTTTAAGACATGATTTGGTTACAGGCCAATAGGGCCACAAAGGCCTTCTCGGCTGGCCTAAACACTCAAAATCTCTGACTAAACTTAATATACTTTTTTTTATAACATGTATTTCATTTTTTTCAATAGTCTATTCTCTGCATTTCATAGCTTTTCTCTGTGTTGCACTTGGTTGGGCTTTGTCTAGTAATGTTTGTTTGTTTGAGCTTTTATCTAATCATTTAAATCAGAATGTGTTGCTAGGTCAACACAAAAAATCAGCCCTGAGGCCTTCAGAATCAACAAATTTACATTCTTATATTTCTAATTGTTATTGTTTTTACCAGATTCTTCCATTCCAAGTTATTACCTTTTAAGCAATAACTTAATACTCACTTACTTAATACTCATCTCATCTTACACTTAGCACATCTCAAAAATTTGACATTGCATTTCTCTGCATAAAATGAATGTCTGATTTAATGTGGGGAAACTACTGAAATAAACAATATGTCCAATCAGCACATACTGTGAAGCAAAGCTTAAAAACAACAGCAGGATGTCACTCAAACCCACCGTCGCTTTTCTGATTTGTCACCAGGCTCCAACTCCAACTTATTCTCCAAAAATCAGCGAGTCATTTTAAGGATCATTTGTGTCATGCTGTGTTGAGTCACACAGCGCCCACTGTGATAACTGTCATGCATTTTGAAGCAATTCTTCTCATGCGTTCCTGTCCCCCTGCCAACACAGAGCATGTGATGAAGACCAAAACAGGGTGAGGATCAAATGGGGTCAGGTGGGACATGGTAAGGGTAAAGAATAGAGAGGTAAAGCTAGTACGATCATCATGTTTAGCAATCAGCGCCCCCTTCCCTCTGAACAAAGGACAAATCAATAGATGCTACAGACAATCGAAAGCGTACGTGCTGAGTAAGGATGTCACTAATTGGATTATTGTTGTTGAACTCTCTCTCAGCCACTTCACACTTTCTATTGTTTCCCTCCTCAGGAGATGAGCATCCAATTATCAAGCTGAAGTGTTTGGCTGGACACTCATTGTTGAAAACAAAGCACATTTGGTGCATTACATAACTCACACCAAACATTTCTTATAATTCTTGCTGCAATATGACGAATTTTAGGAGCTCAAATATGTCACTTGCTTGAGCTCAATTAATATTTGACTCTCTGATCATCCGTCCTAAAGCTATGAGTGCATGACTACAGATTAGTGTTGCAGTGTGCATCAGATTAACACATGATGGAGAATGAGAGGGTGAATTTGTTCTGTGATCACATCCAATGACCTTTATGTTGACCAGTCAAAGCGCTCCACCAACTGAAAGACTAGGACAACCCTTTGAGATGCACTGTCTGTCTGTGAACCTGTTAGGCCCAAAAGGAAATACAGAGTTGAATCCCAGAACGAGATTTTTGTTAGAGGTTCTTGATACATTTGTAATCAGTGAATGTAAGCTAAATGCCTGTTTCCTTGTTCAAAATATTTGTCCTTGTTGATGTTGCAAATGGAGCTGCGTTGATCCGAGAAAAATGTCCGCCCCGAGCTGAAAAAGTACTAGTGTATTGTGTAATTTTATCAGAATATCAGAGTATCGTAGTATCAGAATATCGTAGTATAAGAATATTGTGGTATCGTAGTATCAGAATATCGTAGTATCAGAATATTGTGGTATCATAGCATCAGAATATCGTGGTATCATAGTGTCAGATTATCGTAGTATCAGAATATCGTGGTATCATAGCATCAGAATATCAAAGTATCGTGGTATCGTAATATCATTGCATAGTTTTTTCAGAGTATCCTTGTATCATAGTATCAGAATATCGTAATATAGTACCTATTATAGTAGTATAATCTTATTAAAGTATAGTAAAGGCTTCTAGGACTAATACACAACATTTAGCTCTCAGAAAGTCGTTTCCTTTTCCACTTTGTTACAAAGTGTTAATAAGTTCTGGGTCTATGGAGACAAGTTTGTGGTCTTTAGCTTTCATAGAATCTGAAATGAACCTTTATCGAGATTTTCAGACACACTCATGATGTTGATCCAATTAGTGAGAAAAAGAGAGAAACATGTTTGCGAAGGCATCTCTGAACATTCAGCGAGAGAAAAACACTCATCAGGGTGTCAATGAACATATTGAGAGAACTAATGTAGCGTCGCTGATGTGTGTGTGTGTGTGTGTGTGTGTGTGTGTGTGTGTGTGTGTGTGTGTGTGTGTGTGTGTGTGTGTGTGTGTGTGTGTGTGTGTGTGTGTGTGTGTGTGTGTGTGTGTGTGTGTGTGTGTGTGTGTGTGTGTGTGTGTGTGTGTGTGTGTGTGTGTGTGTGTGTGTGTGTGTTTCCAGTCTCCGACATATTAAGCATCGTGCAGAGACAATGATTGTGTGTTAGTATCCTCAGTCATCATTAAACCAAAGACTATAATGTAATTGGCAGATTGGAACAAACTATTATCAGCATATAAGCACGCTTGTGAGTGAAAGGACAACACAAATAAAGAAGTCATCAGGCGGTGTAACAGCTGCAGCCCAATAAAAGCTGTATGTGGAGAAAAAACAACGCGATTAGAGCCTCTTCTCTTGACTGCAGGAGGCTCTCTGCGCTTTAGTGTGAGACATTAGGGTCATAATTGAGTTGCGGCGAACAAGGCCAACGACCAGAGCAGAAAGGTCAGCGGCTCGAGATTATTGGGTTGCCGTTTGGAAATGCTACTAAACCCTGCAGGCTTTGATCATTTGCAACAAATCTCTTCCGACAGACAAAGCGATCAGATGCTATTTGTGGAAGCATAACATTTACTTAGAAGCCGTGAGGTTGTAGGTTCAGCATCAGTGCGCCGGATACACATCGTGAAGCCAGACTCAACACTTGTGACGTCATGTACTGACCCAGTCTCTCCTTCGATGTAAAGATTAATAACAGTAACGCACACAGTCCTAACATTTATTATATTAATGTACCTTTAGCCGAACAAATACCCTACAATAACTAACTCTGCCAGACATCACCTGTAAAACATTTTCGCCGTGATCTAATTTACGGCCGCGCACTACACAGAACGAGGATTGATTTTAAACACGAGCAACAGAACGGCATGAATAACAATATCATGCTGTGCAGACAACAAGGACAATTAGCAGATTGATATTCAGCGGGAAAATGAATTGCTTCTTTGATTAAATGTTGGAGGAATTAAATTAACCTCCTCGGGCAAAACAGACATGAGGCGGGGAGGGGTTGTCAGGCAACAGCTGTTGTTGTTATGTACATGTCACAATCGATATTCCCTTCAATTTACTTCAAGTCGTTTGACAATGTTTATTTTGTGTAACATAAGGGGACACCCTGCATGCTGCATTTGGATCATCACATTTTTTTTAATCAAATAATAGGAAACCAGTATGCTAAATTAAGGGATATGTTTAAAAAGCAGTCGGTAGAAGCTACCACTTGAGTAGCGACTGTAGATAAAAGCCACATTCAAATAAATTAATGAAACAGCTAAATCATTATGTCTGTTTCCTGATATTATTTATCAAAAATCTCATTGTTATCTGATAGTTAAACATTGACTTTCTTGCAGTTTTGTTTAAAGTAAATGTCTCAGCATTTAGTGTCACTATTATAGTTAATTAAATGAGTTGTTTATGCTTTTATTTCGAAGGCAGCTTTGGGCACTGGGTGATCAGGTAGTAATTGGAAACAGGTGGAGGTTGGATTGGCGCACCAGAAATGATATTTTTTTTTCTTACCAAGGAGAGCCTCAGGACAAGAGAACCGGTAGAGGCTGTTTATCATTGCACTTTACTATTTGTAATACACTGCACAAAACAATATTCTTGCCACGGAAAATGGGTTATAACCTGCATAAGATTCAAGATCTGGTGCCAGAGTCAGTTTGATTTAAGTTTTTGCCGCTACATCCATTGAGTAAACAATCTATAAAAGCGTTCAACCTTTCAATATCGTCACAATATCGATGTTGATCAATGTATTTGGTCAAAAAAGTATTGCCATATTTGCTAAATTCCTATAGCCCTGCCCTAGTTTAAGAGGTGGGTGTTGCTGATGGTAGTATGGATACAGTTCAGAGTGGACACTATAGCATGAGGCATTGTGGGTACAGTTCCATAAACCTGATTAATGTATGGCTCTCTGCACTGAGCTGCAGTTTGATCTGAACACACAGTCATTTGATCCTTTTTCATTACAGCAGAGACTGATGAGAGCAGCCTGAAGCTCATCAGCACCTCTCTGATTGGTTTGGAAGTTCTGAGAGTTACTTTGGATTCAGTTTTTCCTTTAAAAACAGAAAATCATCTGCTCACATGACCTAAAGAAATCCTGTTCTCTCTACTGCGGTTTGAGCAGATTGTTATTGTGTCTGTAGACTCAGAGGCACAAATAATGACCCCCCTCCTCATCCTGTAAAGACTCCATTTTGCCATAATGATGTGAAATAAGAGACGGGGGTTACTGCAGGAGAGGAGTAAATGGTGAAATGATGGTCAAGAGCTGAGGCTGAACAAACAATAATGTATTTAATGTTCCAGGAGAATTATGAATGCACTCTGTGGCAGGAGTTGGCTGTCTGGCTTTAAAGTGCTGTTGCTGAAAACAATCCTTTCTCCTGCTTCCTGCATAATTTATTAAATGTAGACTTCATTTCTTCTGACTCAATGAAAAGGATCAGTAATGAAGGACCGAAAGGCAGAGGGCGGGATGCGACCTTGAATGAATTATTTAACGGGTCGCGTTGCTTGAATTTTTTTTCTGACAAGTAAGTCAAAGATTGACAAAGCAAATCAGACAGTTTTGATTTGCAAGCAGCCATTACTTATTCAAGAGTGGTCATTTTTCTAAGGGGAGAAGTACATTTCAGTTAATTGAACAAATGCCGAGTGCAGAACGGAATGACCCGGCACGGATCTTTGCTCTGTGACACAACATGCGTGAATCTGAATACAGCGGCTTGTTACAGTTGTATAAGGACAGTGTTTATGTGCTACTAAGCTTAGATTGTAGCAAGTTATTTAGGGGGAAAAGGCTGCTCTCAAGTCAGTAGGCTAATAATAATAATTTAGATTTTTATAACGCTCAAAAAGTACACGGTAAAAGTAGTGACTTTTGGCAGTAATATTCCGCCGTGAGAAGAAAAAGTTTTGTACTTGTAAAAAAAAGTGTTGTAGTTGTAAAAAAAATGTGTGTACTTGTAAAACCTATGCTGAATTTGTTTCTGAAACACGATTTATTAGAAAAATGGTATGTGTTTATTTGATAGATAGGTTTTTTCCTTGCAAAACTAAATGCATTAGTTTGTAGATGGTGTTTTGTATTTGCAAACCACACTGTGTTTGTTAGTGAATCACGAGGCATTTGTAAAACCTGTTTTACCGCTCCACTGACCTGTGGTCTTCGGTTCCAGGTCAGTGGAGTGGAGGTCAGAGTGCGAGGGACTGTGAGACGAGTCAACGCGCATCACGTCTCTGAGAGCTGGCAGACGACACACATGAGAGTGAGATAATTAGTATGAATAGTTCCTGTGTGGGGGCTTTTCATTTGGACCCTTTTCATTTGGACCCTTTACAGCCTGATCTGAAACACACAGTGAAAGCAATGTGCTGTGTTTCTCTTCCAGAGCTCTGCCAAGATGGGGCTTCTGGATCCTTCCTGCAGACACAGTCTCCACTGACCTGCATGGTCCTGATTCACTTTCCATACAGCTGAGACACAAATACTGTACGCTATTATTATTATTTTTAAGGGAGCAAACACGGTTCAATAAAAAAGTGCACACAAACTGTAATTAAATATATTTTCCATCCGACTTCCACATTACACCGCTGACTTGCCCTCCTAAATGGCTAACTTAAGCTAACAGCACTAGCATTGACAATCTAATAAAGTAACTCCTGAGACACTCATTAGCTTCCTCTAGTTGCCATGCAACCAGTTGCTTTTAAACATGGTAATTTCTAACCTGACAGACGCTTGTTAGGATGGCCCAGCAGCCAAGTAGTGTAATGTGAGCTATTGAAAGTGGAGCTTTATAAAAAGATTGCGGATGATTATGATATAATGCACCTCACGTGTTATGACTTTTTTACGACATATTATATTTTATTTTGTAAATGATATCGTTAAATATATTCAGACTATTTTTCTCTTATAAAATGCCAAACTATGACATTTTTAATCAAATACATTATCGCCCACTACAAATAAATGTTTTGTAGCATGCTATATTATGCAATTTGTATGACATTATAATACATCTAATATACTCAATAATACATCTATTTCTAATAGAAATGTGAAATGAATGCATTCATATCTAGATTACAGTGACCAGTATAATAGCTGTGGTGCTGTGGAGGTGAATGAAAAAGCTTCATCATCGTGTGGAATGAAAAGACACACACCAGTTTAGAGGCTGCTTTTTATCATATTGTTTCCAACTGTACATGAGGGGGAGGGGGGGGGGGGATCTCTCGTTTAGGATCTACTGTAGCTCTAGAAAACTGAATGCTCACATCAAAGCAGCTTGATATAAATAATTTACAAGAAAAATAGTATTCTAAGAAAGATATAGCGCCTCAAGAGGAAGACACTGTCCTTGAACTCTTTTCATAGACCTTTTCTGTACATTATGTCTTTACATGGAAAGCTTATGACAATCCACATCACCAAAATAGAAAGAAGACGTATTTACAGATATCAAAACAGCGTGACGTCAGAGAAGACTAACATAAATCTACAAAACACTTTCTATATAGCTTTCTTTTCTTACAGCAAAATGCCTATGTGCACACACAAAAGTAGGAATAATAATAATATGATGTAAAACCACATAAGTGAGTAAAAAAAAGTTATTTTAAAATACATCAAATGAGTTATAACTTTGACAGATAATGGCGAGAGAGACAGAATGTGTTCTGGATAAAGGGATTCCACCGGCCTCTCGTTTCCAGAGTAAGTCCTACTCCATATGAAGTGTGAAGCACGGAGAAACAGCAGCATTGAGATTCTGTTCTTATGGCAGCAATGCTCTTATGCTTCATCCAGGCAGCAGTAAAAAGTCACCATGCACAATGTGTTATGCAGATGCACGAATATGTGATCGGGGTTAACTTACACCACCCTGCCTCCTTCTAACAAATGCAGACAAAACCAACGTGTTATTAGGGATGTCCTGAGTGCGCTAGGAATTATGGGGGCTGGTGACTCAGCTTATAAGGCCCATCTCTCCCCCCCGAGGCTCCGGGAGCATCATAATGCCCTCCAATGAGATGCTGAGGCCACAAAGAGGACATATTGAAAAGTTGCTCCTCGTGCTGTGACGTCTGATTCTAGGGAAATGGACCGTGTACATTATGTAAGGAGTGGATGAAACACACAGAATACATTTCCACAGTAAACCTCTGAGGATCTCGGCTGCACCCCCCACCCCAGAGATTCTTCCTGCAGTCTTTACAGTTTGATGTGGGATGCTGGTCTCCTGCTGGGATCCTCAGCTGAGGGATGGAGACATCAGTGAGGGGTCCCCTTCCTCCGGAGCTCCAGAGTGAACAGACCCTCCTCCCGGCCCAGAGCGTGCTGCACCCCCACCCGGTGAGCCGTCTCTGTGGCCGTGATGTCGATCTGAGCGTACTTGCTGGAGCTCTTTCCTTTAAACACACAACACAGAGGTTCTTTTGACTTCAAGTGAGAGACAGGAAGTGTAACATTTTAAATGTTCAGCACTGAAGACATTCAACACTTTGCCTTTTGACTTGCTACAAGGCAAGACAGTACTTTTCAGCACACGGCAACCCAAAGTGCTTTACAAAATAAAATAAAAGACATTTATGAATAAATACAGTGGAAGCACATTATAAACAGGCATAAAATACATGGATAAAAGCCATACTGCAGTTTGAATTTGAACAACTCATCCAAATGCAGCGTCAAAAAGATACGTTTTTAATCTGGATTTCAAAGTATTAACAGTTGCAGCTGACCTGCAGGACTCAGGGAGTTTGTTCCAGATGGTCGGGGCATAAAAACTAAACGCTGCTTCTCCATGGTTAGTTCTGACTATTGTAACAGAGAGCAGACCCGACTCCTGGATGGTTCATACTTCTGCAGGAGATCGTTAATACCATTTGGTCCTAAACCATTTAGTGCTTTATAAACCAGCAGCAGTTCTTTAAAATCAATTATTTGACACACAGGAAGCCAGTGTAAAGTAGGGATGGGAACGATTAATCGAATATTTAAAATGATTCAGGTATTCGAATATGAGTTATGAGTTGTTGTTTTGGGAGGGGTGCCTAAGTTGATTACATATTGTCAAATGGAATAATTCAATGTATACAACAGTGCTATAGCTAAATGTGTTGGGTCTAAAGGTGTGTTTTGCTCCGCTCACCGGTCCCTCACAGCGGGCAGAGCTGCAGGTGCTGATCTCTCTCTCACGTCCGGTTATACTTCACTCACGTTTATGATAGATCAGATCTAGCTAGTTCTAGCTAACGATATGGCTGCTGCCCCTCCCTACACGCAGATCACGCAGACTCAAACCTCCTCTTAGGCCCAAATTCCAGCTGAGAGGGTCTTCTCTACAGCTGGCCTGATTGTGAATCGTCTACCCACCCGCCTCTCCCCTGAGTAGACATGCTCATATTCTTAAACAAGAATGAGTATTGAATAGCTGCATTCTGTACATAGGCCCTGTTATAGGTTTTTGATCTCTGTTGTAATAGGGTTACGTTACCCTAACCCGTTATGTTGTTCGTGTATGATCCCTCTTTCATTTAAAAACCAAGTTATGTTTTAAGCATGAAAGCTGTAGGCCTATAGCTGTCAACTGTTCAAACTGTGATCACCAGTTCAATACATTTGACAAATTCGACTTGGTTTCTATACTTATTTGAACAAGTAACTATTTATTTATTTTTTGTAAAGATTTTTCCCAAATTTTTTTATTTTTATAGGATATGTACAATTTGGTTAACCGTTTTTTTGGGGGTTGAATATTCGAATATACATTTGCTTTCAAATTCCCATCCCAAGTGTAAAGACTTCAGAACTGGAGTGATGTGATCCACTTTCTTAGTGTTAGTGAGGACTCGAGCAGCAGCGTTCTGAATCAGCTGAAGCTTTCTAATAGATACTTTAGTGAGACCTGTGAAGACGCCATTACAGTAGTCCAGTCGACTGAAGATAAAAGCATGGACAAGCTTTTCCAAATCCTGTTGTGACATTAGTCTTTTAATCCTAGATATGTTCTTCAGGTGATAGTATGCAGACCTAATAACTGTTGAAATGTGACCATCACTACACCTACGGTAGATTTCTGGCTTTATTCGTTGTTTTGAAGTCTGCCGACTGAAGCTCTGCGATTACTTTTAATCGTTCCTCCTTTGCTCCAGAAGCAATAATCTCAGTTTTCTGTTTGTTCAATTGGAGAAAGTTCCTACTTCCTGCACAACAAAGCGAGCTGGAATGATGATAGTGGATTGACACCGAATTTGCATTTTAGTGGGAGCTTTTCATTTGGACCCTTTACAGCCTGATCTGTGAAAATAATGTCCCCTGTGTTTCTCTTCCAAAGCATTCTCTGCCAAGCTGAGGCTCCCAGATCCTTTGGACGATTCAACAGACAAACATTTCATATTTTAATACGTTTTCTCTGTCCTTTGACTCTGCAGCCAGACTCACGTACTGTGAGAGGATCTGGCTCATCATGGTGGAGCAACAATTACATCTAAACCTCTCCACCGCCACTCTAAGCCTAACAGAGTTGTGTTTGACTCCACAGGTGATCCATGTCCAGAATCCAACAAAGGGACTATGAGAGGTCTGCGGGGGGGGAAGCTCGTCATGATGTCAGTGCTAAGGTGAAGGGACTCAGTCTAACATGGCCACTAAGGGGTGTGAAACTTCCTTAATTAAAAAGGAACAACAACGAGTTAAATATGAGAGCCTTTAAACACATTTTACGATTCTTTTTTCTTACCCAAAGAGGAATGAATGCATTTAAAGAGACATAAATACTGAATGATCTTTCAATTGTCCATTTAGTTTTGGGAAATACTCCAAGAGCTAAATGTGAAATTGAGTCCAATCATGTTACATATGAAGCTACAGCTATATAAAGTATGCTAAGCTTATCACAAAGACAGGACACTGCTACATTGATCACTCACTAAAATGTGACCTGTTTGTTTAATAAGTAATAAAAACACAACAACTTTTCTGTTATTTTGGAACTTAGAAAATGAGCCTGTTTTTCAGAGACGTTATGCTAAGATGAAAGCGGCTGTAGCTTCAGATTTAGCATACAGAAACAAGTGATATCTTTGCATGCAATCCTCATGTAAGGAAGCAGATAAGAATATTGCCTTTCATATTTTTATTGACAATATTGCTGATAATCAATGACTCGTTTCTTCCAGTAGTTCTATCTTTGGGCACATGGGTTTTACCTTCCTAGAAGTAAACGCTTGCTGTAATTAAAACAGAATATATTTTGGTTTTGGAGTTGTTCGAGAAAAAAAGAGGCTTTTGAAATCTTTACCTCGTACTCTTGGAATGAAAATCTGTGTTACTATTTACTGAAATTCTTTAGCTAAAAAAGAAATCAGTAGTCAGTGCAATCGTAACCCTCACCATTTAAAGGATAAAGCACATTCTTGTGAGGTGAGAGCAAAAATAAATCCAATTCCGAGAACTGATCTCAGATATAACAAATGTTCCGAGAGACGTGTATCTCTGCCCTTGAGGCCAACTCATGTCTTACAGTATGCGACTGGCCACACAAAGCAGCAGAATATGCAAATGGCTCCGTTAAAGCCTTAAAATTCCCCTCATGTCACCTCTTCCTGATGCACGTCACAGGCATGGCCGTAATTCTGGGCGCTTCCTTGCGTGAAAATCCAATGAGCGGGACGGACGTCAGGGTTTAATGGCTGACGCAGTTTGAATAAATATGGCCGTCATCTGCTGTTGGCGTTATGTGTTTTACAGTCTCATAAAGTGGAGGAAATCAAAACCAGCTCCTAACAACGCATTCATATTCCCTGGAGGAGGAGGGTCCCATTTGAGCTGTGATCTGAATGCCCTGTGACCCCCCCCCCCCCCCCCCCCCCTCCTCCTTGGATATAAACTATACTGCAGACATCAGACATTAACCCCTCTCAGAGCTCCTTGTCCTCCTGAAACAGCGACCTGTATGTCAATTAGCGCTCTGCGGCGTCTCCATGGCGAGGACTCAGCTGTCTTTCAGCTCCACTCCTTTAACGCTGAACGAGTGAAATGGAATTACCCAACAATCGTGTTATCTAGAGCGACTTTCTGACATGGATAGTGGCGCAGATCAGGAACATGAGACGGACGGAGACAGGGGCCACGGCTGGGGCCCCTTTACTTTAGTTTTAGTCGACTCAGGATGGTCGATTTCTCCAAGTTCAAACCTTTGCATTCAAAGGTCTTCCTGCATCTAATCCATTTAAGGTCCTCATTAAATATTATCATGAATCTTTTATGATGTTCTAATGGCAATCTGGATTTGCATTAACAGGCCTTCATGATTTCTTAGTTTATGATGATTGGCATTTACAGCGTGTCCATCGGCTCTGCTGTTATACAGTGCAGTGTAGCAGGATTTCATAAACGTGTCTTATAGAAGGAGAGTTGTGTGTGTATAAGCTAAGACTTAGTAAAGTATGGAAAAACTATCAGTTAAAAGAAGATAGATATGCATATAACAGAAATGCAACATCTTTGACATTACTGAAAAACTACAACTACCCTAAGGGGAGGAAATACTACTGCCTACAATTCCCAAATGTTTTTGTGCTGAAACAATACTTAGTATCTTACTTTGAGAAATCCTAACATGTCCGATTAGTCGGATTTGAAGCTTGATCCAACACAAGCAGACCTAAATAAGTAACAGTGTGACAAAAACAATAGATTTTTTTTAATGAATCTGACCAGACATTCTTTGCTTTGATCACTTTCTTACTGTGCTGGAAACATATTTAGTTTGGTGCAAAAAGCAGACCTTTCTGAGATCTCCTTGAGTTTCAGTATTGAATATTGGAAGTGAAATGTGTATCTGAAGCTTCTCGTTGATTTTCTCCACAGGAGGACTTTGCCCTGCTAACTGTTGATCACATCTGGATAAGGTGGGATCGTTGTTACTCTACAGAGAAGTGTCCTTACTTTGAGGGGGGGGGTGTGCGACGGTCCCTCGGGGGCCCGGCTCCAGCAGCTCCAGCTCCATGTAGTTGAGCTGCTTCTTGGATGTGGGACTAACAGGAATATTCACATATGTCACACCTTCACAGCGAGGCCTTTCAAGAAGCGCCGCCTCGGGGGAGAACACAAACACGGCCCCTGGGGAAGTGAGAGTAAAACCATTTTAATGAAAATCAGGACCAGTCCCTGCCTATTCTAACATTTGGTCCTTTCCGAGAGGTGTGAACAGTTATTTTTACAAAAACCCAGAGGACCAGAACCAACTAGATTTGTGAATAGTGTACAGTATCTCCATGCCAACCAACTTCATTGTCATCCTCAAAAGCCTTTAATACACATAAAAGAGGCATTCAGGTGCATCGGGATGACTTTATCTTTATTAAAATGAACAGTTAATTCGCCGCATATTACATGGGGATTGGTTTCCATTTTATTCAGCTTGTTCATTGTAATAAAAACTGTCCCTCTGCTACAGAACTCCATCAGGATTACCTTGACAATACATCCTCGGATATATTTGTCTTTTCATGGGATTTTACGTCAGAAAGATAGCACCAGTCCGACATTTATTTGAAAGGGTTTTATTGTCATTATGACTTCAATTAAAAGATAAGTGTGGAGAAAAGGAGAGCTGGTGTTATTTTAACACTTTGTCTGTTCTCCATCAGAAGCTAGAAGATGTCTCCCCCTCAGGTGAGTAACTCTTGAGGCAGTCCTTATCAAAGCCTGCTGTTAATTAAAGTCATTCAGACAGATATCTGCACTGAAGTCTCTATATTACAGCAGCAGATCTGGGATCAGCAGCTACACTGGCACACTGTGCATTCCTCTGGATTGCCTTCTCCCACCAGAGGCTCATTTTACATGATCTGAGGCCCCAGGGATAGATGATGGGATGCATTATGGACATTTTGTTTTATGAGGCAGTTAAACCCAAAGTTATTGCCCTTATAATCCCACCCTCAGCTCCATATTTAATTCCTTGCAAATGTAATGTTTGTGTGTCGGCAAATCAGATTTCTAAGTAAAACCCAACACAGCAGAAGCAGGTTGGGGATTATACTGAAATTATTTCATATTCTCATTTCTTAAAATGTATAAACACCAACAGAATACCTTTGAAGAAAAATACATGTTGCCTCAAACAATTGAACTGAACGCTCTGGTCTGTGTGTTGGACAGGAAGAACTACAGAGTGTCCTTCAGTGCTCTTGAAAGGTAAGATTGACTAAACCTAGAAGCCACCAAGGACAAAAGAGAAGAGCCAAATCTGTTTTGCTCAAGGTATTTCTAATGCAGTTTAAGAAGAACTGCATTAAAATATGTGCATATATTTCAACCTGCAGGGCGTATTGGCCAACTCTGCCCGTGTCAACAATGCCAGTAAAGAGTTAAAAAAAACTTGTTTTGAGTGAATTTGCATAATCTGAATATTGTGTTCTCTCCAAAGAATAGAAAGTAATGAAAGAAAGAAATACTGAAATGTATCCAAACAGATTTGAGTGAAGTGACTGGAAAATAAAGTGACTGCTTTCTGAAGTCAACTAACTTCAGCACTGTTCATCAGAATCACATTTAGGGCCACATGCTTTCTGGATAAAGTCACTTGTTTTGACTTATCATTATAAAGTAAAGCTGCACTTTCCACAGGAGTAGTAACCAATAACTTAATGAACATTTTTGGTCTAAAATGTTTGAGATTTATGGATTTTTTTTATGTATTAACAATCAATATTAACTGCTAAATGATTACAAATCCCTCGTTAGCTTATTAACAATTCACACTTATTCAGGGGTGTGAGGTTTCACTGCCAATATGTAGTGTGTGTGATGCACTGCATGTCAGCTAAAACTAACTCACTGATGAACAGAGAACTCTTCATAACAAAACAACACCCATACAAATATTCCCAACAAAGACTTCAACTGAGGGCCTCTCCTACTTGTGTCAAAATATTGCAAAAACTATGAAATTCTGCATCAAATATTTATAAATCCATGTCATTTGTTTTGATTCAGCTGTGTTGTAATGAAACCTTTCCATATTTGTAATCCAGTAAAGGATTGTAAATTTGTTTGTAGAGGCTGGGCAATGTGCAGCGTTTGGCGACAAAAACAACTTCACCTGCTGTCGCCTCTTTCTGAATGGCAGCGGCTCCAACCAGCAGCTGGAGGCGGGGCCCCCGGGGGCCAATCGCAGATCAGAGAGGAGCAGCCTTATCCCTAATTGATCAGACACCCAGCAGCAGTGTGGGGTTTATAATGGCCGCCATTATAGCAGTGGGTTAGCCCGCAGCTATAGGAGGAGGGACTCTCTATAGAGCACTCTGCAGAGCCTCTGGGGGGGGGGGGGGGGGGTGTCACAGAGTCAAAAGGGGAAACACGGCTCTAAGACGTGTGTGTTGGGGGAGACCGGTTTAAGCTGGTTTTCCATCTTTCTACATCCCTCTGCAGGAAGGCATTGAGGAGGTGAAAACATGTACAAGTGTTCCCAAAGGAGTGATGACTTTACTCAAAAGGACAATCCTTTAGAGACATATTCCATTTCATGTGTTCAATAATTGAAGAGAATAAAAGAAGATGACTGTTAAGTAAACAAACCTACACATTATTAAACATTATTTCTAATTAAAACGCATCTTTCTACCCAGGTTCACCTGCCTGACTTCATCAGGAAACTATTCTTTTCAGATCCCATCCTTTGAGCCAGCAGGAGCCCCTGATGATGGAAACAAAGCCAAGACCCTGCCAAAGACCCCACTGCCAGGGTCTCTGCGCTGATAGGTGAGTGTTTTCGAATCAGCTAATCCGGATTTTGTTGTTGATTTATTTGATAATGAATATCAGAGCAACAACTCAGGATATGAAATAGACATTCCCAAGTCTTATACAGCAGTCCAGCAATAAAACAGTTCACCAGGGTTTCATTGAATAATCAGGCATGGCTCAAAACTGATTTCCTACTATTTGTCACCAACATGTTACTAGATCCATTTTGCACAAACTGTCAAAATGACAATAATTAACCAGTAAAAGTGCCACAAGAACAACCTGAACAGACGTCTCAGAATTCAAACAAACTGTTGATATAGCGTCATCAATCATTGCTGCTATTTTTCATCTTTCATAAAAGTGTTACAAACTTCTCTGACATCAACAGTGACTCATTTCAGTTGCCATGGAGCTGGCCTCCTTACATAACCTGAACTACTTGGTTGCCTCCTGCGCATCCCCGTCCATTACCTGCTCGCAGAGGTGTGTGTGTGTGTGTGTGTGTGTGTGTGTGTGTGTGTGTGTGTGTGTGTGTGTGTGTGTGTGTGTGTGTGTGTGTGTGTGTGTGTGTGTGTGTGTGTGTGTGTGTGTGTGTGTGTGTGTGTGTGTGTGTGTGTGTGTGTGTGTGTGTGTGTGTGTGTGTGTGTGTGTGTGTGTGTGTGTGTGTGTGTGTGTGTGTGTGTGTGTGTGTGTGTGTGTGTGTGTGTGTGTGTGTGTGTGTGTGTGTGTGTGTGTGCATACATGGTGACAGCAGCTGAGACTCCCTCAGCAGGTGTGCATTAGACTGAGGGCATGTTGCAGGCTGAGGGACGCCTAAGTGGCAGAGCGTCCCCTGACAGCGGTCATCTCCTGATACAAGGGGGTCTTACATAACTCCAGTGGAAGGCTTACATGAAATGCAGATTGATTAATAAGTGTTCCAGCTGCAGTGAGCCCTCCACTACACAATGACCTGAGGCTTTTATTCTGAATTATATTAATGTCAACACAAATGACTGAAGTGACTAACACCGCTGCTACATTCTGTCCCTGCAGATACTCTCTCTACTACATCAGAAGGATCCGTCCCCTGACCCAGAAGGCAACACAGGCCCTGGTCCAGGCTCTTATCATCGCCGTGACTACTGCAGTGGCTCAGGCCCTTCCTACATTCAGGACATGGTTAACCATACACTCCAGCACTTCGCTCTGCATCGGCCAATCGGCTTGCTACTCCTTGCAAAATGATGATTTCTTTTTTCAAACCTCTATTCCTAAGAGCAATATGAATGATTTGTAATCTACTAAAAGAAGCATTTGATGTTTTTGTAAATTAATTTCTTGGTTGTTGCTGGTGAATCACAACTTTGACCCTGATCTGTTGGCTCCAGACATTATGCAGAACTGTATGTTATGTTCTCTATGAAGACTGTAGGAGCCACATATGAAGTCTTTTCTGTGTTTGTTACGGTACCTGTTTTTGAGTCACTATAGGGGGTGGGGGCGTGTCATTGGATTTGTGTGGTGATGTTTGTGGTTATATCCGGTTGTTTTTACCTGCGCACTTTGAGATAGATGAAGGGGGAGTGAACTGGAGAAGGACAATTGTTGTTGACCGCACCCATAAAAGAATATATGGATATGGACTATTGAATGTTTGCTTTGGAAATAAAAGGTCAAACGCATACTGGTGGAAAGAGAGAGTTTTTGCGCGTCGTCCACGATGTTTTTCTCTTGTTTAGTCCCTCGCGGCACTTTGTTTGGAATATTACTGCTGCAATAAAGACAGCTTCCTGTCAATGTCACAGTCCATTAACCTGAATAAAGTCAAGTAAACATTATGCGTATTGACAATAAGTGTTCCTGTTTGTGTGCCATTTCAGACACTTAATGCTTCATTTGATTTGATTTATTCATAATACACCTGAAACCAACCGGTTTGCTGAATCAGGTGCATGACTCATATCTATTGGCTTTATATAAGTGGCTCCTGGTTACTGTAAGAGGCCGGGGTAATGCACAGCTGAAAACTGACAATGCTCTCACCTTCAGTCTCCTGCAGCAGCCTCTGCTGACTGTAGCTGCCCATCAGCTCGTACTTGCTTTTCTCTTCTGCCTGCAAGACACAGAGCACTGTTGATCAGAATATGCACAATGTGTCATATGTTTACAGAGGAAGGGTACACATTAGGAGTATTAATATACAGACGCAGAAATTGACTGAGAGCTCCGGGCTGCGGTACGTCTAACACTGTCCGCAACGGCTCATCAGCATGGATGGATAACCAAGCAACCTCTGTGAGAACAGCTATCATGGGATGACCGTTGGTGGAGTGCAGCCACATTGCTTTCGGTCTCATTAGGCGCGTTCACACCAAGTACTTTTCCCACAAAGGTTCCTGAGAACTACGATTTAGTTGCGTTCACATCAAAAAGTCCCAGGAACTAAATTAGTTCTAGAGAACCTTTTTTACCCCTTTTTCGACTTTCATGGGAGAAAAAGGTTCCTGTGTTTGATTGGCTGTGCGGAATGCAAACCACGCCCCATCAAACTCCCAAAAACGTTTGTGAAGCCGCCATTTTATTATCATTATTAGCATTAGCATTAGCCCAGCGCAGAAACGCAGAGAGACTAACTTATGTCAACACAAAATAAAACATGGGAGCGGTGGAGATGAGGAGGTGTCGGCGTTCTGGCCGTTTACTCGGAAGGCTTCAGTAGAAGCTGCTGGGAGTCCCAGCAGCTTGGTTATGGCTAGAAAGGATCTGTCTAATGTAAATATGACGTCACGTTCTTGTTCTAACTCTCGTTGTAATCGGAGCGGCTCGGCTGTAATCGGAAAGGGTCGGGGTGGGCGGGATGCGGGAAGATCGCGGGAACATCGAGAAGAGACGTCGTTCTAACTCTCGTTGTAATCAGAGCAGTGGTAACCACTCAAAGTCCTCAAGAGATAGGAAACGACAGCAGTGTGGGACCTTATTGCGGGAAATTACTGAGCACACATACCACCTACAGGATGAGACGTTCATGTGTACAGTGATATCAAGACTAAATGATCTTTTGGAGGACGTAAAGCAACACACCCCACATGACAGTAGTCTTCCTCTCACCTTCACGCCCCCCCAAACACAAAAGGCAGAAGAGGACCATAACACCTCTCAGTACCAGCCATCGTAGACACCCTTTTTCAGGCCGGGTGGGTCATAAAGCTGAGGTCATGAGATCCAACTACAGAGTGGACAGCTTGAACAAGATTTTAAAAGCTAAGTCCCCAGAGTCTAATGCGGGAGGAGCAGGCAGGGGTACGAAGAGGAGGATAGATGCTTTAGGTAAGAACAAAGTATATTTACTTTTGCCATCTCCTCTATATTCACAAAACACAGCCAATCATCCATTCCAATCCTATGTGACATGGCACAGTTCATTTCACTCCAATAGAAACTGATATAAAAGAGACCATTAGTCTTCTCATTGTGCTTATTGCTGTGGATAGGTGTTAACTATTGTTGTTGTATTGTATCATATCAAAAGTTGTTTTCATCCAAGGCACCACCGCCAGGTGAATGTTGGAAGCTTGGAGATGAATGGAGCTGTAAAGAGGTGCTAAGTAAAACAACCTTTTGAATCCATTGCATGTGATTGATGTAGTTATAAAAAGTATATCATAAGCTGTCATTACAGTCTAAATATCTAACAGCAAAAGGAGGAGAGGAGATGAGGAGAACAGAGGAGAGGAGACAGCAAAAGGAGGAGAGTATGAGGAGAGGAGAACAGGAGAGGAGAGGATACAGCAAAACGAGGATAGTCTGAGGAGAAGATGAGGAGAGGAGAACAGAGGAAACAGGGAAAGCAGAGTAAAGAGCAGAGTTGAAAGAGAAGTTGAAAGCAGAGCAAACAGTAGCAGGAGAAGTAGAGCAAATGTAAAAGTAACTTTGAAAAGTATCAGCAAGAAGATCAGAGTTGCATAATGTTATTTTGTTTTATTCGTTACTGTTATATTAATGTTGTATGTTCATTTTTGTACATAGGATAATAAAGATGATCTTAACCTTGAACTCGATTCATGACCTCATTTCATTATTAAAACCTTAATATCAAATTACATACTGGATTCAAATTAGGATCTCCAAATGTGTTGATGTAATGTTTGTGATAAACTGAAGGATAAAGTGTTCCTTTATGTGTTGAGAAAATTCCCCTCCCTCTTAAGCCAAGTAAGGTGTTTAAAAAGCCTCTTGGATCAGCTGGAAAATACATCATCAGAAAGCTGAAAACAGCTGTTTCACTTTACATTTGAAAGATACGACAGAGACAAAGCTACACATATATGATGGTATTATAGAATATGATGCATTGCTGCAGATTAAACTACCCAACGGGATATAAAAGAGGTGAACACATCTACAGCAGTAACATGCAACATACATTTTATTGCACCAGGAGCTATCTTGGGACTTTTACTGCAACAACGTTGACTTGCCTGTGAATACAAAATAAACCATAGTGTTGCTGATCTACAGTGTTGTCATTCTTCTTTCAACAGCAAGACCGCTAACAAGTATTTACATACTTAATATAGTTAAGTTTCTCGCCATCCCAAACGTAAACATTCAGCCACGTGACTGCGCTTCCGAGCCGCTCCGATTACAACGAGAGTTAGAACGAGAACGTGACGTCATATTTACATTAGACGGATCCTTTATAGCCATAACCCAGCAGCTTCTACTGAATCCAGTCCCTAACTCCGGGGACTTCCGGCCGGGGATTTTGGGCGGCAGTATACGCCGTGAAGTTGTTTGCGGCCTGCCAGTAAACCCAAAGCAGAAGAAGAAGAAGTGACGTCAGCGGCTTCATTTGCCTAATCCACCCCCAGGAACTAATTTCCGGTGTGAACGCAATCTGTACTTAGTTCATGAGAACTAAAGAGTTCTCAGGAACCTTTGTGGGAAAAGTACTTGGTGTGAACGCGCCTATTGAGGCCCACTGTACAGAGAAAGAGTGACTCCTTTAGGGGGAGAAGGGGTCCACTGATACTAGGGATGCCAGCAATTATTCAATTTTTCGAATATTCGTTAGTCTCCATAATCGAAAATTATTTTTAAAATTTGATTTGATTTATATATATTTTTATTATTATTTATGTTTTTCTTTTTTTTCCTGGCTTAGTTTAAACCAAAATGTAGACTAATGCTAATAATAGTATTAATAATTGTAAATGGCCATTGGTCACACCACCAGTTTGTTTTACTGTAAACTTGGAGGAAGCCAGCAGCGCAGGCAAATCATCGATTAATAATCGCCATGGCTGTCCGATTTTCGAATTTGATCATGGTCAGTTTCTGGCATCCCTAACTGATACGACTGTAGTTCATATTTAGAGAGAAGGACAGCTGATGGCCAATATGTTTTATTGTTTTCACATCTGATCAAATAAAAATGTATGTACCACCATTGACTCTGTTCACACTTATTTAACATTGAATCGTTTTAGTGAACTAAAGAGCATTAATCAGCAGATTTGCCTTGCTTCTAAGAGACACAACCAAAATGTTGTAAATGTACATAAATAAAACAATTAATCGACAATGTTAGCGTTGGTGCTTTACCTGGTTTTGAGTCAGTAAATGCTCAAACTAAAACTATGCCGATTAGTCAATGAATCTGGCTACGACAACAGTTTACGTTTGAGGTCATATGATCCAAAAGTGTATCTATTGCTGCTTGACTTTTCTTCCTTTTGCCTAACACTAAATATATTAAGTACAGAGCTTACACAATGTTCAATTACAGATATAACTCTAGCCTTTTCTAAAAAAAGAGTTAATCTCATCATATCAGACACGTTTGGCTGAACCCACAGAGAGACAGTGGAAGTGTGTGAGTGGTCCATAGTGTAAAGCGGATTAGAGAGTTTTGATTGGCCTACCTCAGAGTTCCTCTCCATGATCTCATAAGCAGGATCAGCTCTGCGTCGCTCCTCTTTGCTATTAAGCCTTTTGTCTGGTGGGAGAGAAAAACAGTTTTAAATATAAGCCTTTCCGCCACTTGTGCCAATGCCAGGAAATACATTAATCCCACATTGTACTTTCCTAAACCATCTTGTGATCAAGTCAGAGAAAGTGCTTTCTGGGTACACATTTGTCCAAACGAATCAAACAAAAGCTCATCTCACAATAAAACAACTATTACACAAGAATCCCTTCCGAAGCAAACAGTGTAGTGCCATTACTTGTCCTAGAAACATGTTAAACCAAAATCTAATTTACCCATACACATTTTCGACATACTAAACCATGCTATTTGTGCATAATTTCAACATTCTATATTATTCCGTTTTTTACAGAATTCGGACATTCTTTACTGTGTCGTTTTGTGATTAGGTTAACTTTAACACACGTTTTAAAGCTTTCATAGGAGAGCCTATACTGCATACTTCACAACCCTCAAGAACTCAGTTGGACAAGCAACACAACAAAAGGAATCATCAGAGTGAAGAGAGAAAACAAGCAGTTCATTCAACAAAGCAAGCCAGGCGGGAAAATTGAGAACAAAAGTAGGGAACAAAGAGATCCACTTCAAAAAGGGCTGAAGAGGAAAAGAACACCGAATAAATCGTGGAGGCTTTGTTGTGAGTTGAAGAGGAAACTGAAGAAGAGGAGACTGGAGAAGAGGAGACTGAAGAAGAGGCCTCTTACCTTCAATGGCCACTGTGGGAACATTTATCTCTTCGTGCTGACCCTGGATCTGTGATCTCTCGCTGGGAGTCTGGCGGAGTGCTTCCTCATCAGCAGCTGCTTCCTGCTCTTGGCTTTTCTTCAGGCCAGTTGGAAAGGTATGGGAGGTTGAAGTATTCCTGTTGCGGAACATTTCAGAAGGTGCGACCCGTGGAGCGGGGTGGCAGTGGTCCGCTCGACACTTTAAACAGTTCTCATAGATGGCATGTCTCTTGTCTGGCTGTGGATCGGTCGGGACACAGGGGCTTTTTGGTGCTGATTTGAGCTCATTTTCAAATCTAGGGCTCATTGACTCATAGAGGTTCAGGCTGTTAGTCTTGACCTCCGGAGAGCCCAACAGCTCAGCAGGCAGACTGGCTGGTTTCTCTCTTCCCTTCCTTGGCAGCAGTGAATCCTCACTCGTCCTCACTGCTGGCGTCTCTGAGCGGGGGAAGCTTCCAGGGCCAGGAGAGGCACACCGTTTCTCCAGACTTCTCCTCGCTGCATTAGTGCATGGACTGCATGGTGATTTGTCAACACTTTGATCTGCTGGGTTGAAAATATGATGTTCTGGAGGCAATACACGCTCAATACAATTTGATTTCTGCTCAAAATCAAATTAGGGAGCTGCAGCCCATGATGAATGTTTATTATCAAACATGCATCAACTCTGTTCATGCAGGCAAGGATCAATGCATGCTGTGTGTATGGAATATCTGACTGATTTCACGCACCTGGTATGGCAGGCGCTGCTGAACCGCTAACTGGGACGTACGGCGTTCCCTGTGAGGAAAAACAGAAAATTACAGAAATGAGATTCTTAATGCAAACTGTGTTGATTAGATGAATAATGAAGTATCCTCTTCTCATCAAAGCCTGCATACATTGGTGTTCAGACGTGGGGCCTTTTGAAGGAAAAGGCTGTAAATGATCTCCATTTTATTCAACTCGCATCAATCCCATAAGAAAAGAGAAAAACCAACGGAGCGTCGATCCATCTCTCAGCGCTTTCACAGACTCTCTGACAATCGGTTTGGTCCAAGTGAAGATATTCATTTGGGAAAATGGTTCACAAATACCAACTTTTCATATAAAAAAAAGGCAAAATATGTTTCCTATAACAGCTGGGCATGGTGTTGTTAAGCACACGCTACTTGGGAGTACTTTCAGCTGTAACATGTAGTACTACAGCAGGGGTCTCCAACCTTTTTTACGATGAGAGCTACTTAAAAAAAAAAAAACAAGTCTTGAGCTACTTTTACTTATTAAATATTTAGCACATTTTAACATTATTATATGCTGACCTTTAACCTTTGTGTGCTGTTTGGGTCTGTGGGACCCGTTTGCAGTGTTTACTAAAAGAAAATGTATTCCATTTAATTATTTTAACCTGCTTTATTTGGGGGTGGACCTCACATCCTCTAGGGGGGCCGGGGGCATGCACCCCCGGGAAGATTTTTTTTTTTAAATGTTGAAGTTAAATGCATCAATCTGTTGCACTTTGAGCACAACATGCATTTATGGATACAGCTCTCAACACTCAGAGGAAAGGAAGATGAATACTTTTCAATAATCCAAACATATTTGTAAAGTGGGGGGACACAAACGGGATTTTGAAAAGTGCGGGGGACATGTCCCCCTGTCCCCAGTGGAAATGAGGCCATGCGTGTGTGTGCGTCAAGTGCAATAAATAAATAAATATGCAAGTTGCAACACACACACAGAGTAAAACTCTGTCCCTCATGTGTTGTATAGGCTGGCATGACTGGCTGTTCAATGGGGCTGATGTGTTGTAGATTCTGCCAGATGGAAAATCACGTGTGCGGTGAGCTGCCGCTCCTCATTGCTTTTCTTCCCGACTGCAACGCTGGTCCCGCAAATCAAGCAAGAACGTGACAACACAGTACAGAAGACAATTCAGGTTGCACAACATTTTGGATTCATTCAATCCCATCCTTCTATCCTACACCCACCCCCCCACTTCACAAGACCTGGCAACATGAAACGTGTCATGACACAGGGGTTACAATGTATTCTATTGTTAGATTAATAGGTAATATATATATGTAGATATGTTTTCTTTTGAACTGGTCCTTTAACTGTGAGCCCATTAACACTACAGGGCGGACTGTGTGATGAATGCCTCCCACACTGCTGCTGTCTGATGAACTCATGTTTCATTTATTACACTGAGGATTGGCTGGAGGGAAACAAAGGAAACGGGACATTTTGTTCAGGTAATCCATAAAGGTTTGCCTTTTTACGTAAATGCACTGCCAGCAGGGGGGGCTATATGTTTGGAGTATTCTAAACTCACAGCTGATATGGAAACACAGGACAAAGAAGTATTGATAAGGATTTCCAAAGAAAGTATAGTTTAATATCGGCCTCAAAACTCTGCAATACGGTTTAATAATATGCGTCAGGTTTCTACTGAATTACATCGATTACACTACACCGAAAAATAAACTATTAATATAAAACTGGTATTTATGATGTAAGACTATTCATCACAAACATAAAAAAAACAAGGTAAAGTTTAAACAATAAGTAAATTATTGTAATAGTGATTGTCAGAAAATTAGTCGTTAACTATTTTTATAGCAGATTTTATGTTTTTTTTTACCTCTGGGTTCAGTAATGCAATGTGAATATTTGCCTATATTCTTAGACATTTATTTATCTAGATATCTTTGGGTTTTGAATTGTTGGCATCTCAAAACAAAATATTTCAATATGTGAACTTGGAATTACAAAATGTTTATGGGCATTTGTAAGTCATTTCTGTCATTTAATGGACCAAACGATTCAGCACAAAATCCCCATAATGAAAGTGATTATTAGTCCCTGCCCTCAAACAAATATGAATGAAGGAGACATCTCCGGAACACCACGACCTACCTTGGAGACAACCGAACCTCATGGTTAATATGGAGATGTTTTACCTTAAAGCCTATTTATCGTTGGTATAAAAGCCCTACATACATTTGGACGACATTCAGTTTGGAGATAACACAAACCTTTTGCCGAACAGTTTTGAATCAAGAAATAAAATGGATGTAGAGGAAGTGAATAACGGCACTCACAAGATCTTAATCAGCTTGATACAGTGACAGAGTCAAACTAAATTAGCTGCTGAAACCCTCACTTGTTAAACAGACGGACCATGGGACTGCAGGTTGTTTTGACACCGAACGCAAAGGTCCTATTGACAGCGGGCGATGGAACAGATGATACAATGAGGAGAGCGCCTGCTCACACAAGCTGCTGCTGAACAACAGGAGTTATACAGCAGTGTGCTCAGGAGAACATTTGAATCCTGTTGCTTTCTTTAAAAAGGTACGTTTAGAGGCAAACAGACTGATGACGAGAATATAGGTTCACTTATATCTGAGCTGGCAGAAGAACGACATAAACAACATAAATATATTTCTGCTTACCTTAAATCCACCACAAACGGAGCAGATGGTCACAATGGTTTTGGGGACCGATGTGTCACTAGAGGGCGTCACCTTGGTTTTCTTGCTCTCCTCTGAGGGGCCGTCTAGTTGTACATTTGTTGACTGTGCGTCAGTGTTTTCCGAGTGACCCTCGGGGGTCTTGGCGCTGCTTTGATCCCCCTGTGCTGAGTCTGTTGTTGGGCCTGGAGAGGCAGGAGCGTCCTTAGTTAGCGTGGAGGGTTCATTGTCTCTGGCCGTGGCCCCCCCACGCCCCTCCTGTAGCACACTCCTGGGGCTGTCGTACAGATACCTCAGTGATGAAGGTGTTCGGTATTCATGTGCAGGTGCAGCGGAGCAAGTACAGGGGCTCAGGTCTTGAGCCAAGTGGGGGGGCAGGCTGAACACAGAGCCGAAGTCCTCCCCGGGGGGGAGGTCCAGGCTGCCTGTGTAGGAGGAGAAGCTCCCCGAGTAGGAGGAGTGGCTGCCGGTGGCGATGCCGCTGTCAGAAGAGCTCTGACGGCCGATCTCCTGGAGCGGCCGGGGGGTCTTTGGGGCGGGCCGGGTCACCCCCCCCTGGGTGACGGAGAGCTTCTCCATGCTCTGTAACGCCAGTTTAGCTCCAACATGGCCGACGCTATCAGATGGGTTGGAGGACGGCTCAGTCCAAATGGCCATCCGGCTGCTCATGCTGCTCTCTGATTGGCTGGTGTCTGAAGCGTCCGAGGAGCCGGACATGCTGCGGTCGTCCCCCCCGGCAGACGCACAGTACGACACTGCCAAGACAAACAACATCAACGACACTTTGATGAATGTATTCAACTGTAACAAAACAACTTTTTATAATCAACTAAGCATAGATAAAGCATCACAACATCATTTATCATGTATTCATAACATAACATGAATAATACATCACATGTGAGAGAACTGACGATTCTAACTTAATTGAAATGTTAAGTGCAGCATCATTATGTTTTGGTGTGGAACAGAGGTCACTGCAGTGAAAGAATGATCATGTGTGCTTTGGGATGGTTATTAAATGTAGGGATATATATTCAGAGCACTTTTAGCTTCAGCTCCAACTTTTAAACCGCAGTAACATGCTGTACCTGTGCTGCTCCGGTGAGAGAGCATGCTCAGCCGTTTCTCCAGCTCCTGGGCGTCATGGTTCAACTTCTCCTCCGAATTCGTCTGACTGCCACTGGGGTCTGTATGGAGAACATCAACGAGTAAGTCACAAAGGCTTAATTGATATATATATATATAGAAATCTACAGACTTAAAACAGCAGACCTTAAATTAGCGCAGTCAAAGTAAATAAGTGACGACACGGTAAGTTTAGCATGTCTTGCTACTGTCACTGAGACGTGGGATCAAAAGAGACGCAGCCGAGGACTCTGAGGCACAGCTGTGGAAACACATCCAACAACAACAAGGGACACTTTGAACCACAAGGGTCTCACTCACAATATAGTTGAATAATATGTGAGCAACAAGATGTTAGTGAAAAGACTAACTTACAAGCACTTTGCCAGGAGTGTTGTGTACTATGATTTGTCCTATGAGCATAACAGGGACGTAAAGAGGGTCACACAGGGGAACACCTTGCAGTAGTTATGCAACATACAGGGTTATTTTTAGCGCTGCCACGTGGCTGTGTCGGTACGCGCTCTGCTGCTCGTGCTGTTCAAGGATCTCATGTACCCGCCACCACCAAGGTCAACTTTAAAACTGGATCGATACTTTCCCTCGACCCCGCAGCAGTGACGTGGTAATGACACCGAATTCCTTCATGTGGAGGATTGATTTACACAGCAGCACACAACACTGTTCTCAAATTAAAAAAAAGATTAGTGCCATTAGTGTCCCTCGTCTCATTAAGTTGCATGTTGATTTTAATTTTCTTTTAACTTCCTGTTGCAGTTCCATCCTAAACTAAAAGACGAATGCTCTTTGTCCCCCTATTTTTTGCCAAAAAGCAAGTCCTTCATTTGTCAAACGTGCATCTCAACAATTCAAACAGTTAATAAAGCTTCACGTGTTCAGGAAATGTACTTGTCCAAAGGAACACTATCTACAGTGTAGTTTAGAGGATCATATTAAATGTTTTACTATTACACTTGTAAATTCTAGCGAGAGCGTTCTGATTAAATCAATGTTTTTTCTCATAACTAGATGTGTTTCTCATTATTTTTTATTACATTTTTTAATTACATTCGGACAAAAATGTATCTTGGTGCTTTCAAAGGCTCGGTGTGGCATGTAAATCGAATAGTACAAAATGTGCCAGAAGATTTATAATCATTTCACACTGGTTGTCATGGCTGCAACCGAAAGGTATTGTTCTGCCTCTGCTGGGACTCAAAAGCTGTGAAAAATGAAATCAAAGTTTCCCACAGCATCTCCACTTACTGATGCTGTTTGATAACCAGCTGAGTGAGAGTCATCAGTCTCATATGACACCCTCACGCCTTTTAAGAAGGTTTCCCTGTGCAACCAACAGCCTCCCAGCATGACCAAAGAACAGCCATGAGATCAGAGGACTGGGGTAATATGTTTGACTGACAGGTGTCCCGGCCTATCACACAATGAATTTCTCGGGCTTACTTATCCTGGCTAAGCTCCTTTAGACTAACGCCTCCTCCCCTCCGACCAAAATAGGATTGTTTTGGCTGCTGCAAACAACACTCCTCCCTACATGTCTGCGGTTATGAGATAAGGAGGAAATACACAGACACTAAAACAACTATAATAGGAGGATAGAATTGTAATCACCAATCATGAAATAGTTTATAAAATACTAGTTTGAAAGGAACAGTTTGACATTTTGGGAAATACGACTCATCTGATGTTAAATATGAAGCTATAGCCATCAGTTGGTTAGCCTAGCATTAAGATTGGAAGCAAATGGAACTTAGCTACATACATAAAATGAACTTGGTTGAAAGGAATCCTAGTTATATACATTCTCCTCTTTATATTGAAGCAGCCATGTTAATGTTTATTCCATATGGCTTGATTACTAGTTAAGTAATGAGAGGCAAAGAGAGGTGGATACAGTACAGCATGGAGGGTAGCAAACATCAAGGCAATTCATGAGAACAGAGGCGGAGAAATGTAGTCAGGAACAGAGACACAGACTACCAGGTGAGAAAGTGAGAGACACAAGAGTGGTGGGGGGCTGAGTACGATATGAAGGGGGGGGGGGGGGGGGGGGGGGGGGCAGCAGTGGAATGCTGGGGATGAGGTTACATACATGCTCGGAGTGATTAGGAGTCTTTGGCTGCTCCTGCAGGTGTGAAGCAAGTTTTTGACCCCTCGCTCTCGCCTCGACATCCTCCCTGCTATTTATTCTACTACGCAGCACAATAATAGGAGTATGAGCTCAACCTGTGATTGGGCGGCGAGATGTGTGAAAACCAGAATATCCACGAGGCCCCGCGTGCGTGGGAAGCTCTCTGTTGAGTGGCACTCTGGGAGAGATTTCTTTCTTTTTTCTTGTGTTGAAAATCAAAGTGTTAAAGTGGACAGCAGGAGAACAGAACATGTCTCACAGCTTTAGTAATATTAGACCTGGCATCCAAGCTGGTAAAATTACGAAAAATAAAAGTATTAGATAGATAAGGAACAGGGATGGTCAATAGAGACATTTGAAAATAATATCAAACCAGTGTTTAGAAGAAGACAGCAAAACTCTCCATAGAGTAGAGGATTTTAAAGTCGAGTGATAATTCTCTCTGTTGATTCGTCATTACTTTTGTTCTTTTCCCATCTTAAGCCCCATTATTAATAGCAGGTTTGAATTCAAGAATAAGATTCACTTCAAAGTTGAGGAGGAACATGGGCTCTATTATTCTTCATTATAAGTGTGTTGTTATAAATTTGACTAATAGGTGGATTAACTCCGAAAATTGTGAATAACGCTAAACACAATTTCCCTGAGACTACACTGATGTTTTTCCAAATATGAGCTTTTCCTGCTCAACAACCCAAACCCCACGTTCAATCCCGTAACACAAAGAGAAGCAGCCAATCTTCAGTATTGTGAATCTGGAGCCAGGTGAAGGCTGCAATTTGTGCTTGAAAAATGCAAATTACAAAATTGAGTATCCTATTAAGGATTCATTTTCTATTCCGCTTTCAGCCCTGTTACAGAATCACAGAGGAACTGCAGTGAAAAAGACAACTTTTAGAAAGTAAACTAGTCTCTCCGTCGGGTTTTCCCAATGGCAGGAGAATAGCGGAGGACGAGCCTCAGCTGAAGCTCATTATAAAAACGAACTTTACTGTTACACAGAAAGTTTAGAAATATTCCACTCTATTATCTTTGCAAAACCTTTTCAAGTATTACCAAATGGAGATCATGATGTCCACACATTGAGTCATTGTCTATCATTCAAGGAGTGTGCCTGGCACCTTGACAAATTGTAATCTTGCCAGACAACCATGCTGTAATACGAGGTTAAAAAAAACATAATGGCTATTTGGAACGCAGCCCCCCCCCAGCACTATATCCTCCACTATACATAGACTACAATTCAATTTGCTGCCTTAACCACAGTTAGTACAGTAGTCATCCTCTCACTGGTGTATAAGGTGACCCTAAGCTCTATACGCACCCCGGTACACTTAAGTCAGGGGTTAGGATGTTTGACTACAGTTATAAATTGCTGCTTATGGTAACCCAATTACATAAATAGTATCTGTCAGTCATAATTTGGTGACTTCAAAGCACATCCATCAGCGGAGGAATCGTCTGACTCATTCTGCCAAAAAGGGTTGGATTCTAGGAAGGCAGCAGTCGTAGCTCTGACAGTTCCTGGAGGCCCCGGAGGGGAGCCGTGCACGCTTTGATTCAGTTTAAATGGAAAGTGTTGACTTAAGTGTTTGCTGATATTCCTTGGCAACAGCGAGGCTATCCATTAACTGAATAAGCCTCACATGAAGACCCACGTTCTCTTTAAAGAATAGCACTTAAACTTAACGTTCCCTGTCTCTATAGATCTCTGACACCCTGTTGCTTCTCATGTCCTCTCCAGTGAAACAGCTCCGGTACTGACCTGGCAGGACGGGCCGCAGTCCAAACGGGCCCCTGGTGGGGGAGATGCCTCTGACGATGCAGTCGAATAGAAAGCTGATCTGCTCGCTCTCAGCAGACGAGAGCAGAAACACACCGGCCCCTGTAGAGAGCACACTTTATCAGTGTCACGATAGATTTGCAGCAACAGATATACTGTAATTAGTACAATTTTATTAAATCAAACAGTCATGAGGGAAGTCTTAAAACAGGTGGTGGAGGGGTAGAGGAATGTGAGAATTTGGTGAGGGATATTGCCAAATATCTGGAATATGCTCCCAGAAACCTGCAGGTCCGCTGCAACTCTTTTAAATCCAGGCTGCTTGTAATTGAGCTATTCACATCTTACACTGCACTGTAACTTTTATTCATGTACCCGTGTTATTCATGTTTTATTATCTTTGCTTTTTAATGTTTCTAATGTGTTTTATGCTCTTAATGTCTTTGATTTTTGTAAAGCACTTTGAATTGCCTTGTGTTGAAAAGTGCTATATAAATAAACTTGCCTTACAAGAGGCAATAAATAAGAAATATATCACAAGAAATGTGTATCATTTGAAATGCTTGAACTGTAGCGCCAATGTTATTGATGTACCTGCCACTATTATTATATGACTATTATTCACAACATCATTTACTGGGTGGTTCTACATCTGACGTCTACCTCTTGTCCCCTGAAGTCATTAGGAATAATCAACAATGCTGATCCATTAAATTAACACTTCAGTCCGGAGCAACCGATCGACTGATGTCCCTCAAGCCATGCTGCTTTCAAAGCTTTCTATGAAAAATGATTAAATATAAAATATTTGCCGGTTCGTTTTCTGTTGAATAGATTAAATTGTGTTATTGTTCTGTTTGGGCGAATACTAAAATCATCTATTCAAAGTACCTTTCTTGGAGAAATAAAAGCGTGTTTTTTTCTACAAAATCTTAAAGGTGACATGTCATGCTTTTCCGGTTATTACCCGTCCCCTTGTGTTCTGTGTATTTGTAGGAGTATATTTTTCTGTAAAACTCTAAAACAGAAAATACCTCCCCAAAACGCTTCGTTGGTGAAACGTCATCATGACGTCATCGTCATTTGATTCTTCCGGGTACGTGCTTTCGTAAGCACGTACCCGGAACTAAATGGGCCAATCCGTGGAGCCGTTATGTTACGTCCGCGTAGCCGTTACGTTAAGCCCCCGCTGATTGGTCCAAATTGACCAATCCACACACACACACTCAGTGCAGGCAGCCCTGCTGATTTCTGCTCCCTGCTGCAGGCTGATAACAGACAGTTGGGATCACGCAAAATTCTCTCTGCAGACCCATTCTCACAGCGTTTATCAATCTATAAACCTTTTTCTTACTCAATATCAAGCCACACTTATTGTTTTTATTTCGGCTGTGGCTTTGTGTGTGTTCAGGTTGAGTTTGAATGTGTTTCGCTGTGTATCGCTAAACAAGGAAATCACGGAGGGTGGGGGGGGGGGGGGGGAGCTGCAGCGAGCCGTTTACTGGAGAAAATGAATACTGCTGAATACACATACTTTACAGAGATGCTGAATGCGAAACCAATGTGAGTTTAGAAAATTGCAGAGTATTTTTCTATTTTAGTATACCTCAACAATGGAATTATGATCAGTGGAAATGGCCATGACATGTGACCTTTAAAAAGGGCCATATGGGGGTTTTACCATTCTAGAACATCAAAACAAGATTATATAATCAAAGAATAAGTAAGCAGATCTGGCCAAGCATTCATTACTTAATAATGTTTTAATACCTGTTTGTATTGAGGTTTGATACTCTGCACTTGTGATTATATTCATTTGTCTTTTATATCAATTTAGAATGTCATCAAAGGAGAAATAAGAATGCAGAGGTTAAGAGGTCACGCTCCTCAGAGGTCACCTGACGCCCTGTGACAATACAACTGGCTTCCCATTACGAGGTGTCACCATTTAAGAGTCGCTGTGTCGCCCTGTTCTTGGGACCACCCATGTGAAAGCTGGCGTCAATCACATTCCCATCCCACCCCTCAGTCAGCAGGGCCAGAGGTCAGCAGTAAAATCCGCACAAATGTCTTCACCTGTCCAAATTGAAGATGTATCACCTGCTGAGGTGGATCTAATTAAGATAAAGTGATGCATTTCATTTGATACTGTCCTCCCTCTGTGAGAGACTACTGCGGTTAGACCATGGGCTCTTTTCCTTATGAGGAGTAACGCCTCGTCTCATTTCATGCGTTTGCTAGCAGGTGACTGAACATCAAGCGCACGGCCAAAAGCTACCAAAGAGAACTCAAAGCAAAACAAAGGACAGGTGGCAGGGCTCATAGTTACCAGTTTAACAGTGATTCTGAGCAGAAACAGTAACCACTCACACAGACCCCTCAGGTGATAGAACACAGCATCACAACAAAGTGACGGAGGTTGTGTTTGGGAGTGGGAAATGTAAACTAGCTAAGAGTCTTCATAAGAGCAAAGGGTGGTCTTTCCATTTTCACAGCAGCAAACGCATCCATGCACACAATTTGAATCAGGCTGCAATCATATTCATTTCAACTACTTTTTCTTTTTATTACAAGGAATAAATTAAGTCAAATTAAAAACTGAAATAAGGGGAAAAAACAGTCATTTCCATTTCAGAACATCTTTTAATTTCAAAAGCTGGAGCCAGGAAATGTTTGGCATTTGTACTTTGATAATCTAGTATGATAATGTAATTTGTAATGCTGGATAAGTTTGTAGTTAAGATTTTAAGTAATTTATTATTCTATTTTCTTCACCTTTTCCTGTCATTGATGTGTGATTCGACTGCTGTAATGATGCAATTTCCCAACACCTTTTAAATGCATAAATCCATTTGAATGTCCGACTTGTGGCGGATTCATTTCCCGTCTATCATTCTCCATCCGATTCATTATTTGAGCCATTATATCAAGAGTGTATTTCCAGCACACTTTGGCTACTTGCATTTACGACTCAAAAACCAGAACCATTTAAGAGTTAACTCTAGCAGGACATGGACCAAAGGTCAGACAAATGAAGCTACAACCAAAAGCGACATGTCCAACCCCCTTACACAACTCCTCCTTCTGCGGTGGATAAACTGTGCAGAGATTACATGTCACAGGAATGCGCGCCCTTCAACACTCCAACATCTTCACGCACACACTCACACACACTCGCTTCGGTTTTTGCTCTTTTTCTTTGCACACGTTGCTTGTGATGTCTGACTGTGTTCATATTATCCAAGATCCTCTGCTGGAGATTCAATGGAGCTGAATAAATCATATTTGCCATACTGGAGTGTCATGTTTCCAGCAGGGTCATGGCGTGTCCGCAACGCTCTGATGTCTGTGCCCCCCCCCCACGTCAGCCCCTCTCCCCCCTCCAGGTGTTGACATGCACCCGTCTCTGCTTTAATGGTTTCACGTCTGTTACAAGATGTAAACTATGTTCTACCCGATCACAGGGGCACGCAGACAGAGCTGTTATAACTGAGGGGTAACTTCTGTTTCTCAAAAACAACTCCTCTGACATGAGGCATGATGTTGCATTCTGGGCACAGCAGGGGGGAATCTCGCAGACTGAATCATTTCCTCCAGTCATGAAGCAGCTGTTTTACTAATGCTAAATTCAATGAGTCAGAGAGGACGACATTAACGAGGACAAGTGAAAAATGTCTTAGTGCCACTTGCGTCATCTGGCTGACAATTACTCATATTGGTAAATGTAATAACCGATAGCCCATATTTCACATTATATGTAATAGCTAAACATCTCACTTTGGCACAATGAATGAATCTGCTGCTACAGGCTCTCCACACGTTTTTTTAAAACAGGGCTTTGGGCCCATTCAGTCACATGAGCATGGGCGCAATCGTTAGACAATAAGGACTGGGTCAATTGGTGTTGGATGAGTTAGAGGAGAGGCCAGTCAATTTCTTCCACACTAAACTGCAAGTTGGAACCAACCGTTGTTTTAAAGTGATTCCCTACCGGGGTACAACTGATTTTACTGTGGCTACAAGAGAGTGGAGCATCAGTTTTTTAGCAGGAAAATACAAAAATAGTATTAAAAATGCGAGACTTTGAAGTATATTTAATGTCACAATAAATAACAACAACCAGCTATTAGAGAAGGACGGCACAGGACTAGCCTTGGTTTTCCCATTTGTCAGGTGTCATATTTTAACACTGTGTGCTGGGATTAAGATTGCAGAAAAACTAAGTAGTAAGTAAACAAATGAGTTAAAATGGATAACTTTAGGTGTTGGATAAATGGCTGAAATCTGTAGCTTCTGCCGCTCCAAGTAATAGTAGAATTAGGGCTGAAGGATATATCGTGTCATGGCGATAACCGTGATATGCGCATGTATTCACATCACAGGGTTGTGCGATTTTATAAAAAAAAAAAAAAATTGTTTTGTTTTTTTCTTTTAGGACGTGCGATATTAAGTAGGTACATTAACTCAAACACGTCATGTTACAATTATTGTGCTGCTTGCTACAAAAGGAAAACTTGCGCGGCTCTCATGTCAGGGGTACTTGAGTGAGTGACATGCTGGCTCTGCATGCACAGCAAACCATCAATCAGAATCATTCTTGATCAGATCACAGCAGGCCCCGCCCCACTATTTTGCAGACCATCAAAACACCGGTAAAAAATTAGCGAGGCGCAGTCAGGAGGACAATACCGGCGAGAATGAAGATTTACTTCCAAAAAGAAAAGCAACATCTGCCATCTGGAACTATTTTGGATACAAAAAGGTTCTTCTCTTCTTCATTCACAGCTGAACCCCCTTATTTGAGGGTAAGCAACATGCAACATATCATGACATGTTAGATCATGACTTAAAGTATGATGAGTGTACCAGTTAAGATCCAGACATCCGTGACTAAAATCCTTCATCCGGCTAAATATGGTTAAAAAAACGCAATATATATCGCAGGGGAAAAAAATATCGCAATGTCATTTTTTTTCAATATCGTGCAGCCCTAAGTAGAATAATGCCAACTAAGCACAACAAACGAAATCAACATTTCCAGGATCATTATGACATGTATGGGCTCTGATTAACAGCCACCGACCCACCAGGGGTACATGACCCATCTCACAAGGCAGGGTAACAAGTAATTGCACGCTCTGCCATTCTGATATCTCCTAATGGATCAAAGCGACTCCATAAAAAGCAGCTCCAGATAAAATTTTTCGCAAAAGCCCTTCAGCCTTCTAACTGGCTGTACAGCGTGTATTTATCTGAGTCTTCCACAACGTAATGGTACCGGTAAGAAGCCTCCCTTTCAGCGCCGCTGCTGGATAAAAGCTACAAATGAATCATCTTGAATCACAGACAGTTATTATTTGGTTGGTTGGAGAGAGACATAAGAAAAGCACAGCGCAGATTCACATTTGTTCAGCTATTAGCCTCTATTGATGCAACCCGATGTTTCCAACAGACATTGTTGTCATGGCATGGTGAAGATGTTGATGTTCCAATATGATTCAACAGTTTGTGCTCTTATATCTCTTATTTTAAAGCAGCATTAGCTAAATGAACTTATCAGTGTGAAGTACATTTTGATTGCACAATGTAATGGCTGTAATAACATCATCAGCTGAAAGTGGTTCCCCATTGGGAACTTTCTGCCAAGAAAATAAACCCTCCATTAACAGCACAATGGAAGTGCGTCAACCATTGGGCAACCAAACCAGAAGGAGGATAGCGGTTTTGTTTTCCTGACTGTCCAAAAAAAATCTGCATTATTAGAATCCTGACAAGATTAATATTTGCATTATCTTGTGAGATTGCCAGGTACCGTGCAAGGGAATGCTAGGTGGGGGAAAGTTGGTGAATTGTCTATTGTGTTGTTTTTTTAATCTTACATGTTCTAAACACTTGTATTTTAGGTGTTGAATGTGCAATGCTCATTAAACTTTCACAGTTCTTATAATTTCTTTAGTTCTATCTCATGCTTCCCAAACAAAAGTGTGCTGTTACAGCCAAATAACCAATGATCCTGATGTATTGAAAAACCATCTACCAAACACAGAATCCCAGTTAATGACCGAAAACTAAAACACATCCAAATGTAGCATGAGAGCAACAACATAAAGGTTATAGACTTACAGTAACCACATCTTGTCCCTCCCTCGAACACAAATCCGTTGGGTATGGGTCCATATCTGCGCAGGTCTGGGAGGTTCCAGTGTCCGATGATAGCAGGCGGGACGTCCCGGGCTAAAGCCAGCAGGTTGTTGCACAGATGAAGGGTCGCAGGCCCACTCTCCAGCTTGGTCCCCGGTAAGACTCCAACACTGAATCTGTGAACTAAGCAAACAGAGAAATGGTTCAATCATGGAGAAAGGCAAACAGCTTCAATGCAAGACTTAGAACATTATCTAACAATTGTCACACGCTTGTCACACGTTTATGACCATTTCCATGCAACTGCTAAGCTTACATGTACTGTTATGTACATGTGCTTGAACTGCCCCATAATAACTTGGTCAAATAAGACATTGACTCACTGAAATTAGAAGGTGCTGTTTGGCAGATATCGTAAACCTTTCATGAAAAATAAATAACGGTATCCCCTGTTCAGCTGTTACATTTGGAAGACGTGCAGTTAACTCAATATTGAAAGTCTACGGGACTGACCTTTTGAGACAAATGTGTAATTTGCGATATTATATACCGGTAAGTACATTTTAATTCGATGTTTCCCTATATTGTAAAGAGAACAAATGCATGTTGAAGTCGTCGGGAAGAAGGCTGGTCACGTCATCTGTTAGCAGCCTAATCAGAGGTACTATTGACTCGCATTATGGTGTGTTCAAGCTCTGCCTAACAAACTGCCGGGACTTCTGTCAGAATCCATTGACATGCAGGGGAACTGAGTCCAGGCAGAAATTAGCCGCAATTAGTCTTCACATGGGACAGATACACAGTGTCCTTAAAAATGATTATTTCAGCATGGTTTTGATTTCATTCCTCAATTAAAAGCAGAAACAGCTGCACACACAGAGAGTGAGATCAGCGAGCTAACTGTGAACTCAGATCTAAAGCCCAATGCAATCAATCACAGCCTCGCAAACATCTGTGTCATGTTGCTTCTAAGAAACCAATGAGGAAAACAGCATGTCAAATTAGAAACAAGTGCATTTGTGTTTCTGCCTGTGAGTTTGTGAAACTTTATTTAACTCATGTGTGGTGTTTCCCAATGGCTCTTAAGACTTTAACTGCGCTAAGCTAACTCCGCACTGCAGGTGAGGCTGATAAGAGGCGATGATGAGGAAATGTTGACAGGATGCGTCATGTCATTACTCAGGTTAAGGAAGATTAATATGTTGTCCCAAAGAACAACAAAAGCTGTGCCCACAGTGGCCCTCAGCCCACAGTCTGGCAGGTGACATTTCCAATAGCTGGACACACTATAATCTAGCTTTCTCAAAACACACAGACACAGGAGCATCCATACAGGCAAGCAAACACATATATTTACCAATGAGAAGGAACAACTGCTATGCAATTTGTCTCTAGCACCATGTCCTCTACCCCACAGGCAGGTCCCGTAGCACTGTCATTAGTGACTGCTTTAACATTCAGCTGGAGTCTGACCACCAGCTCGACAGTCCAATGCTATATTTAGCACCTATTTGTTTATCTTTTATATAACTTGCACACAATGGATCCATAGAGCATGGATATATTAACTAAATTCAGGTGCGATCATTTCTAAAACCTTGTAATAAACCTTTAAAACGATTTTTTTACTGACTATTCCCCAGGTGTGATTTACTAAAAGATCATTAGCACTTTCATGAAGCAAATGACTTAGTTTAGGGTTAGATAAAGTGAACATAGCAGAAGTGTATGACAGGGTGACAATAGCTGTTTTAGGGGATGGTTTGTCCATTTTTAAGTGTACTGAATCAGTAATCAGGGGCGGTGGTGGCGAAGTCGATAGGGAGTTGGTTTGGCAACTGGAAGGTCACCAGTTCAAGTCCCGCCAAGACCAAGTGCAGAGGTGTCCCTGAGCAAGGCACCGTTCCCTACACTGCTCCCCGGGCGCCGTTCAAAATGGCAGCACACTGCTCCTAACACTAGGATGGGTCAAATGCAGAGAAACAATTTCCCCACGAGGGATTAATAAAAGTCCATCTTCTCTTATCTTAATATAAATGTTGTTTGATGGAAAAATCATATAGGACCAGAAATGTGTTAAAAGGGTCAACAGCAATTGAAAAGACATTCATACAGCGACAGAAACGTCACAAATAAACTGGCTTGCCAAGTCAAAAGACGCACAAACATCAACTTATCAGAATAATAAATAGAAATATGTACAAAGTAGTTCCTTTCTTCAATGAATCATCAGTCAAAAATAATTGCAGCTTTCCTATAACGGTGCTTCAAAGCTCTCCACCCGTTTCCTGCCTTTGTTTCACTTGCTGCAAGGTATTCTGGGGTTCACCTGTAACGGTACGTCCACACAGCAGCTTTTAAAAGATCTTGGAGGTGGGCGTATCTGAAGCTTGGGTTATTTTTTACGAGCAACGCGACCAACAACCAATCACATGAATCTCCCGCCCCCTACACACATTTATGAGATTAATGTCTATGGTGCTATTTTATGCTACATTCCATGCTGGCTAAATATACTGTCTATGCTTGCTAGCAATGTTTAAATGAAGTAAACTGGATATAAAATCCCAAAACAGGCGAAAACCTACCAGTGTCACCCACTGTCTCTACCACCTCCCTCCATGCCTGGTTCCTCCGGTTTGTATCCCGGTAAGTTAATAGGGACTGGTCATAAAGAACCGGGTGTTTTTCTACCGCAATAACTAATTTCTCCTCCATTTTTAGGAATATAGAAAATGAACAATGTCTGTCAATCCTGAAAATCCTGGAAATCTTCGCTTTGCTTCCCCACAATGCAGTTCGGCGAAAAGCGAGGCAAACTGACGTCACCCCAATTCAAAGTCAATGGGCAGAGAAGCGTTGGAAGATTTTTTTAAAGCTGCTGTGTGGACGTACCTAAGGATTCATAAATCAGGCCCCGGGATATATTCATATATTCATTATATATATGCATATACATATTCATTCTGCTGACAGCATGATGAATGAATTAATCCACTTGTTGAGAACCGCTTTTATTATAGTATAGAGATTCATCTTGAATTGTTTTGAGTACCGGAAATTAAACACTAAGCGAACAAAGCTGTAGCACGGCTGTAAATCCTCACCTTCTCCGAGGCTGTATCGTAGGCGGGCGTCCCACGCCTGCAGGGCCTCTTTGCTATCGAAGCCCAGTAGAGCAGTCTGGTTGAGGCAGAGGATGGTGAGAGTGAACGCCACTCCTTCAAACCACTGTCCCGTTTCCACTCCGCAGATCTCCTCCAAGGTGACACTGGCCCTCTCCTTGTTGCCCTGAGCTTTGTCGGATTTGTCTTTAAAAACCAGCAGCACTAGGCAGTCTGGAATCAGAAAGTACGTACATGTCAACGTCACATTTTTGCATTATTTTAGAAGCAGCAGATCCCTGAAAACAACTGGAAACTGTTTAAATACATGAAAGTCCATCGTCAAATAATAATAAAGTATTCTTCTGACACACAGTAGCTGTTCTGTAGTCTTTTGGCACCTTCAGATAATCAGTGTCAACTGACAAAACAACACTGTGTGTGTGCATCTCACTACACACACACGCATAACTGAGGCATGAGCACAGACAGCTGTGATAACACTGACATCCAAGATCTGAAGAGGAGCAGCGCTCACCTCAGTATAACCTGTGGAGCACGCTAAGCACCAGATATCTAAAAGAAACCTTTCTGTGTAATGCAATACAGACACTTTAATACTGGGAATCAGAGTTCTTCAAAACATTAAAAGATGTAAGGTAGGTTTTGACAACCTTGAACTCAACTTCATGTAAGCTGAAGCCTCTTCAGTAAATGTGACCAGACGCAAATTCACTGAGAGAACATTCATGGTGCATTTAAAAATGCAGAAGAGTCTTTTAAAATTAAATTAGCGGATGGGCTCAAATAAGGGTCAAAAACACTTATGGGATCATGTTTAGAAATATTTTTGAAAACTGTTTGTATATCAGTTTTAACCTGCACAATATTTGTAAGAGAAATGTTACTGTGTGGAAAGAAATCTGACAACTATTTGTGCACAGTTAAAATCAAGGTGAGGCTACACACACAGCAGGAAACTGTGAAACAACTGAACACACTTGAATGCACATTTAAAATGACATGGATACATTTTAACCCTGTAATTACAAACAATTCAGGGCAAAAAGTTACACTTTAAATGTACTTCCTAAAAATCAACTTCTATTTTGAAACTGTACTTGGCAAAAACGTTTTTCCTCTCAGAGACTTGGTGCAACATTTTGATGCCAATACAAGTACTTTTACTTGAGTAACATACAAGTACTTTTATTTGAGTAACATTTTGAATGCAGGAATTTTACTTGAAACAGAGTATTCCTACACTCTGGTACTTCTACTTAAGTGCAAGACCTGAGAACTTTTTCAACCTCTGTCTTTATTTCCGAAGTTATTAGTCGTTTGAGCCCTATTTGTGCCCGAATAGTTCCGAATGAACGAACACGAACACGGCCTCGTCATTATTGGAAAACACACCTGATATTTTCAACCTGCTAACGAGCTAGCTTCGTCTACTGGCATAGCTAACATGTGCAAAAACTGCATCAAAGCTTTACGAATATTTTTGATTTCGTTAAGAAAGAAGTGTAAACAAGAAGCTGTTATACCTGCTACAGGCGACGGCTTGCGAAGAACGACCCACCTAGTTTTCCACTGTGAAAGAAAGCAGAAAGTACACACAAACTTGTTTAAGCACAGATGAAAGTACTTCTGCCATAACCGTCAGCAAATTTAGTCACGCTAAACACCTTTTTTCCATCTCTGAGTCTGGCATATCCCTCCACGACAACAGAATCCGTCATCTTCAGTCATGGTTCCTGACAGCTGCACAGTCGCTGACTGAATGAGGGGTCACTTTCAAAATAGCTGCTCTCTCCCTGCTGGAGGAGCACACACTCCCCCCAGCAGAGGCACATGGAAAAAGGCATGACCACTATCCAGTGTTGTGTGTAACGCATTACAAAAGTAACGGAGTTACAGTAATGTAATATTTTTTTGTAGTAATGTAACGGATTTATAATGAAATGTGGGTAATATAGTACCCGTTACACTTCTCAGTAACGCAGTTACAACACATTTAACCCGAAATTAAATGGTGTTTTGTTTTTTAAGAATTTACCAACATCGCGAGACATTCCGACACCAGAGAAAAATTGTGCGGGTAGATTAGTAAGCCTGGTGTTCATCAGCCTGTCGGGTGTACATTTCCCCATAATGACTGCCTCGCTGCACATTATCCCGCTTATTAGTTACACGGCCATACTAAACAAACTACAGAGCCCATACAGTGTTCCTGTTATTGTTTACTTCCTCTCTGCCTTCTTCTGGTGATTTATCTGACGTCCAGCGCTCCGTCTTTTAACCTCTTTTCCATTCTCTTTCTTGATCCTCCTTAGCAACCTTCATTACAGGCCTTGACAGTGGTCTGTGCTACTGTATTAACGACGTGTCACATGTTAAGAATTTACAATCAGAATCGAGTATTCAACTAAGCCGTGTAATAAAAGTTGTTAGTAGCCTTAATGGCTATAGCTATACCACATTGCCCTTCACTGGACATAATGAGCTGCACTAAACTACATTTTAGCATTTAAAATACCTAGCCATTCTTTTGCGGTTATTTTGGTAAAGTAACTCAAAAGTAATATACAAGTAGTGTAACTCATTACATTTCAGAGACAGTAATATTGTAATGTAACTTATTATTTAAAAAATACAGTAATATGTAATGTAGGCTACTGTATTACATTTTGCTCCTGGAAATCGAAGATATTGAAAGTGGCCCTTCATCTGTGTAATTGTACAATAGCTACATTCAAAATGAAAAGACCCAACAATATTATTCCTGGGACAAACTCCTGGTGACAATAGAAATGTGCTGCCAAAATAATTGATATCCTTAAATTAAAGTTAAACAAATCTATGTATTTCATTTAAAATAGTTACAATTCAGATTATTTTTTGTTTACATTAGATACATTGAAGCCTCACTTTAAGTAAAAGCACTAAAATAACTAAATAAATGTCAGTTTAACTTCAGCTATGAGTATGCAATATTAGAATGATCTTATATGACCATATATAAAATTTGCATTGTTGTACTAACTATGCAATCAAAGGATAACACGGTTCTATAATTCTGTGCAATATGGTTAAAAGGCATAAATAAGCTTCTTAATTCACATTAAATTGAGATTTTCTTTGTGAAAATACATACAAATATAACTCATGTATTTGGCTCGACAACATTCAAAGCTTTTTCAAGTCATAAAAGGTTTATTCAGTCACAAAGTGTTTCACAGCTAAAAAAGATAATCTATAAACTTCCACAAGCATTATAAATATAAAACAATCAAATAAAGTACAAAATATTATATATTAAAGCTATTATCCAGGTAACATCAATTCACAAAGCCTTGGGTTTGCGTGTGATCACTGAATTGATCCAATCGATATAATGCGTCACTTTAGTGTAAACACCGGGTTTGTCGGAGCGGCCGCAGCCGTCTCCCCAGCTGATGATGCCATACAGGAAGCTGACATCATGGCGCACACAGGCCAGAGGGCCCCCCGAGTCGCCCTATTGAAACACATAAGTGGATAGTCTTCAAACACAATATAAACAGACATGCATAGATGAAAGCGGAGTCGCACAAACACCTGAGTCACCCATTTGAAACCTAATATATTACTAAAATTGCACTCTACCCACAAGCTAAACAGATAAGCATGACATTTCATTTAAGAGGGAAGAGCGGGTGATTGAGTAGGATGTCTTTGGCTGCAGACATTTCTGCAGTTTTTAAACCCTCACTAACTTCCTCCTGTCACTTCACTCAGGGGAATCCCTACTGCCATCTTAAGTGCTGTTCCATTACTCTGAAACCTTGAGTCAACGTTCTTACATAGACCCTTTCAAAAAGTTAGGGAGGTCTACAGCTATGTGGACTTTGGGAGTTGTATTTGCGCAGAACACTTTAGAGTCGAAAAAAAGAGAGCTGGTTGCGATTCTTATATTATTATACCTAGCCTTGTTTTCTTTCCAAGACATTTAGCAGCAGAATATAATTTTTTACAAACAGTATAAATGATAATACATATTTACAGCTGCCAGATGTAGCTTACATAGCTAGCGAAACATCTGACCAAGCTACTGTCAGTTTGCCAACATATAACCGAAATTTGAAATGCACAAAATATATAGTTGAAATTCAAGATTAAAAGAGATAATGGTGGACATCCTTGGCCCAAGCTTCCAGGAAGTCAGCTGGATGTTGAAGCACCTTTTGTTGTTAAAATCATCATTGAGAAATCAGGCCATGTTGGCTTTATGTGGCACTGAGCAACTTTAATAGGAATAAAGGGGGCCCCACATCAAGCGCCCCATGCAGTTCCCTTAAAACAACCATGGCTTGACCTTAAACCTAACTGAAAAACAACACAATGAAATACTCAAATTATAAACATGCGAAAATGTCGGAGTACATACGTTTTTATTGGGCTTTTCTACCATACTTTTTGCAGCCTGGGATATAACAATCCCTGTCTGTTTCAAATGTTTACATACCTGGCAGGCGTCCGCACAGCCGTTCTGCCCCGCACAAATCATGTCAGCAGTGAAATGGTTGCCATAAACATGTGGCTTCCTACAATCGTCATGAGGAATCAGTCTCACTCCAGCCTCCTGCAGACTAGAGTAACCCTCTGCCTCTGTCAAAAGAAATAACCCCAACACGTTACATTACAAGGAAGTGAATGGAAGTCCCCCATGAAACCAGGAAGGTACTTGGATTTTTCAATTAGTTTCATGCATGTTCTATTGAAGGCCCATCACCAACACAGGTGGTTCCACGTATGTTTCCGTAATGAGACCTATTGATTGACATCTTTATTCTTCTGTCAGGGTTTACAGGGCGGAACAAGTAATGAGACCTATTGATTGACATCTTTATTCTTCTGTCAGGGTTTACAGGGCGGAACAATTTAACCTGTCATCATCAGTGTTCTGAGTAGGTAACAAAGTATTATGACAAAATATTTCTAGGAAAGTACCACCGGATTTCAACTTGACTGAAGGTTTACTTCTTCATAGTAATAAAAGGGGGTGTGCAGGGCAAAATAAATTAATACTTAAAAACGTACTACACTAAATGATATCTAAGATGACCTCTTCCAGGTTGCTAAAACCCCAAAGATTACAGGAAAATAACATTGTCGAGACGAAAGTCAATATTGAAAGAAAAATAATAATATCTGAGAAAAACGGACTGATAAATAATTATTTGTATGTATTTTCGTTTAAAGTATTATTATTATTATTATTATAGTATTGTTCAATACCAGGAGGGGTATTCGTTTTATTTTGAATAGCATAGGCTACTTTTCTTAATAAGCGAGCTGTTATTAAAAAATATTAATGCCGCTTCCGGTAACACGGCAACAAAATGGGCAGGAATTGTGATGGCCGGTCTCTTGTTCCCAAAGCCACGGAGGGAGAAGTTGGCGACAGTGTGTGTGTGATGCTCCAGAGACGCCGTTGGTATGTTTCTCCGGTATTTATTGTGTTTTATGTACTTGATCTGTTGCCTTACTTTGTGAGAGTGCTGTTGCGCAATCGACGGCTTTTTACGCAGCGTGGTCTGCCTGCGCTCCGTTTGTCTGATGTGTATTTTAGACAGCGCAGGTGGTGTTCAGTTGAGGTTTTCTCTGGTGCTTATTTCCAAGTAGAGAAAAACACTCTTATTAATTCATTTAAGTTAATGGTGTGGTTGTAAAATAACTCACAATTTATCCTTTTAATTAAAATACCCTGAAAAGGCAGGAATGTGACTGAGTTGGTGTTATTATTATTGAGAAAAATGCAATGAGGCATGCAAAATGTTTGTAATTTGTGTTTACATGTGAGCTAACATTTGTTTGCCCTTTGTGTTTTGAAGGTTTTCAACCTGAAGAAAATTATTGGAGTTGTCTTTTAAAAATAAAGACAAAAAAGAACAAAATCTGAGTTGTCCAAGCGTCCTCTGTTGCCCTCCAGCCTCTCAAGTTCGGGCTAAATCACTATGTACATGCCAAAACCCTGAAGAACTTGACAAACATAAACTAACTTAATGGAAGCTTCAGTCTAAAAGGCATTTCTTATCTCTATCATTTTACTGGTAAAACCCCTTTGACTACATTATTTGTTTGTTAAACTAACATTTCCTGAGAACTTTGGAAGAACTTGAAGCACAAAGCACTGAGTTTTGAACACATACTGTATATTGACAAAACAGTAAAAAGACAAAACAACATTTCCACTGCTTTGACAGTTTAATGTTTCATAAGGAAATAATGTATTGCCGTTCAATATCCACCCAAATAAAGTGTCTGTTCCAGTGCATCTCTGTACTGTAGGTGTAATCGTGATGAAAAAGCTTGTCCATGATCTCCCAATCACTCACTCTCACTCATGTGTCCCCAGCCGCTGATGCTACAGCAGAAGAGATCAGGGAACACCATGCTTTTGTCCGGGAGACAGATGGGTCTGATGAACGGAGTTCTCCTCACGCACCGCCCGTCCTGCTTCGCCAGCTTAATCAGAACTGCAAAACAATAAACGCGACGTTATGAAACCGGTGACAAAAAGCGTAGTTAAACGATGACACAAGTGTTGACCAATGAAAACGTTAGTGTGTGTGAAGAAGTCAGTGTGTGTGTTCATGCGGGGGAGCACAGGGAAACAGCTGCTCAGTGACGCACAGCTGTGCACGCAAACTGGGGTCTTAAGTGAGTTTGTGTGTTTCTGAATGGGGACAGGAGGTATTTACTTGAGTCACTGGTGTGTGTGTTTCTGTGTGTGTGTCCGTTTAGTGCTTACCAATGTCATGTAGTGTTGGATTAAACACTGAGAACTGTTTTGTTAAGATGTACTCCTGCACTCCGAACGTCCTGGTGTTTGGACCCGTGACGTTGAACCTCTGCTGGCCGAGCACCACCCTCAGCTGAGACTTCAGGGGGCTAAAGGAAGACACATTATTATCAGTAGATGGTAATGCCAAGTATTTACTCATAATGTCCATCTGTTTACCAGACATTTCAGTCCAGAAGCCTCGGCAACTACCGGCTAAAATTACTCCGATTAACTTTGATCCCCAGAGGATGAGCTAAAACCTTTATTTTGGCACCACCGTTAAACTAAAATGTCACGTTTACACAGGACGTATTAAAATGTAATGGGCCGATTTCCATTATATTTATCCGGTACCTTGAAGCATCCATACGTCCTAGCTTTCCCTGAGGACAATATTAACTCTTCTCGACCCAAGACTCTAATAATAGCTAATCTCCAATATGGTGTTCATTAATTAGTTTGTTCTGCGGGGTATTAGGAACAGTGTGGACTCTTGTTCTGCTTTGTTTAGCTGAAAGCAGATATCATGTGCCGTATCCTTATAGTAAACTGCTAAACACTCCAATATCCATTCAGTGATGTCCAACTCGATGATGTAATGCGTTAGCCAAAGATCTTTGAACTTGAACAATGACACCAGATGCCTGTTTGCTGACATCAAGAGAGAAATGTATGCTCATGCATGTAAACAGCATCTGTGCGTGGGCCGTTTTTAGGTTTTCCTCGAACTGGACGTCTAAATATAGCGCCTTCGTAAAGCTGTGATGATGAGGAGTCAAAGCCTTTGAATCACGGGCCTTCTGAGTTGCGACCTCTGCGACGGATAGTAAACATTGTGTAAATAATGCTCCCGTCTGATCTATAAATGTCTTTTTGGTACCATATTTTCAGCAGGAACTTGGTGGGAGATTTATATTTTTCCACACTCTGTTAATACAAAACTATGTAAGGTATGTCGACTAAACAGGGCTACCAAACCATTGCCTTTGCAGTGACATAAGTACAAAAATGTGCAACCATTACAGCTGGAATGCGTCCATGACATACTTGCGGAAGAAGCAGTGAGCCGCAGAGACGATCCAGCAGGAGGAGACCAGAGAGCCGGCGCAGAAGTCTGTCTCTCCGATGTAAATGGCTGCCATCCAGGGGTGAGTCCCTGGCAGCGCTGAGTTCCCGGCCATTATCCGGCCCTTGGCTATCGATAACCTCTTCTCGTGCCTTTTCCCACACACATGCTTTTTGCCACGATTGGAAGGCTTCGGAACATTAAATGGCATAATCCTTCGTGAAAAGGCTACATGAGGAAACAAGTAGAAGTGCATGATTATTTCAGATTCAATGGCATAATTGAACTATAAACTACATTTTGTAGAACTAAAACTAGGGCTGCACAACTAATTGAAATTGTGTAGAAATTGCAATACTGACTAGTGCAATGTCCAGATTGCAGTAAGCCCAATATTTGATAAGGACAAATATGACAAAATATAGAGTAAAATATTGCTATTTTTTTTCAATGAAAATGTGAATAATGTTTCAAAAATGATCATTCCCTCTTATACTGCCAATCATATCGTGATTGCTATTTCATTCCAATAAAAACAAAAAGCAATTACTTATTTTGATTTGAATTGTGCAGCCCTAACTACACCAACCTACACGACTACATATTCATCTAAAAGCTAGAGTATGATGCTAACACACTTCCTAAATACCTCTTCTGAATATTTTCTTGTGTGTCACAGGCGGATTCTCCCCTGTAAGAAAGCAAAAAAGGCTGTTCTATAGGAAAATAATGATATATCAGAAGAGCAACCCCATGCTAGAAACCATGTGTTTAAGGGAGCGCAGCAGATGGGAAAAGCTTGTGGATTCTGTGCATACCCCTGGCAGATTCGGGACACACGGCTGACGGTGCCAAATCCCACTCACCACATAAACATGGAGCTGCACCTGACATGACATGTTGATTCAGGGTGAGTCATGCCTAAGCCCCCTTATCTCATCCAGCCCACGTTGTAAAAAAGCGCCCTGCCAAAAGCAGTCAACTCTGCTGTATTCAACTTTTTCGGAGCAGCGTGACTCAACGGAGATTCGCTGTGTTCCCCGCGCTCTCTGTTATGATCCCAAACACTGCATTTCTAATTAAAAGCGGAGGCCTTGAATGAGCAGTTGATCTGTTTCGATTGTGTCACTGACTGTGTTTCATAATCAAAACAAATAGATTAACCATTGTCAATGATGGCCTCCCTGAAAAGCTGCTCCTAATCTTTTCATACTTTCTAATGATGAGTTCAATCTTCACATAGGACAGCTTAATGAATACGCCATCCTTTATAAAGTTACATAAATTTACGTAAACAAGACGCAATAATAACCAAGCTTAATAATAAATGGAAAGCTGATAGTTCCAGAATGTAAAAGCACAATAAAACTGACTAAGCTAACATATTATTACTCCTAAAACCCATGGACGAGCCTCAAAGTATCTCAAAACACTTGTAGTGATAACACCAACTACATGACAAACTAAATACAGATGCTAATATGTTCTTCAACGCTCTATGATTTCCAATGAGGCCTGAGAAAATGTCCCAAAAACATATGGTCCCACTGCTTACAAAACTAGATGATCAAACTTCTCCGTTTACTCACACACAGACATCACACAGGCGGGGACGTCACAGTACTCCCAGGAGATGGCACCGTTACTTAGCGTGTAGCACCACGGCATCTTGTCTTTATCTGGGTTTCTGCACACACCGGAACACAGCGGACAGAGTGTGTGTAGGTGTGCCACCTTTGATTATAACACTGCAGATTACTCACATAAACTTAACGGCACCATCTCTTAAATTACGAGCGGAGAATTATTTCAATTTTGTTGCTCTCACATTTGAATAATTAGGAATAATGTCTCACTGAGCTGTTATATAGGACTTGAATCAGAAAGGCAAATAGTCACTCGGAGTCGAAACGTGTGTGTTTGTGACCAAATCCCAATAACTACTTGTAACTTAATGTTTGGGACTTTTTAGGTCACATACTAATTGCTGTGGGCATGCCATATGGCTGCTTGGTTGTCATAGCAACAAAACTGACTGAAAAAAGCAAGGAGGGCAAATGCAGAGGAGATATTATTTTTAAATTGCATACAGGCGTGATTCACCATGTGCTTGCTTAACGCTCGCGGTGGTTTCATGTCTGCTGGTTGCCTCTGATGACTGAGCAACAGGTGTTAGCATGTGAACTCCACAGATAAGCTCAGAATAAAGTTAGAAAAAGTCTAATTTATTGGAAGAATATGTGCAAATCTAACCAAATAAGCCAGCTTGTACACATTCAAATCTTAGAATAACTTGCTTTCATTTGTCATGTTGCTACTAGAATTAGCGGGATGTCTCCACACACACCTGCAGTAGGCATGATTCCCGAGGCCTTTGCGGGGCGAGTTGTCCACCGTGCCCACGTGCAGCTCATCGTACAGCAGGTCTGAGTTCCAGGCCATACAGCGGGCGCCGGACACCGTCGTGTCCACCACCCCTCTGTAATCTGTGCCCCTGCCGGTGTAGCACTCTGACTCTGGCTCTGCGCACACACACACACACACACGGGCAGAAACACGCAAGACAAATATGTGTCAATCATGTCTTGATTTCCCAATGTAGTATGTCAGCAACATGAATACAGTTAGACAATGACAGGTTACTTTCTTTCACTCTCAAATTAGTCAGAACACGTCTTAAAAAAAAACTCAGGTTCAGCAGCTCGCTCTTGTTTCCACCTGCCACCATTAATCAAACCATTATCACACACACATGAATGAACATGAATGCACTGTGTGAACATGAACACGTGACGGATACACTTAGAGAGAATTACTTCCTGCTACTACAGGTCTGCTTTCACTCACCGACGCTGCAGTGGGGGCCACCGTAGCCCCACCTGCAGTTACACACCTCCTTTCGGGTGGCTGTGATCCGTCGACACGTCCCGTCGTTCTGACAAGGGTTTGAACGGCACACTGAACACACAAAGGCAAAACAGGGCACATCATCTTCAGCGTTCATACTGTTTATTTCCACAAAATGTATGTCTGTACTATGCGTGTTCAACGATAAGAGATTGTTTGGTCCATTTAGGGATGTGGAAACAAGCCATTAACAAAACACTGACATATCATATATGGCGTTTGTTGACAGGCAGCTTATTTACACATGTAGCAGATACAAAGCCACATCATCAATCACTGAACAATTTGCTTTTGGGCACCTCATCAAAGCTCAATATTTCCTCTCTTTTAGCTCCTATTTTGGTCTCTACCACGCTTTTAGCCGTAACAAGCAGCTGTTTGTTTTTATAGAACAAAGTGTTGATAAATGACACTATTTACATAGCAACAAACACCAGATAGACAAAGTTAGCAACCAGCTGGTCAACATAGCAGAGCATTTAGCGGCTAAAGGGACAAGAGATATTTCCCTTAATATTTGGTCTGCTTGTTGTGTAAATATGAAAACAAATTCTAAAATGAGCTCCATGCAGCTTTGAAAGGTGACAATACTCTATGTTAATGTAATATCGTCAGCAAGCTGTGCTGGTCTTAAGAGACAAGAAAGTAATTGAATGCCGCTTAAATTAAATAAATGAACCTGAACCTCGTGACGCAACATCTGTATATCTCTGCGCTGTTTAAGGAGTTTCATTTGTTACCTTCAGAAAAGTTTCCAGAGTGCCGAAAGAGAACTCAAAATAAACCTAAGTGCAATTACATTCCAAAGCTGAATCTAAGGTCATGCAGGTGCATTCAGCTTAAAGGAGATTTTTTTTTCCAAATGTAAGATAAGCCCCTACCATCACGACAAAAAGCGGTTTCGGCTCAGGGAGCATGAAACCGACTCCCTGCTCCCTCTTTTATGCCGGGGAATCTGATTAATGCCCAAGAACATCCTCCCCATAGAGATGAAAGTACCTCATGCACCCGTGGGGTGTGTCCTAAAACACCATTCCTGAGTCACAGTGAGTCATATAATCTGTCTTTTCTTCCACGGCAAAGTTAGGCTTGTAACTATGGAGCTGTGATCAAAGGGAGAAAGCCTGTCCCCGGGCTGGGAGGAGACCTGACACTTGTATCTTTTGAGGTTTGATAAGTAAGAAAAAGCTTGTGAAAAAAAGGCATCTTTCCTTAGAGTGCACTATTCTCCATTTGTAGTTAGTTAATGTGTGTCTCCTGCGAATGTGGCTTATTCTTCTTCATGCAAGGTACAGAAGGTTCACCTAACTGACAGTTTGTGGAAGTAGTGCATAGTGTTTAGGTTACGGTAAATACATCCTCATCTTGGGTTTCACTCATCGTCTCAACAAAAGCACAGGATTGAAGCAGCTGAAAACACGTCTTACTTGTGTAGCGGACTCTTTCACACTCGATTTCCCCCGCCACACATGTGCACTGTTCCACATTACGGAGGTGAATTCGTCCCCAAGTCTCTCCGGTGTCATAATAGTGCAGGTGTACCATTTCATAGCATTTCTCTGTGGACGCATGAAAGGCAATAGGTTGAAATGTGAGAGGAGATTGAAGAGCTCAATGGAGCGCGCAGAGCAACGTTTCATGGCTGAGCTGAGCAAGATGCATTCAAATTAGAAACATTTGTGTGTCTTTTTGGTGTTTATGTTTGATTGAGAGCCATTCAAAGGGACTTTGAGTGAGTGATTTGCAAAATGACTCATAACAGACCTGTGTGAAATTAAAGGGGAAACTTCTTTAACAGAGATAAGAGAGGGAAGAAGTAAAGCCTGACATCTTATTCTAGGTCTTTGAAATAAGAGCTTGACAAACAAGATTTTAAATAAAAAGAAGAAATCATTTTAATATGACCAATATGCACTTCCTTATCTTGCAAATCATGTGACATAAAAAGCCATTGAAAGGCTTTTTTAATATTGTTTTGACACTTTCCCACTAACAATTCCCAAAGCTTTTCCGACAGGGAACATATATTGCCTTTTTCCAATGTGCGTTATTGAACTGAATTCAACCTACAAAACTTAATTTACTGATGAATACCATCAAGCTCTTGGAAAAAGCCAGTTCCTTAACCTGCTTTTCAGAGGTGAAGAATTCATTTTGGGGCTCATTTTTCAACATGACTAGGAATAAAGTTATCAGATTGAAATCATAACCCTCTGCATATGTTTCCTATAAACATAATGAGACAAATTGCAGAGTTTGTACATTTGAAAGTTATCAAAGAACCTTTATTTTCTTTTGCGGCAGTAAGTATGTAAGCTTCCTGATTTGCAAAATGATAAGAAAACACTGAATGAAGGCACAATTAAAAAGGGATGGCCATGAGAGTCTGATGTGTTGTGTTAAGATTGAATGGAGGATATATATAACAAAACAGTGGAAGTCATGTCATTCATAAAGAATAACTATCTCAGAGTGTACATACTGTGCTCACAGTGTGTGCCAGTGAAGCTCTCCGGACAGGAGCACTCAGCAGACTTATTAGTGTGTGGGATCCGTGTGCAGACCCCTCCATTCTGACAGAGGGTCACCTGACATGGATCTGTGATTCTGCGCGACATGTGGACAGAAACTGAAACACATCAACATGGACGGACACAGTTAGAGGATAGCCATGACAGTATTATGATTGATTAACTGCACTGTGTTTAGTACACTTACCATCTGGATTCATTTTCTGTGGTGCACAGAAACCGTACTGCCGGTCCCGATCGAAATTATGAGTGAGGGAGCACCTGCAACAGAGGAGTAATATAATAGAGTCTCCAGCATGTCACCGAGATTAAAAAAAGGAGACATTTGCATCGAGATTAGGGTTTGGCAATATCCTAATGTTACCGTGAAAAATACATCAACTGTCTGAGATTGTTAGATGATGTTCCAGTGTGTCTCAGCCTTTGACAACTCAGTATGCATGCAGCATGAGTAAATTAGGGATGCACCGATTTTTGGGGCCGATACAGATCGCCGATCCGATCGAGTGGGCGGGGCCTATGGGGATCTTCCATTTAAAGTGATGTTTAAAACTCAGTTAATGGGGCTCATTCACTGGAGCTTCCACAAACAACAACCAACATCATTATTACATTCAAATGAAGTACATTATTCAAGTTTACATTAACTTTGGATAACACGGGAGAAATGAGCGGAAGCGCTCTCTTTTCTTCTCTCCCCCCCCCACTCTCTCTCTCTCTCTCTCTCTCTCTCTCTCCTGACAGCCTGGTTGCGTTACAATAGTCCATTTAGCTTAGGAACCTTCCTAACCAAGTGAAATTACCCGGAAGTACGTCAGTGGCAGCCATGTTAAGTGCCGTTCCATTTCTCCAAGTGAAAGGAAAGGAGGTTTCAAACTTCCTTTATAACCTCCTTTAGTTTAGGAACCACTGGACCTGTCTAACCGAAAGGAGAGGAGAAAATGCTGCTCCACAGCATTTGCGTCACACAACAGTCGGCCGTTCACGGAAACAAACGATTATGACGGAGAAATGATATCATGAAAGTTACGGTGCTTATTAAGCATTTTAAAACGTATGTGGTAAGTTGCCAAAGTGCTTTGTTTTGAACATTCATCAGTATTATAATCAAAAAGAGAAATATGAACGTTAGTTTTTACTGAAATGATCAAATAAAGTCAACATTTCACTGAGCTGTGTGGGGTTTGTTCAACTTTTAAAAGATGTTTGAATGGTGATGTACACAGTGATAGGTGTTAAGGACTAACGTTTATAATAAATACATTTGTATTGATTTTAAAATATTTTCATACAATCATACGTATTGGGATCATTTGTATTAATGTGGACCGGAGGGAGAGGGTAACGAGCATAAATTTCACTTTTCTTTTTTATTTCAATTACAACTTTGGTCATGAAGAATATTTTTTTTTCTGTTGTCCACGTTCATAAAGCAGAAAGCAACAGCATCAGAGCACGGTGCAGAGTCTCTAGATGAGTCCCGTTTTTATTGTCTTTTTCGGACACCCTAAAATACTGCCAGACCGGTGAAGCCATTTTGGCGAGATTATTTTGCCGCACACAGAGAAAAGTGTCATGTATTTTATGTCATGCGATCAGCATTTTTAGAGAGCACCGATCGATATCGGCCGATCGATATCGGCCGATCGATCGGAGCATCCCTAGAGTAAATCATGCAGTTGCACTGATCTATCTGCAAAACATCAGTAGACAACATGTTGATATTCAAACCACATGAGAGATAGAGCGGCCAAAAGGTAGAGATGCTCACAGTATCTTTAATATTAAGTACAGCATGCTAAAGGTAAAGGTCGCTGTAAAGCAGGTTGAACACACTTTATAAATATTAATAAAATAAAAAGATTACTTAAGAGGCTGTTTCATAAGTTTGTAAGATTCAGTTTGTGCTTATTGCAAGATGAGTGCAAGAAAGAACTTAACAATTTCCGATCAGTTCAATTTTTTTTTATTTATATATATATATAACCACAAAAACTGAATACATCAGTTACTGCAATCTGTTAACAATTCTTCAATCATAACCGCCCAGAATTTCACTTTGGTGCAACCCTAATATACATTCATAATTCTTTCTTTGTAGCAATTTCTGGGCCAATTCATAATATTGCTTTATAGATTGAAAACTCATTTTGACAGATTAATTTTTCTTTTTTAAGAGAAATTCATGGAAAGGGAATGCCTTAACAGCTATAGGATTGGTTGACATGTAATTTGATAGAGACATTAACCCTCCTTCAAGATGAATTCTTACTTACTGAGCTCTTGATGATCCTCTTCAATGCGTCCAATACTTTTTTTTTAATAATAAATTGTGCAAAACTAAGTACACTCCCATTATCCTCAAATGCACTTTATGTTTAGTGCTAGTTAGAAAGCTGGTGAATATGCTTAACATTACCTAAACATAAGCACATTTTTTTAAATGCTCAAAAAGTTGACGCTTAGTCTTGTTCTTGGCATTCAAATAGAGACACAACTACCTGCTTATTGTATCCATTAACAGTTTCACAATAAGCATTAACTGCTTTTATGATATAAACCCACTTATATCGAGAGAGTCTTTTATTCACCCTTAAACGACGTCTTACAAGCTACAAGTACTAACAAGCCGCAATAACAATTTCTCTGTAACTGAAATGCGGTACTTTTGAATGCCACTTTGATTCTGTGAGAAAAAGAAAACCTCATTAAACCACAACCGACTGACACTCTCTTACTCTGTCAATCATCCACTTCTTTAATCAAAGCAACATCGGTATACTCCTGGTCCTGGACCGCTCGGTTAATCTGCAGTACATAATGACAAACCTCTCCTGACGCTGAGCTCATGAACTCATCGCAAAAACATGCAGGGTCACATTGCAGTATAGGTGGACCGGGATGTTGGGCCATATATAATTGCATTCATGTTGCTCCAACTTGCTGGCACCCACCCTTATTGTCTCAATTCCAAAGAATGAAGACTGGAAAAGCCTGTCAGCAAGTTTTCCAAAATAGAAAAATCTAATAAAAAAGGAAGATTATGTTGCTAAAACACAATCTAAAACAATACAAATGTGGTTTAACTGTGACAGCTGTTTATTCACTCGAAGGATGAGAATGTATGAACTACAGCCACAGCAACAGTTTACAGAGGATTTTCTATACTCTATCTAATGTCACCTTTAATAAGTGTAATACAACTATTATAATATTCCTGACAGGGCACACAAATCATTAGACGGCCATCCAGCAATGAGCAATTAATTAAAGCAAATTAGCTTATTAAAAAATTGCATTATGTTCCCCTATGACACAGTAAATCCCCCATTACTGTGACTGTAATTGGCAGCCACTACACACCCCAATTACACACTGCACTAGTGTCATCAGGAAATCACTTCAATTACAGCATTGCATGATGGAAAAAAACAGTTTTTTTGTTAATTTCAATGTCATGCCAACTTGAGGATAAGTCATACAAACACCTAAAACGTAACACCTGCGGTCGGCGTTAGGATGACGTATACAAGGCGTGTGAGTCAGCACAAAACCAAAATGTGACGAGGCAGCACTTCTACCTGTCACGTGTGGTCTAAGGCAAGTGTGTGGTAAATTGTTACCATTACACACAGGTGGTTGATTGTGAAAAAATAGAAACTCACCAGGGTTTGGAGGACCGGATGGTGAGGCAGTGGTGATGAATTCTTCCCCCCTGACGAAATGGGAATTTACATTCTTTGTTGTCTGTTGTTAGAACTGGCAACAGTGAAAGAAAACACAGCTTGTTAGTGATTTTCAGAGAACACAAACGAGTGAAATCAGAAACTGGCTGGAAAAAAATGCAATTCCCCCCCTGCACCTCAAACACAAAGACTCCTTTGACTTTGAATAGCTCTGATCAGAGAACAGTAAATCCATCTCCCTAGATACCTAAATCTACAGGTAACAGACCTATACAAGCACTAACTCCGAAGGGATTACAGTTAAAGTTGCACCCACAACTTTATCTGTAAGCTAAAAATATATGACATATTCACTGCCAGTTAAATGTGCACCATCCCTCTTTTCTCATCTAAATCAAACCCAGGACTTAGGTAAACCCTACCTTTCCGGACCCCGCTGTATGGCACTTGTGAGGTCATGGATTCATACCCAGCAGACAGTATGCGCTGAAATAAGTGAAAATAAGTTATTGCAATTCACTTTTCACGCAAAATTGATTAAAACAAGTAGGTAGGGTGGTTAAAACTTACCCCCCTTGAACTGAAAACACAAGGTAGAAAAAGTAATACAAAGTATGCCATCATGAAAGTTTGTTGGTCCATCCGGAGAAGCTTGTTTCCAGAAGTCCGAGGAGGATCTGTGAGCCTGTCACGTTATATCTGTCAGTTTCCAAGTGATCAGCCTGCGTTGGGTCATAGGAGACGTGGGAAACCCTGCAAGTATTATCCTGTCCCTCGCACTTTCAAGATGTATTGAGTAAACCCGTTGCGTCATTGGGCTCGTCTATCTCCGAGGCATCCTATATCCCGACTGGTGTTCCCTCTGCACCTCTCTGCAGACGCCCACGGTTTATCATTGTTAGTTATCCATGGAGAGAGCAGACCAAAACTTTCCAGAGGCAGAGGCGGGGGGACTATCGGCTGCAAACTCCCAACTTTTCAGACTCAGGCACCGTGTTAAAGTAACTTTTTTGTACTGCAGTGTCACTTAACTTTATGCCTCATATGATATGTGTCAACTGTGGTGTCTGGATTTTGTAAACTTGTTTAGTTAATAAAGACTGAATAATATAATAGTAACTTTTGACATGTCTTTGTAAGTTTATCACCAGCAGTAAATTGCAGGTTAACTAAACTAATGGGGTTAATGCATGTTGAGGTATAGTTTAACATATTAGGCTAACTCTACTGTTAAGTAACGTGATGTAGCCTCAGTAATATAATTAAACCAATTGACATACAGTATTATAACAACCCCTTTTTAAATGAATACTTACAGGAGAAACCACGACTTAGTTCAATTTTAATTCTGACATCAAATTCATTAGTTAGCTCGTGTCTTTAGCCCAGTTAACTTTAGCTAACGCGTGTCCCAAACAGAAATGCTAACCTTACGGGTCCCACATAATGTATTCTAAACGAATTAAAGTAAATGGGTTGAACAAAGTTTGACTTGGAAGTTCAAGGCTGTCGTGATAATTTTATAATTAATTGCAGAGGAAATTAAGTCAAGTAACATGAGTCATGCCGATGTTTAAGCATGCTTTAGAAGTTAGCTTAAATAACGCTAAGCTAAAGAGGAAAGCTGGCATTTGGTGTGCTAACAAACAGTGCAGTTTAACTGCCGATACCTACTTGTCACAGACAGTATGTTACCCTGGGAAAAGTAGTGCTAGCTGATGTCACAACAAAAGATAGTTCTTACTAGGAATGGTTTTGGAAGTACTGAAACTGATTATAGGTCTCTTCTTCTTTTATTCCCATCATAGATTCATAGATAGTATAAAAGGACTGCTTTGGGAGATGGTAAAAGAGCACAATGTGGAAGCAGTCTAGGCATAAAACATTCACAGATGGGCCATTGGGTTATATCTTGTTTTTAAAATCAGATAAGCCAAATGTAAGGTGAATCAAGGATAAGGCAGAAAGTACAGTTCTCATCTAGAACTCAATAATTAAAGGCCCTTTGAAATAGGACAAGTATGAAAGTGAAGAGCCCAACCAACCTTGTGTGTTGTCGGCATTCCAGCAGTGACATGCTGTGTCAAGACAAACTACCCATTCCCACAATCTAACCTCTAATTTTCCCCAGCTGTAATGATCTCCTTCCAGATGCTGAGCTAACAATACAAAGAGGAGGTGGACAATTGAACAGCACCTTGCATTGGTAAAAAAAAAAAAATCCCAGGTGAAGGTAAAATTGTTCAACTAAGACATCTCCAACGTTAATTATTTACAAGTCCCACTAACTTAGCAAACACATTAAGCTGGCCAAATATGACGAGAAGAAGAAGAATTCAGGGCAGAGATTGTTTTATGTAAGACTTGGGGTAATAAAGTACAACAGAGGAGTACTTCAACTATTTTTTCACAAGGGTGTCTAGGGGGTTATTACAGGATGTTAAAGGATTCCTTTTCTGACATAAAACAATGAATTAATCCTATAAATTATGCACTTACAAACGAAAAGAGAACTTTTGATTCGAATTACAGCAAACAAAGCTTTTTAATCATTCAACATGTGGACAACCTCACACAACCACAGAAGCAGGAAGTACAGGCAACAAAGGTACCATCATGTATTATCTGTAAAACATAAGAAGAAAATATATATACAAAAAAACTTAAATATGCAATAAAAATTGTGATTTACCTCCCTTTTGATCCTATAACAAAGTACGATCTAGCATATGATGCCAGAACATTTGGTACCACTTTCTAACAGGGTAACAGTAGTTTGACAAAAATGTTTTAGCCCAAGGTGCTCTTACTAGATGAATATTTTTTATCTTTCCACTATATCTCACAGCCTTCCTCAGCAGAAGAAAAGCTAGTAAATTGACATTAGGTCAAGATTTTTTGTTCAAACTTTAAGTTGCAATTAATAGCTTAATTAATGGTATTATTTTACATTTTGGTTATGCTTTTGAGTTCATTCAATACATTTTTTCAGAGCTTCTCATCTACATCTCACAATTTTCCTAACCGGCGAGTGTCTTTAAATGTAATTGATGGCATAATCAAGGTATTTTAATTTAGCTGTTCAATTCATACTGATAGCTTATAAGAGAGTTACATTTATAATAAACCCAATAATGACAACTTTCAATCCTAAATGCCTATTAGAAACTGGTACCATTAAGTTAATTTCAGGCTTCTTCCATTGTTGTCCTTAATCTAACATGGCTCACAATAGAATGATTTTGAACTTCATTATTAAACTAAAGCATAACAAAAACATATCACTGCCTAAAAATTACAACCAGTACTAAAAATGGACAAGAATACGCCAGAATTCGTAACAAATATACAATATCTATCACCATAATATTGACTTTTTTTTGGAGTGTACATGCAGCCCATCGTTTGACAGTGCCTTAGGCTTAAAAAGTGCAGCAGTGGGGTTTCCCTTTAGACGATTGTGGCCTTGTAAAGGTCTGTCTGGCAGTCCTGGCCCTCTGGTGGGTTCCGGCCACTCTGGGGTATCTGGGTGCTCCTCAGCTTGCTCTGGCACTGCCGCAGCTCAGCCACGTAGCCCTGGAAGCTTAGGCTGAGCTCAGACTCCTCTCCCTGGGATGTTTCCAGTGTCCCCTCCTCCAGATGGACCCCCTCCACATCCATCACCTCCGGAGCCGTCTGTGCAGCGTCGGCTCTGTCGGTGGCTGATTTGGTGTCAGAGCTTGGTTTTGTTTTTCCCTCTGTGCATGGGAGAAAGGAAAGACAGATTGAAGATAAGTTGATGCTTTATGGGCGGCCAATGTCTATTTGAATATTTAATTTGAAAATGTGCAAAGACAAAAACACTGAAAGGGGCATTCCTAGATTTGGCCACTTGGATTACATAGATTACAGTTACTCAATTACACATCGAGAAGACACGACAAACATTGCTTCTTTAATTCTTTTGTGTTGTGATCAATCCAAGCTCAATATTCACTCCACTACAAGTTTTTTGAAAAGTTTGTTTTTGCCATCATGTTATCGTGCTTGGCTCATAGCCCACATATCTTTTTTATTAAAACAGCTGCAAGCTCCAGTTTATAGGAGCAGATGTTTTAAGGTTTACAGACCAAAACAATGAGCTAAAAAATTGCTAAAACTCGAAATAAAGAACAGAGCTTGGCTACAGATGTGGGAGATTATTTGCAGTGTTTCACTTCTTATAAACTTGATTCATTTTTTGTAACTTAATATTGATCACTGCACCCATTTATGGTTAAAAGCATATTTATAAGAATATATCCCATCTCTTTGCGACTTTGACTCATTTGGACCATGACTTCTAATTAGACTGCATCATGACCAGATGCGTGAGTGTTTTCCATTTCAGCGGCTCTAAGAAACGTGTCATCCATTGCGTGGCTGCCCATGCATTGTAGCTCAAAATGAACACTTTAGTTGAATATGATTGTGTAATGTGACAGTTGCATAATCTGGACAGCTGTTGTCAAGACAATCTGGATGACATAAATGTCTTGGTTCAAACTTGCTGAACTCACTTGCCAACCATGGGGGAGAACTGAATGGATATTATTAAATATTAATAAATGGACTTGGATGAGTTGTCCCATGTTGTATATTACAACTTCACAATTTGGGATTCATTTCAAACAAGCTGTATTCATCAAAGGCTTTTACTGTTTAATAACCAAAGATAAAAGCACATTTTAAGAGGGTGATGGGCAAAAAAGAATCGTCCTCTTCTCATGAAAGTGTACTCATTGGGCTGAAAGCCCAATGTTTCCAGGATGTTGGCATTACAGTCACTGATAAACTCCCAACTTCTCATGTGAACCCTGTGGTCCCACAGACTCTAAACACAGAGGCCCGAGTGACTCAAACACAGCACTTCAACACATAGACGCTCCCAACTCCACCGACTGTGATTCACTGCTGTTCGGCGCAGAAGTAAACACAGCCCGTGAGCTCCAACAGCTGACCTTACACAGACCCTCAGCAGAACCACTGCGGCACAACAGAATCCACCAAGGTGAACACGAAACAGCTTCAAAAACTGTTCAACGACTGTCAACGGGTTCTCTGATGCTTAAAGACATAATTTAGACATGTTTTAGGCAAATAAGGAGAGACTTTGATTAGAATTAGATATACTTGATGGTATATTAATCACAGGGGTTTCCACAGGATGTGATGCATAGATGCTGCCGTGCAGAGCTGCTAGGTGACACGTTATGATTAATTGGTGTACAGTTGAAATTGAATGCAAAAGTGATTATTTTTATAATTAATTGGCTGCAAATCATTTCGTAGATACATTTTGTTGTTTGATTGTTTGATCTAAACAATTTAAAAAAAGAATGAAAATCATGTCATGAATTTGTCAGTCCAAAACCCAGAATTCATAATATGTTATTATTATGTATTGAGAAGCGTAAAACTTCCTTTTTTACTGCCAGTTTTGAACCAATAACTATTTATACATATTCATTAGTATGTATTTTGTTGCAGCTCTACTTTTAAAGCCATGAATGTATTCATCCATCCATCCTCTACCCCATAATATATTTTTAAAATCCATTATTTTCGAAAAGTTAATTTACAATTGCAATTTTCCTCTGAAATAGTTTTCCTCAGATTTATAAAATCACATTATGCCTCAGGTGCTCATTAATATGCGTCTTTGGGACTCATCAAAACTAATCTTCTGTTTTTGATTAATTTACTATAAAAACTGATCATATAAATGACAGTATCAGTTCTTGTCACAAGCCAAAAAGGATGTGAACACATGCTTCATACTCACTTTGTACTGTTATGGGTCAGGCAGGGGGGGTGCAGCCTATCCCAGCATGCATTGTAGCCTATCCCAAAGAAACACCCTGTCACAGGGGACTTCCAAGATGTTGATACTAATAGAAGGTCCTATGTAAACACTGAGGCACCATGCTACCAAGTCTTGTTCAAAATGTTAAAACCGTATGTATACATTTTAACTAAATAAACATTAAGAACATGTTGAGATAGCTTAATTATGCCTGATGTATTGCCTTCTCTACAAAAGATCACCTCACAAGATTAAGTGTGTTTCTCCCAGCCATCATTTTTCACCTTTTCCAAGCATGTTTTCGGTGTCCCAGCTTGCTGTCTGGGCTGTGACGTGCAAACATGATGGCCTTAACAGAGCTGTTTGGCACAGCCATGCCTCCTATGGTGAGGTTTGTCCACAGACATGGCAGCAGCCTGGAGCTGAAAAAGAGCCTGGATCGCACTCAGCTCCAGAAAGTGTTGCCAAAAATCTGCGCGCAGCCCTCCTCTGATCACCAGACGGATGATAAAGGCTGGCCCAGGGTCAGATCTGCCGGCTTTGAGAGCTGACAAGAGGAAGATGGCGGGAAAACTGAACCATATGGTCCCTCAGGTGTACGGCAGTCATTACTGAGCCCTTTTTGTAGATAGCCCGGCCTCAGGGTAGATTAACTCCCAGGAATTCCCCACATGAGCCAAACTATTCCTCTGAATTAAAACAGAAAGCATCTAACCTTTAAACACTTCCTCAATTAAATCAGTTCTGGCTCAATTCCTACCTTCATTTCTGACTCAAAACTAGTATGCATTGAGTTCATGCCACTCAGATGGAGTTACTCTGTGTGATGTCGCCCCCTAGTGGGCACTCCCCTCATGACTCACAGCGTGTCAGACAGGGTGAAGCGATTACAGCCATCATTAGGAAATTATCCCAATGACCCCTGCTAAAGGCCTCCAGATACAGACCGCAGGCCTTCTGGTTTCATTCTAACAGACTAATCAGGGGGTAATTTACACCAAATATGCAGAGTAAATGCAACTTACTGTCGAGCCAGAAATACTAATATAACTCTGCCTTATAGAGCCACCGTTTTAGAAGCTAATTCGTATACTGATTACAGGGTATTCAGAAGACAAATTCTACCCGTAATACAATTATTTAGCTTCTTCAGTGTCCTTTATAAATGCATGAATTACCTTGTGTAGTTTGACCTTTTTGCAGTAGAATTAGAGGAAACAATACATTTTTATGACTTGAAAAGTACTTATTTTATCCACATGAGCTCATGTAGACACAGCTGGACTTTATCCTCTTATTTTCTATTGTACTTTATTATTCATGTCTTAAGAACGTGTCGATCCACCTCAGCAGTAATTATTGATTTCCTGGGAACAGCAGAGGGCGCCATTTTAACAGAAACAAATAAACTGACAGTAAAAAAGCATAATTGCTCCTGAACCATTGTTAATTTGACCGCTTCTGACTTATTCAGTGGGTGTTTGTCTCTTAAACACTTTATAAAGCCTGCAGCGAGCGTGACTTTGCACCAGAATAAAGAAGTAACAACTTGATAAAGTGGAGGCGTGTTAACTTTTCCAACCTCCCCGAGGTGTTAGAAATATGGATATGTTAAATGTCTTTTTCAGCTGCTGGGACAAAGGGTGTAATAGTCTGGGAGACGGATGAAAACCAGCAGTGACAGTTTCTATCTGTAGCTCAGTTAACTCGCAGATAAGGTTACCATGGCGCCCAGTGGTGGGAAGAATCAGGCTGATGCACTTAGCAACGAGAAAAAGAGGGAGCCTGCGGAGGAGCTTCGATCCTTCCTCATCATCTTCTGCATGTATCACCTTGCATTAAAGACCCGCTATTCATTTAGAGAAAGGTCAGAGTGATATGCAGCTTTGAAACAGTGCTTTGAAGTGATAAACACCGGCTTTGTTGTCGTCGAGCGTCATTATCCTCTTTCACGGGATCACAGAAGTGTTGAGAGTTATATTTAAAGCCGTGAATCAAAAACAGGTCACCTCTAATTGCATATCTGTAAAGAGAAAGCCTTGTATTTCTGAAAACGTCAACAAATCAACCACCACCGTTACATATCAATTCACCACTTGATTGGTTTACCTTCAATCTCAAAACACAGAAGTGTGGGGGGGGGGGGGGGACAAAGACACGGAGGGGGAATAGCAAAATGAAATCCATCTGCAGGTGAGCTGTACACTATGAGCCAACACTCAAGCACAACACAACAAAAGATCCACGCTAAAGCTACACACAACAGAGCCCGTGAAGCAACAACACACCAAGCAGTGTTTCACCAACACAGAACACACACAGCGACACCCTGAGACGCGCGCACAGAGAAAAGTACACAAAAGAGTGGGAGCTGATGAGAGGAGGAAGCCACAAGAGAAAAGGAGACGAAGCTACAGAGAAGAGGAGGGGGGGGGGGGCATGCGGAGGCGGGAAAAGGTTGTGGAGGTGGTGGTGAGAGAGAGAAAACTCACAAACGTGTAAAAAGACAGACGAGAGTGATTTCCAATTCTAACATTTATTAGATCGACTCAAATCACAGGTACAGAGATCATTGGCAGTGATTATCTACAACAGGTGTCTAAAGAGGGGACCCGGGGGGAAGATTGACAGGCAATCCAACAATGTCACCAGCGCTAAGGAGCACTTCTCCTCTCGGTGAATAATTACGTTCACCGTTTGCTCAAATGGCTGCAGCTGGAGACGACACCTTGGTAATGACTCACCGGATTTCCGAGGGTCTGACATTGTTGGATTGCTCTGAAATGAACGTGGTGGGATGGAGAGGAGCACAGCATTTGTTTAGTGATGACTGTTGTAATGCTGTCAAACAGTTTCATGGGTCTACTTGGCTACGATGGTTTCTAATTGTACATGATGAACCCATGATGGCAGGAAACACAGCTGCCAATCTCACTTTCAATGGACTCCACCACAGCATTCACTGACTTTCAAATATTGATTGGTAGTCTGTATGCACTATGCATGTATTATTCATATTCATTATCTCCGCAATCACCATCCTCATGCACCCAAAATAAACTAAATGTATTACTGGAATGAACTGACGCAACAGTTGGAAGTGACTTCCAGGTACTCGCTGAACAAAATATACACATCACTATTTACACAAATGCTTTGCTAACTTTATGAAAAACAGTTTTCTTAAAGGAATGGCAAACTGACAATTTGTCATTAAAGTGCATCAGAGTCAGTGTAGAGGGAGTGTTACCGTAAAAGTGGTCGGGTTTGGACCACTGTGGAGGGAACGCACACGCACATACGACACACACGCAAACACACTGGTTGGGTTACACTGTCGAAATACCTGAAGTGGACTCTCCGCCTGCGTCTTGAGGCTGGGGGCAGGGCGGTGGGGGGGTGAAGTTGGCTTCTGGCAGGCTGCTGTTGAAGGACGGCATGGGGGACGACAACGAGGGCAGCAGGGTGCTGTTGGGGCTGCTGATGTGGCCCTCCCCCACCAGCGTCAGGTCGCTGTTGGTGTCCTCCTCCACGGTGCGGAGGCTGGGCCGGGTGTCCGAAGGCCGCGGGATGGGGGACAGGTGGGTGCCGAAGGTGGCATGGCGCGTGGGCGGCATCAGGCACCGCCTCGTCGCGGAGTGTCCGTTGGCGCTGGAGCTGAGGGAGGAGTCGAGGCTCTCGGAGCGCAGGCTGGCGCTGAGAGCCACTCTGGAGGAGACGCCGTTCTCCCGGCTCTGTTTCTTGGAGTCTGGAGTGGAGCAGGAGATGGCCGGGGTGAGACGCAGGAAGTCGGGAAGCACCAGGTCGTTTTTGTTCAGGAGGCCGCGCTGGTCGTTGGCTCGGGTGCTCTGCGCCCGGCTCAGGAGCTCAAAGAATTCTGCAACAAAACCAAAAAGAATCACTTTAACTCTTCCGAATATGTTCAATCCTGGAAGAAAATATTAGTCAAAGTTTAACATGCAGCATAGCGGCCTCACACCTGACAGAGAAAATAACCCTAGTCCAGAGGCAAAGCAAAAGCTAAGAAATCCACCACAAAAACATCAAAAAGAGAAGAAGAAGAAGGAAGAGAGGGATTTACCTTCAGCTTCATCTATATTAATCTTTTTCTGTTTTCTCTTTTCCCCTGGGAGTGCTGAGTCTGGTCCACTCGCTTTCACAGAAAAGTCCTTTGGTGTTGACCTCTCATCTCCCTGCAGATGCAACAATAACAATGCACTCTGTTAGGGGATGGAGTGGGGGGGAGGAGGGTTTCGTAAGGGGGGTGGCAGGCTAAGCACGGGCTGAAGCAGAACGTCCAGATTGAATGAACCTTGTCCGTCTGTCGGAGCCTTTTTCTGGCCATGCTAACATCGATACGGAGTCCTATCTGTCTTCATAATAGCTCAAGCATGGAGAATACGAGCGGGTGAGTCAGCCACGGGCGGTGTTAGGGCGAAGAATACAAACAAATCAGGAAGTGCACACCAATGTAAAGCTTGTTGAAAAGTGTAATTGTGAGTGCACTGGCCCGCTGATTGATGAGGCTTAAAGGAGCAGAAGCAGAGCAGCAGTAGAAAAGGACAAATCACCACATCCCGACATTTGAAGCAACGTGAGAAAAAAGATATTGTAGGTACTCACAGCAGCAGAAAAACTTCTGGAGGGAGGGAGGTTCTTTAGGGAGGAAGACTTGGATTTATCTGCTTGAAACAAAGACAGAGAGAATAAAAGACATGTTATACATACAGAAGTTAAAGGTGCCAGATTGTGCTTTTTGGGGTTTCCCTTTTGCTGTAGTGTGTTATAAAGGTTTTTGTGCATTTCAATGGTCTGCAAAGGCTAATATCTTTTTATTTGTATTTATTTATAGAAGGACCATGCATACAAAAACATGAATCTCAGCAAAGAGAAGAGATGCAATATGCCAGATTATAGCTAATAGCTCATTTCCATCTGTGGTCCTCAAGACAGGTTCATAACAATCAATAAACAAATAATAAAATTGCATGATCTCTACACACTCCACCCCCCTCCCCCTGCCTGAAACGCCTCCATTGGTCACCTATGTTTACTTCCGTAACATAGTGACATCACTATGTATCACTCGCGCTGTTATTGGCTAGCGCTCCAACACATTTTAAGTGATAGGAGGGACATCTCTAAATTGGCCAATCACACTAGAGTTGGCCAGCTAACGAATCAGAGCAGACTGGTTTCAGACAGAGGGGGAAAAGAGGTGCTGTAACACAGGCAGTATGAGACAAATAAAAACCTTTTTGAATATGAAAGCAAGTAAACAAGTCGAAAAAAGTAAAACTTCTGGTGTCCATCCCATCACATCTTTTCTTTACATTTGAAATAAAAATGAATTCTTATTTTTGGTCATTTTTTGTATTCTTGTTTGATGGTCTCACCTTTCCCTGCAGCTGGATCAACCCTCTCCAAAACAACTCGCAGGCCATCCAAACTGGATATGGGGGCGCCTAGGTCCAAAGGCTCAGTTTCTCCACTCTGAAAGAAAGTCATATTTAATGGTTAACACCTTATGGCTAAGTATGTCTCAATTTGTTTTGGCTGTAATTGAGTTCACAAGCTAAATGTATAAACCGTATTTCAGGCTACTGTATAATAGAGTTATAATGCCTAGAAACCCAAAGGACTAAAATACATCCTCTGGCAGGAGTTGAGGGGAGGACTAAAAAGAGTTGGCATGATTGAGGAGTGTCGTCATTTGTAATTATAGCCCTGCTGCTCCATCTTCGGGGGCTGAGTCACAGCGCTAACCACCGTGTAGAGATGGAAAAGGATGCGGTCGCTTCCTTCCCCTGACCATGATACTCCACCCTGTGGCACTGTCACACACTGCACAAGATGCTGAACACACACACACAGGAGCTTCAAACAAACATGAAGGCATTGTAGCCACCGGGGGCGACTTACTATTTTGGCAACGAGATCGCTGAGGTGGAGGCCATATTTGGCCACTACGGGACGCAGGACCTCAGTGACGGGTTTGGTAGGTTTGGCCTTCAGACCCACGGAGCGGTTAATGGGGACCAGGTCCAATCTAGGAGCACAGAAAGAGCACGGGTAAATGTCAGCGGCGACATAAAAGCACACAGTGAGAAAGTGATATTTATTGGCAAGAAGAGAAACCATGGAAATCTGACGCAGCGCCCCAGTTTGAGACCTGGCCGAGGTAAGAGGAAGGCATTTAGAGAAGAATAGAATATCAAGGATCAATAGATCTCTTTTTCCTTTGTACAACGCTCCCTTGTACCCTTTTTTAGACGAAGGTGAAACTAGTAAAATATTAATCCTTTTTGACCTTATAACCCCTCCAGCTGTTTTCTTATCATGACGACCAATACATATTTCATATAATTATTTTAAGGGAGGGAAGTAGGCATGGATTTAATTGTATTTCTAAATGATTAACTTATTATTTGTAAAATGTAGTTTTCCGATCATTATTATTTAAAAAGATTCAGGTTGTGTCATACTATTAATAATATTTGCATGCCTGTATTGGTCTTCCTGGATCGGGTATTTCTTGTTTTCTTGTCTTGTTATGTTTGCAAAACCAATGTAAATTAATGTGTGAAGAGCTCTTTAAAGGAAATTGACAAATCAAAGGAAATGTTTAACGAACATACCTAAACAACGTCCGCTTCTCCACTCTTAATTCTCGGGAGCTGAGGGTCATACAGTCTTGGTCCAACACCAAAGGCTGTGAGGAAAAAAGCAACATTAAAAAACACAAAAAAGCAACAAACCCAGAGCACTCCTTACCGTAAACTCTACAACACAGTAACCAAATGACTTCATCTGTTTTAGTGTCTTTGGTTAAATTAAGCTTTCTCCACTTAAGTTCCAACAATGACTACTCACAAGAAAATACATTGTTTTATTAGCTTGGTTCATCGCAAACAAAGGGTTGACTCAGTGATTGCATGAGGAGCTTGCCTGAGTGTTCTGTTTGCTGATCTATTAGCAGCAAGTTTCCAGCATTCATCAGTAAATGATTGTCTTACCTTCTCTCCTCCCACCAGGAAGAGGTCCACAGCAGCGATGTTGACGTTGATGCTCTGACAGAGGTCGTGGAGGACGTCCCTTATGGAGGCCCCGGGCCGGAGACTGATGGGAGAGCAGGAGCCGTCGGGCAGCACCACGCTGCAGTGTTTGGGGGAGCGCTCCCATACTGAGTGGCGATTATCAGCCTAAAGAAGATAGACAAAAGGAGGCTTCATTAAAGGACTGGAAGTGTTACAAAAGCCGCTTTCACACCAAGTGCTTTGTCATACTTAGTTCCCAGCACTGTTTTTTTTTTTGTGTTGCCATAACTCACTCTCTCCGTTGGTGCGCGGGGCTAATGCTAATGCTAATGCTAATAATGCTAATGCCAGCAAATACAATGGCGGCTTCACAAAACTTTTCAGAGTTTTACGGGGCGTGGTTTGCAATTCGCCCAGCCAATCAGAAATTTGAACTTTTTTCTCCCCAGTAAAGTACCACCTCTCTAGTACCTCATTCACACCAACGGTGTTTCAGGGCCGGTTTGGAGCTGGAGCAAAAGCACCACTACGTCACGCTTACGTCGAGGCGGGGGCAGGGGCAGGGGCGGGATCAACTCCTGAACAACAACAAAAAGCCGGCGTTTTATCCAGTTTGTACACAACGATGGAGAAACTTAACAAGCAGCAGTGGTCCACTGAAGAGACCAGCTACCTACTGGGAATCTGGTCTTCCGAAGAGGTACAGAGGAAGCTGGAGCACAATCGGCCATTGTTGTTGTTGTTGGTGTCAGCTGTGAGGGGTTTCCGCGCGGTTTGGCTTTATGAAGCAGGCACGCAAACGGTTACGTCATGACGCAAACGATGACGCAATGACGCAGCACCAGTCGGACTCTGGGCAGTGTGAAAAGAGCCGGAGCTAAACCGAAGAACCGGTTCTGAACCTGAAAAGCTCTAGCACGGAGCTTGAACCGGAGTTGCGTTGGTGTGAATGAGGTACTGGCACTAAGGTAAAAGTTCTCATGAACTAAGTTCTCTTTTTGGTGTGAACGCAAAATCCCAGGAACTATCGGAACTAAACGGGAAGAGTTCGGGGAAAAGTACTCCGGTGTGAAACTGCCTATATACACGGCTTCAGTTGTAATTTAAGCCACCCGTTAACTATGAGTGGGCTGACAAGTAAAAAACAATTACTCAGGCCTAATATGATAGCTGTGCCAGACACTGGGCTCTGTGTTGCCATAGTGATTTGTCCAGAGGAATCTTACCTCGATCTTCCCAGCAGAGCAGGAAGTGGCCATCTCCAGACTGGTACCGGACGACAAAGAGCCCTGGGACTCCCTCCGCCCATTACTGCCCCAGTAGTCTGCACAAGAGAACACAGAGGAGGGTGAACTCATGCAGATAAGAGAATTTAGTCACTACTTTAAGAAAATAAAACATACAATATTTAACACCATGACAGCTTCAAACTATGGCATGACGTATAACAATGTTTTTAGAGTTATAATTAAAGTTTGACACCACAAAAAAGGTAACCAAAGAAGATATTTGCGTATAAAGTTTAAACAGTGTCATTCAATTGAATTGCAACTATATTTATTGAGAGACGGTACCGGTATGAACAGTAGGTTCAACATAACTCAAAAAATAATGATTGTAATATATATTCAAAGCAATAAATATACACATAAAACAACTTAAGCTTTAAAAAATATTTACAGAAAAATTAGGAATAATTTCTAATGTATTTGACAACGCTTGTAAATCTAAAAATACATTAAAAAAAAAAAAATGGTTTTATCAATTGCAGCCTTTCAAATTAGTAACCTTAAAAAGGCACAATGAGTAAGTTGTTTTAAAAGATGTGCAGATTCTCTCTGTGCGATACAGCTATAATTGGATATCATAATGATCAAAATCCCAAACAAAGGCTTCCCGTCATCATATCAACCTCATTTTGGTATTTCGCCACCTTTAAACACTGGCCCTTTGTTGATAGCACTCACTCCGGTGAGTCAAAATGCTGTCAAAAGGTGTTTTTGGGTACATGCGCTGCGTGTGTAATACTTTGATGACTGCGGGCAAGCTGTGTTTCAACATCCCTCCCCCGCATGTAGCTCATGGCAACCCCGGAGCTGTCATCAAATTGGTGTGTTTTTCAAGGACACATCAGCTCTTTGGAAGTGTTGCGAAAGCTTGTGGAAAGCTTTTTTTTTTTACCAGTGTTCTTGTTTATCCATTCCATACCCAGGTTTATGTCTCCTATGTCCTTCTTCTTGGGGCCCTTTCCAAAGCTCCTGTTGCGGGACCACGAGAAGAAGCCGCGTTTCTTATCGGCGCTCTCATCCTTGTCTTCGGTGAGTGACCTCCCTGACCTCTGCTTTCTGGCCTCCTATTGGTTGGAGAAAATAAAAGGAAGATGTAACCAGCTGTAAAGGACTGTCAACAAAGCTGTTACTCCATGATTTATTCTAGTGATACAGCTTAAAAGGTCATTGTTACCTTTTTGGGAGTGGAGAGGGAGGAGCGGTCCGAACTGGCGCTGTGTTTAGAGGGCGCAGGACTGCAGGGAATCTGGTAAGGGTCCGGCAGAGATCGGCCATCCACCTCGGCACGCATGCACTCTTGGTAAAGGGAGGACTTGAGGAATCGGGAATAACTGTCAAACTTCATCAAATTAAAGATCTGTAGAAGAAAAAGGGCGGTTTTTAAAAACAGTGGTGGAATGAAAGAGGGGAGATACACAAAGAGGCATGTAGGGTCAAAAATAAAAGAGTGAGGAAGAGTAAATTAAACAAAAGAGAAGAAACTACCGGTGGTAACGTATGGTTACCGCTCATTTTATGACAGGTGTCTCAACACTTTTAAATGCTCATGTCCAGCCTGGAAATATACACATGCATGTCTATGTGTCTGTGTGTACAGTATGCGCTTGCTTCTCAGTGGGCGTATGCCAGTTTGTGTTTATTTCTCTGGTAAAGGCTCCGCGCCCTTTCGTAAACAAACCCAGATGGCCATCGAGAAAAGCCAATATGGTTATGCAGAGTGACTAAAGGCGAGAGGAGAGCGGAACCCCCTACTGTCAAGGAAAATGACCGGATATTCACGGTGATGCTGAGCAAGCAAATCATGAGAATAATAGAAATCAGAAATCAAACTAATATTATGAAATGATGAGGGTCAGTTTTTAGGCTTCTATTGAGGGTTTGAATGTCTGCCGTCATATTTTATGATGGCAATACATTTAATAGGAATAACTATGAATCAACCAAAAACTGGGGCTTCGATTTTTTAATTATTTTTTAAGTTGAATATTTTATGAATTCATCACCCTCTTCGTTTTTATTGAAATGGTTTGTCTTTTTGAATTTAATCAACTTTTTTTGATGAATAACATTTCGCCAAAGTGTGCACTTAGCAGTTATTAAAAGTTAACCGTTTTTTGACCGCAGTACTCAGAAAGGCTTAATGCTTTGTGTTAGATTTAAAGGTATTATGAATTTCGGAAATTATTGCATTTATCTTTTCCAATGAATTTGACTTTTGGACTCCCCATTGCTGTGGAGTTATTGTAAACGTTTGGATCACACAGGTTGGAATCAATCCTATTTTGCAACTTTACAAATAGTACAATATCGGTATTATCTTTCAATAATAACAGTATAACACTGATAGCATTAGTCTAGCCCTTCTTAATCAGCAACTTGGCTGAAACAGTATACACAAACACAATGAATGTCATGCAGAACCAAAATGAATATCTTATTTAGATTTATGACTTTCAACATGTTGAGAGCAGCCTTGATTCAGCTCTTCCCTACCAAAGACATGACGTGTTGAAGCAACATGTTATTTGCAGAGACGAGCTCACTACAACTTCTACTCTCGTTGTGTCTGTACCTGTAGCTGCTGCGTCTTGAACATGTCGGGCCGCGGGGAGGTGAGGACGTCGTCGGCCAGCTGGGCCTGGCTGTCGATGTTGACCGGCATGGTGGCCTTGCTGGACAGGAAGCTGTTGTAGATCTCTCCGGCTCTCTGAGACAGCTGCAGGACAGAGGGCGGACGATGCATTAGAGCCAAGATGTATTTCACATAAAATAATAGCATCATTTCATTATTGTTGGAAGGTGGGACTCATAAGGGTCACAAAATAAATGTACAGGGTCAAGAGAGAATGTTTATGTACAGAATTCAAAATGAAAATGTTTTTTAAATGCAACCAGGAAGTGGGATTTGTATCTTATGCGGAGAAGCAGGACAGAGTCTAAAAACGTTCTTACAGGGACAGTAAAGTATATTGTATTGTATCATATCAAAGACTTCTATACAAAATGATGTATTATATATATTGGCTTTAGGTATAGATGATAGGTTTACCCCCTTTTTATCTTACCTCATTTGATTAAGGAACAACAGTATGATATCTATTCTGTTCGTAGAGGTGATACTCAATTTTGTGTTACGTCGATATAGGACAAAAAAGATAGGAGTGTTTCCAATCAGTCTACATGTCTTAGTCAGTGGGTTTAGCTTCACACAGTAGACTTACCTGCTTTTTATCAGCTGCAGGGACATGACTGAAGTATTCACAGGCCTGCCAGAACAAGATATTCTCCTCACTGAATTCTTTCTTGAGAAATTCCTGTGGAGAGAAACAGAAGGAGTCTTAATACGATCCCAAACCGGTGATCATGCTTTTTTTTTTAATGTTCTCTGTGCTGTTGCAGTAGTGAGGAAAACGTTTTTTAGGTGAAATGCTGTGAACAAAATTGGTGTAGGCACAGGAGAGTGTGGGTGGATCTGATCAGTGCTGAGGGGGGGTTAGGAGCGAGGGGGCCTCCGGGACGCCAGAACCTAATGCTGAGCCTTCTGAAGGTGTTGTAGGCTAAATTCAAGAGGCACATCTTTTCTGTGGGAGGTTGTATAAATGAAATGCCCGTAACGAAAAGTTTGGATATAGAGAACTGGTTCGGAACTATTGAAATATTCGCCTTGGATTTGGTTAAATAATAAGTCTCTCAATCATGTCATAAATGTAGAAAAAAACACAATCCAAGCCATTAAGAGGGGCAAACTCTCAAATACTGACAAAAAAGGTGAAATGTTCAAATGTAAAGACTGCATATAAACAATTTAATGTTAAAACATGGTCTAACTCTAACACGACAGATAACTGGATAAGAATGCAGGAGTTGTAATGCCATAATGGTCAATGATCAGCTGATAGAAAAGCACCAAGCACACATAGGAAAAAGTCTGAAACTAAAATAACATTTGTCTTTATTGCTTACACAATTGAGTTAGGTTACTTTTCACTTTCAATTACATAAATAACTCAAATAGAGTGCAGAGCTCGGCCAAGGCCAATGTCTCATTCAGGTTCTCTGGGAAATTGGTATTACCAATACCCGTTTTCCAGTCATTTGCCCAACAGGGTTGCAATACAAATGCCGTACCTCGCATTGAGATTGAAATAAAATTAAAACATGAAACTTCATGTCAACAGATATTTTCACAACCCTGAATCCAATCACCTATGAAACGTTCTTATCTTACCGAGAAGTAGCGCACCCCCACTGGGTCCTGGAGGAGGCGTTCGAAGCAGGCGGCCCAGCTGGCCACTCTCTGCTCCGGGACCCCTCGCAGGCTGCCGGCTCCTGGAAGACTGCCATTACTGTTCAGGCTGCTCTGGCTGCAGCATCCCTGCAACTGGACTCCACTGTAGTCTGTGGGGTGGGGGGGCACAGTGTAAAGGTTAGAGGAGACATTAGGCGCGTTCACACCAAGTACTTTTCCCACAAAGGTTCCTGAGAACTCTTTAGTTCTCATGAACTAAGTACAGATCGCGTTCACACCGGAAATTAGTTCATGGGGGTGGATTGTGGATTAGGCAAATGAAGCCGCTGACGTCACTTCTTCTTCTTCTGCTTTGGGTTTACTGGCAGGCCGCAAACAACTTCACGGCGTATACTGCCGCCCAAAATCCCCGGCCGGAAGTCCCCGGAGTTAGGGACTGGCTTCAGTAGAAGATGCTGGGACTCCCAGCAGCTTCTACTGAATCCTTCCGAGTAAACGGCCAGAACGCCGACACCTCCTCATCTCCACCGCTCCCATGTTTTATTTTGTGTTGACATAAGTTAGTCTCTCTGCGTTTCTGCTCTGGGCTAATGCTAATAATGATAATAAAATGGCGGCTTCACAAACGTTTTTGGGAGTTTAACGGGGCGTGGTTTGTATTCCGCCCAGCCAATCAGAAACAGGAACCTTTTTCTCCCACGAAAGTCCCTGCTCTCTAGCAGGGACTGAAAAGGGGGCAAAAAAGGTTCTCTAGAACTAATTTAGTTCCTGGGACTTTTTGGTGTGAACGCAACTAAATCATAGTTCTCAGGAACCTTTGTGGGAAAAGTACTTGGTGTGAACGCGCCTAAAGAGTGATTCAAGCCAAAGGGAAATTAAAGAGTTTTTAACCTAAATATCCTGGCGATTTTGGCATTGGTGTTTTTTTGTCCCAAATAATTATGCAATTTTCCTCCCTGTCTGTATTGACTGTATATCATGTGTTTCTGATGCATTATGTCATTTTGTTTTTTTTTGTTTTTTGTGACCGTGTTCTTAAAATGCGCTTTATAAATCAACTTGCCTTGTCTTTTGGGAATTTTTATATTTCCCAGGAGGCAGATTGAATTAATTTAATCTGTTGAGGAGAACAGAGCTATTGTGAAGACTTGTATAAACATTTTCTAAGAAACCAACAAAGACTTTTGGTATTGGTACATTTCTTGAAAAGACTCTTAACAAAATTAGGCATGTCTGACTTGAAAGCACAATAAACAGCAATTGTGTTACAATGGATCATTATTAGAAGTGTGTTAGTTTCACTACAGGCAACTATTATACATAAAACTCTTACTAGTCTTTTCAACAAATTGCAGGAAAAGACAAATATGTAATAAAAGTGTTATCAGAATTAGAATACCTTTATTAGTCCCACACAGGGGAACTGTACGTAGTTACAGCAGACAAAAGATCCACAGACAGCTTAATGTTACATATGTTACATGCATTAAAAGGTACTAAGTTATGATATAATAAAAAATATAAAATGTAATAAAAAAATAAAAGTTACATAATTTTCAAAATACACATCCTGTAACAGTTCTTAGGATTTAGCAGCCAGGTATATATCCCGTTGAGTTGAAAGAGGGAAGATCTTTAACAAAAGGATCTAGTCATAATGGGGAGTCAAGAGGTGCCCTACATCTGCGGCAAACACAATTACAATGTGAAAAGGGATGAGAGAATACGGTAAATGTCAAGGGAAAGCTAATGGGTCTTTTACTGTAACCTTTGCTACTGCTCTCACTGGCGAATGTGAACACACTAAGTGAATGTCAAAATATGTTATGTGGGAAGTGGGATCTGATTACAGTTGAGAAGGAGCAGATGTCACTCAGTTGGTAAAAGAAAGGGCAGAGAGGACCGGCAGCGGAATAAAAGACGAAGAAAGAGAGGACACATGGATAATTAAAAGGAAGACAATCAGGGAGAGTGGTGAGGGGCTTCTGGTCATCTAAAGTGGGGGCTTTGACCCTCACAGTACCTGCTATCATGACGGCAGATGGCCACTTTAGGGCTGTGGGCAGGCACAGTAAAACAAAACACAAATGCCCCTTTCACACCAACGCGTTTTCAGCTCCGGCTCGGAGCTGGAGCCTGAAAAGTACCGGTTTTTCCTATTCACACCGCAGCGGCGCCGCCTCTTAGCTCCGGAATTCGGTTCACTTCCAGCTCCAAAAATTGTCGGCCTAGAAGCAAGGGCTTCGGAGCTAAGAGGCGGCGTCGCTTACGTCTCTCTTAGGTCGAGGCGTGCAGGAAACTAAACCCACCTCCCCTGAACATGGGTCGACTGAAGAGTCTCGTCATGCCTGCTACAAGCAGTCGCGCTGACCAGGCTTCGTGTGATTCTGTTTATTTGTACCTTACTTTGACCATCCGTTCGCTGTTATTGATCATTGTGGAGAGAGGCAGACGTTTTGTTTTTTATTATAGCAGCTATCGGATGGAATCCATACATGGGCTGCACAGGTTGAAAAGTATAAGGTTGGAGAAGTCGTTATTTAATTTAATCTGGCTTTGCTTTAAAAGCAACACGATCATCGACCCAACGCAGTCCCCCGTTGTTGTTGTTGTTGTTGTGAGCGTTGGGGAGCAAATCAGCGATGTAAACGGTGACGTCATGACGCAGCATTACCATCCCGGCTCTGAGTGGTGTGAACAAAGCGGGAGCAGAAAAGGGAAACCGGAGCTGAACCAGAAAAGCTCTAGGTCAGAGCTAGAAAGGGAAAAGCGCTGGTGTGAAAGCCGCAAAAGAGGGTCACAGTGTGATTTCTTACAGATGCTAGCTGTTGTTATTCTGCTCAGAGTTAACTGGTTAGCATGGGCAACTGGTGTTAGCACTGTATCTCTGATGTGGAGAACAGAAAGGCTAGTGGGGTCAAATAAGGTCCGGTCGTCATCTTCCTTCCACACAGGATGTAGGATGGGTTTACAACAGTGGTGAAAGAAGTACCAAATAATAATCGAGTAATACCAACATGTTAATTACTCGATTATAGATAAACTTCCTGCATTTCAAGTCTTATTGTAGTGAAGTACAAAAGTATTATCATCAAAATATACCAAAAGTAAAAGCATTTGTTCGGCGTAATGGCCCATTTTCACTACCATATTAATTAATGGATTATGATTATTGGTAGAGCTAACTGCTTTGTATACTGCTGCTGAATATCCTAACCTATACAAATAAATATATTTGTAAAAAAGTACAATATTGGTCTCCAAAATGTATTGCAGTAAAAGTTTAGAGTAAAAAATAAAAATCAAGTACAAGTGCTTGAGTACTGTATTGTATTACATTCCACCACTGATTTAATAGGTGTACTTAAACTGTAACAAAAAATAAGTAATTTACATAGTACATGATGTTGTTTCAGTAATTCAGCTTATTAGTAAGGTGGCATCTGTATCAGCTGCACTTAGTCAAATGTAGTCATCATCCTATATCTGTTACATATCCATGATTATTTTGCATAATGATAAAAATACACGTGCCAGTTCCAACGGCTTAATACTCTTCAGAAATAATGAGTTGACGTGTCATTAAAATTGCACACGCTTTACATAAAGTGTGAGAATCTGAGAGATTGAGGGATTTTCAGGAGAAAGGCCAAATGTCTGATATTCCCCCACACCTCCCCCCCCCCCCCCCCCCCCCCTGCAAGTCCCCATCCTAAAATGTGCTGACAGGCCATTTGTTTGGTCTCGGTTTACTGTATTAGGTCTGAGGCTTTGGCAGCCGTGTTTACCACATTGTGTGCCGCTCAGTTAATGAGAAGGCTTTGGAAAGCAAACAGCCATCCGTCCCTAGTGAAAGGAACGGGCTACCCTCCTCACCGTGGACTCGCTCAGCCTGTTAGCAAATGTTATTAAAGACTGCTATGAAAGGGAGGACCCGACATCTAGCTCCGGCGCTAACCCCGAAACACGCTCAGCAAACATCCTTTGTTAATGAGGCATGCTCCCTGCAGTGAGCACATCACCACGTCTTTTTATTAGAACATTTTATTAAGCGACTACAAAGCTGAGGGTAGAAGCAGAAAATAGGGAATAAAAAAGCAGACGGTGGACCAAGATCAGAAAGTTCCTATGTGTCGGGATGATTAAGAGCTTGAAATCTTGGTTCTCTTGTGAGTTCATTCTTTACATTTTAAGAGTTTCACTTACATATCTGACATGCTTTTTGATTAGCATGAGTGTTTAAAAGTAGTAATAAGGGAATTGTACTCACCACCATCTGAGGAAGCAGCAGACTGAAAAAGAACAAAGAGAGACATGAGTGAAAGGCTGCCCTCATGACCTCCTTCGCTGAGACCATAGACTGAAGATAGCAGCGTCTCTGCAGGCATCCCAACAGTCCTTCTGAGGTGTGTGTCTTTGTGGTGTGTGTGTGTGTGTGTATGTGCTACTGGGAAAGGGTTGGATCTTGGGTCCTTACACAGGCCCATTAATTTGTAAGAGGGTGGACCCCAGGGTTCTCTACCACACACAGCTGTTCACACCTCCATACCAGGACCCACCCTTCACTTTATATCACCCCTCACACACACACAGGCCTGAATGTGTGCATTCCTGCTAACTGCAGTCACAAAGCTCAGAGCCCATCAAGGCAGAGCCACTTGAGAGGCCATCAGTGGCTGTAATGCTCCTCTTTTCACTTGCTAATTTAGGCGATGGCTGCTTTATGCATGTGTCCCTGAAAAGAAGCCCAAGCCTCCCCCGTGGACTTGGACATTTCGCAGTGGGAACTTCCCATTATTGGGTGTAATTACAACAAAAGGCATGAAGCTGAATAAACCCCCCTCCATGTCAGCGCTTTTGAAGGGTCAACAAATATTTACATGGCAATACTTCAATTTGAAACCCATGCCTCAGCAGTGGGCTTCTCGAAAAATGTGTCAGCATCATTTTTGGTAAATGCTAATAAAGAGAGAGTTACAGCCTTGACTGTGGAGCCGTTGTCACAAATATTTTTAAATGCAGGGGAGGATATGAGAGGCGCATCTTAGGGTTCGGTCCAAGAACACTTGATAAATCGGTGCGTTGGAGGATTCATCTGAATAGGGGAGACTATTTCCAGAAGAGTGCTTTCTGAAGCTGCCACTTCAAAGTGTGAATATCCAAGGCGGATAATACGTCTAAACAAGGCTCTCATTGCCAGGCTGTGTGAGCAGTAAACACAGTTTGTACTTCAGTGGAATTGCATAATACTGGACTGTAAAGCTGAAAAATCAGAGAACAATGAAACAAAACTTTTGCACCCTGCTGAGCGGGCCTGTCACGATTAATTACGTTAGCAATTTATCGAAACAATTGAACTTACCTCGGGTTGTTTTTACACAATCTTAATACTGTATGTTGTGTTTACATGCCAGATTATTTACATCTGAATATGACCCAGCTTTTAGTTAACAACATGGTAGATTGAACAGCAGGGTTTCCCCTACTTTTACAAGATTTGGTAACTGAGTTAGGGGTTCTTTTTATTTTTTGCTTGTGTGGTTTTAATGGTTTTGTATATTCATTCAGACTAATTTTCAAATATGAATGTTTGAAAATATTATTTTATTCAGTTAAAGTGAATTGTCCTTAGAAAGGGTGTACTTGTATTATTTCTTGCATTAACGTTATCATTATATCATTTTCTTAAAATGTCGTGAAAAACATTTGTGGCATTTTTAATTTTCCTGTCGGATTTAATTCAAAGTATCATTTCCAAATTTGCTGTGAGTTGAATGAGTACAGCTTGATCAAACAGCCACAGAATAAGCTCAGACATATTGTGGACCAGCCCATTCTTTATAGTTTTTGTTGATGCATTCTGAAGCCAGTTAACTTGACCGCGGTCCTGTGCCCTGACGTGATGCTTGGTTCCATTTTGGGAGTGACCACATGTAAAAAGCTCTATCAGACAATGACCACGTAACCACTAATTGTCTGTCGCAGCCTCTTTACAACTAGTCCAACCCCATGTAGTCAACACCCAAAAGCCACCTCTTCAGTGGTGGCTAGCATGTGGACAGTAATCATGGGCGGGTATGGATGAGGACCAACATGAAGCTGAAGCAGAAAAGAAAGAAAACAGAGAACACCCACTCCATCTGTCTGCTGCTTTTGGTCTAAAAACGGCTAAACCTCAACCCTTAAATATATAGAGGGAGACCGACATCACACAATGTGACGTAGACTTCGGTTTTAAACAAAAGCTCCCAGCTGAAACTTTGGAAATGAAAACTGGTCATTTGAGGAGTCAACTACTTTTCAAAGGTCCCAAATGGAGAGATGTTACTTCTGGTATGACAAATATAATAGACATCCGCTTCCTGTTAGCAGAAGCTCCTCTTAATCCCAGTTAGGAAACAAGTGGGAGAGTTCCAATAAATCTCAATGAATGCCTTCTTGACACACAGATGACGATCCATCTCATGCTGATGTCAGAGGAAATATATGTTGATGAAAAATATATTATAGGTGGCGAAAGCAGACAACAGTATCTATGAAAATGTGGCTAAATCCTGCAACTACAATGACTGATAGCTAAATACATTTATCAGATTTAGTTGAATTCTATTAGCAATTTTAAAATGGTGTCAACTTCTGATTATTTACACTGTTGAGATTGAGAGTACTGGTTATGTTAATTTAACGACATCTAGTGGTTGTTTTTTTAAAGAGAGAAAAGTAGCAAATATTCACATTTGATAAGCTGGAAATGACAAATGTTTTTGCTTAGAAGTTATTTGAATAATACAATATTAAAGTTGTTCTTGGTCAATATTTACATGAACTGATCAGATAAAATGACATAATAATGACACGTGTCGTTTGTAATAGTTGACCTAGTTGGTTGGTGTGTGTATGAGCCAGCAGGGGTTAGACCACACACACACCACTCGTTATTACTTCCTTGCCCACAAGTTTCCTACAGTGAAGCTGCAGTGATGACCCAGGCCCTCCGTCACCTCTTGTCCACACAACCCCTTCCTCTGTTGACACCTCTTCTGACGATCTGCTCCACCATGGGTGGCTTTGCTGTACTGCCGACCCTCTTTGATCCTTTTCTCTCAAAGCTGAATTGCAAAGATCCCATTTCCCAGCTGGAATCCTTCTGAAAGCTGCCCACGTTGGGTTGTTATCAACCAAATGGACAAAGTCACAGTGAGTACCTTGGCTCCAAACGAGCAGCATTTGGCTTTCGGGTTGGAAAACGCTCTGCTAGCTTTCCTGTGGTACAGCCCCCACGCCGCACAGTCTGGCATCTCGAGACACCACATGCTGAAGGAACGTAGATGATCCCACCAAGACATATTCATGATGATCTGAAGTGAACCACCGCAAGAAAACAAACTTTCACCGGTGTGAAATCAGTTGAAGGATAAGCCACGTTCATACAAATGTTAATGTCCCCCATTAACATCTTTCACAGACTGTAAATCAGAACCTTTAAACCTGATTTCTGTCATCTGTTGGGCTTGTTTAGGCTTGTTGCTTCCATTAAAAACTGTTTTGAGATGAACCCTGCTCACACAACAGTCGGATATTCAGAAACTTAACTTTTGCAGAAGTCAAGGCTGATTCTAGCACCCCGCAAACAAACAACCACGAGTCCCTGCCGCTTCAAACAGCTGTTCAGAGTGGGAGAGAAGACGAGCGACAAAGAGGGAGATTAATGAGAAAAGCAGCTGAGTGAACCAAAGGAGTCTCCCCGCTTAATACAGAGGAGGCACGCTCGGCAAACCACAGTTTACTTACAGTGTTGAAGTTCCAATTCCTCTTGAAGGAAAGTCTCTTTTTGAGACTCATTGTTCCCTAGTCTGCTACACCAGAAGCACACCGACAGATTATGTGTGTGTGAACGCATACCTGAACATTCCCCACCCAAAACTCTGCAAACCATGTCTGAACAAGTCGAAGAGAGGGGAAGAGAGGGAGGAGGGAGAGAGAAAGAGGAAGAGATTTGACAAGGTACTAGACAGAAAGAGGAGAAGGAGGGGGCTGAGATGGAGGAAAGAAAGATTTCCTTACGCCGCGGCTGTTGCCATGGCAATGCGCCTGACAATACATACAGCCTCTGCCACATTGGCATGAAGGAATCAGATGAATTAATCCCCCCCTCTTTTGATTCCCTTCACAAGACACACACACTGGCCATGTCAAAACCACACTGGCCTTCCCCCCTTCTTTTGTTTCCAGTTGGGGCACTCTCCCTTTGCTTGAAAGAGAGGAGAAATAGCTAGTCTGATCAAATGGAAACCAGATGAATTTTCTTCAATCAAAATAAAAGTTTGGTAGCCCACGACTTGAACTCTGAGTTCCATTATCCGCTGCTACTCACTCCCCCAACTTTAATCAAGTCAATTTGTGTTTTCCGCAAAGCAATTTAGCTCATGTACCGGCAGAAATGATTCTGGCATCAGTGTCCGCTGCCGCGCTGTGCCTCCACATTTCTCGCAAAATCTCAACAATCCGACTGTTTTTGGACCGACTGTTATTCTTCAAGCATTGGTGGTTCATTCTGAGGTTTCCCCGTGGCACAAGCGCTAGCATTCTTTGGACTACGTTTTGCCGTAAATAATGGATGCGATGCAGTGTTTATTAACAGTTGGTTTCATGGTACATTTATCCGGTTTAATTGGATTTTCCCATGGTCTATCACTTTGTAAATTGCGTGTTTATCAGATGTGTATGGGCTGTGTTGATTACTCGAACGGTGCAATGACTAGGCTTGGGCGATTGCGGGTGGTTTTTTGGGGCGAATTAAACCAAAGATTCTGGAGTGTTGAAGCGGGCCCATTGGCAGGTCATGGGGTTGCTGCTTTTGCTGCCATAACGGTCCTTCCCAAATAGGGGTTTGGTATTCTTTTTTTCGCAACAAGCCTTCCAATGATTGCATTTACTGAATTTGTCGTGTGGGGATTTTAACCGTAACTTAAGCTATAACTGACAACTTTTTAACCCCCTCAGGAGGGAATTGTTTCCATTTATGTGAAAGCACTAAATGGAGTGATAGAAAATGACTCCATTAGGTTGCAGCAATATATCTAATACCACTGTACTATATACAAATGCATAAATAACGACACATATATGGAAAGCCTCTCCTCAAACAAAACATGTGTGAAGATTCAGCCTATGCTGCCTGTGAGTGTGATTTTAGTTATCATAAAGTAAGACAATTAAGTAAACAACCTTCGCAAATCTACTGTTAGTCAGTTGTTATTAAGTCAAAGAAGGAGCTGAGCTAAAGACAAACTGAACATGACCTTAAATGATCCTATAACAACTTAGTCTGATGTATAATGAGAACTAAAGAAAGAAAAAGAAGCTCTGCATGTATACTACTCCAAATTGGGTCGAATGGCGCATTTCCACTACAGTGCGGAGCTCGCTTTAAGCGTGCCGAGCCGTGCGGGGCCCGTTTTTGGTTGTGTTTCCACTTAGCGTAGTACCGGCTAGCGGGTACTATTTCGCAGTTTTCTGGCCTCATAAAATCGAGGTTCATTCCGGGCCAACAACCAGGCTGAGTATGCTAAACTAGAGAGAGAATCGCTGGCAAGGGGGCTACAACTACAACAAGATGAGCATATTTGACCGTGATTTAATTGTAATACACATTTAAAAAATGATGCCGAAGTAACAACATAATGATACCGGTTAGTAAAAACCATTAATTAATGCTTTGACAAGTCTGCAGACAGACGGCAGGCAAAAAACCTTTTAAAATGCGTGTTTTCTGAATGGAGATCGGCTAAGCTAACGCATTGTATACTCCGACCGTCCACACTCACAACAACGGCCTACAGACACAAATAAAGCAGCGACTGTATTCGCCATGACACAGACAGTCTGTGGTTTGTACTTGTTTAACTTTTGCCTCGTTTCTGAACAGATATGAGGAGCTGTGAGCTTGAGTGCTAAAAGCTAACGGCTGATGTTGTTTTTCTGTGGTTCTCATTGAAGATGACGTCACGGCTCCGCCTACACTGCGTTACTATAGTTACTGTCCCAGCTACTAAACTGTAATGGAAATGCGCCATAAAGTGAGCCAGTCCTAACAAGGCTTAACGAGGCCTAGCCATACCGAGCGGGGTCGAGCAAGGCCGTGTAGTGGAAATGCGCCATAATTGTGCTGTTGTAGAGCTAGGGTTAGGGTTAGAAATTCAGAAGCTACTCACAGCTGGAAACATGTGAACTGTTTGCAAACAGCGCTGAATCAGCTACAATAACCTTAATAAAGATCACATTGCTGAAGTAACATCTTGTTTTCTCTTTCAAAATTTGAATTGGCAGCAACTCTCCAAAGCAATTGATCTCCATCAGCGCATTGGTGGAGGAATCATTTCCTGTTCGTACAAAATGGTACATTAATTTAAAACACTGTACAATTCAGATAATTGAGTCATGTATACATCACGCTTTAATTGCTGCACAGAAAAGCTTGATGGTATGCTTCATCATGCAGATAAGGTAATCCAGTAAATGAAGCTATTTCTGATGCAAAGATGAATCATCCATCATTGTGGTCACCAATGACAGGACACAGAATAGACTACTCAAGCCCTTTGACCTCCCTGAGAGTTTACTGCAGCCAGGTGAGCATATTTAAAAAGCACCAAACACAAGAAAAGCAAGTTGGAACTCTTCAAACTAAAAACGCCTCCAGGCTGAAGCTCTTCTTTATTTTTTTCTTCAGTGTTGCTAACTGAAGAGCCTGCTGCCACAAAGTAAATGGGTTTTACGTGAGTCTCCACTTGATTTAATCTATTTGGAAAACTTTCCTACACAGCGACAATGAACACTTCTTGTCACAAGATATAACTGATTGTATGTCAAGTTCTCCACCAGGCAATCTTCGGCTGAGAGAGGGGGGAAAACCTCGGGATGCTATCTGTGACAAACGACAAACTATTCCCTGACAATAACATCAAGAAAGAGTTTTGCATGGAGTCGACTTCCTTTTGAGGCAGAAAAGAGCGAGGGTGCGGTGACTGATAAGATGGAAGAGACATTTCTTTCTCAACCAAGCAAGGAGTGTGGGGGAGAGACTTATTTGGGGAATTTTGAAACTCCTTTGACAATTTCTAAGTGGAGATGGTGTAGACAGATAACCATGTTTGAGTTTTCAGCGGTTACGGGAGAATCCAGTGTTTTTAACTTTGGGAAATCTTGTTTGTCACAGCAAGTCTAACATCAATCAACATGCTTATTTGATGCTAGGGAGGGCAGGAAACAACATGAACACAATTAGCGTGTCCTTAGATTTCCTATGTGTCCCTAGATCACAGTTGGGGAAATATTGAATTCCTTCAGGAAACACAACCTATTTTTATAGCATATTTAAAAAAGGCAACTTACTTAATTGAGAACTCTGTTTTCCGAATGTGTGTCATAAAAAAGTCTTAGACATGCCAATTCCACTTTATTAATGATTCGATTTAGTTTCACGTGTTTTGGGTAACACAATTATTTGATTTTTGATTTTTACCAAAGAAAAACATGACAGTAGAAGGCATGTAATATTGACATTTGGGGTTTCAATTTTATACAAAGTATAATGGTATTATGGCAAAAAGAAACATGCAATAATATTAATTTGAAAAGCTGAAACCAAGTTCAGCTTTAAAAGCGTAATCTAATCAACCAATGCTTTGGCCAAGGGATTTACTGGTTCCAATTTGACCCAAAACTGTATGTTTTTTTATCATTTAAAAAACATAACGATACAGATATCTGACACAACTAGCATTTACCACTGACTATTCAACTGTTTATAAGAAAGAGTTGATCATCTTAGTTTAGATTCACATTTGAACCTTTGAAATGTTCCAGAATGAGCAAATCAGATGGAAAGGCGTGTCATATTATTATGCGAACCGATGCCAGCATTTGTGATTAAATCATGTTTGATCTATACACTAATCCAATAAAAGGGGGGGGGGGTGTCCATTCCAACAATTAAATAACAATCTTTAAATCACACCGTAAAATGATTCCTCGTGGATAAATGTCTGGTCCTTGACCCTGAAACTGAGCCATGGGAGTCCAAACTTTAGTCGGGGGGTCTTTTAAGTGTCCACTCAGCTAACAAATGGGTTGTTCTCCATTTCTTTAAAGACCTGGGTGATTCGCATGCAAACAGAGGCCACCGGCACAATGTGTTTCATCTCTTAATCCCCTTTATCGGCTGTAATCTACTGCCGGCTCCACAACTCTAACCCGTCAGCCACAGCAGATGGGAACGGCTCCGCTCCAGTGTGGATTAAAGTGGCATTACTATGAATTGTGCAGTGCTACCGGTGTGTGTGTGTGGTGTGTGTGGTGTGTGTGTGTGTGTGTGTGTGTGTGTGTGTGTGTGTGTGTCCTCCACTTGTTGCTGATAAAAAGCTGACAGGGAGTGCTAGCATTCCTATGGGTGGAGTTGTTTACCTTTTTCCTCTCTGCTGCCCTACTTCTCGCAGGGTCAGGAACGCTGACACTTTAACAAATATCAGTTTGAGTCTTTTCCAACATATGACGACAATGTGAATTCTGAACATAACTCCCTTTGTTGTGTTGAAGTAAAAATGCTAGTTTGGAGGAAATGCTGTATATAAAATGAGTGACAGACAAACAGAAGATTTATAAGGCTAAACTAAAATAGAATTATTTCAGAGAGGGAATATTCCAGCGACCACAAACCCTCCCATCTTAATTTATTATCACAGTGAAAGGGCCACGCTCAGCCTGGAGGGCTTGAGGTGGGTAAACCACATAAGATACCACCACACCCTTTTAGCGCTCTCTTTCTTTTCCATAAAAAACACCAGAATGGACTTTCCAACCTGAAACCAGACACTTGTAATTAGCCCAGTGAGTTTTGCACGCAAAACATCTTACAGCTCTGTGTACAGTGTTTTCAAAAGTCTTGGGGCCTGGGTACATTTGTTGTGCGATGATAAGGCCGAGATATGATTGAATTTCTGCCTACAGGAAACTCACAAGGCTTTAGGTTGCCAATAACAAGAAACTGGCATAATTGTTTACTTCCTGTGTAAGTCCTACTGACCTTACACCCCCGCTGTTAATCTGTTTGGTCATGCAGGGAACCTGAGATGGTTGAGGGAGACTGGGAAAGAAAAGAAGGTGATTTGGGCTTTTATTCATCCCTCTATGCTCAGGGCTATAGGGTGGCATATGTCTCCATGGGTATTTGGCATGGGGACAAATCATAACAATGGCCAGAAATGTGAAAAGTGTAACTTGGGATCTTTCTGATTTACTATCTGCAATTATTCTATCATATGTTGCCTTTTGCTTAAATTCTGATTTGCATTTCAAGGCAACCTTTTTATTCAACAGCCTTAAGAAATATCCAACCGAAGGTCAAAACATGAACAATGTGTAGCATTTTACTCAACCTAAAGAAGTGAGGTCATGCAAAACCCAAGCTATGTAAACAGACATATCATATTTCCAGCTGACCAAAGGATGTAGAGGTTATGGAAAAAGTTCACGAGGGAAAGTTTGTGTTTAGACTGCCAAAGCGGTAGAGTGCCAAACCAAATCCTTCACAAAATCACAAGGAGAGTAACTTGGCCGCCCCAACAAATCATGTTTATGTATTCCACGGTGCGAAGTAGACAAGGCTTTGGGACAAGATCAGAAAGATACCAACTTCATTCACTTTCCCTGCAATCCTCTCCAAGACAAGACAAGCCATCTTGCCCAGGACATGAAGCAAACGCGCCCTGGTGTGGTCTAAGTTACACGTGGGAAGTATAATCCTAGACATGTCTTAACTGTTACCAGGGAGGTGATACAAGACTTTGGCGCTTCTAAAGCCGTCCCTCGTTGAGTAACCTCCACACCCTTGGCAGTAGACTCCCTTTCAGTGAAGCAGAGACATTTAATAATAGTACGATTGAGGAAGTAAACAGTGTGTGGGGAATGAATCACCTCTAGAAGTTTTGTAGACCTACTTGTTCAGACACTCTTTCCTAAAGTCAATCAACACGGGGATAATGAAAAGCTGTATTGTGAACAAAAAAAAAACGTAATAATTCTGAATGTTGATAGATGATGTCATGGCGTTGGTGTGGCAACAGCCAACTTTAGTGCTGCAGTGCGCCTTCGTCCAGAGATGGCGAGGCAGCGGGTGTTTTCCGTGGTCGCATTTTGGTCAAACAGCAAACTCAGCAACCACAGCCGCATCTGGTCATCCATTTATTGGCATATTCATACTCGGAGCAGCTGGGCAGTTAAATAACTTCTACTCAAGTTTTGTCGTGTTAAAATACAGTTTTTCCATTCGGTGGGTTCGGAGAGACAAGTCTCTGTAATTGCATTAAAACCTTGTGCGGGGAGAAAAAGAAAAAGGAACCGTAGTGAAGACATTTAGAAAACGTCAGGCTGTTTAGTCTTTACATCCTATAATGCTAGCCTGAGGACACGTTTCGTGAGCGCAACTGTCCACCCACACTCCAGCACTGGCCATGTGATGTCAGCCAGATAAAAGCGCGTCGTGTTCTCCTGCCTCTACAGCTAATCCCCAGGAACACAGTATTCCTGCTCACCCGCATAAAAAAAAAGCGGGAAGAATTTATGTAATGAAGTATGGCGTCTAATTTTAGCAGCTATTAGAATATTAATTATAGCGACATGCAAGTGGATATAGTTTGTTGCTTGGATATGACTGTTTCTTTACTGTGTGAGCAATATGCCGTAAAAAAAAAGAGGAATTTTTGAGATAAGTGAATAATGGAGCTGGTGAATCAGAGCGGGTACAAGCCTGCACAAAGCCAACAAGGGCAAGGCAAAACCACAGGCAACCATTTCAACTTCAAACTAAACCGCTGCTATTACATGATCATCACGGCAAAATGCAATGCGGGTGCATGTTCGCTGATCATGTCATTTTATCTCTGTTCCCCTCAGGATTTCTCTCAATGCCAAAAGTGATTGCAAAAAGGGTCACTTCTCAGGGGGATCACAACTAAGCACACTTCAATCAAAGGCCCACGAGCGACCCTTGATGTGCAGTTTACAAGAATAATCCTGGGTTGCCTCACAAAACCCTTTTAGTCCAACGTCTAATTTAAAGTCAGCGTGCACCCTGATATAGATGCTGGACCACATTTTGCTGTATAGAGCAGCGCAGTGTGTGTCATGCAGCACATGAGAGTTCAGCTGGCACCGGTCAAAACATTCCTCTGACAGACCACACAAGCTAACCACTGTATGCCGCTCAAAGGCTACAACAGGAGCTACAAAGAGCCCAAAGACGGAGTAAGTAACGGTTCCCGGAGGAAGATGAGGATGGCACTGCCAGAACAGGAGAGAAGTGAAGACAGACCAAATCATCTGGGATTTCATCGCAAGACTTACAGAGTTGAGAGTCAAAGTTTGCTCCATGTATGGCGCGTGTGTTTGGCTTGTCCTCAGCGCAGCTCCACACGCCGTCTGTGTGTAAACCAATCCATCCGCTGGAGCTCCGCGGCGCGTGTGTGAGTCGGTGCATGCAGTGTGGAGACAAAGCTCAACGGGGGAGGAGAGAGCGCGCAGGAGAGCTGAATATCCTGACAGCTACTGGGAGTTCAGAAGCTCCCTCTCTCTTCCTCTGCTGCCGGTTCCCCTCTCTCTCTCTCTTTCTCCCTCCCTCTCCCTTTGCTGTAAATTCCTCCTCTTTCCCTGTGTCTTCATGGCTTCTCTTGGTTTTGTGCTACGCCCACAAGATAGATCTATCACCCGTAGGCGTGCAAACAAGAGATAATGTCTCCACACCTCAGAGGAGAGGAGAGAGGAAAAGGTGTCCAAACATTTCCAAGCAGGCAACAACCACCATAGTAATAAAACAACATTCTTAAAGCAACTGTTGCACGACACAGCAGCTTGCTAATCGTGTCACCTCTGTAAAAGGTGAACTCAATCAGGGCGCAAAGCATCTGTTTATGTAATTAGTAAGAAATAGGCTCTTAGTGGAGTGCTTGGAGCTACAAAGAACCACATTCTTATACTGTACATGCCCAAACACAAGGGCAATCTGACAGTCAAAACATTATTCATAACATATGCAGGGCAGGCCAATCAGCACCAACTCAGAATTGTACAGCAGTTTCCCCCTCTACTGAACCAGAAAAACTAATGGAAACGCATTAAGAAGCACAAGATTGCATATGCTGTGCCGAATTGGTGTGCAAAATGCAAAAGCTATGTTTCTGAGCCTTTGTAATGTGAAGAGAAATAACATGCATTCGCTCATTCCTGCTCCAGCCGCTGTGACGCACACCGCAGACCATGGAAAAAGCAACACGGCCGCACGTGTCCAAATTGTTCTGGGCTCGTCCACAACATGCAGCGAGGCCAGATGCGGAGGTTATCCACGAGGGTCTGCCCTCAGCACTGACGGCGAACTCCAAAATATCTTCACGGCGTCCTTGTGGTTCCAGATGCCAGCACTTAATGCCAGCTTATCACGTGCCGTCATGGGAACAGTCTCTCAGACCAGCATTCATACCAATATCGATGTTAGAGTGCTGCAGAAAACCAACAACTTCTACTCTTCCAGTTCGTCATCACTATATGTTGAAGCAAGGAGTTGTTAAACGGCTTAGAGTAGTTCATGCTTGATCGGTGGATTGTTCATTATCTCTATTATCTCTGAACTAGAGCACAGCCAGAAGTTCAATATCCGGCTTCTATTTCCTGCCCGTTGCTGCATAGAAGTTGTTTTAAGAACATCATTGGTGATGCCATTGGATATATTAGTTTGTTGTAGCAGGGGCTTTTAGAAGTGCACCATCAAAGCTCTGAGCCTGAACCCAGGCTGAAGCTCTGCCCCTGAAACAAGAGCCCAAGGGCAAGTGCTAGGTGAGGATCCAATTGCCTTTAACAACCATTAAACATCCCCAATGGTGGTATTACCAGGATAGCCCCAGTAAAATGCCATTTTCATTTCATTTCATTTCAAACCTTTATTTAGACAGATTAGTCCCATAAACAGCACTACTCCAATAGATGTAGTCTGAATATATATCAGCTGAGTATAAATCTGAAAGGTGAGTATAAATCCTCTTTTTTATTTCTATCATCAAAATGTAAAGCTAATTTTGATTTATTTTCAATTTAGAATAGAGATTGTGACACTCCTAATAGTTACATAGTGTCCACGAGAAAGACACATCTTTCTGTCAGTGAAATATCTCCATCGGGACATAAGATGTAATCCTTTTACAAAACCAACGGAAAGGATCGTTATCAAAACAGTTTGTCTTACGCCCTGCAGGGATGTTGAACTTCTCTCTTGACTGTTTCAACAGTGGCAGTTGATACGGCTCAGTTCAAACAAACAGTAAACACCTTTGTTTGCACAGCAGTAATGTGTAACTGTACAGAAATGGATCCCTACTAGTGTTTTAAAAATGTGTGTTTACCTTGCACAAGACAATTAAACATTCTTCTGTTTATTTTATAAAATGGGGTTTTGTGACCAAGATAAACTTCCACCAATTAGCAATAATTCCAGCTTGCTCAATGCATATTTACAAAACCTATTGACAATGATAAGATTATACAGCTACATCGTTTAAAAAGCCAGTTCTAACTAGGGCTGCTCGATTATGGCAAAAATCGTAATCTCGATTATTTGGGTCAATAATGGATATCACGATTATTAAAAACGATTATCCATTTACTTTGAAAACGTGAACAGTATGTTTTTAACAGTTAATTACCCTGCACTTTAAGTATAATTCAACTGAAAAACCAATAAAAAAAATAATCGTTTTATTTCGATGATGTTGTTTTCATAATCGTTGCAAACCAAAATCTTAATTGCGATTAAAATATGATTAATTGAGCAGCCCTAGTTCTAACAATGTATGCCTAAATTCCCCTCATAGGAATAATAATTATAGCAGCATCCCAATCCAAGTCCAGCTTAATACAACACTAATATTCATTAAGTAGACAACATCATTCAACTTTTTATGAAGCATTAATGCCCAAACTAAGCTTAAAAGTCAGTCTATTGGCCATTTTTTCGGTAGCCAACATGTCCAAGCATTATAATGTACAGAAATCCTGTTACCCACCATCGCACTTAAAAGGCCAGTGGCTTTTATTTCTCCAATACTGACACTTACAGAAACATGTGAGACCAGCCTGGGCCTGTCATAGCAGCTTCTGTGTGAAGTCCAGGTATCACAATTAGAGAAGAATAACACAATAGAACAAGTGTGAAGCATCCCACCTTCTGCCCAGCCAATGAGAGTTTGCTCAAATTGTTGTGTGAGGAAGAAAACTTATTACAGCCCGAAGCAGTTCTTTACATTTTAAAAGTAAAACCATTTGTGGAAAACAGCTGCATCAGTTGGTAGGGATGATTGTGAAGTGAGGGGTAATTATACTCTCGCTAGATGCATATTTGCAAGTGCTGGGAAGACATAACCATAGCAACTAAATATAATGAGATGGAAAAAGATTGTAAATTGAACTGTGTACATTGAGCGACTTGGAGCACATAAACCAATCAAAACTTGTTTAAGAAGACACGAACAAAGTAGCCCACGCAAGTTTCATAAAATGTCAATGTACAGTCCAGTTACGGTGGAGAATTATTGCGTAAACCCACATTGAAATGAATCCTAACAGTTGTGTTGTGCAGCTGTCACAACCTTTTATAGCCATCTTTATTCCTGCAGCTGAGCATGGGGCAGGCCTGCACTCAATATGGAGCTTTTCAGCAACAGTTCTGTTTAGTGTGTGACCAACCTGAGTACAATGCGTGGTCTGCGGGCGTGTCTGTGACTAATGCGTGGGTATACAAATACAGTACGGTTTGTTTTTGTGTCTGTTTCGGAGCAATTATGAGATGTGGGACCACTGGTGCTTGTGTTTTTTGTGAATCTGAATCAGTGTGCATGAGTAATGCGTGCACGAAGAGACCGCGGCTTTATTATGAGCACGATATTCAGGCGTGCAGCAGTGCTCATTAGCGAGGCCAAACAAGCAGGACCACGCCTCTGGTCCACACAAAGACCACTTTGTGAGCCCCCCCCCCCCCCCCCCCCTCATGCCACAAGTGCAGCAGCAAAACGCAGAGTTCAAGGCAGCGGAAATGAAAGGTAAAAAAAAGTTGTGCAGAATGAGAAAGGGGCGGGGGGGGGGGGGGGTTATTCAACTGAATGTCCACAGTAATAGGAGACAGTAATGTCACATGATGGTTTTCCAATACATTTTGTTGAAGTGGCAACACACGTCATCATTACGATATATGACATCATCAGCATTTAGATTCTGGACAAGTATAACTTTCCCTACGCACTTCTGTCAACCGATGGGTACTATCTCCTGGGAAAATGAAGGCTCTATTTATGGCAAAAGGGAAGTGCATTAACTACTGCAGCGACATGACAGGATACACCATGGGATAGTAGAGATGGGTCTACCAGTAGAGCTTCCACTACGATAGCTATCGATCTCGCCAATCAAGCTGTTTACATGGTTTACAAGGTTACATGGTCATGGCGAGGCACGGAGGAGGACAGTGAAGGAAGAGGAATCCCAACCATCCCAAAAATGAGAAAGATTACCAGGCATTTTCACTGCTTTTTATTCTACCGTCAGCTGTTTGAAAAGATGTTGAGCAGTCTTTTTTTCTTTTGCTTTACTGATATGGCTTTGTTTTGAATAATGTGTCTATTTATATAATGTATGTGTTGCTTTATTGAGCTTGCAGCTGACAATTGGACAGCAACCCAGTTGTCTGTATTCAAACCTCTAGGGAAACAAATAGAATACAAACATAGTGCTTACCTCGAGGTCATCCAGGGATCTTGCCAGGCTAAGCCGTTTGACAGAGCGGCGTTTAGATGCACGGTTAACACCCATACCCCAAAACCTGGAGACCTATGAGGATGAAGGAGACACAAGTGTAAGACAGAAAGACTAATACACACACCCTCATTCTTTAAATCTTTGTTTTTGTATTTTTAGTTAATGTCTCAGCCTACAATAATAGGCCCAAATTAGGGGAATTCAATTCAATTTAATAACATTAAATTATATTTGTATTGCTTATAACTCCTCCATAATGCATCTCACTAAAGGATAGCAAAAAATAAAACATGGAATAATTTAGAAAATATTGTGCAAATATAATGTTCTTCACTTATAAGTGTACTGTAGCATTAGCATTTAGTTACATATCTCAAAAAGTCACATTTTACCTTCAAGAAATATTAAGTGTTAACTATGCTTTTATGACTGTAGTCTGAATAATGAAAGATGGTAGTGACGGAAAATGTAACTATAACCAAACGTAGACTTTGAAGTTTGTTGGTATTGAAGAACATGGTTTGGAATTCTGCGTTTTTTCACTAGATTTGACAGATTTCCTCGCTAAAGATGTGCATTCATGATAACATCTCTCTCTGACAACATGCAGATTGGTCATATTAAGTTCATCTGAACATATACAACCCTGTTTCAAAAGTACAGAGACACAATAACTTATTTGGCAGTCAGACAGTCAGAACAGAACCATGTGTTTCTGCCTTTCACCAGCCTCTGCTATTCCTATGATTGGAGAGGCCGTGTCTAATGTTTGAAAGGGAGTTTAAGAATTGCAGATAATTACCGCTGCATGACATGGGCTCTACTCTGTAATTTGCCTGGCTTCCTGAGCGAGATTGTCTCCTCTCTGATCTAATGCAAGCTGAGGGGACAGGGATGCAATCTGCTTCTGATTTATAAACACAGGCCAAATACTTACTTCAAGGGGAGAAAAAAACAACATTAAAAACTGTAAGGGGTATTTAAAACAATAAAGGTTTTCAGCTGACTGTGACCCTAATTGCACTGGTTTCACCCTAGCTATATTTACAAAAACATGTCTGTTGATTAAAATGTTATCAAGATGGCAGTAAGTACAATAATTGGTCAAGTAAAATATAAAATATATATAAATTAAGTATTTCAGTTTGTAAGTTTCAAATAGCACTCAACAGACTGAATAAAAAATCTCTGTCTGATACAGATGAAAAAATATCATTCCCTCAAACACTGAAACTTCAACATCATTCAATATAATCACAATTAAGTCATTGTTTTCCTACAAGATGCAGCCCTATTTGCATACCTGCTAATGAATTACATTTACCCCATTAGCAGAAATAAACACATTTAGAGACGCTGCGTGCATAGCATACTGATCTTGATTTACTGAGGGAGCCACATGTCCAGGTCTACATGGACACACAGGGCCATCTTGTGGGCAGAAACAAAATCCCTCCCTCTGGACACTTCTGACAATGACATCATTGACTCAAAACAGGTGCTTTCTGCGTTCATTTCACACTCGGCACCAATTGACCGTTGAAAAAGTGGGATTGTATTTCATTTTAGGTTTCACTAGAGCCAGGCGTACTTACACCCCCTCGGTGTCTGGAAACTCAACTCCGTGTGACCATTTAATACTTCCTGTGTCGCTGTGTTGAACGTGAATGAAGTACAGAAACAGATGTCCTACAATGGAACTATTTCGTGTCACTGTGTGTCAGGATTTTCCAATAACGCAGAGCAGAGAAATACAGATAGATACAGTATTATAAGAGTCAGTTTTCAAAATTCTAAAGTCACAAATCTATTTTGCGGTAAGGACAATTGATAGGGGTAAACGTTTCCTAATATAATCAAAACATGAGTCTACCCATAATATTTTCATTTTTTTAACTGCAGCAAAGATAGCAGAGCATCTACTAATATATGTTTACGCTGTTTTGGCAACGACCAATCAGATTATGTCAATCAAGTCATTCATTTTGACCACAATGTTGACTTGAACCTTATGTTTTCCCAAGAGGATTAACAGAACAGTAAGCAGATCAAATGTATTGCTGCGCCGCAAAATCCTGTTCTTGTTAGACTTTCTACTCTTGCCTTCGTTCTGATTAATCAAAATATATTTTTAGGCTTCTCAGAGAAACTAGACCAAAAAAAAAACTCTGTTTAGTTTACCTAGTTACAACCAGTTGACATTTGCAACCGTTAATAGTTAATTAATATGTTGTTATTTTTAAGGGGCTGAGATCAACTTATTTTGAGCACAGAGATCACTGGCAAACCTGATCAACCTTTCTTGTTTCGAAATGTTTGTTTTACAGTCAAATACAAAATAAAAGTTGTTACTCACATTTTTGGTATTATGGTTTTTCTGCTGTTTCTCCCTCTGGTCGAGAAACATTTTGGTCCATTCCTCTCTGGGAGGGAGCATCGTGACATCTGCTGGGCAGTACCTGTTTGAGGGGATCTGGCTCATGGGGGGGGGCAGGTTATTGGTCCCAGAGCCCAAGCTTATGCTTGAGGACCAGTTGTTGGTCACCTGAGGGTCCGCCTCACCGTGGAGGACTTTGGGCCACTTTGCCTTTGGCCACCACCTTTGGCTTCCTCTGAGCGGGTCTACAAAGGAGTTCGATTTTTTACCCGAAGGCAGAGGAGGTGGTGGGGGCTTGAACTGGAACTCCAGTCTGGGCGGGGGACCCCCATAAAATCTATGAAGAGAATCAGGGCCAGGTAGTGACTCAGAAAGGGAATGTGTGCTGGCACTGTTCTCTGGATTCAGTTTTTCGCCATTCTTGGAGAGATTTATTGGGGTGAGGTCTTCAGCTAGAGGATAATCCCATGGACAGCTGGGGAGGGTGGCACCAGGGGGGCTTTGGATTGCAGAGGGGAAATCCCTGTCCGCTATTTCCTCAGGGGGGGACGCATTTTCAATTCCACTGTCCCCATTGCTACTAGCACTGCCTTCTTTGCCATTACTTCCCTCTTCCTTGGCTTGCTGCTGAGCCTCCACGTCCAGTTTGACCCGAAGCCTCTCCACAGCCTCCCCCAGGTCACTGTACAGGACTGTGACAAAGTGGAGAACATCTTGGGGGGTCTGAGGGAATTCCAGGCACCCCAAGGCGTCTGGATCTGGAGTGCAATCGAAGGCAAAGCGTCCAGCAATGCCCGTATGGTCCTCATGGTTCCCCAGCTCTGGGTCGATGAAAAAAACATGGCAGGAAGCCCGCAGAGGACCGCCCTCTGGCACACGCCCATTTATTATGTGTGCTGTGGTGACCAGGCAGAAAAAACGTGGGTCTTCAGCACACACAGCCCCTAAAACCAGGTTCTCAGCAGGAAAGGCTGCCAAAACAGCTCCTGCGTCGTCACAAAGTCGAATACAGTCATACATGACTTTCATCATCACCAGAGTGTGGGTGTTCTGCTCTGTTCCCAACAGTCGTATTCGCTCCCGAATGGCTTTCAAACAGTCCTCCTCTGACCCTGTTGTGTTCAAAATAAGCTCTGTGGAGCTCAGATAGCCCACCACCAAGGTCATGTTTAACATACTCCAGTCAGAAATATTTTCTTCCGTGTCTGTAAACACAGAGTCTGTGTCCGCCACTCTGGACATGTCCTCTTTTTGCTGCGCAGCTAAAGAGTTCCACTGCTGTGACCATTGGGACATATCAGGCTCTGACACCGGCCTCTGTCTGGGGCTGATAGCCTGACATGGGTTGAAGGAGGAGTTGCTTGAATCATATGAGATAGTGCGGAGAACACCTGCCTTTTGGAACATACCATTTTTCTGGGCAATCCCAAATTTTGCGTCATTAAGAATGGGGTTCCCCATCATTCGGCTTGCAACATGCACCACTAACTGCAGGGGTCCTTTGCAGCTGCCAATCAACTGCACCACCGCCTCATGCAAAGCAGTGGACACGTCAGTTCCATTGATGGCCATGATGTGATCCCCCTGTTTGAGTCCCACTAGGTCAGCAGGGCTTCCCTCCAGGATGCCACTTAGCAGACATGGCCTCTGCCCCGTGATAGTAAAGCCATATCCTGCTCGTCCACGTATGAGCTCCACGCCCCTCAGATCCCCGGCTGCATTTAAATCCAGACGCCTCCTCGCGCCCTCGGGCTGTCCCTGTATCCTCATCTTTGCTGTAGGGTGCCCAGCGTGTGGGAATTGAAACACATGCACGTTGCCAGCACTATTGTGTTGCCGTCATCCTACACAGTGGGCAAAAAAAGGAAGATACACAATTGAAAAGCTGTTTGTTTCACATACATGGAATTACACAAAAATCGAGAATTGAAGAATCATCACACAGGATTGCAAAGTAGTTCAGTTTCGTATCGGGTTTCAACAGAGAAACATTGTGATGAAATACAAATGTAAAGCATTATACTAGTGCAGTGACACTAGTCGCTTATTACTATTTATTACTTAATCTGCCAAATTCCTGGTCAATTAACTGAGTTTGGTGTTGTCAAAATAGTGAAAACACACATAAAACCTGTTTGCAGATATAATGTCCAAAAGACAAAACAAAGATATTTAGTTTACAGATATTTTACAATAAATAAAGAAGGAAATCGTCACCTTTGATACGACTATAACTAGTAAATGTAACCTTTTCTGCTCAAAAATCATCCTAAACTAATATTTAAGAATAAAAATGGTAGAACATTTATCAAAGAAAGACCTCATATTTCCACCTTTACATTACATAGTATATTAAGATTATTATGAAGTTATTAATACATCTTTTAATAAGACTATTTGTAAAAAAAACAGAATATCAAATAAACTTAGCAAATCACACACACACACACACACACACACACACACACACACACACACACACACACACACACACACACACACACACACACACACACACACACACACACACACACACACACACACACACACACACTTTAAAGCCAACATCAAAATGAAGCATAGTGTATCATAAGGTCTTTTTAAACTCTTACTTAAATGAAATAAAAAATCATTATCAATCTTACTTTAGCAATTATCTGTCAGAGATAAGACACAGAAAGCTGTTATGTCCCTACACAGCTTGCAGAGGGGCCACCCCCACACCCACTCCCCCAAACAGTGCCAGCTGGCCTCCTACTCACCAGCAACACGAAATGACAACCAGATTTGTTTATGGTTTTGGTCAACCACTGTTTTTAAATGTTCAAATACTCAACTCACCACATGAGTTAAACATGTTCAAAAAACCGGAAACACCTGACGAAGCTTAGTGGCTTCTTGGTTTTTTAATACATTTCAAAATAGCTAATCTTAAACCAATGTTACGCTAACCCCGAATCTCAAGCTACAATGAGGCTTTGTACGGACAACTTTTTTAATTACCTTTCTCAGCAGTGAAAAGTTCCAGAAAAACTCCGACGTATTTTCATTCACGCTGCTTAACGTCCAAAAGTTTACATTGTATACATTACACGTCCATTTCGTAAACATACAAGGCAATATCTCCCTGCCGTGATTCAATAGTCCATATGGCAACTAGCGAGCTCACCACCAGCCTCCATTCACTCGCTGTGGAGATCACAAACATGATCACAAAGCGTCTTTCATTGTAACCATGACAGCGTAACGTCTCCGCAACATGTGACGCCTCTTTCTAGCCAATCACAATGCACGTCATATTCAATATTCAAACGATTGGAGTGACGCTATTGGCTGATACTGATGACAGTTGACAGTGTTTATTTTACAAGTAAATCTAATTAAACTCCAATATTATTATTTGTAATAACAAGTGACATTTAACTATAGTTCTACTGGAGTTAAGAAAAAACTGTAAGCTTTATAATTATACCGAAAATATGTCACGAAGGGGCAGGTCACATTGTAAAACGCACACACATGTTCATCCTTGATACGATATTCCGACAAAAATACAAATTAAGTCTTACCCATATGATTTTGCTGTTCACTGCGGGATATCTGAATTCATTTTCCTGTGGGCAACCCTCTCTTTCTTCCACACCGGAGCAGCAGCACTTGAATGAGGTTTCACTGTAAACAATAGGTTACCTCTCTGGTCAAAGGGCTGCAACGGTTTCATACTGTGTCACATGGCTTTACTGCAGCAGGCCACAGGTTTGCAAACAAGAGGGCGTGATATAGGTAGCACTGTTTAGTTACATTTCGAACAAACAGTATTTTATCATCATGAATAATTGGTTGGAGTTAGTGTAGTGTGTGATGGAACGATGGAACTAACTTAATCCCCAGTTTCTCCTAATCCTCTTGAAATAGACTTTAACGGTTTGGCTTATCAGGTCATACCTGTGGTGTTTTGTGGATTTTGCATTTCAAAAATTACTCTGCAGTAACAATTAAATGCTATTAACCAAACATATTAAAAATATAGCAATCTAGGAAAAAAGCATGTTTAAAAGTTTGCATCTATCTCTTCTCCTGAAAGCACAATGCCCCCCACAAGTGTTTTCTTAGTCAGACAATTTATTTTGCAGGAATAGAGCCTATCTCAGTTAGCTCACAGTGACGTCTTACATTTCTGGATATAAAGAATGAGTCAGTGGACTTTTGTTGTTTGTCAGATTTGTATTTATTGCATCTAAATAAGATTTACCTTGGGAAATTATATTAGTTGAAATGAAGGAAGTATACCTTAACCCATTGTGGTCATTGTCAGAGACTCTAGGGTTGCTGTTTGTGTTGCCTTTTGCTGACAGATTCACTTCAAAAACAGCAGAAATCATGCCTTGACTTAATAAATGTGGCAAATTGCCCTGTTTTGGCATCAAGCATTCCCAGCTTGTAATTATCCTAGCACAGTGAAAAATGAAGTGACAAGATATGTCTTTTTTTGCAACTCTGATGCTCCCAGTGTTTTTAACACTGTACTTGACAAATTATCAAGACAAAACGATCTGATACAGCTATTCCTAGAATGAAAGATGTTTAAGTACAGTCATATGTCTTTATGGTTATTAATATAGCCATCTTCAGGCTCATGACATCCTAAAAAAAATTCATCAGCATATACGTCTCCTACACTCTTTGCAGACCTACAGTTTGATGTATGCAACACAATAAACCTATAAAATGTCCATGTCCAACTGAAATCTAAAACAAATATGCTTTATTCTTGCTTTAACAAGGCTATAGGTTAAGTAAGACCATGATCTCTTCCAGACAACCATAACGCTGGCACTTCATGGCTTTGCTGAATCTTTGACCCCGGTATGACCCCATGGTGCTGAAGTGGTGGAAGGCGGGATCATCTTCTCCAGAAGGTTCATCATACGCTCCTGAAGCTGCAAACACTGAACCTGAATGAGGTTCTGTTGGTTCACGGCTCGACGGACCTCACGACACGTCTCCTCTATGGCCCGGCCCGACTTCTTTTGTTGCTGTAGCATGGCCTGCATCACCCGCAATTTCTTTCTCTTCATGGACAGATGCCTGTTGCCGTGTTTTTTCCTGGCTGGAGTAGGGTGAGAGCTGGAGAACACAGAATGGACAGTTAAGAGCAGACATTGTCTAAGTACTAGAGCTCAACGTTAGTCTTTCTATTTGACCGTTTGTTTACCCCAGCAACTCCCTTGTGGAGCCAGAAATCAAAAGTATTTTAGAAAATGAGAAATACTAAATAAACTAATTTAAAGGTAGGGTATGCAAATTAGAGAAATCGGCTCGAGATCGCTAGAATTTGAAAATACACGACCGGATAAAATCTGCCACTTCCTTATAGAGCAACACACACGAACGCGCACATGACCAATGAGGACACGAGATAAGTTTGTGCACAGATGGAAGGCTGACAGGCAGGTAGGCCATCCAGTTATTTTAGCCGGAACGGCTCAAATGATTGGTCGTACTTTTTACAGTACTACGGCTTCCACAGATGAAATTTTTTAATGGATTTTTTTGTCAAAGCACTTAAGATATTCATTGCTATCGGGATGTTAAGAGGCATTCCGTGGAATATAACAAAAAGTGTATCTCGAGCCGGTTTCTCAGGTGCTGCTCACACGGGAACGTTTGCGTTTATGCAACATGTGGTGGTTCATGTAATTCTCCATGTCCACTTGTTGCTGATGGTTGTGGTAGAGGAGCTGTAGAGTTTGCACTAACAGTAGCAGTAGCACCACTAGCAGTAGCTACTGACAATGCTACAGCAGTGAGCAGCAGAGGTGGGGAGAGGCGGGGCTATGGCTTCATCTATCGGGAAAAGATCGTATAAAGGCGATTACACGGAGCCGTTTGACCCCCCAGAGCGTTTCGTTTGCAAATCTATCCACCTTGGCACCCGTTGTCGTTTGTGGGGTCAGTTTCTATCGTTTTGTTACGGCCTCGCGTGTAAATAAAAGGGCTATACGCAAGATAAGAGAAACTATGCGGATCCAACCCGTTTTGTTCTCGTGTAAACGGGGTCTCAAATGTACATACCCTACCTTTAATTGCCATTGATGTAGCCTTTTAAAGCCAGACTGCTAGATAAACCAGATAAACACACCTAAAGTACATGTTTTATATGTAAAAAAAAATGTTTTAATTGTTGTCATACAGGAATTTGTATAATTTTAAAGACAAAATTGTAAATAATTTAAAGCTTTAGCATGCTGCTTAGCACCAAACCAAGCAGTCAACCATAAAGCTTAAGCAGTAGAGACAAAATATTAAGCTAACTGAAAATGACCAAGTCTAAGTTAGCCTTGGCTAAAGTGACATGTACTTACTTGTTGTCACCTTTCCCATTGTATGTTTATAAATGTAATACCAAAGAAAACAGTGTGTAAAAGTTGACCTAACAACAAAATACAGTTAAAGCTAGCTGAACAATGCTAGCCTTTGCTAAAGCAAAGCAAAGGCGTTTTGATCAGATTAATATTGATTAACTTTACTCTTACTAATAAAGTTCTAATTCTATGTAAATAAGGCAGCATCTAAGTTCAGTCATAGCAAAAGAAAAGCTAAACTCTACCTTAGTAGAGTAAGAGTACCTGCTATATAGGATATAAACACTAGGAATTCAAGATTTGCTGTGATTAAGCCACCAGAAAAATCTAATATTTATGAAGTTGTAAATGATTTTAAGCTGATAGGCTCAGTTTGGACCTAGGTATAAGCAGTTTTGCAAAGCAATTAGGTTTCCAAAGTCTCATACATATTTTTTGAAGATTTCTGAGGCTTGTAGTCAGATATTTTGGCCTTCAAAAAGAGTTGTTGAGATGGTTTGAGCTTTTTTGTTAAAGAATCTCACTTAACAACATTACAAAGTTTAGCCCTACGCTGCGATTTTTTTAGCTTAATTCAGACTGAAAAACCTTGGTGGACGGCTCCCTGAACCAATAGGATTCAAAGGGTAGTTTATCAACCTGCCATTAACTTTATCAGTGACATATAGACACACACCCACACAACATACATATCGACTAGTCCCTGTTACCTGGAGCCTTGTGTGTGCTCACTGTCAGAGCTCAAAGAGTCAAGCTCTTGTTTTATCTCCATCTCATCTGAGGAGCCTGTGTACTCTGGCAGATATCCCATCATTCCCTCCTCTGTCTGGGGCACCAGGATGTCTGTAGATTGGGAGGAAGTGGACGGGCCTGCAGTTGAACCCTGATACTCCAAAGAGATCACACGTCCGTTTTCCAGCGGCTTGGAGAGGATCTTCTCGATGGGCTTATAGTATGGCCAGTCCGGCGTCTCCCCACTTTCATTGGCTACGCTTTTCAGTCTCCTGTTAACAAAGAATAGATGTTTACAAGTCATGCAACAGCTGGAGTTTGAACTCAAACTTTGAATGAACTTTGGTGCACTTGCCTGTACTGAAATGACATGTTGGTGATTTTCATCTTGATCTCCTCCTTGAAACGTTGCTCTCCGGTCAGCTGGAAAAACCTCTGGGACATCTTCTCGTAAACCTTGGCGTTCCTCTTGCTCATTTTCAGTTCGTTGTGATGTTCCTCCCAGACGTACAGGAGGGCTTTCATTTCACCGTCGGTCCAGTTCGGGGCCCGTCTGTGTTTCTCACTGTGACCTGCCAATAGGTAGCTGAAACCGTCCTCTGTTGCCATTTTCTAAATGGTTTCTCTGGGCCTGTGCTGGCTGTTTTGCAGAAAGAGGACCTTTTTAGAGGTTGAATTTGAAAGCCTTTTACGATGCTAAGAGCCGTGTTGAATCTGCAGTGAGGGATTGATACATGCATGCAGGCACACACACGGTCCTGCCTGTGCCCTTCCCCCTAGCCTAGCTGAAAGAGGACTCAAAATGGGGCCTAAGGCGGGAGAGGAATCCGGTTAAAAGCTTTTAGTGGTGTGTGATGTCACCGTGACATCAAGTTGCCAAGGCAACGGCAAGGGAGGCACTTCATTTTCCCTCCCTCTCCTTTAACCACTCCCATCCGCTCTCCTTTTTCCACTCCACTCTGCTCCAGTGGCAGAGAGCACAAAAAGCTTTTAGCTGAAAGGCAGCAGTGTGAGCACATGAGATTGCTGACAGTTTTGAAATATGAGCCTCTGGGGAAGTGAAAAAAAAAAAAGGAGAGCTGAGGGTATGTGTTTCCCTGGCAACAGGGCATTGGATTTGGTATTCAGCCAACACACTGCTCCATTTAAAAGCTTTTAATAATAGACAAGTCATTTGGAGACGGGGAGAGGGAGGATTTGCTTTATCCGGCTTGATGTAGAAGAGAGGAAAAACACTTCCAGTCTGCAGTTCAGACCTAAAAGGCAAACAAAAGCTCTTTCTCTGAAAAACTGGGAAACACTTGAAAATAACAGGGGGGGGGGAGACTGGATGGCATGATAGGCACCCCTGCAATGCAATACAATGCTGACTGCTGCGTTATCTATAATCAGCGTTCTATTCACAGCAATGGCTTGTAGACAATGGACCCTTGCAGGAAGGGTTTCTCTGACCAGGGAGACCCCTCCCCCCTAGATCTCAGCAAGGGGCGGATCTCTGTCTCCCCCCCCCCCCCCCCCGTCTCAAGCCCCCTAATCTACCATATTATGTGCATTTATTTCCTCTTGTCTTTTCCTCCCTTTCTCTACCTCCCTCTTTGTCTCTTACAACAGTATGCATACAAATCACACTGTATTCCACACATTGGCAATACAACCTCACTCACCCTGCAGCATTTTGCCTTTTTCTGTGTCTTATTTTTGCTGCACATAATACGTAAAAATGGAAATAAAGGCACTGGTACATTACAACCCCACCCTGGCTTCATCTTTATCAGTGCAGTTGCTGTCAGTCCGGCTTAACTCAGTTCTGGCCTGATAAGACCCTTAACCCATCTGCTCCTCACTAACCTGACAGGCGGCCGGTGCATTTTCATACCACAAATTGGCAGCTTTGTCCAATCCATCACATCTGTCACTTAAGACAAACGGTAAGCTCCGCCGTTACAGAAATGGAAGGGCAAATGAAAGTTGGTGCAAAATGCTTTTTTTGGCGTGTTTGTTTTTGCATACTGGCCTTCAGTTTGCAGGTAAAAGCCTGTTTCTTTGAGGTATGTGTTCATATTTACTCCTTGACTTTCTGAAGGTAGGATATTATTTTTGTTGCAGCACATAATTAAGCAGGGCAGGTTTGAAATATGCAGAGACATGTTTTAAAATTTTCTTAGAAAACACATGTTGGGAGTCTTAATTGCCTATTTTTTTTAATAAACAGTGACATATACTAACCATTGTCTATTTCAATATCATGACTAAATCCTCTTCTGTGGGTTCATTATAATTGCACTTCATTATCTCCTTCCATTTTGTCATTCATTAGGCTGCAAGTAATCCGGACAACTAATCCAGGAGCCAGACTAATCTACAGATAAACTGGTCATGCACGATCATTTCTTGAAAGCTGAAGTAACTAATTTAAATAATCTTACATTGTAAAAGGTAACTCTACAACAAAACTAACCAGGATATTTTTTCCATGAGAGATTTTCTAGTTTGTCTTGGCCATATCTTTTTAACTGAACATGAGAAAAGCATAACAAAGCTTCAGATTCCTGCCATGATTTGATAAATACATTATTTGTTATCGTTTTATAAGTATTTGAATCAGTGGCAACGGATTATCTCAATTATATACTGCAAGATGCTACATGTATTTAAACATAGTGTAACATATGTTTAACATCTCACATGTGATTTTTCAATTGAAGAGCCCCATTGCACTGCATACTGTAACCAGGTTCTGCAGTCATGTATTTCATCTTCAGATGAATATTAATGAAGAATACAACAGTTATTACCATACGGTAGGTTTTACTAAAGCCTAGTTTCTGTGAGGCTTTCAGACACTCTTTAGGCCGTCATAAAGAGTTATTAAACCAAACAACTCTGTGTCGAAGGCTTACATCAATCTAAAATGTGCTTTCACAGCAAACGTATCAGTGCAATTAGCAAACAGACATTAATTAAAAAAGCACTGAACCTATAGGGAGAACATGGCTGCAACTCTAGCAACACTGAGTTGTTTGGTGCCTGTGATGTGTTCATGGGATACGATATTCTTACGCAAGGCGACGTAACTTTGAAGAGAAGAAATGGCACACCCATTCTTCGACAATGCAAAGAAATGCAACTTTTTCGAATCAATACACTTTTGTTTTCTGTTGCTATAGGTAGCAAACAGATCGTGCTCTATACATCAATGTTTTAGCATTTACATTGATTTTGTATTGTACACACAATTTAGACTTAAATAAACATGATTTAATAAACCTAACATAAAAAGAAGCAGTATAAAGTTCTGATATCTCTTTGAACCTTAGAAAAACGTTTAATGCAAATTTGTGCACATAAAACACACACATACAGTACAGCGCATACATAAAGTATCATAAAGTATAGTGCTTTTAATGTTGGCCGACATCAGTATGTCAACACACCGTTGTACATCCCGTTCATCGTACCTCATAATAAACCGGTCCATAACAGACCGAATGCAAACTGACAGCCACGTTGGCCAAAGCTGGATCCACAACAACAGATAGTCTTCTGCACCTGCTCATTGCAAAGACCGAATATGAATAAATCAACTGATAAGCACATTTTGTAGAGTGATAAGAGCATTTGAGGCTGGTGTGTGTCCTACACAAAAATACAGCAGATACAAGCTTTCCGGTTCATTTTGATGATATAAGTAGAAAGCTCTGTGCAAGTCTGAGCTCAAGCATGACGTCCAATCCTAGCTTTTTGGGTATTTACTCCTCCTGCGGGGAAGGATTTAATCCATAGTAGCTTTCCTCCTCCTTAACATTAACGCAGATACAAGAAGACATAGAAAGCTTTTAAATGCACCCATGCTCTCAGGGCAGAACACTTAAGGAATGTCAGTTTGTGAACATATCAAATACAAAATACTGATTTTTATTTTAAAGAAACGGGGGGGACTGGTATATGGCATATAAAGTGTCAGGCAAACTCTGGTACACCAGCAGTTAATCTTATCTAACGCCACACCCAAAAAACAATGCAAAGAAAACACGGCATATAAAACAAAATGTCAAATTAAAATATAAAAAACATGATAGAATGGAAACCATGTCATATAATATATCAAGTATTCATAATATACAACAATACAAATCAAAGCTAAAAAGGAATGTAGTTCTGGAAAAGTACCACTAGAGGTCAGCAAATAGTCATGCTCAGATATCCAGTTATACACTTGAAATATTTATCTTCTGCTTGTGGACGAACACTTGAAACACGCACAGACCTCCACTTCTTTCCCCTGCTTTCAGTTCCACGTAGCAGCAGCAGTAATGGTGGTAAACACGTCGTCGTTACATTCTTGAAATGAAGTCTCACAGTATAAATGACAGTTTTTTTTTATCTAACACTGACTGTATGTGCACAGTGGCCTCCAATGTCTCACTGAATCTGCAGTGATGACACCAATACTGCATCTGGAGAAGAAAAACCCACATATTGAAACTGACTCATGCAGTCATAAGACAAATTTGATCCAATTCAGAAAGAGTTTTTGAAGTTGTTATCCATCTCTGGTGGTTAAAGTGTCTCTGTGTTATCAGATTTGGAAAATAGTTAATCTGTCCAGCTGTGGATCCTTTCCCAGCATCGTTTGTTTGACCTTCAGCATCTTGAATGTCTGGGCTCAGTCTCTGGACAGGCACTCCTCCTCCGTGATGCCCTGGGCCTTGAGCTCCTCCAGAACGTTGTCCAGGTGGCCGGGGTCGGGGTAGCCGTGGCCCGTTAGGTTGGAGCCGAACTCCGTCTTGTGGTGCACCTCGTTCCAGATGACTGTGTCTGACTCGCCCGTGGTGCTCGATGTACCCACAGAGAAAATGAGCCGGCGGTCCCACGCTACCAGGAGAAGCCTCAACACCTGGACGAAGAGATAAAGAATGGCAGTGTTACGGTTTGAAAGGCATGTTTTTCTTTGGAAAATTGCCAAAAGTACACAATTGTCTTATTCCTAAAAAGTGCATTTTACTTGCACCATTGAGTCACTTTCACTATTTTACTGTACTGTATTACTTCCTTACTATTGTAGATATTGTGCATGTGACAATAAAGCCTATGAATCTTAAAATGTGTAACAGTCGGAAATTGTTAAAAAAATTATGCAAGTAATACATTTAAACAAACTACTAATAGTAGATAACTACTTTATTGAAAAGTTTACAGTAATTCTGGATAATAAAATGGGAAAAATAAATGGGATTCTCTCTTTTCCTCTCCTGACAGCCGGGTCAGTCTTGTGCAGCTCGCAGAACCTGTAATAAGTGACCCAACTAGTTTAGCTTGTTCCAGTGTGTTAGGTCTAACTGTGTGTTTTGCTCCGCTCAACGGTCCGTCACAGCGGCGGAGCTTTGATCCGGAAGAGCTGCGTGTTCTCCGTCAGCAGCAGCTAATCCCATGAGCTGATCTGATCTCTCTCGCATCCGGTTATACTTCACTCATGTTTATGTCCAAATATATCAGATCTAGCTAGTTCTAGTTAATTATATGACTGCCTGCTTATCAAAGGACCTCAAATTAACAGTAAGTGTTGCTTGGCAACGGCGTGTAGCCGCAAAGTATATGCATAATGTTTATATGAGGGGTCAAAATCCCATGCTCATAACAATAAATAAATATACCAATTTTAGGAAAAGTAACGAAGTTTGAGCAGTGTGTGTTTTATATTAACAGAGTTACACATATTTCAAAAGGCGAAGTGTAATAACTGCAGTTTGCCTCCCATGTTTCTCACTAAATTGTAAGTACAACTTATTAAAAAGATCAGTTCAATGCAACTAATGTCGTCTTAGTGTTATTGCATGATGATAACATTGGTTTGCCATGAATTTAGTGATGGATTGTAAACATTTGAAATGTAGCAGTTAAGTATTTCGCAGTTACAAGGTTGTTGTTTTAATAAATCAGACACCGATGGTGCAGCAGCACTGTAGCTACTGTACCTCTTTATAGGCATATTTCCCCTTTTTGCGCAGATCAGGGGGTATTTGGCTGAATTTTCTTTTCAAAGGGGGTACATTATTGAAAATGTTTGAGAACCACTGTATTAGAGGATTTTAAATGTGAATAGTTCAATATTGGAAAACCTTATGGCACCTGGTAAAGTGGAGTAAATATAGATTACATTATTCACAATTTATGTTAAATAAATTGACAAGTATATTCAACTTGTGTGTTATAGTTTATAACTTTGTCATACTGAACATCAGACATCTTTGAGTTCTCACTACTTCTAGCCACAAGTGTGCTGTTTCCACGAATAGAGGAGTTCTCATTTACCCTGCGTCCCTTCTCGCTGTCAGGGAGGTAGCAGTGTCTGGGGAACCCGCGGGCAGTGAAGGGTTTGCCTGGATTCGGGTGCTCGGGGCCCTAAAAAGCAAAAGCAAAGTTCATCACATGTTCCTGAACCAATACCAAGTCACCATTCAGAAGCTAATGTCCTGTTAGCATGAGTAATTCTTTACCTGGATGCCAGGAGGGATGTTGTAAATTATCCGGATGGTTTTGCAGTCCGGGTGGCCGGGAAGCGAGTGGGGGATGACGTGGTACTCCATCTTGCCCGGGGGCTGGTTGCCGGTCTTGACTCCGTAGATGGTCTTACAGGTGGGACACTGCAAGCTGCCGTCCTTGTTGCCATTGTTGTACATAGCAACAAGGCATTGGAGGTGGTACTGGTGACCGCACTGAGCCAGGCGGCCCACCGACTCGGCCCGGGAGATGCCCCCCACCCCGGGGCCTTTGTAGCCCGAGGGTCCGGCCAGGGCCTCCATGCAGATGGTGCAGTCCTGAGGGGGGGGGGGGGGAGACGAGTACGATAAATGACTTGTCAAATCTGATACAGACAGATTTATACATGTGTTTTAATATTTAGCCAATGAAAACAAAACTGCAATAAGGAGAACTCACTTCCTCAGGGGGATTGCGGACTTTCTGAAGGTACCTCTTCACCACCTCCTCAGGGGTCTTTCCTATGATACGGAAACAGAGTGTGTTGATGTGTTTATTGCCAAAATGCACACGATGGATATGAAACATGTAAAAAAGCAATAGCACAAGCAGTCTATATCATAAAACCCACCTTTTCGAGCCTGCTTCTTGGTGGTCTTGCGGCAGCAGTGGCCCAGGCCGGGGATGGGCTTGATGTCACTTTTGCTGACGGGTGGAGGATGAAGCACTAGCTTGGGAGGGCGGGTCAGGCAGACAGGAAGTCCTGCAGCGCTCATAAGGATGCCTGTAATGCCTGGGTACAGCCAGCAGAGGGGGCATGTTAGACACTGGATTCAAGATCCAAGATTTAAAGGCTGTATGTACAAAAGCTACAGCACAGGAACAGAAAAGCTAAAGTCCCAGGCTCCTCCAACAGTGCAACACAAATTGTGCTTTTTCCAGTGCATGATGAGCTCTTTATGTAGATATTTATGTGTCAACCATACACGTGACATCTTCTTAGTGGATTTACTAGTTACATTTGGGTCTTAATATCATTAGCTGTGGCAGTACATCACTTTACACAAGTTAAAAAACAAACAAACATTTATTTAAAGAGCTGAGAAGTCCAAAACTTTTAACTTTAAGATGCCTTAGCTTTATTTTAGACCAATTTAAATATAATGAGGAAAAATAAATGATATGTACCTGCTAGTGCAGGGTGTACCGGGCTTGATCCGTTCAGGTTCTTTACAGGAACAGTTGGCACTCTGAAACACAAGAAAACAAACGTATATTATTTGACAGGTCATACTGAAAGCAGACATGCAACTGGTCCAGTAACCTCAGCCCTGATTTAAGACTGTACAATCTGATGAGTCATGTAAACAGGCAGAAGGACACACAGCATATGCTAGCTTTTAGTCCACCCCATATCATCAGTCTAAGGATCTTTTGATGAGTCATGTAAAGAAACCAACAGACAATAGTCATCACATCTTTACATAGGGTACTTTAACTTCCATTTAGGACTTCCTGCTAGGAAAGACACACAGCAGTGGTCAAATGAGTTATTTTGCTATGTGCTATCGTTGGGTACAACTGATCAAGAACCCTGGAGCAGCAATAGAACACAAACGAGGATGCTCTTTTTATCAAGACGAATGAAGGCACTAAAATTGTAAGGCAAAACTAATCGAAGCAGCTTTGATTTCATAAAGAAATTGGCTTGCTTTAAAAAAGAAAAAAGCACAAGGTTAAACTCGTAATAGGGACCTGTAAGTGACACTTCCTCAAGTATAGTACTTAAATGCTATTTTGACACTTCTTCTTTACGTGAGTATTTAGAATTTATGCTAACCTACTACATTTTAGAGGCAAATTGTACTAATTAAAAGGTTATGACATGTTATTGTGGATAATAAAACGTCACTACTTCTTCTCAAGTGACATTTTTAATTCAAGATTTGTAATGGAGTATCTTAAGAACATAGTTAGTAGCCAATTTCTAATTTTACTTTATGTACATGATCTGAGTATTTCGGCCACAACTGCTTACTCAGCACGCCCACAGTTTTGAGTGGCTTACCGAATAACGTATTTTATGCAACTGAAAAAAAATCTATCAGTGTATGTGTACTATACTAAGAATACTAGTTTCTTACTATAGCCGTAATATACTTATTTGCTCTCTACAAACCCACAAATGATCATTGATAAAAACAGTAATGTCAAAGGTTTACCTTTGTCTCAATTGGTAAGTGTTGTTGTGTGACTTGGGTGAAACCGAAACACCAAAGTTGATAATACACTGCCTGTGATAAAGTATGAGAGTGACTCAAACAACCCCAACTAAAAATATATCTAAATGAAATGTTGAATACATGTTTTTCAGAAAGCCTTAAACATCGCCTGACTTCAATCAAATAATCCCTCTCAAGCCCTGCTGTGCTCCATCCCTGCTCATTAACGAGAAAACACATGTGTACAAAACATGACGCAGCTACAATTATTATGTATCAGTCAGAAGTATACTCACGGTCTGACAATTTTGATAATAGTCATTTTTCCAGCTTGAATGCCCCAACTCAAGATTACCACTTGTTGCAGTATTTGACTCGCTCAGGCACTCTCTTTTAAATCTCCTGTTCGAATGGTGAGTACGCCTGTTTCTGTCTCTCACTCTTCCTCTGCTTGTGTGACGGAGTCAGGATTCCCTCCTCCCTTTATAGGGCTAATCCCTCTATTCCTGTTGACTAAACTCCAGGCTCTGACACAGGAGGGATTACCTGTCGGCAACCATGTCACACTGCCAGGCTTTCAAACAAGGCACATACAACTCGTTCATGGGACAGCCCACAATCTATTCTTAATCTACTTTGCGTCATTACTGTTACTTTATTTGGGGCATTCCATCTTTCTTCTTGATTTATGAAATAGGTAGAATAAATTATGTAGGAAAAGACTGAGCATGCATTTCAAACAAGAATAAAAAAATGCCTCATCCTTTTTTCCTCCCCGTCCTTTTATCCTAGAAGAGTAAAATAAGATGATGAAAATTGAAATGTTGACTTAAATAAATGTATTATGTAAATAAAATACACATAACTGTATTAGGTTAGTTGAATGCAATGATATTAAGTTTAAATTCAAAATATTAGGTTCAACTTATTGCTTTCAACTACCTGTTGACATTATACATTTAAATAAAGTCAATATTTAATTTCTTCAGTGTAAAATGCACACCTGTTAGTGGTAAATTAATTGAACTAAACAGTTCTGATTAAAACATAAAAAAAACAATAGACAAAAAGTATTCAGAGTTTTTTAAGGAAGCACATTTCAAAATTCACGCTTTGACATATTATTTGGCATTTGATCAATAGTCATAGGTTCAGTTTATTTATGGTGACCCGAAGGTAGATTTAGGTGGCAGATAAAAAATGATCATAATCTAACATAAGATATCCTAACCATAACCCTAACCTTGGTCAAAAATAAGGACATGGCTTAGAAGTTAAAGTTTAGCCTTTAAGGTGACACCTTTTGTTCTGGTATAAACAAACACAGACACAGCGCCCAGTGTTTTCACTGGCCGGAAGATGTCCTTAAAGATGATGCAACAATGACGTAGCGAAACAGTCGGGACTTGTTGAACTGTACACTTCCTGTTCCTGGCAACCTGCTTACATTGAATTAATAACAGCCGGGACACAGTTTGTTTACCAACAAACTGTGTCCCAGCTGTAGTATTAGCTTCCTGTGTGCGTGCCAAACGTGACTTACAAAGTCAATAAGAGGTGCTGCCTGACTGGGTCAAGCCTGAGCGTTAATTAACCAACATCTGTGTGTTGGGCAGGTAAGTGTAAGCAATACGATGAAAATAGACTTAAGGGAAATTATGGAAAAGTAGAGAAAGGATGAGAAAGAAGAGGTGTGTTGATTGGCCACCTATCTTTAATCCTCTTATCTCGCTGCAGCCTGGATCCTCACTGCTTGTGGTATAAAGCTGCAGCATATGGCAACATATAAACACATGCACATATAAACACGCTCACACGGTTGTAGACATCAAACCCAGTGCAGTGAGGGGAGAGAGGATCATAGCAGCAGAGTTTCCGTTAGCCGGTAGTTACCGGACTTTGACCAAAATAATTTCCCCTTATCACAATACCAAATCAGTTGCACCACTTATGTGACAGACAAGAAGAGTATGTGACGGACAAGAATAGTCCATTCTAATGTCTAACACTTCATATGGATTGATCTGTTGGTCATGCCTCAGGGTTCCGGTGGGCATGTAAACAAATGCATAATGCTGCGCTATACTTTGCGGCCTCACCTGATTGCATAGTGACGCTTATTGGTTAGGTATCTTTTAATAAGCAGGTAGTCATATTATTAGCTAGAACTAGCTAGATCTGATCGATAGACATAAACGCGAGTGAAGTCTAATCTGAAGGGAGAAAGAGATCAGCTGCTGCTGACGAGTCGACACGCAGCTCTGCATGATCACCTGCAGCAATGAGCGGAGCAACACACACACTTCAGGTTAGAATATCACACGTAGATATTTTGATTACCTCTCAAACTACCGTAACTAGTTATAGAAGATAGGCTATGTTTAGTTTTACTGTCGGGTCACTCCTTACTCAGCGAGCTCCATGATACTGACGGGCTGTCAGGAGAGGCAGAAAGCGCTCCGTTTATTATTCCCGTTTTATTATAAGTTACTGTACACTTTTGAATGATGTAGTTAATCTACTATAATTAGTTTGTTTAATATAGAATCATATCAATTTGTTTTAAAGCTGAATAAATTACAAAGGAAACCTTTTACCGGCACTTTTCTCATTTTGTCCGGAAGATTTAAACGGACATGTTGACCAGCAAAAGAAATTCTAACGAAAACTCTGCATAGCAGGAAACTTTAGTCGCTGTGGTATTCTGTGGCACCTTCGGAAAACACTTCAATTTTAAACAATCTAACTCATTAGTCATATGTAGTATTCTAGCTTATTACGGTTACTTATCTACGTAGGACAAATTGGCTAGAGACTGTTTTTATATTTAACCACTCTCTCGAAAGATACGCATAAAAAGTAGTAGTAGTAGTAGTAGTAGTTTACTTACCAGCCCAAAAACTTTAGCTGGTAAGTAAACTACTAACCATTATTAGACCAATGAATGTTGCTAATTGTGTGCCCTGACCAAAGGTCCAATTAAGTTGGGTACAGTTTTCCAACATAATAATCATGGTTTTTTCAGGCATAATGTTGGTTGAATTTTGCAATATAATATTTATTTTAAAAGTCCCATGTCATGCTTTTCCGGTTATTATCCATCCCCTTGTGTGTTATGAAGGTTTTTATGCATGTAAACGGTCTGCAGAGTCAAAACCCTCAAAGTACACCCTGTAGCGAGTAAAACTCAAACACAGAAAATACCTCCCCAAAACGCCTCGTTGGAGATATGTCACTGTCCATTGATTCTTCCGGGTACCGCATGATGTCATGAGTTACCCGGAACCAAATGGACCAATCCGTGGAGCCGTTACGTTACGTCCGCGGAGCCGTTACATTAATCCCCCGCTGATTGGTCCAAATTGACCAATCCACGGACTTCCTCACACACACACTCAGTGCAGGCAGCTCTGCTGATCTCTCCTCCCTAGCTGCAGGCTGATAACAGACAGTTGGGATCGCGGCGGAATTCTCTCTGCAGACCCATTCTCACAGCGTTTATCAACCTTTCTCTTACTCAACATCAAGCCACACTTATTGTTTTTACTTCGGCTGTGACTTTGTGTGTGCTCAGGATGAGTTCGGCTGTGTTTCGCTGTCGCTAAACAAGGAAACCACACCTCCACGGAGCTCAGCGCGATTCACAACGTCCCGACCAATCAGAGCACACTGTGCTCACAGGGAGGGTGGGGGCTGGAGCTATTGGAGCTACAACGAGCCGTTAAAGGCAGAGTGAAATTCAGTGAATACACGTAGTTTACAGAGATGCTGTATGAGAAACCAAAGTGATTTTGGATTGCACTATATAAATCTATTCTAGTATACCTCAACAATGGAATTATGATCAGTGGAAATGGCCATGACACGGGACCTTTAATGTATTGTCACATACTGTGCTAACCCAAACCAACTTAGCTTTATAAAAAGTCAGTCTGAAACCCACCCCCACTCACTAACCCTAACTGGGGGAATTTGAACTTATTGCTGATATTGCTTAAGTTTGGAAAGAATCAAGCTGGCCTATTTGTATGCTTTGCTTGCATAGTTTACATCTCGGAAATACATGTTTTGTAAGCTTTATTTCTATATTTACGGTCAAAAATAAATCCAGCTGGGAACTGTCAGCTGTTAGAAGTAGAGGGCGAGAAAAACACTTTTTTATAATAATAATAATAAGTAATAGCAACAACTACAAAATATGAATACTTATGATAATAATTAACAACTTTAGGCATTTGGGTACATCCCTATTGACCACATTTCCAACAGGTTCATTCATACCTGCAGAGGGAATTTCTTGGATATGGAAAATATAAAATCGCAGGTCAATTTCCAGTAAGGTGGTTTTTGAGTGGGTGTGTTTTGTCCTGTTCTGAGGTTGCATTGCGTGTGATGACCTTATTGTTAAGCTCTGCGAGGTTCAATGTGAGGAGAACCAATTATCCCGGCGGCAGTGTAAGTTATGCGTGAGAGTATATAACATTCTTGCATGGTATATTTGAGACAAATGCATAACAAGTGAAATCTAGAGCACCCAAGAAAAATCTCTTTCAGTGAGACTTCAATGATTGTTATAAAAAGAAAGGCTATATTTGGAATCCGGTGACATTTTGATTTGCTCAAAACAAGATGTCAGAAAAGAACCACAAGCAAAACAGAAAGAAATGGTAAAATAATGAAGTTTGTCCAAAACGCTTCTGGGAAACCCGGTTTACAATGCTGACCACAGATGTCTTGCTAATCAGCGCCCTCTGGCATTGACACCAGGATACTGTGGCTTCCTTTATTTAATTCATTAACACCAATAAAATGCATATTCGCTTCCAAACTCGTTGTGATATCAGCAAGTCACGGATTTACGAACGCGTTGTCTGAAACTTACATTTCAAGTGGACAGAGATAAACAGGTCTTAAAGTGTGTGTCAATTGGATATTTCGCTAAGGAGAACAACAATAACACAATATGATGCATCTATTGCCAAAACTTCAACATAATTCCCGATGAATAAAATCCCCCTTTAAGCACTTTATTATTACTATGAAGTACAATTATTATAAATATCTCAAAAGACTCCAGACCACAGATAGAAATATCAAGAATTCCATAACAATGGAGACATCCCAGATGTTACGGACCTCTTCCAGATGTGATCTTGTAAATAAAACCGCAGTATTAATTTCCATCAGGAAATGTTTTAGATTTCAAAATGTATGCAGCAAAGCTATCCAGATAACTCGGTAAACCTGTTCCCGGTCAATACTGATGGCTACGATTAGCCACTAAAGTGCTTACACACACATAACCACAAAGCATTCCGAGCCTCTTTTAGATTTGTTGAGGCCCCGGGCCCGGGGTACAAATTGTTTGCATGAAAACCATAAAAGAACTATGCATATTATGTGAATGCATGAGAGTGTTTGCTTGTAAAACAAACCCATCATTAAGAGCTTGCATGATAAATGTCTGGAACGGGAAATGCTTGTAAGAGCCTGGCTTGTACAGTGTGAATGTTCCTCATTGTTTTTCCTGGGAATGAACTACCCTGATTGGACTTTGTTACCAAGATGAAAGGCTCATGAATGCTAATGAGCGCTGATATCAGACACTGTTTAATGAGGACTTCAAACTAATTAGAAAGTCCTGTCTAAATTCATTGTCTTACACTTCTGGTTTAGTTAGACTCATTTAGTTTCTTGTATGTGGATGAGGGACGTAGCCTCTGTTGAGATGTAATTTCCGTCTTTTTCCGTCATTAATTGTGTCTGTCTTTTTAAGTTAAATAAGTAAATGTGATCCCTATATTGAACATGTTAGAGTGACAGTTGTCTTTTCAAAGCCACTTATTCTCAGCATAAGCATTAAATGAGTGGTAATTCCTAGTGGATTTCTCACATACATACGAGCAACTATTTTAAAATTGCGCATAGTTATTTGATCCGCTGTGAATGTGAAAATATTGATTGTTGAAGCTTTAAACCTCAAGCTCATACAGTATTGCCTTACAGTCAATTAGCACGACACTGGATTGAATGGGCCTAAACTGAAAAGGTATACATTTTTTGATGGGTGCTTTTTGTAGGAATATAAAGCTTTCTTTACTATACTCCATTGGAAGTACATGGTATCACCAGAGGTGTCCTTTCCTTGGACGATGGATAATTTTGACTGTAAATTAATGTTACTACTACAGTTTTTGTGTACTCACCCAGAGGCGATAAGGGCACGTGACTGAGCCATGGCGATTCGCTGCAGTGCAGGTCGGCTCAGCCCGGCGAGGCTGGACCGGGGGGGCAGGGGGGCCGCGCAGGCAGCGGCACCAGATGAAGACACTGGGCCCAGGACGCGGGCCGAAGGTGATGGCGTGCAGGTGGAGGCGGCCGTGGAGATGAGAGGTGGACCTAGGGAGGGCACTGTAGGGGCGGAGCTCAAAATAGAGAAGGAGGACGAGGTGGAAGGGTGAGGGGTTGAGGTGGCAGAAGATGAGAGTGTGATGGAGGGCGGGGGAGGAGGAGGAGGAGGAGGGGGGAGAGGTGGAGGAGGGGGGCGGGTGGAGTGGAGGGAGAGGGCGGCGGTGGCTGAGCCGAGGAGGGAAAGAGAGTGGGTGAAGCCTCCTCCGTAACCGAAGCTGGCGCTGCCATAACCACCGCCACCAACCGTCCCTACACCTCCTGCTCCACCCATACCACCTAGAGTGTAGCCACCTGTCGCACCAATTATGGACGTCCTGTGGGGGGAGAAGGACCGCGACAGGGAAGGAGGTCGAGGGAGAGTGAGTGAGTACGACCCTGCTTGGACGGGGTAGCTCATTTTGGGACTAGGTGGCTTGGTCTGTGGAGGTCTCCGCCCAAGAGTGTGAGCAGACATGGCGCCCGCTTTGACACTCAGCACCAGCATGCACTGCTGACAGGCGCAGGGCTGTCCTAAAGAGGTGATGGCGGAGGCAGGGAGCGCTCCACTGGGGTACGCGCTCCCGTTTCCAGTCCCACTGTTGCTCATGCGGATCCCCATGCTCACTCCGGATACATCCACCCCAAGCAGTCCTCCATGGTTGGGCATGGCCATGGGCCCCCAGGCATGGTGGGATTTGGGTAAGGGCCCGGCAACCAGCGGGTACGCCAAGTCTGAGCGTCGCTGGATGCGTCGGCAGCGTTGCGTCTGCCCGTTGATTTGGGTCATGCTTTCGAAGTCAATGAGGTAGCAGAAACCCAGCGGCGCCAGGTCCAGCCAGGGCTGCTGGCGGTCGCGCGCGGCCTGGATGGCGATGCCCACCTCCGTGTCGTACGCCGTCCAACTGCCAGCGTCGTTCTCCCACTCCCACAACCAGCCCTGGCCAGGCGCCGAGGTGGGGTCGTAGAAGCTACGTCGTACCGGTCGAAGGGTACCTGGGGCAGAATGAGGGGGTCAGAACAAAGGATAAGATTTAAGCAACGTATAAAGTTTTTGACAATTGGAATAACATAATTGGATATTTCAATGTGATAAATGTGTAACTAACTATTAGGTTTGCTCATCTTTCTTGAACTACTTTCATGATGCTTGGTGATGAGAAGTAGTTGCAATAGGAAGTGGCCTTTTTCACTGTGGACAAGAAGATTGGAACCTTAACAAATTCAACATGTCTGTGTTTCCTTGCTAAGAATTTGGGCAAACAGGTTGCCCCTAGTAACAGCACATGGTGTGCTGAATTCTGATTGGCTGGCAGCCTTGATCCGACCCAAAGCTGGCTGTGTTTGCTTTCCCATGGTGTCCAGAGAAACTCTAGAGTGGACATACTGTAAAGCCTTTACAAATCAAATCCTGCGTCTGAAACATAAAGGACCGCAAAGATTTCTCGAAGATGGGAGAGCTTGGATCTAAAAACGAGATAGGAAACCTTTCTGGGATGGCAAGGCAGCTTTGCAGTGCATTTTACTGTACACATATCATAGCCCTATACAACACATTTGACTGTATAGTTAAGCATTTCAAATACCATCAAAAATATAGCACAAAGCCCACTAGGAAAAATAATGTAACTCACAGTGAAATAATTAGATATAACACTTCACTGGAATGTGTACCATGTGTGGCATAGTATGCTTTGACATTTAACCAGACAACAAAGTCACTCATTCATAAGATCTGCTCCCATCGACCCCATTGTATCAATGACCTCAGACTCCTGAAATTCTTCCCCACCCTTGTCCCCCGTCTCTCCTCCTCCACCCTGTTTCCTATTTAGACTAGGGCACAATGCCTGACTCCCCTTAGTTGAGCTTCTGCTGGGTTTGGAAAACAAACTTCACAAAGGATTTTGTCGGCTAATGTTGAGAGAGAGGGGAGATGTTGGGTTGTGTGCCAAAGTTAGACATCTGAGAACTGACAATTCCCTGTTTGCCTTACTGCTGGGCTTGCTTCTCTTTTATGCCCATATTCTGCCATTAAAGACAGTGATCGCCTTAAAATAATAATAATCAGTGTCTGTGGCAATGACTGGACATTTTAGCTCCTACTCTGGCCTAGGTGACATATCCAAACTCACACAGGTCCTACCAGAATGACTCTCTTCACACCTCAAATACACAGAGAATGTCTTTTAAATGTAAAATAACATAGGAAACTAGGCTTCTATCAATCTCAAATAAAACAATAATGACTAGATGTTATTGCTGCAGGAAAAATAAGCCGCACTTTGCAGCAAAACACTCCCACCAGGGCATCAACTTCTGGAGCAGAATCAACATATGGGCTTGCAAAGATGAGGTAGACACACATAAGCAATAAAAAGGCCTCTACCTCAGGCCCATGCAGCTCCACCGTCACACCCTCCGTCTCTGTGGCTCTCCTCTCTGCTTCTCACCTGTGTCTTGTCGGAACTGGTGCATGGAATGCAAATCGATGATGTAGGGCGAGAGGCGAGAGTCCACCTGGCCGAGGACAACACTACCACACCGCGGGTCGCTCCGGATGACTGCCTCGATGTGATGACAGACAGCCGGGCTGTAGGGCCGCCAGCGACCGTGCTCGTTCAGCCATTCCCATACCACTACGGCGGATGCTAGTAACATCCTACTCCTGCAAAGGGAGAAAAATAACACTGACAATAAGCAGGCATAAAGCTAAACGCGGGGTCGGTGGGCATTTAAAGACACCCTGCTGACGCTCCGCCGTGCATCCCTGCGCACAGCGGCGCTGCATCCATCTTGGACAGTTTGCAACCCAGATGTGTCTATGGATATAAATGTATATTTTTAGCATGACACTGATGCAAACTGTACCTTCCATGTTTGTAGTTTCGGTTATGCAGCAATGGTAGGTCCTTTTATCACACGGCGAATGTACAGAGAGTTTCAGGGCGCAAAAAGCCTAGCAGGATGGTTGCATTTTACTCCCTATGCAGATGAGTGACGTCTACTGAAATCATTTCTCCGGCACAATCAAGTTAGGGTGAGAGGAGAAAATGTAACTTGGATGCTCACGGTGGTGCGGCACTCGTGAAGTAGGTTACAGTGACAGACTGGCTCTGTTCGTGCAGTGCAAGTTGCACATGTGTTTTACCAAATCTGTGCTATTTGTGATGGAGGAAGAGATTCTTGAAAGCAAATAGCTGACATATTTACCGGGTAAGATCGGCTCCAGTCAATTCGTTCCTTTGGAGAACAGTTTTGATGCTTTATTAAAAAATGATCTGTCTGTCACTGGGCGAATGTCTTCAGTCTCAGTAAAATCCCGTATTTCTGGTTACATAATTGCTTTGATAATGTGTCACTACAGTTGTGTTTACTTTGACTCGGGCTTACTCATTGGTTCATGCCTAATGTCTCGACAGAAAGGCTCTTACCCACCACTGAACATTATTTTGCCGGTGAAAAATAAATGTTTGGCACTCGTGTGCGTGAACACTCCCACACTCACCTCTCCTCGAAGTCCTCAAACATCCAATCAGATTTGACCAAGTGCTCCTTCTGGCCAATCACAAATGTGTCTCGTAGACTTTGTTCACTGTATCACAAATATGAACTGCGTGTTGAAAATATGTATTGTTAGTTTGTTTTAATGGGAGGCTGAAGCACATTTAAACTTTCCTTTTTGCATCATGTTAGATATTTAGTAGGAAAGAATCTTCCACAAAAAAGGAGTGGAGATGCCGGGGATTGAACCCGGGACCTCATACATGCGAAGCATGCGCTCTACCACTGAGCTACATCCCCATTGGTTAATCACCGAGCAGCAAGATCGTATATATTGTTCTCTAAGGGATGATTATGTGTATTTTTGCATTTATGGTGCGTACGCCGTAACAACAACACTGTTATAGACTACTCTTCAATATATTCAATAAACAGAGAAGTAAGTCGAATATTTGAATGTATGTCAATGGGGTTGAGTTTATAGTAGCCTTTCCCTGGATCTAGTTCCTTTTCAAGGTGTATTAACCGACCTAATGGTATAGTTTTTGCTGTATCCCACTATCAATGTAGCCTATATGACTTTAATGATTTACTTTTGATAGACAGCAATAATTTAACTACTCAATACAGTAATCATTTGAGGCTGCAAGTAAGTGTCGTTTTACATCGTTGATATTTAGCATTCTCAATTAATCATCCAAAACTCCAAAAATATGTTTTATCACTTGCAACACTGTGCTTATCTGAGAAGTTGGAGCCACTTTTTTTTTTTTGCTAAAAAAGTAACCATTTGATACATTTTCTGTGGATCGTTAAATCAATTCATTGTCAAATACAGTGTTCCAAGAAAGAGTCTTAAATCAATCGTCTTGAGTTCCATGGGTTTTTTGGTAAATACCATAAAGGCTTTTTTAGATTCAGAACTACACAAACAGTCAAAATTATGGGTTTCTGTTTTTTATTTTTTTGAAAATCAGGAAAAAACATTTAAAGCAATACAAAAAACATAAACAAATACACAGCATGCTATTGGCTGACACAATAATACAAAGTTTCAGACTAGTTTTACTTTATAAAAGGTAAACGTTTATACTATCTGATGCCTCAAAAGTAAGTGGTATTAAGACCACATCAGGACAATGTATACAGTATATTTTCAGGTGGAATTCATTGGTTTTTAGCTATTAAACACTTGTGTGGATGTTTTTAGAGGGATCCAAGAGATGTTCCCTAGTAAAAAAGAGAACCTATATGTTGGGAAATAAAATGTATAGAAAATATATTTAACCAGATAATTATGGGACATTACTAAGGACAATTTCCCAAGCCTCTCTTGTATTAAATGTTTTAAATTCTGTTCTCACAGTGCAGTGATATCACTGTTCTTACCCTCACCTCCCTCTTCCTCAGACCAGATTGCACTTCCAGAGAACTGCTTTAGATCTACCAACAATCCAGCCCCTCCACTTGCTTCCCCTTTACCTTCCCCATCATCCCCTTTCTCCTCTATCTCTCCCTTTGCCTCTGACTGACCCGTTAGCCTGGCTTGCTCCTCTGCCTCAGAACTCTCCACACTTGAGTTATCATCTGAGGTGTCACCATCTTTTTCCTTCGCCATACCACGCTGCTCATCATTTTCCTCCTCGTCCTCCTCATCTCCCTCGCTGTCACTCTCCTGGCTACCACCGTCCTCCACCTGTCCCTCCTCAACTTGGACATCCTGCATTTCTTCTCCGTCATCATCACTTTTAGGCCACAGTTGGACCCCAAAACGTGTCCCCAGAGCTAACGCTGTCCCTCTCACACGATCCCTGACCCCTCCATCCTTATACACCATGCGTCGCACAGTATATTCTCCATTGGCGTCCCTGTTCAACTTCTTGTACAAGAGGACCAGCAATACTATTAAGCCTAATAGGCAGAAAAAAAGGATCAGCACAGTCGGGGTGGACGTTTTGTGGTCCCCTTCAGGCATGGCTGACAGAGAGAACAGAGAGAGAGGGAATGGTCAAGCATGGGATTCATTAATTTCTATGAATGTTTTTCTATGCAGTGTCACTGTCTCTTGGGTTAGAAGATATAGTTAGAAAAAGAGCTTTCTTGTCTCTAACGTCACTCTCTTGTAGCTGAAGTAACTATAGTTAGCATATATAACATGTATACTTGAAACAGATGGCAACAGCTTGCTTTGCTCTGTGCACAGACTTGAAAGTATTATCGCCAATAAAAAACAAAAAATTGTTGTTTTTACATTTCAGTTTTTGCGCAGCCAGCTAGCCTGTAGCTTCATATTAGGGTTACAGAGTGTGAGTGTGAAAAGGTCAAATCTATCTTTAAGTTATTTCGATTTGTTGGTTGTTTTTTTAGCATACATTTAGATGTAGTGTTCATATACAAACAATTAAGGGTATTATCTAAGGGTATTTGGCTGGTGGCTGATGCCAGCCAATGCAGATTTCAAGCAACAATAAGTAAGTTATCAAACTTTATTCCGACAAAACTTGGGAAGAATAGATTTTGAAATATACTGTACCTCCTTATACTTTTCTTTCTTGAGTAGAAAAATCCTTCTGGCTTGGGGTCAGAATGTTGCAGTCAAACTCCTTGGGTGTCAAAGCAGTTGTTAATGGTTCATCAGAAGGAGATCCATTTGTAAAAGAATATTCAGGGTCTAGAAAAAAGAAAAGTAGAACCTTAGAACAACTTAACAGACAAGATTCTCCATCCAGTTCATTTTAATTGATCAAATTGAAAAAATAAACAGATTACCAAGAATTGCCAAAAGCTCTGCTTAAAAAATACCCTCTGAGGTGGTACTATATTTTGGCAGCTGCTCAATTTGAACAAAAAGTACTTTTTTTTCAGACGTGACATCAAATCTCGATACCATTATAAAAATATATGTACAATCCATGTTGGATGAAAAGTCACCAATGGTTAACATGTGCAATACGAACGCACCCTGGAGATGTGACAGGAAGTATTGTCTTTATCTTGTTTGACTGTGTATGAGAAGTCGTACTGCGTTGTCTCGGCTGACAGGAAGCTGGCAGACCGCTCGCAGCGTTGTTGGTTTCCTGTCAAAGATTATTGAGCAGCATCAGTCAGTCTGCCGTGAAAGGAAACTTTTTTTAATCATGGTATAAAGATCCGAAACAAAGTGTTACAACATCTCGTTTGAACAAAAAATAATAAGTATAATGATTTGAATTAAGTGCAATTAACATAAAAGCTACAATGAATGAGGGAATTGAGATTGGCGGTAAATGAATGCCATCATCACTTTCATTAAACAACCACTTTTAAGTATGCATCAAATAAAATATAAGTATCTAAACCAAGAAATAAGTATATATAAAGTACAATTAAAGACGGAGACATGAGGCACTCCTATAAAAAGGTAATAAATTAGAAAACATGAAGCTAAAAGAAAGATCTGGTCAAAATCTGAAAAAGGAAGGAAATAAACAATTTTACACTTACCCAGGTTGTGAGCAGAAGATTAAGTTTGTGCAGCCAGTACAATGGTAGGAAACTGACTTGTGCAACTTAATGTTCTTTTGTACTGCGTGACAGCATGTGTGTTAGTAGGTGTGTGGAGGTGACAGCGAGAAAAAGAGAGAGAGGGGGTGATGCATGAAATGTGGTGGAGAACGCTTGCTGCAGCCCTTTGAGTAGGTGGAGGCTGAAGGGGATGTGAACACAGATTATACAAAAAATCAAGCAGGGTGTGGTGGAAAGCCCAGATAAGAACATGTAAAGAAAAAAGAGGAAGACAAAGATATTTGAATTTTTCCCTTGTAAAGTTGCTATTTTCAATTCGCAGCACAGGTGCAGGTTACATTATATCGAGTGTAGTTTAAGAAAGGTCAAGTCATTCCAGTTTACCATCAGGAAATGTACATGATAGTCATTTCCTGTGGCACATTGTTATCTTGGACAATCATTTGTCAGTGTATTGCCAATAATAACACTTCAACTCCACAAAGGATAGATAGGGTCAAGATGATATTTGAATTTAAATATAAAGTTCAACTTTTCACCTTTTGACACTACACTGAAAAAGGGTCTCAAATTGTTACATGAGTCCAAGAAAACCATAGAAACTAAAGCATGATCGTAAAAATGATTAGATATCTCTATCCAAAAATATGAAGGTTATTATCACAAACTACCAATTTTAGACCTACCAAAGTACTGCGCACAACTTAGAAATGTGAAACAAGCCACATCCTGTTTTCAGCCCCTACACGTACAGTCATTTCACACTGTATCACCCTACATGAGAACATCTAACAGATCAATCATAATGTGTTATCAACTATTTTTGCAATTTTAAGGCTAATTAAGATGCCTTATCTTGATTTTCTTTTCAATTTACCCATTGTTTGGTGTCTTCTTGTCTTTAAAAAATGGATAGTTTTGCCTTCATATCTATAATTTTGCAAAGAAAATGGTGGTTTGATTATAATAGGTTCAGACAATTTCCAACAGTGTTTGTACAATACATAAGAAACCAATATATATCGCAGCGACTCTCACACCTCAACAGGTTTTGAGACGTGACTAAATTCTCTGAGTGATTGTTCAGTTGCATTACCGCCAAAATCTGGATTGCAGTGTCACCATTGTTCACGAAACCACCGTCAAACACTGTATGCCTTATGGTGGTTTGGCGCTCGAGAAATCACTTTGCATCGCTGCCGAGTTGATTTCCGTTCTGTCAGACCTGCTCTATCGTGCTTTTAGTTGACCTTAAGTTGTTCCATACTGCCAGCCTTTCATGCAACAGGTCTGTGATGCGATATTCTGTTCTTCTTTCTTGGTTGATCACACTCAGTTTGATTGTTGTTTAGATGCCCAACTCTTGATTAATGGACTTTAACTCCCACTGTACATTTTACATCCATATTCTATTTCATTTTGAACAATCCTTTCTTGAACAATAATATCCTGCATTATATCTGTTACTGGACCTTTGTATTTACACTTGTATATTTTCCACATGTACATATTTTTTATTTTATACTCTTTAACTTTTTGAATTTGTAATGCTATTTTATTTCTATTTCTGAAATATGTTGCACTGTTTATTTCTTGTGTCTTAATTTCTCTTATGTACATTGCCTTGTGTTTTTGATGCTGCTACAACGCAAACATTTCCCAAATTGGGATCAATCAAGTACCTATCTATCTATCTAAGGATTTGCAACATATAATCGAGTATGCTATGCAGACTAGAAGTAGAAACAACCCACAATGCTTTGTGCAGGGGATATGATCAACAAGGTCCAAGGTTGGTAAGCAGTCTGTCTTTCCTAAATCTACTGATCGCCTCACCGTGTTGTTGTTTGTATCTGGGGTGAACTTTGGGACCTCAATATCATCTTTACCTAGGATATTCAAAAGGGGCCTTATCATTATTTCCCCCTGTACTTAAACATCTTGATTTGGCTACTTAGTTTTTCTACCGTAACACAGTGACATCACCATGTAAGACTTGCGCTTCTATTGGCTAGAGTTTCAACACTTTGCACGTGATGGGGCGGGACATCTCTATTTTCGGACTGATCACAACAGAGCTGGCCAGATGCAATCAGTTCAGACTATGCTCTGGTTTCGGACAGAGGGTGAAAAGAGGTAGGCAGTATGAGTTTTTAAAAGACATTTAAAAAAAGCATCACACAGTAGACGCACTAAATACAAATATTAACCTGAATATTAGCATTACAGGGTCCATTTGATTTGCCACTTCTGGACACTGATTACATTTATAACACATCAAAGGGTTATTTTTAATAATTAATTTATCAGAAATTCAGATGACGATTAAGAAAAAAACTATATAAAATGTGTGAAATCTGTAGGGTGTTGAATCCTTCATACAGCAATGCGTTTTGGGTGTGTGCATGTGTTGTTTTGAGTAGCAAACGCATAACTTCACCTAAAATCCCACATGTATGTGATCTAAATCAGAACCTTTCTTGTTGCAAATAAAGAGCCATTCCGTTAATACAAAGGAAGAATTCATGTTTATTGAGTTTTCACAATGTTGTCTCATTAATCTGCTACTGGTTTTACAGTTGGTGTTAAGAGGTCAGCGCATAAAGAAATATAAATCCCTTAATAACAAAGGGAAAAGCTTGACGTGGAATGTACCATTGCTACACATAACCGACTCGTGGAGAAGTAAAAAGGACGCCTGTAAATATAATGGCAAAAAAACTAAGATAAAAAAAAATGTAAAAAGATCACTCCATCTTTTAACACCTATATAAATGCAATATCAAACTTAAAAAAAAAATATCACTGTGTCACTTCCTCTCTTTTGTAGCTGCGACACTGAGACATCTAAAGTGTTTTAGTAAGATTGCACTGTAAGTAGTGTTAGGTCCTTTTAGCTTACATTTCTGAAACAAAGTGACACCAGAGATCATGGTTCTTTAGGTGGCAAAAGATGGTGCAGCTCAAAGAAAAAAGGGGAGGCAAATATTTCTGCGTATTTATCTCAATAAATATCTTGCCTTGGGATATCTCGGACAACTCTTCAATACTGCAACTCTCTCCGGATAACATGAGGTACAAAATCACAAGTGTTACCTTATCATCGACTGCAAAGACTACACAGAATTACAATACACGGAACTATTCAACTACGCTCTCCTCAGCTATCAGTCACATAATTCTCACTGTCAAGGTCAAGATTTGGGTACCAAGAGATTTTCCTACATACACACGGCGTAAAACAAAGCACAAGTCACACGATGAACTAACAATCAGGGGGTTTGAAAGGACATCACAGTTTAGCAGCGTTAACTACCTGGTTACATAGCCCTAATGGTAACATGTGTGAGCGCTTGAAAGAAAGAAAATCATATTAGAGGTACTTAATCGCCTTGCTATAGAATGTCAGCCTTCATTCACTTTTTTTTTTTAAATGCTTAATTTCTCTAGTTTATGCATTATTGTGGAGGCATTAGTGCCATTGTTATGCCTTCAAAGCTCTTCAAAATTAGTGTGTGGGTTTTGCAAAGCTCAAAGTTGCACTATAAATACCACCAAAAAGCTGCAACAATACTCCTTCATATGAAACACAAAACATATCACTCTTTGCAGATGACACCCCGCTTGAATCCACAGTCTGGAAATCAGAAATTGTCGTCTGGTTTTCTTCACAATAATTGACCTGGTTGTAAAGCCACTGTGATTCATAGATAAGTCGCTAATCGACACTACATTCTTCCACTCGCACAGCTTGAGTTACTGTTGATTATAGTAAGGCTATGGTCTATGGATCTAGTAATAGTGCCCGTCGAATGTAGTGGTGCGCCGCCTTGCTCATACATCCCCATCCTCGATGCGAGCCAGCTGCCTCTCCAGCAACTCGATTCTCTGGCTCTGAGCGAGGACGACGGCCCGCAACGCCTTCATCTCTGCCAACAACTCGTTCAGCAAATCTTCCTGAAAGAAAGGAGGGAAAAGGTCAGAAATCTACTTATAGTGAACACATACTGAGTACTGTACTTTGTGCCGCTACTGTGGCATGTTTCCATGCTTTAATGTTCAAAAAGGCTCTGTTGTGATGGGCAAGTGCTTAAGAGATGCGTCGGAAAAATCTTGGCCCTTAGAATATCATGTACAATGTGTTGGAGCACGAGCCAATAGAAGCGCCAGTAAACAAAGGTGTCCAATGGCGGTGTCTCAAGCAGGGAGGAGGGTGTGGTAGAGAAACTCCCTCTGGAGGAAACTTTGGGGTGTGAGCCCTTACAGACCACTTACACGCACAACAAAAACTATACAACACACTACAGGAAAAGGAAAGCCACAAAAAGCATGATAGGGCCCACTTTAATTTGCACAGCCTTTTTTAACCAAGAAAAAAAACCTCTTAAAATATTACAATAGTCAAAATCTTGACTATATCTAGTCTGAAATCTTAATATCAATATTATATCAATAAACTGGCCGGCTCTAATGACTCTCTCCACTCACCTCTCTCTTCGGTCTCTCGGCATTTCCATCCGTCTCTCTCGTGTTTACTCGTGGCACCTCTTCTTCCGCAGAGTGCGATGTGGGACCGGCTGCATTCGAAGGCGAGGCGTTCCCAGAGTCCTGCGGGGCGAGCTTGGGTTTGCTTTTGAGGATTTCTCTGTGCTTGGATTGAGGAGCTGCGTACCCGCCGCTCAGAGAGACCAACAGGGGCGGGGCATCCTGCCCAGCGATCCACTCATCAGCCAGGAGAGCCGGCTCTGACCCAGCTGTGTCCGGGTAGAGGTCTCCCTGAAACAGATCTGACTGGGAGGCAAGATGGAGACGGAATATTTCATTATACAGTTATTGATCGACTTCGCAGGCATTTTCTTATCCAAGCAACATAAATGGATCCTTTTTGGATAGGTTTGACTTTTTAAAGGCTTACCTTTCGTGGTACAGTCATAGAAATGGGTTCCACTTTCCTTTCATGCAGTTTGTAGAACCTAAAGAGGACCAGGAAATATGTCAGGATAAGGCTGATGTATACAATATTTAATTTTTATATAAACAAACACCATGAGAAGAAACATGTCACTGAATGCTACTTATTGATGATAACGCTGGCACTTCAGCCCAATTATTCCTACAGAATAAAATCCATTACATAATTTCTACAAGGGTCAGTAACTTCCTTAAAAAGCTGGGCTCTGTAGTTTTAACAAACACAACTCCAGCTGTATTAATGTTGAATTATTTGGGGAATATTTTCAGCTACAGACTAATAAACATTTGGTATAATATTTAGTATATATAGTTAATATTTTCCGGGTAATGGAAGAACGTTGTGTTTTTGTAATAGATTGTTGACAACAATTCGTTCTATGGCACATATGGACAAGTTATGAGAGGGTTTGGCTATACTGACGAGAGAAAGTAGGATTAAGGATGGACTAAGTTGAGAATGATTAAAAAATATCTATCACTAGCCCTTTAAAACTATGTTAAACTAATTAGAAACATTTTTTTTTTTAAAGCATGACTGAACATATTTACCTGGCAATTTCACACTTGTTGACATCGACACCTCTTTTGCTAAGAAATCCGGCACCTCTCTGAGGCTCCTTGCTGCTGTACAAGCTGAGGAAGTGAACATACGGGGACTCGTCTGTCACTTCAAAATACCGGATGGTGCAGTCCCCCTGAAAGCCAGAAGACCATGTGATCAAGACGACTGAACCCAAAATGAAGTAAATCAGTGTTTTCTGTAAATCTGTACCTTTCCACACAGGTACACCATGTTGGTATCAGGGTCATAAAAGGGTAAAAGAACTCCATTACTTGTATCCATCTCCTGTACTGCCATTGGCTCAGACAGATCTTTCTGTACAGAGACAAAAACAAAATAAATATTGATTAAACACTGCTTGTACACAAAATATACATTCAACCCACCTCACATTGCTATGGTAAGTTAAGGTTAGATCTTAGGAAGTATACATTTACAACAAGTCTGTTTAAAACATTAAATAGGTGCCCATATCAACATTGAAACACTTGCTGCTTGCTGTAGATAAAATCTGTTCTTAACACACCCCCAGTGCAAGAGTTGTGGGACAATACTGCTCTCGTAACGCAAACATGTATTCCAAACCTGATCTGAGTCCAAGACGCAGCTTAAAAAGGTAGGAGTGGTCCGTAGATATCTGGCAAAGCTACAGTGTGTTAGCAATAAATCCCTCTTTGTGTTACCTTCCCTTAAGCTCAACACAGAAACACTGTCCAGGGAAACACAAACGATGTACTGGAAAGGTCGTAACTCAGGAAGCCTCACGTTAACTTAGATAAAGAAGAAGAAGAAGAATTGGGAGGGATGAAACCCTCTTTAATGGTCACACATGCAGAGCACACAGCACACAGTGAAATTTGGCCTCTGCATTTAACCCATCCTAGTGCCAGGAGTCTAGTACTAGGAGCAGTGGGCAGCTATTGTACAGCGCCCGGGGAGGTGAACTGGGACCTCTCCAAGTAGCAGTGCACAAACTACATGTCCATCAACCGCCACACCCTTATTTTGTCCTGATAAATAAACAAACTCTACTTTGCACTGCAGAATCGTTCAATATGAACAACATGTATTGCACTTACCGGATCCCACAATGCCATCTGTCTCTCACTCATCCGGCTGAAGCCTGTGGTCAGGATCTTCCCATCAGAGAGGAACACTGCTCTCATTGGCCTGGTGCCATCATGGACCTTCTCTTTCACCTAGGCAAACAATGAGATGGTACATTCCTTATGTGGAAGCTTCGTACCATAGAAAGACCCAGCAAAGAAGCACTATAGGACTGTTTTAGTGTCCTCACCTTGAGGACGGTGCCGCGTCGCGGGTCGATGACTCGCAGAGCCTTGTCCTTGCAGACGGTGCACACAGCGCTGCCGTCCTTGTTCCAGCAGACACTGTAAATCATATCTGGGTGGGCATCACTCAGCTGGTACACAAGCTCGCCTGTGCCCACGTTCCACACACAGATCACATTATCGCAGCCTGCAGAGAGGAAGACATAACATCCATTAGAGCTTTAAAGCAGACAAAAAAACATATTTTCTGCCTGAGTATAAGTGTAAGTCTCTATTTGAGTGTCTGTTTCTTTAAGAATACCTCCCGAACACGCACATTCTGTTCTGATTGGTCACTGTTTATTATGTCTGCACCGTTTAGGGAATGACCGTAAAGGAGTGTAGCCTCACTTTCTATTTATATAAATTACACTGTTAGTGTGTCGTCAAAACTAAATGGAAGTCCTGACTCCTACTCCAGCTACTGAATACTGGCTTGGGGCATTTCTCCATGGACCCTAGAAAAAGAAACCTCCCTTTTCATAATATGGGTATTTTAAGAGAATAAATACTAAATAAAGGAACAGAAATGAGATTGCTGTCTCGGCTATATACTGAGTTTAAAAACTGATTTATGTGGAGCAATGCCATTAAGAGCTATGTATATCATGATGAGTAATAAGCAATAGTTTTAAAGGATAACTTAAAGGATGGTTGAGCAACAAACAGACGTGTAATCACCGCTAAATGCACTTTAACACCGGGGTATCTTCTCTCGTAGCTACATTGTACTGCCATGTGGTAAATGCTTGTATGCTGCTCATGCTCTTCCTGCAAGTCATGTATTCATTTTTGTTACGAGTATAAATGTCATGTTCTTCTTATATGTTGTATGTGACGGGACTACGGATGGAAATGAGCTCAAAGCTAAAACCCGGCTCATTTACACTTGTAAGCATTATTTTTGTTTCAAAGTGTTCATCAATGTGCGCTGTCCCGTTTCAAATAAACGATTACCGGTAAATGAAAAAAAAATGAGCAGTGTGTGTTTTGGGATACATATGCCGACACATAAAACAATCAAGCAACATATCTTTGCAGCAAAGAGTAATTCTTTTTCAAGTTTATCACACCTTCCTCTCTCCGTTATACTTCCATTACATGTTATGGATTGCCAATTGGCTAAATCGATTTCCTGGCTTGTAGAAGGCAGTATTATTCAAATCTATCACTGAACACCAACACAGTAAGATAAGAGCTGTTCTTTAATACACAATATTTACAAACAAGAAGAGTATCTGGATAATGTGTAGTGTTTACGACATGGATACAAAAACAAGTAAAGTTTGCAACCATGTCGTAGATTTTGTTAAATGTTGTTAAAAAGTGAGCATAAATGCTTGTTGAATGACAACGAGTTGTATGTAATAAAGAAACTCCTTTGATATGGTCTGCCAGCACACACCCTTCTTTTAGTTTTCTATGTAAATGTATGTAAAACAGATTATAAACCACATTGGGCTTTTTGCATGATGGCACACTTTAATTCATGCTCCCTACAGTGAGTAATGTCAATAAGGTATATTTCCGCAGTCACAGACAATCTAAGCAGTCTTTTAAAAACCAATTACAGGGCACCAGGATGTGATGAATGGCGTTACCTGCAGTCATGAGGATGTTGAAGGCAGTTGGGTGCCAAGCCAGGATTCCCACTCTTTTACTGTGTCCTTCGAGGGTCACAATGGCCTCAGTCATGGGGCTCGTCAGGCCTCCGTCTGGTATCTGCCACACCTTCAAACCACCAGACACAGCAGACGTATGAATGTGATTCATTCAGCTGCACGAGGGCTACTGATGTGTTTGTGATGCATTGACATGCAATAGGTTTTTTGATCAGAGCAAATTAAACACTCTTAAGGCAGAGCAAGGAAAAAAAGTTTAACTGATCCAAACTACTCTCATGGAGTTTGAGGCCAGTTAGCGTTTTCAACCCATTCGCAGATATGGAGGAATATAGGAAAAGTGTTTTTCCTTGTTCTGGAATAGTTTAACATTTTCAAAATCTATCTTATTAGCTTTCTTGCTAAGACTTAGATGTTACGTTTGATACCACTTATGCCTGTTTGGTTAATATGAAGCTACAGCAACAAAACAGTTAGCTTAGCTTAGCATAAAGACTAGGGGGAAAAGATAGCTTGACTAGTTCACCACATAATCCCTTGTAAAACAACAACACATTGTCATTGTATCAACATTTGAGTAAAATAAATAAAATATGACCTGTTATTCATTAAGCTTTACAGGTGATTAGCCAAAGTAATGCTAGCTGTTGCCACCTGCTTCTTCCATTTGTTCCGAGCTAAGCTAACCCTCTTGTAGCTTTAAGTTCATATTTCGTGCACAAACGAGTGGCATTGAACTCACTCTTGGCAAACTATTTCAGGTTCACTTAAAGGTCACCTTATATGCAAAATCCACTTTCTCATGTCTTTTATACATTAACATGTGTCCCCTCTGTCTTAAGAGATTCTGAAAGTTTCAGGAAAAAAGATTCTCTCTCTTTTTCACAATTGTATTGTTACCAGAATGAAACATGGCTTTGAAACAGACTAAGACTTTTTACAAGACCTAGTTGACATTTCTGTGGTCAGGGTGGTCTTTGTCATATGTGACAGCAATAACTGATTAAGGGCCACAAAGCCACCATCACACAGGCTTGCCAAGTGTTGACCTACCTTCACGGTGCAGTCTTCTGAGGCACTTGCGATGATGTTGTCGTCATGGGGAGACCACTGGATGTCCAGCACCGGGGCTAAATGTCCACACACTGTAGGACTGGACTGATCGATTCGGCCTGCCTGTGGGAGAAATCAAAAAGTTAAGATCTGAGACAGTTAGCTAGAGAAACTTTAACATATTACAGGAGGATAACCTTTGTCCACCAATTGCCTTTGCACTGTGAAAGCGCTGTATGTGCATTCCAGGACTAAGCATCAAAGACTTGCTGACATTTTGCTTTTAGTAGCAGAATGGAAAATAGGAAACAAGATACAGGCGTTTCAAATGTATTGATCGACTGTTTTTTATAATGCTGAATGTAATGCAACCTTGCTGATGGGAACAACGAGGAAGGCCCCTCCTCCGCCGGATTCGATGATAACGGCGATGAATTTGGGGTTGACCGCACAGAGGGAGGTGTCCCACGTCACTCGGGACACTCTGATATCGTCGATGCAGTGCTCAGCTTTCCACGCTTGGGCGAAGACATGGCGGAACTTGCTCTGCCGGACCACACCTCGTCGGAAAGACATGTCTCTGTGGAGAAAATTAAAACCCCCATCATAAGTGAATAATGTGGCACATTAAGATGAAAACCGTGGTACCTAATCTTCTTTAAACTGTTGGTTGAACAAATCAAGTTATTTTATGATGTCAACTATGGCAATTGGAAATGAACTACCTGTGCCAAGGTTAAACACATAAGCTGTGTTGACTTTGTAATACATTCTTTTGATAGCTAACATTTTAATGCCTTATATGCACATTTTCAGGCACTGCTGCAGGTTTCAACAATGTGCCACATTAATGGGATGAAACCTTATTTTATTTTAATTATGGCTTCACCTAGAACCACACAATACTTACTGTAAACATCAAGGATGCCTGAAGACGAGTTAAATATTAACATTTGAAGCAAAAAAGCTAGAAACAAGAAAAGATAACCTTAACTTGGAGCATTTATTGACTTATTACTGCTATTCTGAACATTACATTTGAATGTGTTATTGATATGTTTCACTTTAAGTTTTGTATATTTGTAAGATGATTTACTGTTATACTTTTGGTGTAGATCAATAGATATGTATTGTTGTCCCATATGTTAGGAGCTTAAGTAAAAATATAACTATATAAACCTCTTTAATTATGGCTTTAGTCATTTAAATTCCTCAAAAGTGTAACAAATTAACTTTGTTAAAGCTATCGTTATCTGTCCAGCTAATTCAGATTATTGAACACTCAGATAAGTTATTCAGGGTATCCACACCTCTTTATTTTGTCAGTTAGAAATAATAGGGGGTGTCAAAACACCAGGCAAATTATTTTATGATAGGAGCCAGTTCTGAAAAAGTACAGTCAGGCTCCATTGGATAAAAGGGCATGATCCGCGTGAAACCAAAACAAGCTGAGGGGTTGGGCAGTCCGAGCTGCTGGGATCCAGTAACTCCATCTGCCATGTACCTAATGTTTCACAGTTGTCAAAGCAAATGGTCTTAAAGCAGGTATGTAGGCTGTCGTCCATTATTCCCCACTAGCTTTAGCGGCGATAAAACTGCTTCACATCAATGCAGCTCGTGCAGTAGACCCCACGACACTACTATTAGTAACGGTTGTGTTAATTCCCTGCTGTACCGTTACAAATTATCCAGTATTTAACATCGTTTATATTGGGGTTTCTATTGTTGTCTCCACACAACGCGAAAACATGTAGCCAAGAGTAACTACAGGCAACAAAGGACGTACAGCAATTAATACCAGACATTTCAAGACATTTTTCTCGAACACAATAGCATACCTGGCTTTCGACCTGTCCTAATGGGGAAAAAAAGATCACCAAAGATTCGGGCGTGACAGGATGAGGCCAATAAAATAATCCTCCACCAGCAGCAGTAACTTAATCCTCTCCCGTGTCCAGGCAGGCTTTCACGTCGATTGCGCAGACCTAAAACAAAATACGTCCACTAGTAGTACATTCGCATTCTTATTGTTACCGCTGTCGCAGCTATTCTCATGTTGGTTTGTCATTAACTGCGCATGTCTGGTGTAGTAAAAGCCTAACCGGATAGCGCATGTCCCGGGCTAATATGTAGCTAATGTAAATGGTGCACAGCGACGAGGAACGCAGACAAGCTGATGGTGATGCTGTGGGAAGCGATGCAGACGGTGTTCCCCCTTTACAAACGATTTTGGATTCAGCAGAAAGGCAGAATCCCGTACACTTCCGCTCGATATATCAAAGACACGCAGAGAGTCAAGAGCGATATCTTCCGCCTAAATCCAGATTGGCACTGACCGGATGTATACGAAGTGGTGTACGCACTTGGGAAAACTGTTTAAACTGGAGAATGTTAAATATTTTACAGTTTAATGTATAAATGTTCAAACTTAATGAATCATTAATATGCCTGTGTCCAGTCTAACCATTCGGCGCGTGCGTGGGGAAGAAAGCCCCTGTTTTTTAATGAATAAACCGGTTTTGGAAGACTTTTGTAAAGTTCTGATCGTGGATGTTAAACTGAAAAACAAATGTTTTAAAACAAGCTTCCGTATTGACAGGAGTGTTTAAAATGGAAAGAAATGTAGGGACATTAAGGGACAACATGCAACAAAGGGCACTTTGGCCCGGACACCGAAGTTAACCCTTTTTTATTTATTTAATAAGTTACTAAAACACATCCCAACAAATATTAAGAAATAAAATAAAAGTAGAGTTAGGCTGCATAAATATTGTATTTATTATCCCCAAACTGTTCCCCAAAATGTTCTGTATCTTGGGCCAAATTAACTAAAATAAAAATTGAAAATTGTAACAAAGTCATTGACACAAACTCTTTTACTACATCAAACACTAACAATGGTATTTTATGTTTTTGTATTACTTTATAGCAGGGGTGGGGAACCTTTTTCCTCTCAAGGGCCATTTCAATTTTTACAACATCCTCCGAGGGCCATACAAATTATTGAACTCAACCTCTGCTTAAAAATACTAAAATCACAGCCCATTAATTTCGCCTTTCTTTCATGCTGTGCAAAGAAAAAGCAACCTCTTAATCCAGATATTTGACCATGACTCGCGCATGCATGCACGTGCACGGTGTGGCATGACCACCCAAACAGAAAGATATGGACACAAGATATTCGCAAATGTATTTAGTTTCCTATCCATGTGAACATGATTTAAGTGGGGGAAGATTTTTTTACATGTTGAAGTTAAAAGCATCAATCTGGTGCACTTTGAGAGCAACATTAAGAGATCTATGGATACATCTCTCAACATCCATATGAAACAGAACTGTAAGCAGATTTAATTTTTCTTTATGGATATTTTACAAATCACTCCCCTTTTAAACTATATTTTTGTTTATTAATAACAGCTTTATTCTACTGTCATATAGTATTTTGCAATTTTTGAAGTGCCGGAGCGGTGTTCCGGTGTTCTCCTTCAGCACTACACCCCTGTCAGACGAGACATACAGTACACAGCGTGATACCACTGCAAGTGAGGTTTAGTATTTAAATGAATGTAAAATACAAACAGGTGTCAGGTTACAGTCAAGGGCGAGACTTTGTTTTGGCCACTGAAGACAGAGGACGCCAGAAGGTAAAAAGAAACGGAAACCTCGAACCTAGTTATGTTAGACCTAAATATTATCCTGGTCATGGTCGTGCCATAAACAGGCAGCTTATTTAGCCAGATATGTCAATGTTAAATTCACAGCACATCCGCTATCTGAAAACCAACTAGCCTATAACAACATACCTTGATGGGACAGGTTAACAATTAATAAGACAATTTTACAAGCGTTTACAGCAACAACATGTATAAAATGATGTACTTACTTTCGTGATGTTGCTGGGAAGAAGTGATTTTCTCGTTCGCCGGTAACCAGTTGCGGCTCCAGAGTATTTGTGTTGGGTAATATATGGTAGGGCTAACCCATACAGTGGTGGGGCTCAAATCAGTATTTGCAATGTAATTACATACACGCAGGAGTGGACTGGCCATCTGGCATACCGGGCATCGTCCCGGTGGGCCGTTGACCCAATGTGGGCCGGTCCGCAATGTTTTTTTTTTCTTTTCGTTTTTTTCCCTCTAAATTCCCTCCAATTGGGCCGGCCAATTGGCTACACAAGACTAGCAGTGTGTTGCCAGCATCGACACATATTATTGGTCTATTGTTTGTCATTGTCAATCAATCATGGGCTGACAGGCTCAGAGAGCCCTGACAGTGCTGTCAATTACAACACAAACCAGGGTGGGGCGGGACCTCATGGCATGGGTGGGAGTCGCGGGACGGGCTGCTGCTGAGCTGAAAATGGATAAGCAGAAGAAATGCCCGGGTGGCGCTGAAAAACTGCGACTTAAAAAGCTGAAGTCTCTGGAGGTGGAGGCTGCTAAATATTCTAAATTGACGGACCTATTTGGTGCCGGGGTCACCACCCCAGCAGGTGCTGCTGCGCCGGGAGACGAGCGAGTGGAGGCATACATGGTAAGTAACGTTAGCTTGGGGCTGGCTAGGCTACATTTTTGAGACATGTCCAAAAAAAAAGGAGAAAACGTTTTTACATTGAATGTGATGTGACCTAATGAACTGCATAGTCCTACTTGTGACAACATATTAGCCCAGAGTTGAAGGGCTGTGAATGTTGGTAGTTGTGGTTGATTTTGTTTAAATATGCCGAATTGTGATATTATGGGTTTTTATTGTTCAGATGATTTAGCTAGGCTAGCTAAGAGCTGCTAACGTCAGCGGTTTCTTGTACCCATAGCAACAGTAAACGTTCACATGGACCAACGAGCTGTAAGTAGAGATGAAGCTGCAGAATAAAGCTGTATTGTAAATACAGATGAGATACTTTGAATTTTAGCACAAAATATAAGTAAACCTATAGGAAATAATTAGATTAATTTGCAATATTTGCCATTGAATTTATTGTAATCTTTCAATTCATTTATTGTTTATTGAGGTGATAACTATTTCATAATTTGTGTGTAACTTTAATTTCTGTGTAAATCTGTTACTTTTACTGTAGTTTTCAAATGGCTGTGTATAGTGCTGTCTTGAGCATTTTCAGGTATTGTCACAAAGATCTGACTTTTTTGCATTGGAAAACACTAGTTAGTGTCATAATGAAAACATGGCAAAGCCACTAGTGTTGTTACGCTCGCGAACGTTTCGTTCAATATGAACTAATCTTTTATCTTGTACATTATTCTGTGGTTTTGAGTTATTTCCCCATCCAATGATAAATGCTTTCCCTATATCCAGCCCAGACAGGTTCACGGCAAGTCCAGCTGGTCAGTTCAGGGAGAGAGCCAGACCAATTCAGGCAGCCCAAAGACTGCACCACCTGAGAGGGAAAAGGCTGTAGAGAGTGAGGAGTATGTCAGCCCAAAGACAGGATCACCTGAGAGGGAAAATGCTGGAGAGAGTGAGGAGTTCATCAGCCCAAAGACAGGATCACCTGAGAGGGAAACAGCTGTTGAGAGCTATGAGTGTGCCAGTCAACGAACTGATTTTTTTTCACAACCTGATCAGAGAAATCTCCAGTCATTTTTAAATTACCATCCTCAGCAAAAAAGTAGCAATCCAGTGGTGCAGAAAGTGTTCTGTAGCAGAGACGGCACCAGTAGAAGGTGGCTGACGTACTGTCCAGAGCGTCACATGCTGTATTGTTTCATCTGCATGGCATTCGGTAAGAGAACTGATAGCAGTCTGTTCATCAGTGGAATGTCAGATTGGAGGCATATACACCAGCGCACAGAGGAACATGAGAGAAGCAGTGGACACAGAAACTGTGCTGAAGCTTACCTCTTGAAATCTGCCAGTACTGATATCAGCAGTGTGTTTGGTGGCAGTCAGATGTCGGCGCACAGAGAGCAGGTCAGAAAGAGACGGCAGGTTTTGGAGCGCATCATAGATGTCATCAAGGTTCTTGGGAAGAGGGGGCTTGCATACAGGAGGTCAGAAAATGAGGCAGCATATACTCTGGAAGACCACACAGTTGATCATGGTAATTTCTTGGAACTCATACTTCAACTGGGGAAGTATGATTTCTGTTTAAAAGAGCTGCATTGACAGCTGCATTGAGAACAGCAAAAAGTTGCATTTGTCTGGTGGCACGAGAGGCAGAGGCTCCCTTGTAACTTTACTCTCCAAAACCACAGTCAACTCATTGATAGATGCAATTCACCATCTGATTCAAGAAAACATCTCCAGTGATATCAAGAAAGCAGGAATGTTTTCAGTGCAGCTGGACACAACACATGACATCACCTCTCAGGATCAATGCTCTATAATTATGAGGTGTGTTACTGATGTTGTTCATGAGAGGCTTGTTGCAGTGCTGAAGTGCAGTTCATCCACTGGACAGGCCTTGGTCAACATGCTGTCAGAAGTTCTGGACAAAATGGGCCTCAGCAAGACCATGTGCATTGGAAATGCGACTGATGGGGCATCAAACATGCAAGGCCAATACAAAGGATACTCCTCACTATTGTCTGCACAATCTCCAAACCAGGTGCATGTATGGTGCTACGCACATGTACTAAATCTGGTGCTTGCAAACACAACCCAGATTGTTATTGAGAGTGGGTCCCTGTTTGCGCTCCTCAATGGCATTGCGGTATTCATCAAAGAGTCATATAAAAGGATGAATGTGTGGGAAGAGTCAGGCCGAAACAAGAGACGTAGACGCCTTGCTCCTATTTGCGAGACACGCTGGTGGGCCAAGCATGAGGCCCTGAAGAAGGTGTTTGGCTCCTTTGGAAAACCGGAAGATGGTCTGTACGTTGATGTGCTGTTGACATTATCAGCTATACAGAAACAGGCAACAGTGAAACCATGTATCCGTGTCATGGCCAGAGGATATGCAGAGTCATTGCTCAAGTATGAGACGATCTTGACGGCTCAAATCTTCCTCCGCATATTTGAACATACCTCTCCATTGTCTAAATACCTTCAGACGGCAGGATTGGACATCCTCTCTGCTCACAGAATGGTGGCATCGACACAGGATACGCTGAAAAGCTTGGGAAGAGATTTTGAATCTGTAAAAAAAGCAGCAGACACATTTGTCAACTGGACAAACACAGAAATCTAAGAGAGAGATGACACGGACATAGAAGTGGAGGCCACACTGCCACAAAAGTCGAGGAGGATGAAAAAAGTCTTGCCTGGAGAGATGGCTCAGGATGAGACCCTGGATGATGCAGAAAAATCCTATGAGGTGAATGTGCATAACCGGATCATGGACACAGCAATTGAAGCCATTCATAGGCGCTTTTTAACACACGGCAATCTATATGCTGACTTGGCATGTCTGGATCCCAGAAACTTCCCTCAGCTCTGCACCAGTGCTTTTCCCCAGTCTGCCCTTCAAGACTTAAGCAAGTGCTTGCAAGGATTTGACAGCAGAGCAACCAAGGAAAATATGCAGGCCGAGTTGAAAAGCTTTGCACTCCAGTGGAACAGGCTGAAGGCATCCCCATTGGCAGAGTACAAAGCAAGAACAGTAGAAGATGGATCAGGTGGTGAGGAGGACAACACAGAAGAGGTTGAGATAACTCCCATAAACTGTTGCTCCTGCAAAGAATGCCCTCTGTGCTGCTACCAGATACTTCGCCGTTTCAACATGCTAACAGATGCATACCCTGTCCTAGGCCTTGCTTATAAATACCTGCTTACATTATCCCTCACACAGGTGGCTTGTGAGCACACATTTTCAATTTTGAAGTTTATTAAAAACAGACTCAGAAGCACCCTCTCATCTGATAAATTGGAGGCATTTATGTTGATGGCCACAGAGAAAGACATCCTCATGTCCTTGGACTCTGACTCTGTGATAGACAGACGAGAAGAGTGAGCTGCTTAAAAAGCTGCTCCACTGATAAGGCGAGAAATATTTAATATTATTGTTATTATCACACATCACACATTATGGATGTAGTAATTCATTATTTGTCATTTTAATGATGCTTTTCAGAAGTTGTATTGTGCTTATGTGTTGATCCTTAATGGTGTGATCATGTACACTAAATTATCAATTATTCTCCATTACAGGTTGTTCTGATATATTTGAGGAGTCGTTCTCCCTCTGTTCTATATGTGGACTTGTTCTCTCATTTGGGACCACTGTTAGAATTTGGTAAGTTTATCATGTATTTTTTTATGTTGTATAAATTCATACTTCATAATTTAAAAAAAGTTTTGAAAGAAACGCACATCCCAAAAGTGTTCAACTCTAGGTGCAGGACAGAGGAAAACATTTTATTTATTTTTCAGACTTAATAATGTATCCAATTCCCTCTCAGGTTGACCACTTGACATGTGAGAGCTTGAGGAGTTGTTCCCCCTCCGTCCATGTTCGAGGACTTGCTCTCTCTCTGCGTCCACTCTCTACCTTCACTGGACCAAAGTTTGGCTGTTGAGTCTCCTCTAGTATGGTGAGTTTATAATTTTTTATGTTTTATGAAATCATACTTAATTTGTGATGATTAGAGACTTAATAATGTATCCGATTCCCTCTCAGGTTGACCACTTGACATGTGAGAGCTTGAGGAGTTATTCCCCCTCCGTCCATTTTCAAGGATTTGCTCCCTTACTGCCTCCACTTCACCACTTTTTGAGAAGTCTATGATTTGTTGAGTATGTCATGTGTCTTATAATGTTATATGAATTCATACTTGATTTGTGATGATGAGAGACTTAATAATGTTTCCATGTCTCTTTTAGGTGGACCACCCTATATATGAGAGCCAAAGGAGTTTTTTTCCCTCTGTCCCCTTTTGAGGACCTGCTTTGTCTCCTCCATCATTCACTGGGCCACTTTTAGGCTCCTGAGCTTATTTCATGTGGTGAGAGGAATGCAATATGTGAATGTTTAAAGGTTATGTTTAAAGGTTTATGTGAAGAAACATACTATATGTGTGATAAAATGACAATTGGTAATTCATAAATGTCTCTTTATATTCTCTGCTACCATTATCTCCTGTCAAACAGGTTTTCCTGACCTGCTAGAAGTTCTTCTTGATGCTTGAGTCATAGATCATATCTGAGAGCTTCGTCTTGACTTTGTGAGTTTATTATGCAACTTGTTTTGTCTCAGATTGAAACAAAAGGTTTGATTATGATTATGTCCTGGCTGAAGATTTTCATAATGATGGTTTTAATTTCAAACATCTGCATATCTTTTAAGTTCAATTAACAGTTATGCAGGTAGGCCTTAGGGCTCTTTTGAGACTTAAGTCATCCTTCATGACAGATACATTTGTTCACTAAGTGTCACTACGTCACAAAAAGGCTACATGGCTACATATATTTGTCAGTACACAGATACTGAGTACAAGTTCTGTCTGCTGTTTCTTGCAGGTCATGAATTTGGTGAGGAGTGGAGCTGGCTGGCTGTGGACGGGAAAGTATAGAGCAATACATACTTGTGCACATACACGTATATGAGAATGCATATCTATTCAGACCTGTAACCCATGTCTTAGACTTTTCACACAGCTACAGTATATATATATATATTTTTTTTTTTCCAATTCTCTATTTATGGTTTCATAATGAGTGAGTGAGTTTCAGCTCTAATGCTGCTACTGTCTGTAATATGTTTCTATTTAGATTATTTGTCAGGATATTTTTTTGTTATTATTGTCCGAGTCTGGTTTTAACTAATACTGGGCTTACACCAAAAGATTTTCAAAGTCACAGACTAAAAACTGAAAGGGTAGCATAAGGGTTCTTCCCGTTAGTCTCGTCCCACCTCTAGTCATGACATAACTTCTGTTGTGATTTGACACTATAATGAATAAAGATTGATTGATATAGCTGTCAATTTTAGTCCTTGAGTTCATAGTTAAGTGCTTTATTTGTTAACTGCTATCAAGGAATATGACTCTCCTTTGTAGTATGCATGAGAGAAGATGCCGCAAGTTTAGTGGACCTCTATGTAGTGTCCGCTGATAATGTAGTGGGCTGGTCTGGACAGAAAATGCCAGGGCTGAATTTTTGTCCCAGTCCACCCCTGCATACACGCTATATCGACCCCCTTGACAGTGAAAAGCCACGCGTGAGGTTTAGATTATTTCCCTGTCTCAGTCCGAATGGAACTGTATGAAATAAAAAGGCACATTTTACACGTCTTGTAGTAAATAAAAAGGGAGACCTGGAGCCAATCCTGCAATTTCCCCACAGATGAAAGAGTTGACATGCTGAAAACCCAACCCCTGCAGGGGGTCTGGGGGGATCCTCCCCCAGGAGATTTTTTGAAATACTAACATAAAATACACATTCTGGTACTCTCTTGAGAAGAACAATAAATAAATCTATTACTACAAGAGATGTTTAAAGAAATGAATGCCATTTTAGTTTTTTGTTACTTTGTTCTGAAAGCTGAACCTGCTGCTCCTCACAGAGAGAAGAGGGAAGGCTGTGTGAATTACTTTACATTGTGGATAAGGGTGGATAGCCCCCCATTGTTCTGTGTGTCAAAATGAAAGACAGCCTATCAATCATCAAACCGTGGGGTCTTATTTCATTACGTGTTGATTTCTATCAACACGTAATGTTGTATCGATGTATATAGAGATTTACTACAGCAAAAGTATTCTCCGTCGAGACTTCCTACAACAACACCACGCCGTTATCTTGATTCTGATTGGCCAGAAGACATTATCAAAGATGTTCTATTGAGAAGACGATCACTACGTGACAAAAGTTTTCAAAACCGTTTCCACTCTTCGGTATTTCCAGACAAGTGGCTACTGAAATCAATCTTACTAACTGCTGTCGGTGCAATTTACTCCGCGCGAGTTGGCGGACTTTATTTTGCTTACTTTAACATCATTTTTCATGGCGGGGCTAAGGTGGGGCTAAGCCATTTCTTGGTATGGCTGTAGCCTACCCCAGCCATACCCTGGCGCCGCCACTGCCGGTAACCGCTGAGTCGCCAGGTGTACGGAGACGCTGTGGTCAATTCGTGGTTGCTGACCGGCCAATTCTTTGTAGCGATACGAGCGCTGATTGGCCATAGCTGTCAATTATTGGTAGAATCTTGGTAGCATACGGGAACGTGATTGGTTATCACTACCAAGAGTGAGATTTAGCCATGGATTTAGCGCATTGATAACCATCAATTAGCCGAAATACGTCCTGCTAGCGTGGTTTCGAATCCCACTCAATCCCTTGTATATCAGAACATGTAAAGGTGGAGCTTATTTATTATTTTACCATACTTTTGGGTAGGTTGTGATGTGAATAAAATCAATGGATCATTTAACTACCAAGAATGAGCTCGACTCACAGATGTAGGGCCGGTTTGAGGACATAGCGCGTTAGCCTATGTTTGGTAACCGTGAAGTAGCCGAAATACTCCCTGCGAACCGGTTTCGAATCCCGCTCAATCCCAATGTAAAGGTGGAGCTTATTTATTATTTTACCCCACTTTTGGGTAGGTTGTGTATAAAATCAATGAATTCATTGTCTGTTTATATTATTGTACTTTGTAACATAATCTAAATCTTCAAAGTAACTCATGTTATCAAATCAATGAGGTTCAGAGTCAAATCTTTGCCTCTGAAATGTAGTGAAGTATTAAGGAGCATGCAAGTCAGTACATCATTGCACAGTACTTATATAGACAGGGGTGCACATAAGTGGTACGCAGGTACGCATGCGCGGCAACAATCTGAAATGCGTACCGTCACTTGTGTCACAAAGCGCATTTGCGTACCGATGTATATGTGAAGCTTTTCCAGAAGGCGGTTAGATCATCGGACGACGGAGTTGGTCTCCGTGTGCACAGACAGGGCTGCTGTTAACGTCGGCCTGTACAGCAGCACTGCGCTAAACAGCTGATCACAACGTTCACACGCTCTGTGGTCACGAAGCTCTGCACTCTACTACTACCCCCCGAAATGATGGCGTCTGTCTTTTTGACATATTTTTTTTTGCCTGATCCAGATTGCTCCCTCTCCTCTTTTCTTTCCCTGTACTGCTGTGTGGTGTACGGCACGTTACTCTGCACCTGTTAGCGCCTGAGTAGCTGATGGCAATGGCATGTTGAGAAGCATCATCTGAGAGCTTCCAGGCACAACCTGTGAGGGTCCAGGCACTTGAGGAAGCTTCACAGATGGTACCATGTATGGTGTTAAGAAGGGTGGAGTCGGTGCAAGGAAGGGAAGAGCATAGTATGGAGGTGGTGGTGGGACCTGTGAGATGGCCACTGGTTGTGATCTCTTCTGGAGCTTTGCCTCACCAGCAGTGTTTGGTGGTAGAACAAAGGTGTGAGGCTCAACCAAACTGCCAGGATACAGAGATCTCCCTTTCTGCATTGCCACAAGAAGCTTCTCAGGTCCTGCCATGGGAGCGTCAGGAGCGGGGATACCCTGCTTCAGGATCTGCTGTTCCTGAGACCTGCGACGCCTGCTGAACCTGCGGAAACATGAAACAATCAATATTAATGAACAAAAGGGAATATTTGAAAACGAAAAAAAGTTGGGATTATTAATGAACAAAAGGGAATATTTGAAAACGAAAAAAAGTTGGGATTATTTTGAACAGTAAATCGTTTTATTGGGTAAGTATTACAAAGTAAGTATACATGTTTTGCAGTATATGCAGTATGCTTATTTACTCACCATTGTGTGACAGTTGCAAACATTCACTTCTGGGAGCTGGATGGTGGTCTCAGGTGATCACGCACTCTCGGATGTGCTTATAAGCACGTATCACCATTTTGAACCGTGAGACCCTCACTCCTTTGCAGCGCACAGTGTTTTTGTAGAGGTCACAGAGCCTTGTGAAGATGGCCTCCACCACTCTGTTGCAGTCTGGCCACTGTGCCAAAAAGAAAGGTAAATTGGTCCTTACATCGACTGAGGTGGATTGTTGTGAGGACTGGGCGCTGGTGGATGGAGGTGACACTGTCGATGTAGGGACCACAGACAGTGAGGACAGGGTGCTAGTGGATGGAGATGGAGATACAGAGAATGATGCTTTTGATGAGGCAGCAGGTAACCTTTGAAGGTGGAATGTGGGGACAGTGAAGTCCTGAAACTCCTGAGGTTCAGCATGACCTTCATGAACCTCCATTGCCACCTCGCAGCTCTCTGACTCTTGTATGGCCAGCTTGTAGTCCTGCAGAACTTGACCAGTTTGCTGATAAATGTACTCCACTCACATCAGTTCCTCTTTAAAATCAAATCAAAAATAAAATTTGATAATACACCATCATATATATAATATCATTTTAAATATAAATGACTTAATCTAATTACTCTTGGTATTTAGATGATATGTTATTTGCATATCAATCAGAAAAACATAATGCAAGTGATAAAATTGTATATATTAGTATTCTACAAGCAAATACAATATGTATCTAGTCTACCAGTGTACTTTCGTGGCCCAACATAAGGGATGATCTTCTTGCCTAGAACCTCCTCTGCCAGAGTATTCACAGCATGGCGAAGAAGATGATTGTAGCCGTGTGGATGCTGCTGCTCATCCCTTGTTGCTGCCACAGCCCGGTCCTCATTCCAGCGGGCCAGTCCATCCAAAAGATAGGCTTGGAAAAAGGTGTCACTTGCCAGAGTACCTGTAAAGTAAATTTTGAAATGTATCATGTTTTTATTTCAGATAATTTCAACATTTGTATAGATAAAAACACAGCTGTTATTTATTCCGATCCAATGGTGATTAATCTAACCATGAGAAAAGGAAAACACATATTTACCTGGGATGAACCGGTTCAGGTGCAGGTGAAATGACTCCAGTGAAGTAGAGCCTCTGGCACAGCGGTTTGTTGGCAGGTGGTGCCCTCCCTTCACACTGGAGCCAGTTTGTGCGTAGAGCTGCACACCTGGAGGATCCTGGATGCATGGCCACATGCTTCCACTGGGACTTGATGATTTCACTCATCCGTGCCGAGTTGATGAGTGGCACTCCCAGAGAGTCCCGACCAGCATCTCCATCAAAGGCCTGGATGAGCCTATGAATCTGAGCCTGGGTCTCCTTGGTGCCGCGGGTGATTCTCCGGCAATGCAGAGCAATGAGAAATATTTAATTTATAATAAATATTTAATAAACAAGCTGTAAAAGATTACATATTGATTCAAAGAAAAACTGATGACTACATACAATACAAATTAAAGATGAACAAAAACAAGTACAAAAGCAGATTATGCATTTAAATGTAATCAATCAATCGAAATGTATAAATAGCCTATATTTTTTATGAAAAACTCGACCTTCATACTAACTATTTAATAATTTCCTCTCAATTATAGTGGAAACAGGCCTGCCTACTCAAGTACAAGTATTTCATAATAAAAGTGTTAACTGCATTGTAACTTCCCTTCACTGTCCACCCCGGACTTTCATTGTTTACAAGTGAGGTTTAGTATTTAAATTAATGGTGAAATAAAAACAGGTGTCCGGTTACAGTCAAGGGCAAGATTTGTTTTGCTCTTGATTTATTTGTATATCATGCTGTTAAAGCTCGCAAGATTAAATTAATATAAGAAATAATAATAATAATAATAATAATAATAATAATAATAATAATAAATAAGACTAAATTCACTTTTAAAACACGTCGGTCGCTGCCGAAAAAAAAGACAATAAAAGAAGCCTCGCCCGCTCCCGTCCGAGATTCTCTCTAGCTCATAGTTATAATTTATGTTAGTCCTTAACTTAAGCTGGTTAATGTCATAAACAGGCATGTTATTTAGCCAGATATGTCAACATTAAATTCACGATACATGTACATAATAATCCGCTCCCGGTAAACATCACATACATGGAACGGTTACGGGACATGTCCCGTTCGCTAGTCATTAGTAAAATGTCCCTTTGCAACATGTTGTTTAGTTAAAAATATATCTATACATCTAATATGATAGTTTATAAGCATTGACAACATAGTTAAAGGATGATGTACTTACTTTCGTGAAAAGTGAATCTCTCACTCGCGGCGTCCGCAGAGTATAGCCCGCCTACGGAGACGCTGATTGGTCAATTCTTGGTTGCTGGGGCAATTCTTGGTAGCAATACGGGCGCTAATTGGCCAGAGCTCTCAATTCTTGGAAGAATCTTGGTGGCAGACGTGAACGTGATTGGCTGTCGTTACCAAGAATGAGCTCGACTCACAGGCTCACAGGGAGCGGTTAGGATTTCTTTGGCTGGAATTTGGCCTTATACTGCAGAATCGGTTGTGCACGGTCTTTGAGCGCCCCCTAGTGGTCAACATTTCACACGGTGGAACCTGTTCTGCACGGTCTTCTAGCGTCTCCTAGTGGTCAATATTTCATACTGCAGGTTCATAAAGTCCATTTAACAATAGATATTGCTAATTCAAGGTGAGATGTGGTACAATGTCATCGGTGTTAATATAAAAATACTAATATACAGTATTATCACAAGGGTAATTGAAATACTATAATGGATATTTTGTGCAACAGGTGGCTCCGTGGCGCAATGGATAGCGCATTGGACTTCTAGGTTGCAATGTAGTAATTCAAAGGTTGTGGGTTCGAGTCCCACCGGAGTCGAATTTTTGTTTGAGCACTTTATTTGTCACATGGTATCGGACTCGCCCTCATTTAATAATAATCACAAATTCACACTTCTCAGTGTAGTCTGTTACATTTTTTTTCATTTTTCAGGGTATGGTAACGTTAGTTAGCCGGCAACCAACCTCCACTTTAACATCAATAACATATACTACTATCTGTTCTAAATAGCTTAGTACATTTTAATTGTTATTTAATGTCAATTTATTTGACACTTGTGGCTAAGGTTACTTTTAAAACTAAACTCTATGATACATCCGTGATAAACGTAGCTAAGCTAGCTGGTTAGTAGTTAATATTCAACTGTTTGTCAATTTCGCACGAAACAATCAAGTTGGTTTCCGATTGTATATTTCAAAATTAAACACAATTAAAGGAGTAAAATAATAGTAATCTAACTAACTAATGGATTAATAAATATAGTGATAATCCACTATCAACAAAACAAGAAAACCCATGTCATTACGGATTAATATAAATATACAGTACAACATGTATTTAAATGGCCTTTGATAGAGATTAACACTTAATAGTATGACTTGTTTTTATGTGGCAAATACTGACACACTGTACTATTACTTTGAAGGCAAAAAGTCATTTTTCGTCCCGTCTACCGTCCAGATTGCAGCCAATCGGGACAACAGCCTAGCTGTTTCTAGACGAGAACAAATTGTGTTGCACCGGGTGTAACCAGCGAGCTAACGTTAGGCTAGTTAGATGTAGCTTGCTAGCTTTAGGTTATTGTCGGTGTACGTAGCTGTAGAATGAACACAATACACCACATTGTTGAGGGACTCTAACGAAACTCGCTGGTGTCACTTTATTTCATCAACACACTGCTGTTGTCGTCGACGTCTTCTGTTTAGTTGTCTTGATAATTTGCTTTCCCGTGACAGTCGGTTAGCTAGTTAGCCTCTTCAGCTAGCTAAGTACAGTAGCGTATGGGTGTCAAAGTTAGCTGTGACTTCACTTGGTGTCTGGTTGCCTGATCTCACATTTCGGACACGTCAAGGTAAACACTTAGCAATCGGCGAGTTTAAAAACTAGCTCGTAAGCTAACGATTGTTTTGCCACGTATCATGTGTTTTCCGTATATGACATATGCACTGGTCAGATGGTTAACTTCAAGCAAACATGTCGAATTTCTTTACTTTCGCTCCCTTTCTTGCAATGAGCTGTTATTACGGTGACTCCCACTAGCCTTTCTGGAGCTAACTAGCTTTAATGTCAAACTCAACAATATGTCAAAGTTTTATGCAATGTATGCTGTTATCATCTTGTTTTCTTGTGTTGTTATAATTGAACCTCCTTCACATATACCTGAAAAGAAAATGTAAGCGTCGTTTTTAAGTCATGGTATCTGTGACAGTTGATAATATTAAGTTCATAGTCATTTTAGAAAACATAATCAAACTGAGTTGTTATAGTCACATTCAGTCTTTCTTTTATGTACATAGTTTTGTTTGAAACTTGTTTTAGAAGTTAGTCTTTTGATCCCCACTGTTGAACTTTGACCTGTCACTCCACATTGAAAGATCAATATCAACCACCATTATTAAATCATATAGTCTAGTACAACGCTATAAGTGGTTTAGTACTGAACTAAGGCTTTGACTAACCCACATTTCATTGTTTTTTTCTGCTGATTATTCACCCATATAATGTTTTAGGCCTCCTAATGTATTGCAACTTCACAATGCCCAAGATCAACAGTAAATATGCTCACTAAGGAAGCTTTAGGCCGTGACTAGGTGGCAGTTCAGCCTTTGAGGATGATTAAAATGATTAATAAAACAATCGCTGATTCATTCTTCGGCGACATACTAACTGTTTAATAATTTCAGCCTTACAGGGGAGCATAATCCTTGTCAAGTTAATATGTTGAACTTTTATTTTTCTTTAAAAGGTTCCTCAAATCCGTCTCCTGATTTTGGGGGCTATGATGTCGGAGCCGAAGACCCCCGTTCCCACTCCTGCTGGCGACACATACAAAGGATGGGTGTTCAAGTGGACAAATTACATCAAGGGTTATCAGCGGAGGTGGTTTGTCCTGAGTAATGGGCTGCTGTCCTACTACAGGTACACTTTCCTGTGAAACAGAAACATAGGAGGAAAGATAAAGCCTTTATTAGTTCACTAAATAAACATCTTGACCTTCGGCTGCAACTACTGTTTAATTACACTCTACTATCTGTACAATCCAAAGGGTACAACCAATCTTACATCCTCCATATATATTCCTGTTATTTTACCAAATGCTTTCAGATTAAAGCCTAGGTTAATGATTCCAAACAGTACATACATCATTTTTACCACCCCATTATTTAAAATGGACATCTCTGATTATTAGGACCCAGGCAGAGATGGGCCACACGTGTCGAGGCACAATCAACCTGGCGACGGCAACCATCACCGTGGATGACGCCTGCAACTTTGTCATCTCCAATGGCGGAGCGCAGACGTATCACCTGAAGGCCAGCTGTGAAGTGGAACGCCAGCGCTGGATCACTGCCCTGGAACTGGCCAAAGCCAAGGCGGCCCGCATGCAGGCTGAGTCAGGTAAAACAAACACACAGGCAGATGGGGGGAAAAAAAGATATTAATCAGTGCACTGTAAACCGGATTGTCTGCAACAAGATAGGCAGATAAGGCTCTATGAATTCCCCTTTCAGCTGAAGGTTCCTTCCTACATAAGATTTTCATTGTCATAATACACTGTAGCTATGCACACATGACAATAGAAGCCTTGAAACTTCCTGTTGCTTTGATCTCTAACAGATGACTCAGGGGATGATTTTCCCTCGTCATCCCCGCCCACCGCACCCGGACAAGGTGGCGGTTCGCAGAATTCCGAAGTGCAGTCTGCTCTCCGAACACTAGGCAGCAAGGTGGAGGATCTCAGCACTTGCAACGACCTCATTTCAAAGCATGGCTCTGCCCTCCAGAGGTCAGGCTTTACCAACTTTTTGGTTCTTATTGTTTTGCTTTACCTTTGCTTCCCTCAGTCCAAAGTTTCTCATGTCATCTTAGCTTAGAAATACGGAATCAAAAACGTATTCAACATACACGCACAATACTAATGTTTGGCATGATAACCCCGAGTTTTGTCCTTGTATCCTCATTTTTGCTGTTTCGTTGGCATAAACTCACCAAATAAAGGTGTTGAATTATTTGCAAAACAGCAACAATGCCTAGTTAAAACCATTGAATCTCGAGCTAATTGTGATTTACACTGTGATTCGCTCATATATTGTTGTGCCTTATGATATATGTTTCAGGTCTTTATCAGAACTGGACAGTTTGCGTCTTACCGGAGAAGCTGGGGATAAGATCCGTCAGGTGACAGAGAGGGCCACGCTGTTCCGTATCACCTCTAATGCCATGATAAATGTAGGCGTTTCCTCCTTTGTCTGCATGTTTCTTTGCCTTGTCTTTCATATATAATGTGTAAATAAAACAGGGCTATTTAAATCCATACTACATGCAACTTGTACTCTGTGAAGGCCATAATAACTTTTCAAAATTGCTCATAATTATTGTATCTTGGGTCTTAATGGTTCTAGTTTGACCCGGTTTGATATGTCCCCCCTCAGGCGTGCCGAGACTTCCTCGCGTTGGCTCAGACTCACAGCAAGCGATTGCAGAAGGCCCTTCAGGCAGAACGGGACCAGCGGGTTAGGCTGGAGGAGACTTTAGAGCAGCTGGCCAAGCAGCACAACCACCTGGAGCGAGCCTTCAGAGGGGCTTCACAGTCTAATGCCACTGCAGACAATGAAAGTAAGGCGTGACTCTGAACACTACACAACAAGTGACCTGAAAACTCCTGCTATAACTCCTCTATCGTCATTTGACTGATTTCTTTCTCAAATCTCTAAATGCTTTAAAAGGCATGTCCCTCAAAACACCTTTTGTACATTGAACTGTCAATTGTTATCAGCAATAAGGCTTTGTTTCCACTATATTCATCTGTGAAAAAACTAGGGTTTAGTAAATTATGAATTGTCATCAGCCACTACGTCATATAACACTGATTCCATTGTTTTCTAAGGTGCTTCTGGGCCGGGAAAAGGTGAGGGGAGCGACGAAGACGACGACAACGAGTTCTTTGATGCCATGGAGGAGGCTCCTGAGTTTATCACTGTCCCTGCAGACCCCCACTTTCACAAGTAAGTGCACACTCCCTCCCCCACGGTCGTTATTGCGTAACGAAACTGGACAGAGTGAGCAGCTTGCTTTTGCTCCTGTCTTTTAACATTCTCACACTAAAACAAAAATGCCTCTCTGTTCGGAAATTGAACTGTATTCTCGGTAACTGCCTGCTATGAAGAAATAGCAGCATGTGCAAAGCTGTAATTGATGAGTTGGGTGTGTAACTAATGCCGTTTGTTAGAAATGTTTTTTCCCGCACATGCAGTCACACAAGGAAACACATCACCTTGTGTGACATGGTTCCTGCACATGCAGTCACACAAGGAAACACGTCCTTGTCTTATCTCTTAAGACTTCTGTTTGTTTTACTTTTAAGTTCCTTGTATGTCACTTGGGTATATGTTTTGGCATTTCCTTAATTGTGAAACAGTTGATTTATTTGGATCGATTCGTATCAGTTGAAGTAATCCCCTCTCTATTTCCTTGTATTTTGAAGTGGCTGAAACCAGAAACCTCCCTGACACTGACAGATACTCCTCACCCTTTTGCATTTCTTTACAGAAGGTCAAGCAGTAGTATCAGCGGTTTCAACAGTGAAATGTGTCCTGATGATCAATCGGTAGGTTTCACTCTGACCTCTGGGTTGACTGTTAAAAGAATGGTTCGCTGTTTATAAGGTAAACCATAGTGAACTAGGGGTGGTACATTTCCAAATATGAATGCTTTGATTGTGCTACAGTCATAATAAATCAGATCAGACAGATGTTTAATCACAAAGCTTGTAAATCACTTTTAAAAGGGCTTATTTCCACACACTTTTATGCTTGTTATTGACCTATTTTTTTGCATTTTAGCTCAACGAGGAGCCTCTAGCGATGAACCAGGAATCCCCCTCTCAGGAGTTGGTGCCGCTGAAGAAGCGGCGGACACGCATTGCAGACAAACCCAACTATTCTCTCAATCTGTGGAGTATCATGAAGAACTGTATCGGCAAAGAGCTGTCCAAAATCCCAATGCCTGTGAGTATTTATAAGAGGTTAATCCAGATCAGATGTCACTTACAGGAATTATGTTAGTTGACATGACCAGAAAGGACTCCACCTTTTCTTTTAAATTCTTTGTTGCAAGAATGCATTCAGTCAAACAAGCTAACAAGTGTGTTTTAAGCGACTGATTGACTTCTGGCACCAAAACATTAAGGTGATGCCAGGAGAATCGAAAACACAGATTGTCTTCATTTCCTGTTGGACAACATTCTGCCAGAGCCATCCAAGTTTAAAATGGCTCTATTGACAGATTAATGGGACCAGTGACGATCAAGTGTTGTCGGTTAACAATCTCTGGTCTTTACTTAGCTCTTTTGTTGGCCCTTTTTTCGTTTAGATCAAAAACGATCTGCCATAGCGTGCAAGCTTCTTCATCTTTCAAAAACAACATTTGAGGCGCTTGGTTTGTAAATACACAAACAACTTTCACACAATGAAGAGAAACAAAAACAGAATGCAAAGAACACATCTGACATGGGGCGACAAACATTGTAAAATCAAATGAAACAAATGAAAAAAGCTATAAAAAGCACATAATCGAGTTATGAATCAAATGGAAGCTGGACAAAAGAACTACAAATAATATAGAACATATTATCATACAGTCCTGGCCTCCCCAAAATCATATAACCATTGTTAACAGCAGTCCTTATTATTATTATGATTATTATTATTATTATATATCCATAATAACAATGACTGCTGTTCATCGACACAACAGTGGAACATGTTGATTTAATTATTGGCAATAATAGAATACTCATAATCTTATTACCCTTTATCAGAATAGTATATTCTTACTAAAAACTATATTATTTAATTTGACAGGAAATACAAAAAAATGTAGCTTGTTTATAATGATGCTTCTATACTGTTATCAGAATAAAAACCATCATATTAGCCTGTATTGATAGGGCTCATATATAATGTACAGTATGTCATATCATATAAGTGAATGCCCTGTATTTCAATGTGTGTCAATCTGTGAGTGGGCCTTCTCCTAGGAAGACATTAAAAGTATACATTTAGATTTCAAACATCATTTTATGGGCACTTTAAATGATAAGGATTGCACACATGATTCACATCTGAGTAATTCTGCTCTCCAGGTAAACTTCAACGAGCCCATCTCCATGCTGCAGCGGCTGTCAGAGGACCTGGAGTACCACGAGCTGCTGGACAAGGCCTCCAAGTGCCAGAGTTCCCTGGAGCAGATGTGCTACGTGGCCGCCTTCTCCGTGTCCTCCTACTCCACCACCGTCCACCGCACGGGCAAACCCTTCAACCCCCTGCTGGGAGAGACGTACGAGCTAGACCGCCGGAGAGAGAGCGGCTACCGCTCCCTCTGCGAACAGGTAAGAGACAGACAAGCATGCAGACACGCAGGGAAGTGAGATCCAGCAATGCCCCGAAGGAAGACATGAAAGATCCTGTTGGCTCAGCATTTTCGGAGTGTTTTGCTTCCTTTTTCTGATGTATTTAGGAATGCACAGAGGAAGCATTTGTCAACTATTCTAACCAGGAATAAACACAGGTGAAAAAAGTACTTAAACTTAAATAAAAGAAGAAGTACCAGAGTGTAGGAATACTAATACAAGTAAAAGTCCTGCAATCAAAATGTACTTAAATTACCAAAAGTAAAAGTACTCATTATGCAGATTGGTCCGTTTCAGAATAATATATATGATATGTTTTGATTAGAATTACTCATGCATGAGAGTCTTTTCAAAGCTGGCAGATTTGAATAACTTTTTAAACGGCAGGGTGATTATATTTCACATCATTAATCCAAATCTGCAAAGTAGCTAAAGGTGTTAAATAAATGGAGTGGAGTAAAAGTACACAATCTACCTCTGCACTGTAGTGGACTAGTAGTACAAAGTAGAATAAAATGAGTGGTAAAGTACCTAGAAATTGTACTTAAGTGCATTGTTTGAGTAAATCTACTTTACTGGGGATAAGAGAGCAGGTCTATCATGAATGAGGGTCAGAGGAGTGATTGTATGCAATGCATTAACATCCATGAAAAAGCAATTTCTCTGAAGAAGGAAAGGGTGTTAAAGGCCGAGGCGGGAAATTAATTTGTGAATTGCAGAACACAGAATTCAGGCTTAGTGTTGGAACATTAGACCGGCTAAAAGGTTTACATTTCTGAAAACCCAAGAAAGAAATCCAGTAGAAAAACTAATCCAATAAATGTTGCTTTCAGGCAGTAGATCCGGCTGCTGTGGAGAAGGATTTATTAAGACATGAGATTTTATATTCATAGATAAATAGAAGTTTAATTAAGTCACTAAAGCTTTTAATAAAAATGATCAAGTAGCAGATAAACCCTTTTGTACTATAAGCAGTATAATTATATTTGATATTTACAGAGTACATTTTTCATTCTCTGCGGTGTAACAATAGGGTTTTTCATGGTGATGATAGGTCGGCCAGTTATTCTGTTTTTATATAACACTAATGTGAGTCATAGCTATTAGAGATAATTCAAACCAAAAAAGAAAAAAACACTTTAACAAACTTTAATCTCTCCAGTGCTCTTTTTTATAAACGAATCCATGCATCACTTTTTAACCTCTCTCTCAGGTCAGTCACCACCCCCCCGCGGCAGCGCACCATGTGATCTCGGATCGCGGATGGACTCTGAGGCAGGAAATCACTGTTGCCAGCAAGTTCAGGGGAAAATACCTCTCCATTATGCCTTTAGGTAAGTGACGGTGTGGTTTGTGGACATATTTGACATGCCTTGCGGTCTGATGTTGACGTAGGTTTAGGGTTTGATCCCACGTTGCGGTTATTTCCATGAAGACAAACCACTTATGACAGCCTAATAATAGATACGTACAGAAAGCATAAAGAATTCCGCAGTCACACCTTTGTTTAAAGACAGCTAGACGTCTAAATATATATCAATAACAAACAATGGTTTGTTTTGACACATGACAAATATTTGGTTCCACCGTCTGCATTCCTTCTCTCCCCCCGCAGGCACCATTCACGCCATCTTTGAGAAGGGCAACAATCACTACACATGGAAGAAAGTCACCACCACAGTACACAACATCATCGTGGGGAAGCTGTGGATCGATCAGGTGAGACATATGTACATTTTACAATTGTATAAACTGTAAAATCACACAGTCCACCTATAAACTGGGCCAGAAAGTAGATTTCAAAATATCTTTTTGTCTAGAAATATTGCAATCTCTTATCTTCCTACATACCCCATGCAATCCCCTCAAGTACCGCTAGGGGTCCACCTACCCCCGGTTTTGAACCACTGGTGTTGAAATATAACCCTTTTTAGAAAGTGTATTTATTGTCATTCTGCCAACCGAAAATTGGAAACGTGAGACAATAGATGTTTAAAAAGAAAAAAAAGCTTATTTATTTCTTTAAATCGTTCTTTGCTGTTCTCTCTGCCAGTCAGGAGAGATAGACGTGGTGAACCACACCACAGGAGACCGCTGCCACCTGAAGTTTGCTCCCTACAGTTACTTCTCCAGAGATGTGGCCAGAAAGGTGAGAAGAAGATGCATAAACATAGACCTATGACAGATTCTATTGGATGTTTTTAACACTCTTTTCCTCCTTTCATCAGGTGACAGGTGTGGTGATGGACAAGGACGGCAAGGCCCACTACGTGCTGTCGGGCACGTGGGACGAGAAGATGGAGTTTTCCCGGGTGATGCAGAGCAGCCTCGGAGGAGAGAACGGCACCGAGGGCAAACAGAAGACGGTCTATCAAACCCTGAAAGCCAGAGAGGTTTGGAGGAGGAACCCTCTACCGTAAGTCCCTCAGGGTTAGGTGTCTGAACCTCTATCTTTCTCATATAACCGACTGTAAAGCAGTGACACAGCAAAGACGTACCAAAGATAATTCTGGTTGTTAATACTTAGATGGGTGGGCCTTATGAGTCACACAGGAAGTGGAGCCAAATCAGAATATCTTGATGAATCCAATGTCGGACCTGTTAAGCATATATTTTGTTTCTTGAGTAACATGCTAAAGAATCTGATTCAGAATTCATTTAGAGCCTGGAATTCATCAATCATAGAGATAATTGCTGTCAGGCAGAGATAAAGAACCAGAAAATGCAATGTAGTCTTGCAGAGATAAGGAGCGGATATATTATAACTTAACAGAATGTCATGGTCTATTGAGCCTTTTGATTTGAGTACTGCTGTGTATCTCTCCTTTGTCGTACCACAGTGAGGGAGCAGATACCATGTACTACTTTACCTCCTTGGCGCTGACCCTAAATGAATACGAGGAAGGCATATCGCCCACCGACAGCCGGCGCCGGCCCGACCAGCGCCTGATGGAGGAAGGCCGCTGGGACGAAGGCAACTCGGAGAAGCAGCGGCTGGAGGAGAAGCAGCGCATCGTCCGGCGGGAGAGAGAGAGGGAAGCCGCCAGCCAACGCACCACCAGCCAGACAGAGGAAGGTGAGAGTCCAGCGTGTGTTCACTAAAACCAGTTTTAGTGTAGTAGTTCAACTGCAGCAGCGCAAGCTCTTGACCCTGAAAACGGGTTCAACTCATGAACCAAGTATCTGCCCTGCGAGTCCAAGAACAAAGAGCATAAGACGCTAATGTCAGAATCTGCGGCGGAGCCAGAGTAGGAAGTCTAGAACGCGCCAACACATTACCGGTATATATATATATACATAACGCAACACTACCCTGGCATATGTGTCACATATTATTAATTATTGACCATACTTTGATTAAAACCTGTGTTCAATTTCAGTGTAACTACTAATTCAAAGTGTTTATGGTGAATAATAATATGCCATCTGTCTGCCTGGTTAATGTTCCGCAACGTGGAGTTGCATAGTTTGTGACATGCATTCGTCCATTAAACATGGCAAGTATTATTCAAGTATTATTTAATGCTGGCTCTCAATCTTGTTATTGTATAGTCAGACTGGCTTTGGAAGCTAGAGAAACTTCACATTGTTTATTAACTAGGCTGTGCTACAATATTTTGTCAATTAAAACTGAAGAAAATATGCATCAGGCTGCGTTACTGGCGAGAAAGTGAATTACTACTGCTGTCGCAATTCAGCGGTAAAGCATGAGCCGCACATCCACTCCAGTGGTCGGTAAATGCTGAGTCATAGTGCCATAATATTAGCCAGGTCACTCACCATTGTTGTTCATTTAAGGGTTATTCACGTGATGCCTCCTCTGAGGCTGTGGTTGGTGGAAAAGCAAACTGCTTCTCAAGTGTTTCGCAAGTTGAACCAACTGCAAACCAAACTAGCCCTAGACGGAACTAATTTCAGTGGAAAAGTGTTGCCCTCTACCATGCATGGGGAAAAATCATAAAATGAAGTGGTAAAAAAATTCTCTGTGATCCCCTTTTCTCTTCCAAAAGCTGTCGATGAGGACTCTCTAACTGATCCGTCCTTAAAAAGCAAGTACTCCTTCACTATTCAACCGACAACTCATGCTTTAATTCGGTTCCAATCTCCTGTCTACCTTGTTGTCTTTTTTGGTGACACCGTTGTTTTGTCTTCTTTTTCCAGGCGCACCTCATGACAGCCACCTGGCACTTTGGTTCGACCGCTGTGAAGACGAGATCACGGGGGAGCAGGTCCACATCTATAAGGGAGGCTACTGGGAAGCCAAGGACCGCGGCATCTGGGAGGGCTGCCCGGACATATATTGACCTCATCTTTGACTGGAAAGTGCCCCCGAAGAGACTGACCCTTGGAAGCCGCCTGGTGCACGGCTACCACAAAAGGCCGGCTCTCCCCCCCCCCCCCCCCACCCCCCACCCCAACAATTTGGACGGTTGCCTTCCTCCCGGTGGCTCTCTGTTCTAAGAGATCTCCAGGTGATCACTGCTGTCTGATCCAGAGAAGAGAGCAGGGTTTCTCCTCTGGCCTCATCCCATTTCCGTTCCTGTACTCCCTTTTGTTGCTGTCACACATACGACAGGACTGGAAAGAAATGATTTGTGCTGCTCAGCATAAAGGTTGGGGGGGCAGTGCTTCCAAATCGTTAGTAGATTCTTTTTTTTAGTCTCTCTACTCAAGTCTCTCTCAGATCAGGAGCAGAAGAGGGTTTTCGTGCTGATCACACCCTGTGAGATAATGTAGTGTTCCCATTCAAAAGCATTGTGTGCTTTGGTAATAACTTTTTTTTAAAAAAGGGGGTCAGACCTGGTTAATATATACATTTATATATGATTCAAATAATTTGTCGACTGGTGGCCTTCAACACGTTAGCGAGGATCTCTCTGATTTCGTGTCTTAATGTAACTAAGTGAAGGTTCTTGTGTGTGTGTGTGTGTGTGTGTGTGTGTGTGTGTGTGTGTGTGTGTGTGTGTGTGTGTGTGTGTGTGTGTGTGTGTGTGTGTGTGTGTGTGTGTGTGTGTGTGTGTGTGTGTGTGTGTGTGTGTGTGTGTGTGTGTGTGTGTGTGTGTGTGTGTGTGTGTGTGTGTGTGTGTGTGTGTGTGACTGCATATCTGCTCTTCCATCACTTTACTATTAACACTGCCACTGCGCAGTATGCTGTTCAAAAGAAGGAATGATTGTCCGAAATACCGGTTGAACCTCCACACTGTGTGTATTATGAGATACTTTCTCATTCACAAAGGCCTCATGAAGATGATGGTGACAACTTTGAAGGCCAAAACACCCTTTCTCTTCGCCTTAGATACGAGCGACCTGCTCTCACATCACACCCGAGTGATCATGATGCTGACATTTGTTGCTGGTTTCTCATACAAACATTTAAAACGTTGAAGAAGTAGTCGTGAAAAGACTTTAGAGCTGCAAAATCGCTTCTTTCAGTGGTGAAAAAATGTCATTAGTGCAGTTTTTTTCCAACGAAATGATCCAAGTGTACAGCAGTAAACATGTTTTTGGGATACGTAGTGTGCTTTTGTGTTAAGAGGAACAGAACAAAATGAGAAACTATTATGAGTCAATGCAGTGGTTAAAAGAAACCGCTGTTAATCGGCTGAAGAGTTCATACATATGCAAAATACATTTTGACACCAAAAACATGGGGTATAATGTGAGCGTGCGTGTGTGTGTGGATTTCATAATTTCGTTTGTAAGTGTACTTAAATGAAGAATAAAGAGACGAAGAATTTAAAAGCATTGCAAATAACTATGATTTTATAAATGTATAGAAATTCATATAGTATTGATAACGGTAAGGTAGGTTTTATTTCTTGTTTTTATTCAGTTCCTCATAATATTGTAAGAGGACTGTCTTCGTTTTCAGAAAAAAAAGGGAGTTTCCATACTTGACTGAGAGGGAAGACATGACATTGCTCAGTATTTTGTGTTAAAGAAAAAATAATCTGTAATATCAAATGCTGTGATGTCTAAAAAAAAGAAGCTTTTCATACTGTTCTTTAATACCATTTGTTACATTTACATTAACTAAGTAACACAATTATTGCCAAACCAATTATTTGGGAATTTCTGCCCTCATGTTTAGCAGGTGCTCCAGATGGGATGACATAATGTTGTCAATAAAACAATAAAAACCTAAATGAAAACACGTTGTTTCAGCCCATTTTGTTATGTATGTGTACAATGTGTCACATGTAAGCAAACACGGTACCAACTGACCATTTCATTATGTATTTATAATAGTTGATTGCAAAAGCATGTTTAAAATGAAGACGATGGAACCTAAAGAATGCCTTTTTTCATTAATAACTTAGCGAATCATTTCAGTCTGTGGTCCTGCAATTGAATTTACTTCAGTTGAACTGGTTTGGATGGCAGATGTTCTTCACTATCCATCAGTGCAATTGTTATTTTTTTACACTTGTAGGGTAGGTTGTTGGTCAGTTTGGTTACAATATCTCTCTACCTCCACACAGGAGCAATTTGAGGGTTCTTAAATGGACAAAACTCACAACAAAGTTAAAGATGAATTTGATTGGTTGCTATATGTATTTTGGAGATATGATGATGATCCTGGGAACAAAGCCATAACAACTTCCAATCAAAGTACTAAAAAACAGACGATGTATTTAAAATCTATTTCCATTGTGAAGATTGGGTGTTAAAAAAAGATGAAACCAACTTTTTCTCCTGAAGTCAACCTCCTTGTATTTAAAGTTTAAAATAAAATCTGTGTTAAATCACTAGCTGGTTCTCTTGTTATTATCCCTGCGAAAAGAGCCATTTCTTTCACTGTCCCACACCACAAGCGCCTCTCCTGCTGTGTCATGCCAGCAGATTTGTTTTTAGCCAATTTTATTTTTGAAAGGCAGACTGGAACCTACCATTCTATACATGGGGCAGAGAGAAATGGGGAGCCGGGGAGGGGTTTCACAGCTGTTGGGACCAAAGGAAGCAACCGTTGCACTGCATCACACTCAGGACACACCCTATAGGACAGACACAGTGTGGTACAGTGCAGTGCAGTGGACAGGAGGTGGTAGAGAGACGGTGAGAGTTTGCATAACAGGCAGCCTGTACAGGGGGGAGAGATGGGAATGCTGAATCAGTGAAACTGCATGAAAGCTTGGGAGAGTGGGAAGAGGGTAAACAGCAGGGGGAGAGGGGTGGTTTGGGTAAGATGTACAGTCCGGTGCCGCGTCATTCATTTCCTCTCTTATTGGTGATTGTGGAGCTGACCTCAAGTTAAGAGATTTTAAAGAGACTTTTAATCTCAGTGCTGCTTTTAGAGTACATTTCTAGAGTTGAGAGCAGGAACTGCATCTGTACAGTTTCCAGCAAGCGAGGTAAGGTTCCACAAATCAATATCTCTGCTTTGTGTTAAAGTTGTCTACAATGTACCCAGTGACATTAACGCTGGATGTGCCTCCCACTGAGTGAAACCAGGTTAAATGTATTGGCTTTTCACATGGTGTATAAACGGAGAAATCACAATTTGTGCATGTGCCGCCAGTACTGTATCTCTAATGTGTCACTCAGATGGAGGTGGACGAGCTGGTGTGTTTGCCAAGGTTGCCCCGGGTCGCTGTGTGCGGCGGTACCCATGGCAACGAGCTGTCCGGGGTGTACTTAGTGAGAGAGCTGCTGAAGATGGAGAAGAAAGTGACGAAGGAGGAGGAGGAGGAGGAGGAGGAGGAGGAGGAGGAGGAGGAGGATGACCGTGTGTCGGTGCTGATGGTGCTGTCCAACCCTAGGGCCATGTTGCAGTGCCGCAGATACGTAGACACCGACCTCAACCGCTGCTTCACCCGCGCCACCCTCAAGTAAAATGATGGGTAGGGGTGTTGATGCTCCAACAGTTGTGGTGATGAGTCGTGATCTGATTGTTTCTCTGTCTCCCAGCGGTCCAGTGTCAGAGGTTGCACCCTACGAGATTACCAGAGCCCTAGAACTGAACCGCATGCTGGGTCCCAAAGGGAGTCCTGCGGCGGTGGATCTTGTTTGCGACCTCCACAACACCACCGCCAACATGGGCCTGTGCCTCATCGCATACTCCGACTGCGACTGGATCTGCCTGCACATATTCAAACACCTGCAGGCAAGCAGCTACACACTCAAATATAACTACTAAAACTAAAAGATAGAACCAAGAACTGAGATTGGTTTTCGACTGACAAGTGAAATATGTCATCTTTTAGAGGGAGATGCCAGATGTACCAATAAGGTTCATCCATTTCGATGTCTCCAGTAAAGAGTCCTATTCCCTCGATTCAGTGGGAAAACATGGCTTTGGTAAGTGTATCATTTTTCCAATAACAATAGTTTGAATGCTGGATCATTTTCTCATCTTGAATCCATTTTCTGCAGCCATGGAGATCGGCCCCCAGCCCCACGGGGTTGTGAGGTCAAACGTTTATACGGCGATGAGAGTTGGCGTTCAGAACATGCTAGATTGGGTCCGCTTCTTCAACTCAGGTGAAGTCTTGAAAACATTGACATTTTTTAAGCCCCTTTTGGTTTTGTTCTAAACCCCCCAAATGTGTTTATTTTCAGGTACTATATTTGAAGGAGGATTTGTGGAGGTGTTTTCCATGGTTAAACACATCGACTACCCAAGAGACAGGGACACGCGCACCATCACGGCAGCCATTCATCCTCAACTCCAGGTACGGATTTATTTTGAGCTTGAAGCATTAATAAAAGCAGTTGCCCTTTGTCCGATTTAAGTACAGCCTAATCTTGTATAACCAAGTAGACCAGGGAGTGGATACAATAACAACATATTACAAAATTAGCCTAACACTTACAGGACAGTTAATGCATGGCCAGCACAGAAGAAAGGCCTTTTGTCCTGAGCTGGATAATGAATTGTGTCTGTGGGTAAGGTGGCCTTGGCATCGAATAAAATATGAAGCCAAGTACAGGACTATTGTTTCCGACAGGGTGGAGTCCTTCCTGTAAAATGGCTTCATACCAAAGAGCAATCATGAAACCGCATGATGCTCGAAACATACCAGTGCAAATCTACTTTCATTAGCAGCTGGCAATTGGATTATGTTAGTATTTTTTACAAAAGCTCATATTTACTCAAAGCTGATGATTCCCAGACATCATTGTTAAATAATATTATAATAGTTGATTATAAGAGCATGACTCAAGCACGTTGCCAGTAAGCATAATAATTTTTAAGCAGGAACTCAACTGGGGAAGTTTGAAGGACGGCTCATCAAATATTTTTATTTTCACAGCAACACCTTGATATCATTTGAATTGTTAAATAGTTTTAGAGATAAACGTGTGTTAATTGGTAAATATATTGGAACGATTTGCCGACGTAACCTAGAAAGTATCTTAGTCAGCGCACAGCAGGCACATATAACAGTCAACATCAAGATTTTTGAACAAGTAATATTTACTGAGTTAAAAAAATATGTATTTCAGGAAAAACCTCATCACTGGTTCCCAATGATATACACTGTTGCCCATAAAGTAAGAATATAATATGTTTTTACCTCTTCTCATGAAATGAATGTGACAAAGTGATTTGTTCTTGATCTATGGTCTCAAAACTTTATTGATTATTTGCCTGATAAAAATGCTTTGTCATCATCTGTGACTGGCATGAATAAAAGCCTTTCTGTTGTCAGGTGTTTCCTATGAGTCAGTGACGTTTGTCACTACAGATCATTTCATTTTTTGTAATTAGGTCACACAACCAGGGAGGGCATTACTAACAAACAGATAACCCTGATGGTGTTTTCAAATAGTTTCGACAGTCTGGCGTCATGGAAGGAATGGTGTTGACAGAATATGGAGTCTGTCCAACTTTTTAAGAAAACATTTTTTGTTTTCTCAAATAACTTCAGAAGATATGTCTTAAAAAGTAAAATAAATAAACTACTTATTGTCTGCTGGCTATATTTAGTCTACAGTTATCCTCTTCTTCAAAGTCCTTTTAATCATTTATCCTTTCTTTCCTCTGCGCCAAGAACTTCATTATCCAGCTTGCTAGCTTTAGCACATTGTTTTTACGGCTTTAAATCCTCACAAAGTCGTGCACATTGCCCTGGAAATGTTTAATCTCCCAGGTTTTGCTCATTAGCTTTCACCCTAATTTGCTTTTCCTCCCCACAGGACCGAGACTTCTGCCTGCTCCACCCTGGAGACCCACTGTTCCAGACTTTCTCAGGAGAAACTCTGCCGTATAAAGGCAAAGAACCTCTTTACCCTTTCTTCATCAATGAATGTGCTTATTACGAGAAGGGCATCGCTCTCTCCCTGGCGAGAAAAAGGCGCGTGATGATTCCCTCTATCCGGGTGCAGACAGAGCAGGAGCAGGAATCGTACGTACAGGAATTCACTTCAGAGGAAGAGGAATGAGGATGCACTTTTTAAATCAAGCGCCATGATGAGAATGATGTGACATAAAAAATCTTTTACAAAATCTTTTATTGAAACGTTGCATGTGAACACTCGTTTACACTCACACATGATATTTAAGTGAACAGTTATTAACCGTTTGAGCTCAAAAACTGGTGAGAGGACAACACATTCCCTTTTCACAAAAGCACAGTCATACATGGACAATTGCTGATATATTAACGCTACAGTGGATTCAGGGATAGAACAATATCTTCAATTAAAAGGCTGAAAATGCAAAATACAATCTGGTTTATCACAATATCCATCATACCACACACAGTGCATCATTTCACAGACTTTTCTGAAAGCGTGCAGCTTGTGGTAACTTATATATCTGCAAACATTTAGCATAGTTTTCCAGGTAATATCTTTTTCTAAACTCGTTTTATTTGTAGGACGCTTCAAAAAATAGAAATGCACTACTTACGACTACAGCAACGTTCAGGATATGTTCAAGAATAATTTAAGTGCAAAGGAATACTTTAGATTATCACAATATGGCCTTTAAGTACATTCATAATGCCTAACAGGGAACTAACTGGTTCCCTTAAATCCTGTGAATTGAAATGGTAGTAACACATTAGAAATAGAAGGAACAAATATAATTGAAATAAATAATAACAAATACAGCTGAATTCACAAGGGAAATCAATATATATGAGCATGTAAAAGCAACAAAACAAACACTTAATAGTTGGAAACCACTACTATGTTCAAAACCATACACCTTTTAGATTTCTTCTACAAAAAACTACAAAATCAGTCAAAAAATGATTAAAAAAAACACAGCAAAGAAAACAATTCATTGGGGGAACAAATTATAAACACAAACACAGTCTGAATTGCCATGAATAAATCAATGTCACTTAAAAAAAGGGATTTATTTATTTTCGTATATTTCGAACCATATATACATAATAGTCATAGCCTCTTACTATTCTCTTCATAGATGCCAACTATATTTTGAAGCAGGAAAAGTAAGAAACTGATTGCACAACCGCAGAATAGTCATAATAACATATGTTATGGATGAGTGTCTTGCTGCAGTGCTAGACGAACCAGCTCCGTGTGGGACCAGTAAACCTGCTGTACAACAAAAGGGAAATTCCACCCACACCCTCCTGACTCTGGGTGTGACCAGAGATGCAAAGACTTGAAAGTCACACCCAGAACAGTGTATCCCAAATCCCCAACACAAACCTAATATACTATATATTATGTACTATTGTATCAAATAAATCTGAGACATTCGGACTTCCTGCTAAAGAGTTGTGTTTTAAAATGCTCAACCCTTGTTTTTGTTGGATGATATCTCCAAAACTCATTTTAAATAGCTGATGTTTTGCGATTCCAGTATGATCTGGTCTAATATACGCTTAATAATTTAATAAATATGTGATGTGCATATGTTGTATTTGGAACAATGGGACACAGCAACACCCCTTTAATCTAACCTGACAGGGCAAGAAACTAGCTGCGAACATTAGCAAATATGAAATGTGCATGCATCGGTCAAATAATTGCAAAGGGAGAGTTGAATCTGTTTCATTCATACTTTTATCGTTTGATTATTAACATCAATCTGGCTAATTTGAGGATTTGTTTCCTGTCGTGTTCATCTTATTTTTAAGTGATAGCTGCATACTCAATATCAAACAATTTATTGATGGAATTAATATCCAAAACGGTTTTTCCCTTTTCCAATTGAAGCAAATATATGTAACTCTTTCTGGTTGACTTTTTTGAAATTAATTCCCATAGAGGGATCAAATCTTTTAATGCAGCAGATAGGGGAATTTCTATAAATGACATGCACTCTAATCCCACAGAGGTCAACATGTACAGATTAACCCACATCCTTTTCCCGTGAGATCGATATAAAAAGCATCTTGGTGACAGAGAGGGGTAGGAATTTCAACTTTGCAGAGGGACTGAGATGAATGTCAGTCTATGCCACGCGGTAGGCGGTCATGCGGTAGTAATTCTGGCTGTGGCTACGTGCCGCCCACAACAGCAACGCAGCGGCCATCATGTGGAGCGGTGAGGAAATGAGGGCCAAGTAGAGGGACCAGCCCAAGGAGCCATCCACCTTATCAGGCAGCATCGAAACCCTGTGGAGCAGGTCCATCCCCGCCAGGTAGCAGCACACCGTGGCTAAAGTGCAGAGCCCTGCAGGGCACAAAATGTGTTGTTTTTAATGTCGTCTTTTTGCAATAAAATGAAAACAGTGAGCTGAAGAACACAACAATTCTCTGTATAGCTGATAATCAAAGCATCTGCCACAGCTGCAACAGGACAGGAACAGATCAAGTTGAGGTTGTGGTCATGCGGCTGCTGACTGATTTTACAAAGGCGCTGTGTAATGACAATGACTAAGATAGGCGTGTGTCACAACATACAATTTACTATGTGCAAACAAGTATATTGCCTGGTTAAGGAATTCAACATCAAAGGGATTTTTGTTTGCCTCTCTGCAAGGCTTGAGGGATGTGAATGTTGTTCTGTTGAACTGCTTTGGTATAGAAAACATATTTTAAAGCTATCGCATGAGTTGCACCTTTCGCGGTCCCCAGAGGATGAACCCTTACCATTTTGGTGATTCTGTGAAGAATATTCTGTGGCATTATTATGTCCAAATTAAAAATGTCCACATACTTTTATTATTTTATGATATGCCCATCCGTGTTAGTTGTTGCTTATTGCTGATAAGAAATTGTAAGTTATATATTTGTTAACCATGTTAAACATTTGACATGCCTAAACGTAATCATTCCTATTTAAAGCATCCTGACATTTACAATCATATCCTCATAGTCAAGCTATCATGGCTGTAAACGCTTATTTCCGTTTACTCTATACCTTAAAAAACCTTCAGGAATATAAAATGATTGCTTTTGTTTTGTTTTACTGTATGTTACTGGTTAGTTAGACTCAAACCAAATCAGTTTTGAGCCAATCTTTTTTCGGAAGAGACTAGGATTCAAACTGGGGCCTCTGTGACTCCTCAAAACCAAAATATTGGACATAAATTCAATCTCAAATTACAGTCACATAATAGCAACTCTCAAATTCCAGATGTAGTTCCGCACACATTAACCAATTGGGTGATTAATACGGTAAAAGCTAGCATTTACTAATGAGTGGTTTGGGATCTTTGAATGGGTATTACCAGCCAGCAGATGAAGTACTCCTATGCCAAGGATGGGGGTGAGGCTTCGGCAGAGGCAGGCACAGAACCCAGTCAGGCCCGCCAACACCACCAGACCCAAGGACACCAGTGGCAGCAGAAACTGGCATCTCCACAAATCTACACATAGACACAAAAATATATGAGTCATAATTCACTCAGCTTCTAGAAAAAACAGCCCTGATTGGAGACACTGTAATATTAAACATGCCCAATGGGTCCGAATAAACGCACTACTCAAGAATGAATGTGATTCTAGTTTTTACAGCTTCAGGCGACCTAAACATTTAGATGAACATGCCAAGAATGAACTCACAGGTGCGCAGCATGTCCTCTCCACTGTTGTGGTTGCCTGGTTCTTTATACTTGGGAGTGAACTGCTGAGGTAGGCTGAAGCTTCGACACTCCAGCATCATCTTGGCATCTGAAAGAGGTTTTGACGCAAAGCGCAAGTATGAGCATGTATTATAAAGTGTAATACAAGTCATAAACATTCAGATCTGACAGCATCTGGGTGGATTACAACATACACAGAGCTTTTTTACCGAAACTCCAAGTATACTCAAATCACATACGAGATGTGGGAGGCCTGTATTGAGAAAATCTGTGGTAATTAGATCAATGCAAGACATTATTTGATACAATTCGAGGGTCATACACAGAGTTCACTTTCATTCTTCCAGACTACACAAAATCTTCGCCTTTATTATTAAATGTTCCAAGTATAAGGAACCATTGCCTAATCCATCTTGCTATATGATCAATTATGATCAGTGGCGGTTCTGGTCAAATTTAAGTCAATGACTTAGATTCAATTTTAGTTGAGTTACCCTTTTTTTTAAACTTTTGCCCAAGATACAGAACATTGAAAGGTGTTTGGGGTAATACATTCCTTATTTATAAAGCCAAAATGTGTTTTGATTGTATTTCTTAATGTTTCTTGGTATTGTATTAGTCACAAACTTGTTTCAGTAACTTAGTTTAAAGTTATTAAATGACATTACTGAAAGAAACCCCATCCCGGTTAACTTTGGCCCAGGTAACAGCCTAGTTTTTGCTGGAACACTTACATAAAATAAATACATTGCATAATCATAGATGTATCTTTTTGGAGGGAAGCCACAGAGAAGTCCAAGCTGGATGTTACAGGGGCACTGGCCCCTGTTGGCCCCCCCTTAGAACCGCCCATGACTATGATTATTCAGGGTTTTCTTTCTTTTTCACTGGCTTTCAAAAAGGAATTTAATCCAGTTTGATTTACAGTTTGTGACAGTGAAACCAGGAAGTGTGAAGACTTCTTCCATTCAACATTGTTAGCTAGAAAGCTTCTGAGGTTCCGACTTTAGTAATGTTGTTAAGGGAGCAAGGGAACATTTGAAAATTGGGAAGATTTTGTCAAACAGATGAGGACATATTTCATTAATTTAATTTAGCAACTTTAATTAAGTAACTTATTTATGTTTTGTTCTGTAGGCTGTCACAAACCTGTCTGGGTATCGGTATCAACATGAAAACCATAAAAAGAGAATCCCCTAATAGAAATAAACTCCCCAAAACCTTCAAAGATTTCTCAAAGACAGACAATTTGTATTTTGTCTAAAGCTTAATTATGTGAGATAAGGTGATGGTAGGCTACACAACGTTACTTATGCAATCAAAATTCTAAATGTGATACAGCTCCGACCTGTTTGGGAATGAGCAACACAAGTGGCATCTACCTGAAACAAGGTGAGGCTTCAAGTCAAAGAGCATCTTTGTTTGTGAAACTTTAAAGAGATACTGTCTACCAGGACGACTCATCTGACTTGAGAGATGAGGACATACCTTGCTCCTTGTTCCAGTGAGCAGAGACGATCACACACCGCCACCAGAGGCCCACAGTCCCGTTGAGGCGGAACAGGGTGTCGCTGTAGGTTTTCTCGTCAAACTCCCCATCCATGAACTCCTCATACAGGGAGCGTAGATCGGACACGTTAGCCTCTCCGCGCACCGTGGGGCTGCTGTACTGGTACCAGTGCTTTGTCCCGATGGCCACTGACAGATACACGGTGGCCAGTATGCTCAGCACAGAGGCGATGACCAGAGCCGTTGCGTAGCGGTTGTCAACCATTGTTCAGCGAGCCGCAGACACGTCAAAAGGGGGATTAAGTTCCAGTGGTCAAGCCGTCGCGCATCAATGTAGCCAATGCAAACACTCTGATCAAAATCACTGTGGCATTGCCAAACACAGGCCACTGTATGTTAACGACAGCCCTTTATTTTATCGAGTGATACTCATATCCAATGCTTTCCTATAAATAATGGTCAGCGTCAGTAGCCTTGAATGCGCCATCTGTTCCCTTGTCCCACTTCCACAGATGGTGGGTGGCCCGACGCTGCGACAGATATCAGCAGCAAGCCCGCAATAACAACCCCTTAGTCCTCATCAAAGAAAGTAAAAAAGGGCTTGTATTATAAGATTTCCAATGCAGGATCAGTCAAAAATATTCAAATTGCATGGGTCTATTTTGGACGGCAGGGTGATGCCGGGTTCACCGAGGATGATATGAGTTGTAAACACTAATCCATGCGTTTTCCTCTTCCGGTTCGGCTAATCAGCAGATATAAAAATAACCATCTCTCTCTCAGGACGCTGCTGTGCATCGACGTTACAGAGAGAGCAGTGAAACACAAGGCCGTTTGATCAGTATTAACTAAGAAGAGCAACACTATTAGAATATCATATTGACTGAATGCTCAAAATGAATAGTTGATGTCGACCTCAGTTGTTAGAAGAGCTGCTCACCACAAGGCAGCAAGAAGAGATTATTTTCGGTCGACTAATGGATTGATATCAAATAATAACATTTTTTTTATCTCACACAATCTGTGACATGAGACCTATGCCACGTGGGATATGAGTTTCTATTTTTCCCATGTTTTTTTTCTTCTAAAGGCTGTATTGTCAGTGAAAGGAACAGTTGCATTGGACAGTTAACAAAGACTTTGAGATGTAGTACTCACAGAGATAGGAAGTAACTAAGTAGGCTACATTTACTCAAGCATTGTACTTATGTACAATTTTGAGATACTTGTATTTTACTTGACTATTTCCATGTTATGCTACTTTGTGCTTTTACTCCACTTCAGTGGTGAATAGTGTACTTTTTCTCCACTACATTTATTTAATACCTAGTTACTTTGCAGATTTGGATTAATGATGTGAAATATAATCAACACTTAAATCGGACTTTAGTCACACCTGGAGTAAATTCACAAGCTACCCTGCAGTATACAAACTCCTTAAAACTGCATCTTTACCAGCTTTGATAACACTTAATGCATCAATAATTATAATCAAAACATATCATATACATGAAAGGGGCCGATATACACAATGAGTACTTTTACTTTTGGTACTTTAAGTATATTTTGATGCTAATACTTTTGTTCTTGTACTTGAGTAACAATTTGAATGCAGTAAGACTGATATGTATTGCCCCTATGATAAAAGAAGTGGCTAGTTGGTTGCATTCTTTGTGAATTTAATAACGGAACATGTTGTCCTTCCTAATAAGATGTCGGTAAACATTAGTATACTGTGGTAGCCTCAAGTCTTACAACAAAGATTATTAAAACATACAAACTATAAATTTAAAACTTTTATTTTATGATTAACTTTCATAAAAAAGACTGAGATTGTCTGATACACTTTCCAAAATTGCAAAACATCACACAAGAGACCATGTTATTTCTTTAAATATTTTGTATTCTGATCATTGTAAAGTTTGTGACAGCAATTGTACAAAGACATCTCAAAGAATACGTTCACACATGATAACATAAAAACACTTACTATAAATACAAATAAATGACAGTGCATTGTTTTTACATATATTGCAGGTATAACATGATAAGCTCGAAACGGTTGTGTGGTAATCGGAAGAACAGCAGTTCATTCCTCTGCTCCTACGACCCACATGTCCTTTGGCAAGATACTGAACACCAAGGCACAGCCATCTGGTGTGTGTGTGTGTGTGTGTATGAGTGTGTGTGGTGTGTGTGCGTGTGTGTGTGCGTGTGTGTGTGCGTGTGCGTGTGCGTGTGTGTGTGTGTGTGTGTGTGTGTGTGTGTGTGTGTGTGTGTGTGTGTGTGTGTGTGTGTGTGTGTGTGTGTGTGTGTGTGTGTGTGTGTGTGTGTGTGTGTGAATGAGCATTACAGTCATTCATATGAGTTTGGGACTTTGTGTAGCAGTCATCAGTGTATGGTCGTGTTTGTGAATGGATACATTTTGGCATATATTGTAAAAGTGCCAAAAAGTGGCCATAGTGTTACGATGTATCACTTTATGGATGTTTTAATGGACTAGGTGCTTAAAGTTTAATCGACAAAAATAAAATAAATATTCCACTGTCCTTGATTGGTCCGGTCAATGCAAAGTTAATTCTAAAAGCAAGTTCATCAGAAGCTGTAGAAGACTTCCACTAAAAAAATCTGGGATTTTTAACAACAAAAATAAATCCTTTTTTATACCAGCATTGGCAGCCATGTTGTGATTACTGTGTAAAAACAGCCATAATGCTATTGCTGGTTTAACAGTAGCCATGAAAACAGAAATAGGCAGAGTGCGGTGACAAGACTGATCTTGTGGCTTACTCCACTGGAAGCTGTAAATGAGGAAAAAAGTAAACCAAACATTAATTTAAATTTAAACAAAATGTAATTGTTGTATTAAGTAGCACTTAGTATTTACTTACATATGCCATTTACGCCAATGGAGCTGCCTTCAATGTCGAATCCATCGACTGTTGAAGCTGCGTTGATCAAAGTGTTCACAATCTGAGCGCTATTAGGAGCAGATGTGCTTCCAAACGAGACATCAATGACGTTGATGATTGATCCGTTACTGCAGAAAGAGAAAACAAATATTGTTTGAAATATCAGATATAGGATCCTACTCTTTATTATAAAACTTTAATGGTCTTAAAAAATTACCTGAATGCAACAACATCTAGTGATTTGAAGGACGAAGGGAATGCCTTTTGGAAAACAGGTGTAAGCTGTAGAAACACAAAAACATATATTTTTTCACATAAACCTTTGCATTTGATTTAGAGCTTGACTCATTTATTTGACTTGATCTTTATTGGTCTTTCATCAATTAATAATTCCTAATCATAGTGTGGTAACTGTGGAGTAGGCCTAGAATTCACATGTTTTGAGTGGGTGGACAAAAAAAACGTACCTGATTCTTTATCGTTGTAGCTCGACCTTTATAAGCAGCAGAAGATGGATTCAGCAAATCACTCGTAAATGTGTCTTGAACAGATCTGAAAGTCACCCTTTTTGTTATAAGGGCTATAGTAGTAGGTGCTGCAGTCGCAGGTCGAGCCGTTGGTGCTGCAGTTGCAGGTATAGCAGTTGTAGGTGCTGTAGTTGTAGCTGGGACTGGACCTGCTGTAAAAACAGACATATACATATTATGTTAATATGTACCGGTGCCCAAACCAAGAGGATTTATGTGCCAGTTTTAGAGAAATAAAATCAAAAATGAAGGGCTGTGTTGTGTATACTTACATGTAACTTTGACTGAATCAGGACTTATGGTCACGTTGAAGGTGTTGTTGGGATTATTCACAGCTTCGACTAAGGCTTGAGCCACTTCATTATTCAGTGGGAGATCTGCAGTGGCAGTAGTGCTTTTGAGCACAACTGCCAGATCTGCCTCAGTTTCGGTCGCCCTTACTTCTATAGGCCTATTTTATAACATCAAACAAAAAGGAGAACAATTATGATATGAAACACTGAAGAATTTCTCATTTTGAGATCCAAATCCGTAAAGAAAAAGAATAATTCTTAGATAAAAATGTTTTACCTGAACTTGTTCACCTTGCAGTGGGAAAATTTCTTTGGAAATCTGGATTTGTATATCGTAGCACACTGCAAAAAAAGACATTGAAAGACTTTTAGTAACTTTTGTCACAATATTCTTAAAATATAAATTTGGATAAATTCAAATCTCGGTAATATAAAAAAATAATAATTCACCGTTGATATAAGTTTTGTTTCTAGTAGCTTGTATTCAGGGCTCGTGTCGTTATTATACGCTTCAATAAATGTTTCTCCAGACAAGGCTGCTGTCACGCTGTATGTTGGAGCAGCAGTTGTGGGTGCTGCAGTCGTAGGTGAAGCAGTTGTGGGTGCAGCAGTCGTAGGTGCAGCAGTTGTAGGTGCAGCAGTTGTAGGTGCTGCAGTTGTGGGTGTAGCAGTCGTAGGTGCAGCAGTTGTAGGTGCAGCAGTTGTAGGTGAAGCAGTTGTAGGTGCTGCAGTTGTGGGTGAAGCAGTTGTGGGTGCAGCTGTTGTAGGTGCTGCAGTTGTGGGTGCAGCAGTTGTAGGTGCTGCAGTTGTAGGTGCAGCAGTTGTGGGTGCAGCAGTTGTAGGTGCTGCAGTTGTGGGTGCAGCAGTCGTGGGTGCAGCAGTTGTAGGTGCAGCAGTTGTAGGTGCAGCAGTTGTAGGTGCTGCAGTTGTAGGTGAAGCAGTTGTAGGTGCTGCAGTTGTGGGTGAAGCAGTTGTGGGTGCTGCAGTTGTAGGTGCTGCAGTTGTGGGTGCAGCAGTTGTAGGTGCTGCAGTTGTGGGTGCAGCAGTTGTGGGTGAAGCAGTTGTGGGTGCTGCAGTTGTAGGTGCTGCAGTTGTGGGTGCAGCAGTCGTAGGTGCAGCAGTTGTAGGTGCTGCAGTTGTGGGTGCAGCAGTTGTGGGTGAAGCAGTTGTGGGTGCTGCAGTTGTAGGTGCTGCTGTTGTGGGTGCAGCAGTTGTGGGTGAAGCAGTTGTGGGTGCTGCAGTTGTGGTTGCAGCAGTTGTAGGTGCAGCAGTAGTAGGTGCAGCAGTTGTGGGTGAAGCAGTTGTGGGTGCTGCAGTTGTGGGTGCTGCAGTTGTGGGTGCAGCAGTTGTAGGTGCAGCAGTCGTAGGTGCAGCAGTTGTAGGTGCTGCAGTTGTGGGTGCAGCAGTCGTAGGTGCAGCAGTCGTAGGTGCAGCAGTTGTAGGTGCTGCAGTTGTGGGTGTAGCAGTCGTAGGTGCAGCAGTTGTAGGTGCAGCAGTTGTAGGTGAAGCAGTTGTAGGTGCTGCAGTTGTGGGTGAAGCAGTTGTGGGTGCAGCTGTTGTAGGTGCTGCAGTTGTGGGTGCAGCAGTTGTAGGTGCTGCAGTTGTAGGTGCAGCAGTTGTGGGTGCAGCAGTTGTAGGTGCTGCAGTTGTGGGTGCAGCAGTCGTGGGTGCAGCAGTTGTAGGTGCAGCAGTTGTAGGTGCAGCAGTTGTAGGTGCTGCAGTTGTAGGTGAAGCAGTTGTAGGTGCTGCAGTTGTGGGTGAAGCAGTTGTGGGTGCTGCAGTTGTAGGTGCTGCAGTTGTGGGTGCAGCAGTTGTAGGTGCTGCAGTTGTGGGTGCAGCAGTTGTGGGTGAAGCAGTTGTGGGTGCTGCAGTTGTAGGTGCTGCAGTTGTGGGTGCAGCAGTCGTAGGTGCAGCAGTTGTAGGTGCAGCAGTTGTAGGTGCTGCAGTTGTGGGTGCAGCAGTTGTGGGTGCAGCAGTTGTGGGTGCAGCAGTTGTAGGTGCTGCAGTTGTGGGTGCAGCAGTCGTGGGTGCAGCAGTTGTAGGTGCAGCAGTTGTAGGTGCAGCAGTTGTAGGTGCTGCAGTTGTAGGTGCTGCAGTTGTGGGTGAAGCAGTTGTGGGTGCAGCTGTTGTAGGTGCTGCAGTTGTGGGTGCAGCAGTTGTAGGTGCTGCAGTTGTAGGTGCAGCAGTTGTGGGTGCAGCAGTTGTAGGTGCTGCAGTTGTGGGTGCAGCAGTCGTGGGTGCAGCAGTTGTAGGTGCAGCAGTTGTAGGTGCAGCAGTTGTAGGTGCTGCAGTTGTAGGTGCAGCAGTTGTAGGTGCTGCAGTTGTGGGTGCAGCAGTTGTGGGTGCAGCAGTTGTGGGTGAAGCAGTTGTGGGTGCTGCAGTTGTAGGTGCTGCAGTTGTGGGTGCAGCAGTCGTAGGTGCAGCAGTTGTAGGTGCAGCAGTTGTAGGTGCTGCAGTTGTGGGTGCAGCAGTTGTGGGTGAAGCAGTTGTGGGTGCTGCAGTTGTAGGTGCTGCTGTTGTGGGTGCAGCAGTTGTGGGTGAAGCAGTTGTGGGTGCTGCAGTTGTGGTTGCAGCAGTTGTAGGTGCAGCAGTAGTAGGTGCAGCAGTTGTGGGTGAAGCAGTTGTGGGTGCTGCAGTTGTGGGTGCTGCAGTTGTGGGTGCAGCAGTTGTAGGTGCAGCAGTCGTAGGTGCAGCAGTTGTAGGTGCTGCAGTTGTGGGTGCAGCAGTCGTAGGTGCAGCAGTCGTAGGTGCAGCAGTTGTAGGTGCTGCAGTTGTGGGTGTAGCAGTCGTAGGTGCAGCAGTTGTAGGTGCAGCAGTTGTAGGTGAAGCAGTTGTAGGTGCTGCAGTTGTGGGTGAAGCAGTTGTGGGTGCAGCTGTTGTAGGTGCTGCAGTTGTGGGTGCAGCAGTTGTAGGTGCTGCAGTTGTAGGTGCAGCAGTTGTGGGTGCAGCAGTTGTAGGTGCTGCAGTTGTGGGTGCAGCAGTCGTGGGTGCAGCAGTTGTAGGTGCAGCAGTTGTAGGTGCAGCAGTTGTAGGTGCTGCAGTTGTAGGTGAAGCAGTTGTAGGTGCTGCAGTTGTGGGTGAAGCAGTTGTGGGTGCTGCAGTTGTAGGTGCTGCAGTTGTGGGTGCAGCAGTTGTAGGTGCTGCAGTTGTGGGTGCAGCAGTTGTGGGTGAAGCAGTTGTGGGTGCTGCAGTTGTAGGTGCTGCAGTTGTGGGTGCAGCAGTCGTAGGTGCAGCAGTTGTAGGTGCAGCAGTTGTAGGTGCTGCAGTTGTGGGTGCAGCAGTTGTGGGTGAAGCAGTTGTGGGTGCTGCAGTTGTAGGTGCTGCTGTTGTGGGTGCAGCAGTTGTAGGTGCTGCAGTTGTGGGTGCAGCAGTTGTGGGTGAAGCAGTTGTGGGTGCTGCAGTTGTGGTTGCAGCAGTTGTAGGTGCAGCAGTAGTAGGTGCAGCAGTTGTGGGTGAAGCAGTTGTGGGTGCTGCAGTTGTGGGTGCTGCAGTTGTGGGTGCAGCAGTTGTAGGTGCAGCAGTCGTAGGTGCAGCAGTTGTAGGTGCTGCAGTTGTGGGTGCAGCAGTCGTAGGTGCAGCAGTTGTAGGTGCAGCAGTTGTAGGTGCTGCAGTTGTGGGTGTAGCAGTCGTAGGTGCAGCAGTTGTAGGTGCAGCAGTTGTAGGTGAAGCAGTTGTAGGTGCTGCAGTTGTGGGTGAAGCAGTTGTGGGTGCTGCAGTTGTAGGTGCTGCAGTTGTGGGTGCAGCAGTTGTAGGTGCTGCAGTTGTGGGTGCAGCAGTTGTGGGTGAAGCAGTTGTGGGTGCTGCAGTTGTAGGTGCTGCAGTTGTGGGTGCAGCAGTCGTAGGTGCAGCAGTTGTAGGTGCAGCAGTTGTAGGTGCTGCAGTTGTGGGTGCAGCAGTCGTGGGTGCAGCAGTTGTAGGTGCAGCAGTTGTAGGTGCTGCAGTTGTAGGTGAAGCAGTTGTAGGTGCTGCAGTTGTAGGTGCTGCAGTTGTAGGTGCTGCAGTTGTGGGTGAAACAGTCGTGGGTGCAGCAGTTGTGGGTGCAGCAGTTGTGGGTGCTGCAGTTGTAGGTGCAGCAGTTGTAGGTGCTGCAGTTGTAGGTGCAGCAGTTGTGGGTGCAGCAGTTGTAGGTGAAGCAGTTGTAGGTGAAGCAGTTGTAGGTGCTGCAGTTGTAGGTGAAGCAGTTGTGGGTGCAGCAGTTGTGGGTGCAGAAGTCGTGGGTGCTGCAGTCGTGGGTGCTGCAGTCGTGGGTGCTGCAGTCGTGGGTGCAGCAGTTGTAGGTGAAGCAGTTGTAGGTGCAGCAGTTGTGGGTGCAGCTGTTGTGGGTGCAGCAGTCGTGGGTGCAGCAGTTGTAGGTGAAGCAGTTGTAGGTGCAGCAGTTGTGGGTGCTGCAGTCGTGGGTGCAGCAGTTGTAGGTGAAGCAGTTGTAGGTGCAGCAGTCGTAGGTGCAGCAGTCGTGGGTGCAGCAGTCGTGGGTGCTGCAGTTATGGGTGCAGCAGTTGTAGGTGCAGCAGTTGTAGGTGCTGGAGTTGTAGGTGAAGCAGTTGTTGGTGCAGCAGTTGTGGGTGCAGCAGTTGTAGGTGCTGCAGTTGTAGGTGCAGCAGTTGTGGGTGCAGCAGTTGTGGGTGCAGCAGTTGTAGGTACTGCAGTTGTAGGTGAAACAGTTGTAGGTGCTGCAGTTGTAGGTGCAGCAGTCGTGGGTGCTGCAGTCGTGGGTGCTGCAGTCGTGGGTGCAGCAGTCGTAGGTGAAGCAGTTGTAGGTGCAGCAGTTGTCGGTGCAGCAGTTATAGGTGCAGCAGTTGTAGGTGCAGTTGTTGTGGGTGCAGCATTCGTAGTTGCAGCAGTCGTGGGTACTGCAGTCGTAGGTGCAGCAGTCGTGGGTGCAGCAGTTGTAGGTACAGCAGTTGTGGGTGAAGCAGTTGTAGGTGCTGCTGTTGTTGTTGCAGCTACATCAGCAGTTGTCGATACCACTGTTATGAAAACATTAAATATCACCCACACTGATACATTTAAAGGGCGACATTGCTTGCAAAAATCCCCCCCCCCCCCCTAAAAAATTGTTCATAGGATTGGCATGAAGCGGGCATACTTCGAAGAGTAAAGTCACTTTTACCAATTGAACCCATTTTCACTCCAATACCTTTAGCTGATTAGACAGTTTTTCCCTCTGCAAATGTTACCCTCATTTTGGAGTGTAATTAAGTTTCTTTCCCAAAAAGCCCACTGCAGCCGCCACAACCAAACAATGACGCCTCTGGAATTCTTGTTCGTCTTCGAAGTTTAAGGTACACATTTAAACTCAGGTTAGATTTACCATTTCCTATCATAATTTAAAGGTGAAACTGGACTCTGATGTGTTTTTTTAAAGCAATATTGTATAATGAGCTGGCAATAACTCCACTTTATATACATGTTCCCTACGCCTTTTCAATAAAATAAACAAACATTCTGAAGTACCTTCAAAGTAATCAGTTTATTATCACACTTACCTATTAGAATCAGGGCGAGTGATATGATCCGTTTGATACCCATCCTGTTTTTCTTTGAACCTATAAAATCAAACGATACATAGATTTACCAACAGAAGTAGCAAGTAATGCTATACTATATATATATATATACTGCCATAATGATACCCAAACCATAGGGGAATTGGTTTGATACAAAGAACAATTATTTTCCGCAATTATTATAATATAATAATATTTCCTTAAAGTAGGGCAGAGATTATTTACAATAAGTATTGTGAAAACACAAAAAAAACCTCTCGGTCACTAAAACTTAGAAACACACAAACAAAGTTAATAACTGTTCAGAAGTCTACATATTTACTTAAACATGTACTTACCCCAAATTAAAAGATAATAAGATGGGAAAGAGTTTATCCTCCTTTCTTTGAAATGTTGTATTATTTCAGTGTCTTCAAATATAGTCTGGTTCAACGTCTGAGATATTGGAAACCTCACCTTCTGTGACAGTTGACATCTATCAAGGGTTTATATTGGAATCAAATACAAGCCTTTGACGTGACTCAAACGTCACACATTTTTCTGAAATGTTGCATCACCTTAGCAATGAACAAAACAAGATCTCATGATAGAGAATGTCAGCTATTAATCTTGTTGGTTTCTTGGCCCAGCGTCATAACTATACTAATCTCTGTCATTCCTTGTGCATTCCATGTACAGTACGTATATTTGTGGCAAAAGATAATGACAAACAAATAAATATAGATTTCTAGTGACGTGGTAAAAAAGCAGGTAGCATATGCAAGAGAAAAAAAGATTAGCATATTGTAACCTAAATCAATAAATGAGATGTATTTTCTACCTCACATCTTCTCTGTCATGTAATTTCATTTGAATTTCACTTCTAAATTAATGGTGGAGCAGTTAAAACTTTAAGATGAGGTTAGTCTGGTGTATGAAGAGTTTATTGCCAAGTGTAATAAATCACTTTAACAATATGTCTCGGTTTAGTTTTGAATGATTTTAATGATAACGCTGCTCTTCTATTTTAGTTTTTCAACAGGATGCATAGCTTCTTAGTTTCTGTGACGTAGTTGCCTAACCTTATGTTGTTTTTGCATTGCACCTCCTAGAGACAGTGGTGCAGATAAAGGCATTCATGTAATGTGTTTCCCGTCACTGTGAGTCATGGAATTGAGATTTTCTTAAGAGAAGTCAATTATCATGTGACTCCTACATGCTAAATATAACCTTCAAGCATCACTTCAGTGAGGTCATGCCTCTATTGTATGTGAAAAACTCCTGGTATTATGTTGTCAATGTTTTTTTTACCAACTGTGCTTCGAAATTAATTGAAAAGTGAACACAAAGTCACGAAGAAAATGATACCCGAGTATTATCCCTGCTTTACAATGAACATAACAATGTCTAGTAAGATACGATAAGATAAGATGGAATTGTGTTGATCCCTGTTGAAATTCAGGAATTAAAGCAACAACAGAATGATAGTGAAAAACAGGACAGTACAGATTCACACAAGGTAAAAAAGTAATACAAAAAAGAATACAAAAATTAAAAATAAAATGATATGGTAACTATTAAGATATATACATATTTGGGTTCTGATTGTTAGATATATTTATATATATATGCGGATGCAGGTCAAAGTAATTTGTACAAAGAGTGCAGATTTTATGTATGTACGGGTTACTTTAATTGGTATAGTTAAAAGTAATGTTGGTATATTTATACATAAAACATTTACAAAAACTCCTATGAATACATTTTTTCAGGGACTTATACTTAAAAAGGTCATTATGTCACCGGCTACACCCAACATATTTATTTTCACATATAAAAATGTAATACCATGTTACAAGGTTTGACAAAAAGGTTTAGAGTCAGTGTATTGCTTGTGTAATTTCTTCATTATAAAAACCGAACAAGAAACAAAACAAGTTCACAACAAAAAATTTCAATTTCCAGTCTCCCCAGCACATGTTAAGCTGTCTCTTACTAAAGTGATAGTGAAATGGTAGTTCAGTTCTTTATTAATGGATGTCCAAAACCATCTCCCAATAACTCTGATGTATTCATTTTTTAATTCCCCCAGCTTTTGATTTGTTTAAAGTATATTATCCTCAAAAGTATATAGCTAAGCAGTCATAAGACTTTTTAAAAAAGTAACAAATGATCGTTAAACAGAAGATACAATGTTCACATCAGTGCTTTTCTTCTCCGCCGTAATGACTCACTTAAACCTGTGCCAACTGGTGGAGGCAGTAAACAAAAAAAGGAACTATCCAATTCATGACAGGAAACTGATATGGACACTACTATGACAGATTAATTTGACAGATTACATTTAAAAACAAGAAAAAGCGAACTTTGGTAATTTATGCTATAAATCATAGTCATAACATTAGGGAGTAATGCGTCTTCATTTACAGTTAGGAAGCTTGAACCATATGATATTTGGCTATTTTCACTTTAAAAAAACGAATGAAAATGTTTGCTGATTATTACAATGATTGTGCGGTAGTTTAATCATTAGACACGTTAATAGATGAATAGACTGCGGTTGGCGATCGCTGTGTTAGTGTAAAATTAAATTTGTCTTCCAACTCTTTGCACGATTACTTCAGTTATAGACTGCGGTCAACTCAGCCGTCTCTCGCGTTTACTTGGTTAAATGAGCAGCTCTTCATTTTTGAGTGCGTGATTAATAGCGTCTTTACGGTAATCGCCGAAAAGCGGCACTGACGCTAGTAAAAGAATAAAAGAATGCATGTTTTTGTGCTATGTTTTTCGATAAAAATATTTGTTACCATAAGTTCTTAATAAAACGGACACTGCTACCAACAATAAAATGAAATACTTTTACTTTTTCAGTTATTCTCTGTCAAACTCCCCTCCTGAGAACAAATTCAAGCCACTTCTGCTATATTGGATGAGGGATAACATTATTTTTTGCCATAAGTTCTACATGAAATTGATACTGTTGGACTCAGTACTACTTGGACTACAACCACAAGTACAATCAAGTACTTTTACTGTGTACTTTTTGAGTAATCCCCTGTAAAACTCCCCTCCTGAGTACAATAATGCATGTTTTCTGCTATCTTTGATGAGAGATAAAATGACTTTCACCCCTGTCACTCTTGTTGGCCTCTTATGATGCTGCTAAAGTCCTTCTACTGCACCTTTTTAAGACTCCAATACAGGTATTTTTACTGTATGTGTTTGGAGAAATGACACAATATTTGGCCCAGATTAGTACACCTCAAAATCTTGTAGTGCAGGAAGAAATACACACTGCTGCCTGCAGGTGATATAGGCTTTTTTTGGGCAATATTTATTTAAAGGTCACTTCTATGGGATTAGCTTTGTGTCATAAAGATAAAGCAACACTTTGCCAGAATCTAAGAGCAAAACTAAGAGTTTAAGAGAAAAAACCGAGTAAAGCAACATTTATTTAATTAAAAAAATAAAACCACAAGTTGCAAACAAATCCTTTGAAATCATGTAAACTACAAGTCTTTTTTCTTTGTTTAATTATTTTAACGCGATTAACTCATGTGTATTTTTTTTCCTCGGCCGCCCCGTAGTTTCAGAGTGCATCGAGTTTAAAATACCATCTACAAGCTGATGCTGACAGCCCCGCTCCTGCTGCCCGCTTGCGGCAGACCACACTTCCACGATCACCGGCAGGCACCGACTGGCCATCGGGAGGACCGGGAGGGTGTGTGTATGTATGACCCGAGCGAGCGAGAGAGAGACCTTACGTGTATTGTTGTTGTTAGCATCTGGTGCTAGCTAGCTGCGCTAACGGATATAAGGAGCTGTTTAAATGAAAACAGAGGAGCGACATTTCGCCTACAACTGCGCCGAGCACTTGACTTTATGCAGGTAGCCAGACAGTGGGACATTGTGGGAAAAGTCAGCACACTCAGCACGGATAGTGCGCGCAACATGATTGCAGCATCCAGGCAGCTCCCGTTCGAGCATATGCCTTGAGTTGCACATAGCTCCAACGATCCATCACAGTGTCTCTCTCCCCCCCCCCCCCCACACACACACACACACGCACACACACACACACACACACACACACACACACACACACACACACACACACACACACACACACACACACACACACACACACACACACACACACACACACACACACACACACACACACACACACACACACACGTGTATTGTGTTATTGTATGAGAGAGGTTCCAGGTTGAATTGAGGCGAACATTTGTAATATTCAGCGGTTGTTGTGTTTAATATTCATGAGAATATTTGTCATTGTTCAAATGATAATAAACATTTGCATAAAGCATATTTTTACACTCATATGTTGATAAGAGTATTAAAAACTTGAAAAATATTCCTCTAAGGTACATTTAGAACAGATAAAACATTTGCGATTAATTTGCGATTAATCGCGATTAACTATGGACAATCGTGCGATTAATCGCGATTAAATATTTTAATCGACTGACAGCCCTAATATTTTTGTTTGCAGTTCTTGTTTCTTCTTTCTCAATGATCAGACTTTTGCTCTCGCTGCAGCTCTCTCGTTTGGGCTCCTTCATTTTTTGTTTGCGATTCTGACACAAGCATCGCAGGTGGGCGGGACTTTTACGGGGTGCGTCCCTATTGGCTACTCAGTTTTTGAGTGACAGCCCACTACACCACAGATCATACAGTGCAACTCATGCAGCAAACTCCGGAGTCCTGTGGAGTTTTCATGAACATATCGGACTTATCTTGCTGTGCATTTTACTTGTGTTGTGTAGTTTATACTTTATTCCAACTTTAAATATTTTAATACCTGAACACACTGCTGCTGTAACAAAAATAATTTCCCAATTTGGGATTGATAAAGTGTCTGTCTATTTATTTATAGATAAAAAAAGACATCTATGTATTTTCAAGCTAAAGGTGATACACAATATAAACTGTATACTGTAATTTTTTCAAAGACACGTTACATTTAAAAAGCATATATTGCTATGTTTAGGACAAACAATTAAAGACTGCTTTAATTTAACAAATTCTACAATATAAAAGTGGCAGATTTGCTTTATTAAACAGGCCAGACCTAGGCTGCATACCAACACAATTAGGAACATGCTCACATCTTACTATGTTGGTCTGAAGAGCTGAAGCATTCACACAATGGATACAAACTGTGCTGTCTCATTCTATATCCTGTGAGAAAAGGATATACATTTAACATTAAAAACTCAACATACTATTCCTAACCTGAGGAAGATATGAATAATCAACAGATTTGAATGGAATCTCTAGCATTTTCATGTAGAATAAAGACAAAAGAGTGATAATACAAATTACATTTATTGAAATTTGAACCAGAAGATGAAGTCTCAAAGAATGTTTTAAATAAAAGGACATAAAATAAAAAGGTGGATAATAATAAAATCTATTAAATGTATGTGTAAAGACCTTTGGTCAAATGAAATGACCCTGAGCAAGTGATATGAGCTGCGCCCAGCTTAGATGAAGCTGGTGTAGGTCTTTCTTCATGCCCCCCCTCTGTGCTGTCCCCTCAGAGGAAGTGGGAAACGGGAGAAGACCTCTGGACACCACGCTGTCTCAATGATCCACACTGTTAATATGAGAGGAACATAATTGTTTTAGGAAATGAAAAATATGAAGTTAACTATCAACAGGTCTCCATATAGAAAAAAACGAATTAATTGTGCCATTAATTCAATAAAAAAAAAAAAATAGAATTGGAAATTAATAGGATGAGAGCTCACATCTGATACTTAAAACGAGTAGCCTATGTGTAGCATTTTGCAATGCATAGAAGAGAAGCCAAAGCTCAACATTTGTATGCCAAATAAAACTCTGCTTAGGGGCAGTCATGGTCGGTAGATTTTAGAGAAGTAGTAAACTCAGCCTCCATTGATTTTCATATCAAATTAGCGTGTTAATAACATAAGCTATCATGGCTTATACTTGCATTTCTAAACAGAATCATGAAAGCCTGTTGGTAGAGTCAGGCACAGGAGTCCGTTCGAGTGTGTCTGCCGGTGTCTGAACGCTCACTCACTGCTATGTAGCTAACTGTCCCTGCTGTTAGGCCACTTAGCTTGCATTGTTATGGATCCATCCATCCATCCATCTTCTCCCGCTTATCCCTGGTCGGGTCGCGGGGGTAGCAGTTCCAGCAGAGAGCCCCAAACTTTCTTTTCCCTGGCCACATCAACCAGCTCTGACTGGGGGATCCCAAGGCGCTCCCAGGCCAATGAAGACATATAATCCCTCAACCTGGTCCTAGGTCTACCCCTTGGTCTCTTCCCAGCTGGACGTGCCTGGAACACCTCCCTAGGGAGGTGCCCAGGTGGCATCCTTAGTAGGTGCCCAGACCACTTCAACTGGCTCCTTTCGACGCGAAGGAGGAGCGGCTCAACTCCGAGTCCCTCCCGGATTACTGAACTTCTTACCTTATCCCTAAGGGAGACACCAACCGGAGAAAACTCATCTCGGCCGCTTGTATCCGCGATCTCGTTCTTTCGGTCATGAACCATCCTTCATGACCATAGGTGATGGTAGGAACGAAAATGGCCCGGTAGACAGAGAGTTTTGTTATAGATCTAAAGTTAGCAAAAGCTAACTTTCATAGCACAGCTTTTCTTTACTTCTCACTTAAGACAATAAAGAAACAGACCGTATAGTACAGCACAAACAACAAAAAGGATCAATACCTACATATATTTTCACTTGTAGTATTATAATAATTGAAATGCTGGTTCTTCTGGGGGTCTTCTGTCCATGCTCAGCTACCGCAGTTGCACTGTACAATCGCCGGAGGACTGGGCTGTCACTCAAAAACTGAGTAGCCAACCTGACAGTCCCGCCCACCTGGGACGTTTGTGTCAGAATCGAAAACAAAAAATGAGGGAGCGCAAAAGAGAGCTGCAGCGAGAGCAAAAGTCTGATCATTGAGAAAAAAGCAAAGAGAACTGCAAACAAAAAGATATGTTAAGACAAAGAAAAAAGACTTGTAGTTTACATGATTACACAAATGATTTGTTTGCAACTTATAGTTTTATTTTTTAAATTAAATATACTTAGCTTTACTCTGTTTTTTCTCTCTTAAGGCCCTGACACACCAGGCCGAAATCGGCCGTTTTCGTTAGTCAGACGACAAAGCGTGCCCTGTCGCCCAAACTCAATTTGGTGTGTCCGTGACACGCCTTATTTGGCCTTTCATGGCTGACGCATGGCCGATTCAACATGTTGAATCGGCCATGCGTCGGGTCGGGCAGTCGAGCCAAATAAATAACTGATTGGCTGTTCAGCTAGCGAATCGGTGCATGGGAAGCGAAACGGAAGTGAGGGACTTAAACGCTTTAAGAAGGCACAAAGAATGTCTTCCGCAAGCAACACTCCAATGGCTGATAGCTCCAGTACCGCACAAGACATGTTTTCGATGGACGAGTGAGAAAATGGAACGCACACGCTATTTTGTTTGTTTATATCACGGAGTCTGTTCTTCTTCTCAGTCTTCGGTTGTTGCCGCTTTTGAATGACAAATACACACTACCGCCGCCTGCTGGTAAGGAGAGTTATTGCCACTTACGCATGCGCAGTTCGTACGTGCAACTTGGCCGTCGGCTAAAGTCTTTGCGGTGTGTTCCAGTGCGACACATGGCCAAGAAGCAGGAGACGTGAGGCGACACAGTCGTGTTCCGTCGGGACGTGTTCTTTGGTGTCAGTTTGGTGTGTCAGGGCCTTTAGACTCTTAGTGTTGCTTGATTCTGAGAAAGTGTGGCTTTAAATGTATGATACAAAATTAATCGCATACACTTAATAAATATCTGAAATATAGATATTAAATACATCAAATTGAACATATAAATGAAACCTATTTCCCAGCAACTGCATCCCCCACTTTTTGGAAAAATTGAATATTAAGATAAGTACTTTATTGATCCCAATTTGGGAAATGTTTGCGTTGCAGCAGCATAAAAAGACAAGGTATTGTTCATTAGAGAAATTAAAAGACTAGAAATAAACAATATAAACATTTCAAATAGAAATAAAATAGCATTAAAGAAAGTATTATATATATTATATTAAGTACGGGAGGAATGGAATATTACATATTAGATTGAATGTAAATGTAAGATATACAGTGTGAGTTTAAGTCAAGAATATTTGTTGTCACAAGAAAACCCTAAATACAACACTCACTGTACATGCACATTCATTTTTTTTTTCACAGAGAGTGTCACGGTTTGTGAAACAAGCAGGACCCAAATGCAGATATAAACTGAAAATTCCTTTATTTCAAGGCTATGATATATCTATACAATGACAAACAGAACACTCACCGCAGAACTAGTCAGGGAACAAGACGAACCGACCAAGACAAACAACCCAGAACTTAAATACACACAAGACTACTCGCACAACAAGACACAGGGCGGACGGCCCGGGGGCAAGGCAGAGTTAAAAAAAGGGGAATTCGGGCGGACGGCCCGGGGGCAAGGCAGAGTTCAAAAAGGGGAATTCGGGCAGACGGCCCGGGGGCAAGGCAGAGTCCATGAAGGGAATCTCGGGCGGACGGCCAGGGGGCAAGGCAGATTCCGAGGAGGGGTGAAGACCAGACAGCTCCGGAGGCTGGTCAGCAGCCGGTGTCGGCAAGATCCCCCATGGAAGAGGACACAGGACCGGCAGGACCCCCGGCAGGAGAGCAGTCGGCGGAATCCCCAACGCGACAGGACATGGAGTTGGCAGGACCCCCAGCAGAAGAGTAGTCTGCGGGACCTCCAACGGCTCAGGACATGGGGTTGGCAGGACCCCCGGCAGAAGAGTAGTCTGCGGGACCTCCAACGGCTCAGGACATGGAGTTGGCAGGACCCCCGGCAGAAAGGCAGTCTGCGGGACCTCCAACGACACTTGAGTGGGTTGGTTCACCAACAGAACACGGGGAGCTGGCGTCGGACGGACAGCCAACAGGAGACGAGGTGCTGGAGTCGGCCGGTATGCCGACAGGACTCGGGGAGCTGGCGTCGGACGGACAGCCATCAGGACAAGGGGAGCTGGCGTCGGACGGACAGTCAACCGGAGACGAGGTGCTGGAGTCGGCCGGTACGCCGATAGGACTTGGGGAGCTGGCGTCGGGACCATGGTTACTGGAGCCGGCACTGAAGCCGGGACCATGGCTGTAAGGTCCGGTTCTGGAGCCGGAAACATGGCTCTGTGGGCCGGCACTGGACCCGGAAACATGGCTGTAAGGTCCGGTTCTGGAGCCGGAACCATGGCTGCTGGGCACGGAGCGGAAGCCTGGACCCTGGCTGTGTAAGCCAGGTAATGGAGTATGGAAGCAAAGCTGCGTGGGCCGGTACTGGAGCACGGAGCCATGGCTGCTGGGTCTGGCGCTGGAGCCGGAACCATGGCTGTTGGGCGCGGAACCCTGGCCTTGCGTCTCTTAGGAGTTTTTTGGAGGCTTCGTGGACCCCCAAACTCCAGACCAGACCCCAAGAAAGGGTCAGAAAATGAGGACTGGCTCTCAGGGCTACGTGAAAAAATCCTAAACCACTCGGGCAACAAGCTCCAGAGCCAGGGCTTGCGAGCAACCTCCTGACGTGCCTCCTTCAACGCAGCCTCTCTACCCCGTCTAGATGAGGCGCCTTTCCACGTATAAAAAATATACTCGAGAGAATATCCAAGACGTTCCGCCTGTAGCTTCAAAAGGTCTGCTGGGTCCATTTCTTGGTCGGTTCGTACTGTCACGGTTTGTGAAACAAGCAGGACCCAAATGCAGATATAAACTGAAAACTTCCTTTATTTCAAGGCTATGATATCTCTATACAATGACAAACAGAACACTCACCGCAGAACTAGTCAGGGAACAAGACGAACCGACCAAGACAGACAGAAAACCCAGAACTTAAATACACACAAGACTACTCACACAACAAGACACAGGTGAGGAGGGAGGAGAAAACACAGGGGCCCAGGTGAACATAATCAGACAATTAGACACACCAGGGAAACTAATGACAAGAGGAAAAACACAGGGAAAAGGACCAGACAATAACCCAAAGGAAAACATGACATGGAAAACAGCAAAAACACCCAAACCTACAAAACTATAAACGTGACATAACATGAGAATCGTGACAGAGAGCAGTCCCTAGCTCGTGCCTTTTTTAAAACTCGTTTGTCCATCTGCAGGCATACAAGTAATAAAAACATATACACACAAAGAAAAAAGTGATTATTTGATTGTGTAATTAAAATAGGAGAGAAGAGAAATTAACTTTTTCACGTTATTCTTATTAAAATAAAAATAAAATCAAGTTTTATTTATATAGCACATTTTTTAACGATTTTTGGTCGAGCAACGTGCTGTACATATAATAACAATACCCTACAGTAAAGACACTTTACGGCAAATACAACAGCACAGTTTGTGCAGAATATCAGTATGAGAAAACGACACCCTCTGTCCTTTAGACCCTCACATCGTACAAGGAACAACTTATTACTTGTATACATTTTCATGTTGAACTAAAGGCTGGATATCTTTCCCATGCAACAAGGAAATAGACAAATAAAAAAGTGAACATCAGTTTAAAAGTAAATAATGTTGTGTGCAAACATTTAAAATTTAAATATAAAATGTTTACAAGTTTTCGCTTTGAAATTATTTATCGAAAAAAACGTTCTAAATCAAATGAAATTATTAAAAAATGTTAGTCAATATAAGATTTTCTGCCTAGTTGAAATTAATCAAACACCACGTGCAATGGCATTAACCCATTTGTGCCCACTATTAAAATGTACTTTGGTTAATAATAATATAGATATTATATAAAGATCTTAATATTATTGATTTAATCTTTCTAAACACTTTTAAAATAAAATACCACAAAGTGAACACTTCTTTTATAATGTTCTATACAGATACTACCTTAATTTCATTTTGAAAACACCTGCCAACTTTATTAATACAGCAGATGAAAATATTTTATTGGAAGGATCAGTTATTCGTGGACTTCAATGAGTCTTCATGAAAGCAGTATTATGATTGCTTGTATTTATTCTCAGAAATTGAATATTTTAAATAAGAAGTGAAACAAGATATCGAGGTGTACAAATCTGGGCTATTTAATTTCTCCAAACACATACAGTAGAAAATGCCTGTATTTGAGTCTTAAAAAGGTACAGTAGAAGGACTTTAGCAGCACCATAAGAGGCCAACAAGAGTGACAAGGGTGTGTCACTGTGGTGAAGGAAAGTTGTGAACAGCTATCCAGGATAGTCTCTAAGGACTTTCCAAAGGGTAACAATGCTGCTGCTCAAACTAGGACTGAGTCAAACAGTGTCAGTTGTATTAAGAACTTATGGTAACAATTATTTGTATCGCAAATAAAGCAAAAAAAACATGCATTATTTTACTCTTGTACTAGCATCAGTGCCGCTTCTCAGCGATTACCGTAAAGGCGCGATAAATCGCGCACTCAAAAATGAATAGCTGCTCATTTGACCAAGCAAACGCGAGAGACGGCTGAGTTGACCGAAGTAGTTATATTGATGCATCGATGTTTAGAATACGAAATTGGCTGATGATGATTTTTTATGTTCATCATGTCTTTATTGTGTATTTCCCTTCCTTCAATGGAAACAAACTATTATTATTATTTTATCGAAACGAATTTTGCCTTTCAGCCCTTAATCAAATTCATTATTTTATTTGTTGAATTATAAATAAAGAGGCTTTTATATTATGCATCAGTAAGGAAAGCAGATTAACGACTGCGCTGACTTCTTATGTCAACAAATGGAGCAGATTGCAATGACAGCGCACTTATAACACCGCGTTCGTTTTGCCTTTGCTGCCAAGTGTGATCGGTGCAATTAATCAACATTTTATTTCTGTATTGGCCGCAGATACACAACTTCCCATGGCAGTTTTGATTTTGTACAACCGGCTGCTGCTCTGGGGACTGGAAAAAGCAGCCACTTCAGTCAGAGTTTTGAAGTTGTTGCTGTAAATATATTTGTTGCAGCATGCAGAGGAGAGGAAAAGAGAAGACCACCTCTGAATTATTTGTAGTGTTCCAATAATACACATATATCAAGGATTTGATATATTCCCCTTTCTGACTGTTTCTTAAGATTCGCTTTCTGGTGCACAAGCGCCAGTTTTAGTTTAAGTTAAATGTTATATTTAATTTATTTAGTTAGCCATACAGTAAAGAACCATGTGCTCAAACTTGTACACCATTCCCACAACAACCACCTGTGTAGTTACCTGTGTCCAATAAATAGTAATCCCACCGGGTGCCCAACTAACCCGGTGCCCAAAACCTCCTTCAAAATAAAACCATAAAGAATTACTTGAACTAAAATATTTAAGATAAATAATGATACATTTACTATAACGAAACGGCTAGAAAATCAATCAATCAATGTTTATTTATATAGCCCAATATCACAAATGTTACATTTGTTTCAGTGGTCTTCACAGTTTGTACAGAATATCAGTATGACAATACAACACCCACTGTCCTTGGACCCTCACATCGTACAAGGAAAAACTTCCAGAGAAAACCCCACAGTTTAAAGGGGAAAATGGGAGAAAACTCAGGGAGAGCAACAGAGGAGGGATCCCTCTTCCAGGACGGACAGACGTGCAATAGATGCCGTGTGTAAATCGAAAAGATAATATATTTTAGACCAAATGTTTGGAAAGACCAAATGTTTGGAAATGCATGTGTCTATAATAAGAAGATGAATCCACGAGGATGTCAGCAATCTTGTGGGAGCCATCAGGGAAGTAGTATGGTGAGAGTCTGGCAGGGCCGCAGAGACAGGTTCAGCCACGACTCGAAGTCCAGGACTCAGGATGCAGGACTCAGGAAACAAGACCACAGCAACAGGATTAGCCTCGACTCAGGATCCCGGCGTATATATGGACACAAAAAAGAGATTTGGGGGAAGCTGGGTTAATCAAAAATACATGTTTAATTATAAAATAACATAAACCAATACTCCAACAGTTTATATGGTGTTATTCATCACAGCCATTATTGATAAGGTGTAGGCAACAACATCAGGCTGAGGGATTTTTTGGGTGATTACATGTCGTTAAACTTGAGTCCCAACTCTGACGGTAATCTGGTCTGGTTTTTTTAAACCTATATTTAACCAGGAAAGTCTAATTGAGATTACAAAATCAATTTTTCCAAGAGAGTCCTAGCCAAGATTCTGTAAAGACAGTTACAGAACACACACCAAAAACAATAACAGAGGACATGGTCACAATCAGATCATCATAATTAAAAGCATCAAAAGACAGACTTGTGTGCTTTCTGGTCATTAAGAAGTACTTTAAAAGTTGTTCAGAGAGATCAGCTCCCTGAGCTTCGTGTAGCAGCTGGTTCCAAGCGAATGGAGCAGCGTAACCGAGTGGCGTTTTCTCCCGGAGGCAAGGCCCGTTTTTTTCAGACCGTAGTTATAACTTGAGTAAAACAAATCTGCGTCCTTTAGTTAATTAATTCACTGCTGCCATCTTTGTCATTAAGTATTTTAAAAACAGTGAAATAGCGTCCCGTTAAAATGTTAATGGGGAATGTGTGGTGAAACCCGGTACTGCACTCACTTTAGTTTAGACCAGGGGTCGGTAACTCGCGGCCCTCGAGCCACATTCGGCCCTTTAAGCCCTCTGCTCTGGCTCCCTTGAGCATTGACAAAAATAAGAAGGAAATAAAATAAAAGTATTTGTAGGACTATTTATATTTTGTTGCATGGTCGTATCTTGTATTTTGAGGTGATACTGTGACACATAAATAAAAAACAAAACGGTTTTAATTAGGTCAACTAAAATATGCGTCCATCCTGCTACGGTCCCGCGCGAGCGCCTTTTCCTGCGGGTGAATAACCTGACCCCCGGCTCGATGAGCGAACTATGGATAAATCAAAGAAAAGTATCGGAGGAACACAGGATTTAATTCTGCGTGGAACGAGTTCTATGCTTTCACAGCAAACGATGCTGGTTTACCGGTATGTTTGATATGTAGAGAGAAGTTGTCAACGGTGCTGCTGCAGCCTTTACGTATCGAGGAACAACACGGGAGAGGAAGACAGCTGACAATCTTCAGTCATAATTCAATGGGGTATGTCATTTATTTCAGAAAACACTTTTTGTTATATACCATGGAATGCTCTTAATGTCCCGATAGCAATGAATATATGAAATGCTTTGACAATAAATACATACAAAAATTAATCTCTGGAAGCCGTAGCGCTGTAAAAAGCACGACCAATCAGTTTAGCCGGCCCGGCTAAAATAACTGGATGGCCTGGCCTACCCGCCTGTCAGCCTTCCATCTGTGCACAAACTTATTTCGTGGCCTCATTGGTCATGCGCGTTCGTGTGTGTTGGAGGAGGGGCTCTAAGAAAGTCTGAAGGAAAGAGGCATATTTTTTCCCGTTGTGTATTTTCAAATTCTAGCGCACTCGAGCTGGTTTCTCCATTCTTACCTACTCTACCTTTAACTATTTTTAGGGTTCAGCTATATGTTTTATTTATTTCAAAGTGGGCCCATTTTAATTATATATTTTTTTCCTTCAAATGTGCAGAGGACTCCCCAAGTGCTGTGTTTAATTTATATTAAAGTAGGCCTGTGTATTATTTGTAATTCTCCTTATAGGAGTTCTTTGTTTCTTATTAGAGGTTAACAGTTTTATATAATGTAATAAATAGCCTAATAAATGCAACAAAACTGTAGTTTTTGTCTGATATAACAATAAATACAGCTTTATAAGCTATCAAGCTATGAAATATGTTTTGCGGCTCCAGACAAAAAAATTTGGGGGAAAAAGGAGCAAAATGGCTCTTTTGGTCAAAAAGGTTGCAGATCCCTTGCTTAGACTAATGGTCGAGAAGAGGCCAGAAGAAATTGGCTTCCCTTGCAGAAGAGTTAGTGAGGAATTGACCAATCAGTTGAGTTGAGGCCTTCACCCCCTGCCACCCTTACCTGTGATAGGTCAGGGTCATGCCATGGGAAGCCAGCCGGTGTCTGGCTTCCGACTACTCAAATCGCATCAACGCCATACTCACATCATCAATGTTAGCAAGTAACCACAGTACCACAATCACATCAACAACGTTAGAGAGTAACCACACTCACATGAGCACTTATTGTGATTTTGAGTTTTTAGGAAGAAATAACTTTTACTAAAGTACCACTACAATAGTAGCTCTAATGAAATGGTATGGCAGGCAATCTCCCACACTACAAGAGCTTCGTACAAAGAGGAAAAAGGAGGGATTCTGACCATTTCGGACTAAAAATATGTCTGCACAGTGGTTAGCTTAGCGCAATGCTTCAGGAGCTAGTTTGTTAGCCAACATATCCATTGACTCTAATGTTGTGGACGACCTGAAGCTGGTGGCAAGTCCTACGAGATGGTAATTGACCACTTCGCCACTATCCAAGACAGGAGAATGGCCTTCCTATACGGACAGGGTGAGTATGAAATGCACACCCCCTTCTCTCTGTGCAACGCTACTGTTTACTGTACTGCCTGTTAGTCATCTTTGTAGTTTCTGATGTGGGGCTGTTGCTTACTGTGTGCTGATGGCCTGGATTTAGCTTCATGTGCTAGTCAGCCTGAAGTTGTGGTTTTGTTAGAGTTGTTCTTTGCTCCCTTAAAGTCTGTTCAAGCCTCTGAGATGATTTTAGGTGGAGAGCTTTGCAAAAATTGGGTAAATGCTTTAAATCTTTGGCAAGATAACTGCCAATAAAATTATAACAATTTGGTAAAAATTCAAAAATATGTGTCAAGTGGTTCCAATGAATTTTAAGAGTTTAGCCACTTTTGTATTTTTTTTGTTGGTGAAACATACTTTTTTTGGTTTTCCTCTACTCAAGAACGTGTTACTTTGCTAAAACTTTAAACAATTGTGTCAAGCGGTTCCAGGCAATTATAGGAGTTGGTAACGTATCACTTCATGCTGTGCATCACAAGCCTCTGTTGCACTTCGACCTCTGCTGTTCCCTGTATACACAAACGAAACACTAAATTGAGTACAAGTCAGGACACACCATGTGTTTTCCTCAACAACAAAAATCAAATCCGTCTTGTAATCATAACGAGCCAGTTTACATTAGCTGTTAACAGACGATAACAGAGGTGCTATTCACATGCATTACCAGGAGTTTAAGCCATAAAACAAGGCTGGTTTGCAAGAAAATGAACCAAATAGTCATGATATTGATATAGTTCATAATATGTCCAAATACTTATTTTTAACCCCACCTCATGCTCAGAGATTTATATAAAGTGGCACATGGGTCCTAGAATAAATAAGAACAGACGATTATTTCAACTTTTATCTTGATAAGTGAGAGCGCAGGCCAGTCTACATGAATGCGGGGCAAGGCACGTTTCTGTCCAAAGGTTCCATGATGGAGTCGATAATGTTTTATAATGTCACTTTGAGTGGTGACACGAGTGCTGCATAGTTTACATCTCCATCCCATCTGTGATTCAAAAAATAGAAATGGGTATGTTTACCTGATTCTCATTATCTTAGTATGTAAACATAACACGTCTTGAATTAACCTCTGAAACAACAACTTCAGTCTGACACACTCAAGGGCTTAATGTGAACCTGAAGTCGATAGCAGGAGGCAAAATGTCTTCAAGAGGAGGTGTGACTGTTTTCTGGTGAGGCAAATAAAAGAACAAAAATAGTTACATGATTGTGTAGGTAAGCACTTGATGCAAACTTTGCCCAACACCGTCTGCGGCCAATACAGAAAACATTTTTTGTTTGATTGCACCAATCATACTTGATAGCAAAGGCACAACGAACGCGGTGTTATAAGTGCGCTGTCACTGCAATCTGCTCCATTTGTTGACATAAGAAGTCAGCGCAGTCTTTAATCTGCTTGTCATAACTGATTAATTATCTAAAACTAAAAGCCTCTTTATTTATAACTAATAAATAGAAGAATGAATGGCAATTACAAAATATGCTTTTCTTTTGTTCTCTTGCATATTACCTGCTTTTTTACCATGTCACTAGAAATCTATATTTATTTGTTTGTCGTTATCTTTCGCCACACATTCACATACTGTAGATGGAATGCACAAGGAACGATAGAGATTAGTATAGTTATGACACTGGGCCAACTGACAAGATTAAAAGATAGCATTTTTTATCATATGATCTTGTTTTGTTCATTTCTAAGGTGATGCAACATTTTCGAAAAATGTGTGACGTTTCAAAGGCTTTTATTTGATTCCTATATAAATCCTTGATAGTTGTCAACTGTCACAGAAGGTGAGGTTTCCAATATCTCAGACGTTAAACCGGACTATATTTGAAGACACGGAAATAATACAACATTTAAAAGAAAGGAGGATAAACTCTTTCCCATATCATCTTTTCATTTGGGGTAAGTACATGTTTAAGTCAATATTTAGACTTCTGAACAGTTATTAACTTTTTTTGTGTGTTTCTAAGTGTTCGTGACCGAGAAAGTTATTTTGTGTTTTCATTGTCACAATACTTATTGTAAATAATCTCTGCCCTACTTTAAGGAAATATTATTATATTATAATAATTGCGGAAAATAATTGTTCTTTGTATCAAACCAATTCCCCTAGGATGGTTTGGGTATCATTATAGCAGTATATATATATATATAGTATAGCATTACTTGCTACTTCTGTTGGTAAATCTATGTATCGTTTGATTTTATAGATTCAAAGAAAAACAGGATGGGTATCAAACGGATCATATCACTTTCCCTGTTTCTAATAGGTAAGTGTGATAATAAACTGATTGCTTTGAAGGTACTTCATACTGTTTATTTATTTTATTAAAAGATGAGATAACATGTAGATAAGGTGGAGTTCTTGCCAGCTCACTATCCAATATTGCTTTATCCACGTTGGCACAAACGACACGGCAAGCCAACAATCGGATGTACTTAAGCCCGATTTTACCACTCTCTTTAAATCGCTTAAGAAGTGCAACAAGTCTGTTTTTATCTCCGGGCCGATCCCCTCTCTCCGTCGAGGCGTGGGGCGTTTTAGCAGGCTGCTCAGCCTGAACACATGGCTGCAGTCGGCATGCTCCGCGAACAACTTGATAATGATTGACAATTTTTATCTTTTCTGGGAGCGGGGTTCTAATTTTAGCAGAGATGGCCTCCACCCCAGTTCACAGGGTAGCCGTGCTCTGGCTACAAACATTTTCCATGCTGTCTACACTGCTAAACAGACCTGACAATTCAGTACCATATCCCATGAGTAGGGATGTCCCGATCACCTGTTTTTGCTCCCGATCCGATTCCGGTCATTTGATTTTGACAATTTGCCGATACCGATTTTTCCCGATCCGATCTTTATGCAATGCATTAAGAGAAAAAAAAGAAAAAAAGCATTCAAGTTGTCACTTAAGGTTATTTTTTTATTTAAATTGGATATTCTATCCAACATGGATATAGCTTCTTTTTTTCACAGCAGCATTGGATCAGTTCAGTTGTGCAGCATTGGATCAAAACAAAATAAAGCTGATCATTACTCGTTAGCTTACTGCTACTATTAGACACTGCGCCCTGCCCACTCTGTTGCCAGATTTGAGAGAAATAAGCAACCAGGTCTATGAAAACAAGCCCCAAAGAAGCAACACATACATGATGTTGTGTAATTTGAAACCAAAACTAAGGCCGCAGGATGACTTTAAGACTTGAACATGGTCATTTTTGTTTTGTAACATTGAATACATTTAAAAAAAATAAAAAAATAAAATCCCGATCCCCAATTTTTTTTTCTCCCGATTCCGATCTTTTGAAAATCACGTGATCGGCTCCGATCCCCGATCACGTGATCGGATCGGGACATCTCTACCCACGAGACATGATAACAGCGGTCATTACAACTACGACTATTAGAAACTTTCCCTGCCTGCCAGTAGCTTTGCCAATATCTGTGTTGATAGGTAATGGAGTAAAAGCGGTGAATCAGCTTAGAAACAGGAAGCGCTCAAACGTTTGTGTGAATTTATCCAATTTAGCAATGATTCCATGCCAGCTACAGCTTGTCACAACAAATCTGACTAATAGTGTGTACAAGCTAACAAACTTAAACTAGCTTTATTAAATGGCAGGTCTTTGGCAGGAAAACACATTTTAATCAATCATTTTATCACTGAGCACAATCTCGATTTTATGTTTTTAACGGAAATTAGGAGTGAACAAAATAACAGCGCAGCTGTTCTTATCGAATCAACCCCTCCCAACTTTAGTTTTATGAGTCAGGAAAGAATGCATAAGAAGGGAGGTGGAGTTGCTATTTTGTTCAATGATTCCCTTCAATGCAGGAAGACATCTTATGCAAACTTTGCTTCTTTTGAATATGTGGCCCTTCAACTGAAATGCTCCTCTCGAGCTCTGTTCCTAAATATCTATAGACCACCCAAATACTGTGCAAGCTTTTTTGATGACTTTACTGAACTGCTGTCTATAGTGTGTATTGACTTTGACCGTCTAATCATTGTTGGTGATTTTAACATCCATGTTGAAAACCCCCAGGACAAAGGGGCTAAAGAACTGTTTTGTGTTCTTGATAACTCTGGACTGACTCAGCATGTGACGGAGCCCACGCATAATAAGGGGCACACTCTGGACTTAATTATCTCAAAGGGTCTGAATATCTCTAAGGTTGTGGTGACTGATGTTGCACTCTCTGATCATTCCTTTGTTTTCTTAGAGAGCTCCATTTCTGTTCACAAAAATGTTCAAAAAGAGGCAACCACAAAGCGATATTTAACTGAAAATACTAGATCATTTTAATAAAAAAAAAAAGATGTTACAGATGCCATTGCTCCAACTAAGGTAAAGGCAGTGACTGGCAAGAAAATATCCCCATGGAGAAAGGCCATGACCGTGAAAACAGAAAAAAGAGTTTCGAAAAGCTGAACGCAGGTGGCGAAGAACAAATCTCTAGGTTAATTTTGAAATCTATAAAGAGAGACTTGGCTTTCATAATTTGGACTTGAAAAATGCACGACAGTCTTTCTTCTCTGACATCATTACCAAAAACAAAAACAACGCACGTGCCTTTTTTGCAACTGTCGACAGACTAACAAACCCCCCAGTGCCAGTAGCCTCTGAATTTTTATCCACCAGGGCCTGCAATGAATTTGCCTCATTCTTCACTGACAACATTTAAAAAATCAGACAAGCAGTCAGTGCCTCTGTATCAGGTACAGCAAATGTGTTGTCCCTGTGTCCACCTAATATCAATTCAAACACCATGACACAATTCCATCTGATTAATGATAAAGACCTAGAGTACATTATACAACATCTAAAATCCTCCTCCTGCTGCCTTGATATTATTCCAACAGGCCTTTTTCAAAAATGTTTGTCATTGCATGGCCATAGATCTACTTCATATAGTCTCTTCACTCAGTTATTTGTCCACACGCCCTCAAAACTGCAGTCATTATACCGCTCTTAAAAAAGAATAATCTAGATGCTTCAGTAATGAACAATTATAGGCCGTGCATGCAGTGTCTTCCTTTTGCAAATTCAAAAATATGTATATTGAAATATGTCTGCATGATGGAGTCTAAAAAGGGAATTACATATATGGGATGGACTGAAACACAAAGACTGTTGATTCAATTATTTACCTGCTGTTTACCTGCTATTTACCTGCCTCCCCCTCCCAATTAAAAGTACCAGTGTGAGTGATATTTAATGTTTTCATAACAGTGGTATCGACAACTGCAACAGTAGCAACTACAACTGTTGGAACAACTACAGCAGCACCTACAACTACTGCTGCTCCGACAACGGTGCAACCTACAACTACTGCTGCACCTACGACAACTGCAATAACGACCGCAGACCCTACTACTGTTGCAACAACAGCAGCACCTACAACTACTGCTGCTCCTACAACGGTGCAACCTGCAACTACTGCTGCACCTACGACAACTGCAGCACCTACAACTACTGCTGCTCCGACAACGGTGAGACCTACAACTACTGCTGCATCAACAACTTCAGGGCCTACTACTGTTGCAACGACCACCGCAGCACCTACAACTACTGCTGCACCTACAACAACTGCAATAACGACAGCAGCACCTACTACTGTTGCAACAGCAACAACAGCACCTACAACTACTGCTGCACCTACGACTACTGCAGCACCTACTACTGTTGCAACAACAACAGCAGCACCTACAACTACTGCTGCTCCGACAACGGTGCAACCTACAACTACAGCTGCACCTATGACAACTGCACCTACTACTGTTGCAACAACTACAACAGCATCTACAACTACTGCTACACCTACAACTGCAGCCCCTACTACTGTTGCAACAGCAACAACAGCACCTACAACTACTGCTGCACCTACGACAACTGCAGCACCTACTACTGTTGCAACAACAACAGCAGCACCTACAACTACTGCTTCACCTACGACAACTGCACCAACTACTGTTGCAACAACTACAACAGCATCTACAACTACTGCTACACCTACAACTGCAGCACCTACTACTGTTGCAACAACAACAGCAGCACCTACAACTACTGCTTCACCTACGACAACAGCACCTACTACTGTTGCAACAACAACAGCAGCACCTACAACAACTGCAATAACGACAGCAGCACCTACAACTACTGCTGCTCCGACAACGGTGCAACCTACAACCACTGCTGCACCTACGACAACTGCAATAACGACAGCAGCCCCTACTACTGTTGCAACAACAACAACAGCATCTACAACTTCTGCTCCTACAACGGTGCAACCTACAACTACTGCTGCACCTACGACAACTGCAGCACCTACAACTACTGCTGCTCCGACAACGGTGAGACCTACAACTACTGCTGCATCTACAACTTCAGGGCCTACTACTGTTGCAACGACCACCGCAGCACCTACAACTACTGCTGCACCTACAACAACTGCAATAACGACAGCAGCACCTACTACTACTGCTGCTCCGACAACGGTGCAACCTACAACAACTGCTGCACCTACAACTACTGCAATAACGACAGCAGCCCCTACTACTGTTGCAACAACAACAGCAGCACCTACAACTACTGCTGCTCCGACAACGGTGCAACCTACAACAACTGCTGCACCTACAACTACTGCAATAACGACAGCAGCCCCTACTACTGTTGCAACAGCAACAACAGCACCTACAACTACTGCTGCACCTACGACAACTGCAGCACCTACTACTGTTGCAACAACAACAGCAGCACCTACAACAACTGCAATAACGACAGCAGCACCTACAACTACTGCTGCTCCGACAACGGTGCAACCAACAACTACAGCTGCACCTACGACAACTGCACCTACTACTGTTGCAACAACTACAACAGCATCTACAACTACTGCTACACCTACAACTGCATCCCCTACTACTGTTGCAACAGCAACAACAGCACCTACAACTACTGCTGCTCCGACAACGGTGCAACCTACAACCACTGCTGCACCTACGACAACTGCAATAACGACAGCAGCCCCTACTACTGTTGCAACAGCAACGGTGCAACCTACAACTACTGCTGCACCTACGACAACTGCAATAACGACAGCAGCCCCTACTACTGCTGCACCTACGACAACTGCAGCACCTACAACTACTGCTGCTCCGACAACGGTGAGACCTACAACTACTGCTGCATCTACAACTTCAGGGCCTACTACTGTTGCAACAGCAACAACAGCACCTACGACAACTGCAGCACCTACTACTGTTGCAACAACAACAGCAGCACCTACAACAACTGCAATAACGACAGCAGCACCTACAACTACTGCTGCTCCGACAACGGTGCAACCTACAACTACAGCTGCACCTACGACAACTGCACCTACAACTGTTGCAACAACTACAACAGCATCTACAACTACTGCTACACCTACAACTGCATCCCCTACTACTGTTGCAACAGCAACAACAGCACCTACAACTACTGCTGCACCTACGACAACTGCAGCACCTACTACTGTTGCAACAACAACAGCAGCACCTACAACAACTGCAATAACGACAGCAGCACCTACAACTACTGCTGCTCCGACAACGGTGCAACCTACAACCACTGCTGCACCTACGACAACTGCAATAACGACAGCAGCCCCTACTACTGTTGCAACAACAACAACAGCATCTACAACTTCTGCTCCTACAACGGTGCAACCTACAACTACTGCTGCACCTACGACAACTGCAGCACCTACAACTACTGCTGCTCCGACAACGGTGAGCCCTACAACTACTGCTGCATCTACAACTTCAGGGCCTACTACTGTTGCAACGACCACCGCAGCACCTACAACTACTGCTGCACCTACAACAACTGCAATAACGACAGCAGCACCTACTACTGTTGCAACAGCAACAACAGCACCTACAACTACTGCTGCACCTACGACAACTGCAGCACCTACTACTGTTGCAACAACAACAACAGCACCTACAACTACTGCTGCACCTACGACAACTGCAGCACCTACTACTGTTGCAACAACAACAGCAGCACCTACGACAACTGCAATAACGACAGCAGCACCTACTACTGTTGCAACAACAACAGCAGCACCTACAACTACTGCTGCTCCGACAACGGTGCAACCTACAACAACTGCTGCACCTACAACTACTGCAATAACGACAGCAGCCCCTACTACTGTTGCAACAGCAACAACAGCACTTACAACTACTGCTGCACCTACGACAACTGCAGCACCTACTACTGTTGCAACAACAACAGCAGCACCTACAACTACTGCTGCTCCGACAACGGTGCAACCTACAACTACAGCTGCACCTACGACAACTGCACCTACTACTGTTGCAACAACTACAACAGCATCTACAACTACTGCTACACCTACAACTGCAGCCCCTACTACTGTTGCAACAGCAACAACAGCACCTACAACTACTGCTGCACCTACGACAACTGCAGCACCTACTACTGTTGCAACAACAACAGCAGCATCTACAACAACTGCAATAACGACAACAGCACCTACAACTACTGCTGCTCCGACAACGGTGCAACCTACATCCACTGCTGCACCTACGACAACTGCAATAACGACAGCAGCCCCTACTACTGTTGCAACAGCAACGGTGCAACCTACAACTACTGCTGCACCTACGACAACTGCAATAACGACAGCAGCCCCTACTACTGTTGCAACAACAACAACAACAACAGCATCTACAACTTCTGCTCCTACAACGGTGCAACCTACAACTACTGCTGCACCTACGACAACTGCAGCACCTACAACTACTGCTGCTCCGACAACGGTGCAACCTACAACCACTGCTGCACCTACGACAACTGCAATAACGACAGCAGCCCCTACTACTGTTGCAACAACAACAACAGCATCTACAACTTCTGCTCCTACAACGGTGCAACCTACAACTACTGCTGCACCTACGACAACTGCAGCACCTACAACTACTGCTGCTCCGACAACGGTGAGACCTACAACTACTGCTGCATCTACAACTTCAGGGCCTACTACTGTTGCAACGACCACCGCAGCACCTACAACTACTGCTGCTCCGACAACGGTGCAACCTACAACAACTGCTGCACCTACAACTGCATCCCCTACTACTGTTGCAACAGCAACAACAGCACCTACAACTACTGCTGCACCTACGACAACTGCAGCACCTACTACTGTTGCAACAACAACAGCAGCACCTACAACAACTGCAATAACGAGAGCAGCACCTACAACTACTGCTGCTCCGACAACGGTGCAACCTACAACCACTGCTGCACCTACGACAACTGCAATAACGACAGCAGCCCCTACTACTGTTGCAACAACAACAACAGCATCTACAACTTCTGCTCCTACAACGGTGCAACCTACAACTACTGCTGCACCTACGACAACTGCAATAACGACAGCAGCCCCTACTACTGTTGCAACAACAACAACAGCATCTACAACTTCTGCTCCTACAACGGTGCAACCTACGACAACTGCAGCACCTACAACTACTGCTGCTCCGACAACGGTGAGACCTACAACTACTGCTGCATCTACAACTTCAGGGCCTACTACTGTTGCAACAGCACCTACGACAACTGCAGCACCTACTACTGTTGCAACAACAACAGCAGCACCTACAACAACTGCAATAACGACAGCAGCACCTACAACTACTGCTGCTCCGACAACGGTGCAACCTACAACTACAGCTGCACCTACGACAACTGCACCTACAACTGTTGCAACAACTACAACAGCATCTACAACTACTGCTACACCTACAACTGCATCCCCTACTACTGTTGCAACAGCAACAACAGCACCTACAACTACTGCTGCACCTACGACAACTGCAGCACCTACTACTGTTGCAACAACAACAGCAGCACCTACAACAACTGCAATAACGACAGCAGCACCTACAACTACTGCAATAACGACAGCAGCACCTACAACTACTGCTGCTCCGACAACGGTGCAACCTACAACTACAGCTGCACCTACGACAACTGCACCTACTACTGTTGCAACAACTACAACAGCATCTACAACTACTGCTACACCTACAACTGCAGCCCCTACTACTGTTGCAACAGCAACAACAGCACCTACAACTACTGCTGCACCTACGACAACTGCAGCACCTACTACTGTTGCAACAACAACAGCAGCACCTACAACAACTGCAATAACGACAGCAGCACCTACAACTACTGCTGCTCCGACAACGGTGCAACCTACAACCACTGCTGCACCTACGACAACTGCAATAACGACAGCAGCCCCTACTACTGTTGCAACAACAACAACAACAGCATCTACAACTTCTGCTCCTACAACGGTGCAACCTACAACTACTGCTGCACCTACGACAACTGCAGCACCTACAACTACTGCTGCTCCGACAACGGTGAGACCTACAACTACTGCTGCATCTACAACTTCAGGGCCTACTACTGTTGCAACGACCACCGCAGCACCTACAACTACTGCTGCACCTACAACAACTGCAATAACGACAGCAGCACCTACTACTGTTGCAACAACAACAGCAGCACCTACAACAACTGCAATAACGACAGCAGCACCTACAACTACTGCTGCTCCGACAACGGTGCAACCTACAACCACTGCTGCACCTACGACAACTGCAATAACGACAGCAGCCCCTACTACTGTTGCAACAACAACAACAACAGCATCTACAACTTCTGCTCCTACAACGGTGCAACCTACAACTACTGCTGCACCTACGACAACTGCAGCACCTACAACTACTGCTGCTCCGACAACGGTGAGACCTACAACTACTGCTGCATCTACAACTTCAGGGCCTACTACTGTTGCAACGACCACCGCAGCACCTACAACTACTGCTGCACCTACAACAACTGCAATAACGACAGCAGCACCTACTACTGTTGCAACAACAACAGCAGCACCTACAACTACTGCTGCTCCGACAACGGTGCAACCTACAACAACTGCTGCACCTACAACTACTGCAATAACGACAGCAGCCCCTACTACTGTTGCAACAGCAACGGTGCAACCTACAACTACTGCTGCACCTACGACTGCAGCACCTACTACTGTTGCAACAACAACAGCAGCACCTACAACAACTGCAACAACAACAGCAGCACCTACAACTACTGCTGCTCCGACAACGGTGCAACCTACAACCACTGCTGCACCTACGACAACTGCAATAACGACAGCAGCCCCTACTACTGTTGCAACAGCAACGGTGCAACCTACAACTACTGCTGCGCCTACGTCAACTGCAATAACGACAGCAGCCCCTACTACTGTTGCAACAACAGCATCTAGAACTTCTGCTCCTACAACGGTGCAACCTACAACTACTGCTGCACCTACGACAACTGCAGCACCTACAACTACTGCTGCTCCGACAACGGTGAGACCTACAACTACTGCTGCATCTACAACTTCAGGGCCTACTACTGTTGCAACGACCACCGCAGCACCTACAACTACTGCTGCACCTACAACAACTGCAATAACGACAGCAGCACCTACTACTGTTGCAACAACAACAGCAGCACCTACAACTACTGCTGCTCCGACAACGGTGCAACCTACAACAACTGCTGCACCTATAACTACTGCAATAACGACAGCAGCCCCTACTACTGTTGCAACAGCAACGGTGCAACCTACAACTACTGCTGCACCTACGACTGCAGCACCTACTACTGTTGCAACAACAACAGCAGCACCTACAACAACTGCAACAACAACAGCAGCACCTACAACTACTGCTGCTCTGACAACGGTGCAACCTACAACCACTGCTGCATCTCCGACAACTGCAATAACGACAGCAGCCCCTACTACTGTTGCAACAGCAACGGTGCAACCTACAACTACTGCTGCACCTACGACAACTGCAATAACGACAGCAGCCCCTAATACTGTTGCAACAACAACGGTGCAACCTACAACTACTGCTGCTCCGACAACGGTGCAACCTACAACTACTACTGCATCTACCACTGCAGGCCTTACTACTGTTGTAACAACTACTGCTGCACCTACGACAACTGCACCTACGACAGCATCACCTACAACTGCTGCCCCGATCACTGCTGCCAAGACAACTGCTGCACTTACATTAGTTGCAACAACAAAAGCAGCACCTACAACTACTGCTGCTCCGACAACGGTGCAACCTATAATTACTGCTTCACCTACAACTGCAGCCCCTACTACTGTTGCAACAACAACAGCAGCACCTACAACTACTGCTGCACTGACAACAGTTGCACCTACAACAGCAGAACCTACAACTGTTAAGGCTACAACAGCATCATCTACAACTGCTGCGGCTACAACTGCTACACCTACGACTGATGCACCTTCAACTGCTGCTCCAACCACTGCTTCACCTACCTCATCTGCCCCTACAACTGCAACAACAGCATCACCAACAATTCCAGCTTCTAAGCCAGTTGTGGTTCTCGAGGCAACCGTGGCAGAACCATTTGTAGCAGAACTTAGTGACAAAAACAGTGCAGAGTTTAAAGTTCTTGAAAGCAGAGTTGTAATAGTGGTTAGTTCTCATTCTTATTATTTTTCTGAGTATTGAGTTTGCTGTTTTGATTTCATTTGGAAACTATTCTTATTTTAACTGCTTTATTTTGTTGCTTTTGTTCCTACAGTATGATATAATCTACAAGACACAATATGGATTTCTTTTCATACGCTCGTTTGTCATTTCATTTAGGTAACGTTTCACACTTTGAGAGGCCAACTCACCTTATACTTTCTGGTTTTTTTTATTCAAACTTTCAAACATAAGAATGACAAAAGCACTCATTACAGATATGTAAAAGTGATCAATGTTGATATAATTTGGTTTAAAATATGTTATGTTTTGATGCAGTCGAGCTGTGGCGATAACTCGAGCTGATAGTACTCAAGTCGAGGTGGGGCTTGAGTTCAATCAAACTGCTTCACCTGCAGAAATCCCAAAGGATGATGATGTTGCAAAAACCTTGGAAGAGGCTATCTCCAACCCAAACAATACTTTCAACATCAGTGTTGATGTCACCTCCATCCGAGTCATTCGTAAGTAATCAATATCCTTCATTTAGCAAGGACATTTTGTTATCTAAGATTTGTGTAACGTTGTCTGTTCAATATATCTAACTGCAAATAACAATAGCCATGTTTCATTTTTGTGCTCTAAATAAGGGGTTTAAATTTAGCAAATTTTTACAATACAAAGCCAATATCTTTGTTTTATTTTTAAACCATACAGCATGAACGGAAACAACACACCACAGCATTAGGCCACGGCAACATGCAATGCCAGTCTCTAGAGGGACCTGGAATTAAACCAGACAACCATGACATGAAAAAAACTGTTCAAAACACAAGTTAGGTACATTTAAACACAAAACTCAGGGCTCAACAAGAAACAAACAAAGACAAAACAAAAGAAACAAATACAATAGAACAAAAAGCACTAACTCATGACCAAATCTTCTTAAAAAAATGTCAGTTTAAGTTTTATATGAAGCCAGTCTGCATCCAGTTTGACTTCTGTAGATTTAAAATTACGCATGTTGAATCCGAGAACAGAAATTGCTTTGTGTTTAAATAAGAATGTACATAACTTCCATTCAATATTGAAGTAATTCTGGAATAATTTCAAAAATTCTTATTTGACAAATGTTTTGGTCGAAATGGAGCATACACAATCATATACCATCGACTCTTACAAACATAAGAAACACAATTTAAAGTTATTTTTCTTTCTTGTCTGAAAATGCAGTTATCACTGTTGGCACGGTCAGCAATGTTTCTGATGTTAGCACCTATAGTTACAAGCTGCTGGCCCAGCCATCGCAAAAGTGAGAATAGTTTGAAGGCAATCCATCAGTCAGACATAAACTTTTAATGTTGTGTTGAGAACCTTTACACTGTGGATTGACTTTGTTCAGAAGAAAGCAATTTGAATACCGTCTTTTATTTTACCATATTTCTTCACATTGATTCATATTTGTTTGGACTATAGCCCCGACAGCTATCCCAACTTCTACAACTACCAGTGCTGCAACTACAACTATAAGGGCTGCTACAACTAAAACCACAACGACTCCTACAACCACCATAACGAAAGCTACTACAATTGCTGAAGCAGTCATAATAAGGCAATTGACTTTCAGATCTGCTGGAGAGACATTTACAACCGATTTGCAGAATAGATTATCTGCAGCGTTTAAAGCACGAGCCTCACTAATAGAGACAACAGTAAGTCCATCGGTTGAAGCCGAGCAAAATCTAAGCATCCTAATTAACTGGAAATGTTTTACTAAACGTATTAGTATTTCCTGCAATAAGCCATCTTTTCTTTTAATTTGTAGATTAAATCTCATTTAACAAACACATTTGGTGAGATAGTCAAATTACTATATCCTGTTTTATGAGATAAAATGTATCTTCAAACTTAAACAAAATGATAAGTTCAGTGTTGGTGCTTCTTATACTGGATAGAAGATGCTGGATTTTTCATTGTTTTATGATTGGATGGTGTTTGTTGGTGCAAATTAAAAACCACAATTACAAAAGTCAATGGCTAATAAAATAAATGTACATAATTTATTTGCTTGTTTTTTGCAGCTTAACCCTATTTACCAACGACAATTTTCTTCGTTCCGCTCCTTGACAGTGATTTTGTTCAGGTAATTTATTAATGTTATTAAAATGTACTGCAATCTAAATATATTGTACTGTGAATTCATGAAAATAATATTTATAACATAATTGTAATAACTATAATTTATTTATAATGATTAAGAATATATATTTATCTTCAATTTTATTTGCAGTAATGGATCAATCTTCAACACCATGATTCTTGAATTTGCATCCACATCAGTTCCTAGTGGCACTCAGATTGGAAACATTTTGGCTGGTGCAGCTTCAAGCATCACAGCCTTCAACATTGAAACTGCCTCCATTTTTTTGGATGGCGCACGTAAGTTATTTGAAATACTACCTGACCAAAAAAACACAACCTACAAGAAATACTTCAAGTAATATATTTTATTTTTATTTTGTCATCGTTTACAGAAGTTTCAAATGGAGTAAGCCACAAGATGAGTCTCATCACTGCATCCTTCCTTGTGCTGCTGTCATGGCTACTGTCAAGCTTTCAATAGTACAGCGCTGATGTCTGTTAAGTGAAATACAATTACAGAAAGCCTTACATACTGTAACTGTATTGCATATCAGACGCATCACATAGAAAAACATTTTAACTTATTGTGCAGATATAATTTACAATAACATTTAAATTGAACACAGTGCCTTGTATTATTATCCAGTAACTTTTCTTATTTCTATCTTTTTATATTATCATACATAACTTGTGTATTCTGTGAGCTTACCTGTATTTTGGAAAAAAATAAGGTCTTCTTGATGATCGGAACACAAAATATATTTTATGCTATGCTACGTTTTTAGAATCCGGAAATACAAATAAGGTGTATCTCAATAAGTTGAAAATGCTTCCATTAAAGGCACTGAAGATAAGTACAAACAATCAAACACTGTCTTATTATTTCTAAAAACCTTTTTTCCAATCTGTTATTCTCAATATGGTTATATAGAAGTTATTCAGGATTTTCCAGAAATAATATGACTGCATGTCGATTCACAATGGCCCTGGTTTACTTTAATAAAGAAAGGACAGCAAAAAGAATCACAGGAGGATTGTGACCAAACACACTCAAATTTAATCATTGCTGGTTTTGTTATTTTATAAAGTTGGACTGTAAAGTATTTTCCAAATATAAGACTATATTCAACTATTCCTTTGTCAAATTGCATTTATTGGGCTACATTTACATTTATTTTAATATGATTTATTAATTTGACTTAACCAACTGGCACACTTAAACTAACTATAATCTGCAGTAGTGGATTGTGAAAGCGTCATGCAGCAGCAGACCAAAAAAGGGAGTATACAATGACAGTGTTAAGAGATGATTAATAGATATCTGTCTGACTTGTCATTGTTGTTGGGCCATATAGATGCAGAAATATCTCAATAAGGTGTTGTGAAGCTGACCGTTGAGCGGCCCGACCAAGCAAGGAGGCAGACGCAGAGAGTTCAAATATAACCCGGTATGGGCATTTATTCATCAGGATACACAGCCTCAATATGACTGTCTCCCGTGAACAGGATCTCACAAACACAGACTAACAGGAAAACAGAACCTAAATACACACAGACTAATCAAACCAACAAGGCACAGGTGAGGGGGGAGGAGACAACAAAGGGCACCAGGTGAACACAATCACCAGCAACAGACAAGACGGTAGGGGGAACACTTTTCAAACTAAAACAGAAAACAGACGGACAAACTAAAACACAGACAGATCGTGACACTTTCCAGGGCACGGAACAAATCAATACACTTCACCACTAACGAAGCTATACAATCCTTAACGGAGGCCGAGATCTATGGCCCCAGAGATCACCTCCGTTACCGGTGTCATATCTTATTCATGTCATTACTCGCAAAGCCCTCCATTAAGGTGATAATAGACAAGGAGTGCTACATTAAGTTAAGTGTAAATATTTAACTTAATTAAGTAAATACTAAATACTCCTCTTTGCAAAATGCCTGCAAATCCATAATAAAGTAATGGGGAACTGTAGTTAAGTAAAGTTGTCTAACTTAAGGCGATGCTACAGTAAGAGTCAGAGGATCATCAGCATGTCAGCAGGCTTCCAAATTTGATTGTTACCAAAATAGTTGTTTGGTTATTTCAGTTTGGATCAAAAGGATTGGACCGACTGACAGTACAATATTGACATCCTTATAAGATTGTTACTTCTTAAAACAATACTTATATTCCTTTATTAATTTATTGTAACTTTTTTCTTATGTATGATATTGGAATGATAAAAGCTTACCTCAGTATTTTAATACATTCAAGCTTTTAGAAGTGAATTCCTAAGTTTACACAGGTATTTGTTTAATCAGGGTAGAAATACATCTTTATCCTGTATAGCTCCAAGTGGACTGGTGTAAACTGATGATGCTGTAATCATCCTAATAATTCCCATGGTGCATTTAAGCTTTATTTTACATGAGCCGTACCTTTTTTCTTGATGTATGTATTTAGCATATTGTAATGTCTGTATGCCTTTACAAATGGAAGAAAAAGCCATGTTAATACGTTGAGTCACAAGTGACATTTTTGTATATTAAAACTTGATGTTGATATAGCCTGTGACATAATGTCAAACAGACTTGATAGCCATATTAGTAAGGGGGGCTTTAGAGTGTGTACACATGAGCATAAATCCTGATTCAGTCCAAGTTATATGTAAGTATACACAACACAATGTTTCTCTCCAAAACGTTTCCAAACCATTTTGAATAACATTTGCTGGGCATGCTTGGTTTTTCAATAATTTACTAACAAAAGTCTGTAGCTACGGATTTTTTTTTAGGTAAAGACAAAATTAATAAACACTACTTTAATGATTTTCAGTGTAATTGTTTTGTAAATAAATTGTTATTCAAGAATTATTTTTCCTAAGAAACTTCAGAAGAAATATATTTTTGTATTTTCATTATTGATCTTATTGTAAAACTGGCACCAGGGTTTTTCATCAAAAAAGGAAACGTTTTACTTTTAGTTTCGGGACTGATATATATTAACATCATAGTTATATATCTATTTTTACAGCAAGTCCAGCTACAGCTACAATTCCCACACCTACAACTGCTAAACCTAAAACGGCAGCGCCTATAACGGCTAGACCTGCGACTGCAGCACCTACTACTATATCTCTTATAAAAAAAAGGGTGACTTCAGATTTGTTCAAGACACATTTACCAATGACTTGCTGAATCCATCTTCTGCTGCTTATAAAGCTCGGGCTACAATGATAGAGGATCAGGTACGTTTTTTTTGGTCCACCCACTCAAAACATGTGAAGTCTACTCCACAGTTCTCATTCATAACACTCCGTTCGATGTCTCACTATGGGAAGCGCCTCAACGCGTATGCAAACAGAAGCATCAATTTCATTACGCCAATCCTGATTGGCTGGTGATCTTGACGTCTACGTCAGGGAATCCACCCACCCTTTAAGTAGCTTGCGCTACGTCACAGCGTCATTCAAGCACTTCTTCTCGCTTCAGAGCACATCTCGAATATCAGTAGCCGGGCTAGCTTAACGGTCAACAGACTGAACCCAAGCTAACATTCGGTTGACGGGCGCTTGCCGGTTACTTCTTTGAACAAATATTAACACACCAGTTAATATTGTAATCCGCCCCACCGTTTTTTCTTTCGGAATAACGATAAGGTTGGATTTTTTTCGGTAACATACCTGTTACTAGCTTGTCCCTCCGCGCCGACACCCCGGCAAACGAGGATGGACCCTTCTCTCCCTCACACCAGAGGAGTCGGAGGCTCGGCTCTGCGGCTGCGGTTTTAAGATCTCGGGCACGGACTCACACCAAGTCTGCTCGTCCTGCCTTGGGCTGGAACACGCCCAGGAAGCTATCGATACCCCCGGTTCGTGCGGGCATTGTGCCCGCTTCAACATCAAGACGGCTATCGCGCCAAGCTAGCCTGTCGGGACAGGACCCCTTCATGTCTGTTGATTCGCCGGCCGGCAATCGGGACATGGTGGCGACCGCCGCGGAGATTGAGCCCCACGCTGTGTCAGGCTGGGGCTCAACAACGGCGGTAGCCGCGGAATCGGAGCCCCGCGCCGTGTCAGGCTGGGGCCCGGTGGCGGCAAGAACCACGAGAGCGGAGCCCCTTGCTGTGTCAAGCTGGGGCTCCCAACCTCACCGTTGTTCCACCCGCAGAGGATGTCCTAGAGCTGGATTATATGGAGGAGGATGAAGAGGATGCCTCTGAGTTCCTCTTATCCGACTCGGATGAGCACGACGATGACATCTTCGTTTAATCTGCCCAGGCTGCCAAGCCGGAGGCGATGTCCGCTCCCCCGGGCGAAAGCACACCAGCTTCGCCCTGCCTCAGTATGGACTTGCAGGCCGTGTGCCAACACGCTGCGTCCAGGCTGGACATCCCCTGGCCTGAAGTGGCCAAGGAGACCTCCAGATCTCGCTATGAGGGGAAGAACTTGCCTCAAGCAGCGAGGATGAAGAGGCAGCTTCTCCCAGTCTTTCCAGAGATGCTGGACGAGGTGTCGGTCTTGTGGAGAGACCACCCTTTCAGCAACAAGGCCCCAATCCAGGGTGCCTCCTCTTTGGACTGTGACGGCATGAAGAAGCTCGGCCTGCTCCGCATGCCGCCCATGGAGCCGCTGGTGGCAGCCCACCTCCAACCGCGGCTGGCTTCGGCACCGAGCAGGAACCCCACGCTACCGGCAAAAGGCAGACCACTTCCAGTCAGCAATGACCGAACGAGCCTATAAAGCCGCAGCTTTGTCCGCCAGGGCGCTCAACGTCTCCTCGCTGCTGACCGCCTACCAGGCGGAGCTCTGCGAGGGCATGACGAACTAACCTGAGCCTGCCGTGCGGGACGAAATCGCAGCGATCATGGACATTTGCCTCTGTGTGCAGCGCTGTGCAGTCCAAGCCACGGGCAAAGCACTGGGGATAATGTTGGTACAGGAGAGAGCCAGGTGGCTTAACCTGACGAACCTTCCAGAACGGGAAAAAGAGGACGTCTTGAACATGCCTATTGTTCCAGAGGGCTTATTTGGCTCCGCTCTAGCTTCGATGCAGCAGCAGTGTGAATCCAAAAAGAAGGAAGGATGAGGCTCTCCAGCTTGGTCTTCCCCGAAGGGTTCCACCGCCTCCAACGGCCACGCGGCAGTCCTTCGCTCAGGCTGCCTCACGTCCTGCCCGTTTCAAGATCCCGAAACAGCAGAGGCCACAGCCCGCCCCGGGTCTCCAGCCCAAACACGAGGCGAGGACGAGCTGGCCAAGAAAGTCTCCGGTTCTGTCAGCAGCCGCTCAGGCACAGCCGGTCCAGACTTTCAGCCACCAGACGAGGAAGAAGAAAAGGGCGGCCTGAAAGCCTCCTCTCCTCGATAAAAGAGCTGGAAGTTCCCTGTTCTCCAGCTCCAAAACACGTTCCACTGTTAGATGCTCATGTGTTTCCGGGGTGCAACCATGCCCCCATCTTCCCGCCGCCTCGAGTGATGTCAGAACGTCATCCTCAAGTTCGCGCGATGAGGGAAATGGACTTAACATCCAAGACAGCAAGCTCCGCTGCTCGTTTAAGTCACACAAAAAAAATGTCATCACTATTGTTTCTTAATAAATCATTTTCCACTGTCGTTTCCAGGCTTAAAGCCAAGGGCGCAGTCAATAAAAATGAAAAGAAAAACAATAAAGACAATAAACAGTCTGACGTCTACCCCCCTTCTAAGAGTGGCCGCTGCCTCTCTCAGAAGGCGGACGATGGACGGGGCTGTGAAGGCATCACCGCCACGCGCATGCGCATTGTCGACAGGGGTTGTCAACCTGGGGTACCACCGTGTTCAGACACTAGAGGGCCCCATAACACAACAAATAAAGACAGAGGGCAGACGACAGGGATGTGACATCTCCACTCGATTTGAGAAGCGAAAAGTGGGGGATGCTCACAGATTCTGCTTGGGTTTTCAAGACAATAGCACGGGGTTACAGACTCCAATTCGCTGTCACCCCGCCTCACTTTTCAGGCATTCTGCATTCGCAAGCCCGGGGAGAGTCGGCCCATATTCTGGAGCAAGAGATTCTCTCACTACTAGAAAAGAAGGCTATATCTATAATACCCTCCGAACAGAGTCAGAGCGGCTTTTATTCCAAGTATTTCCTCGTTCCCAAACGGGGAGGGAACGGAATTCGGCCTGTACTAGATTTGAGGGCTCTGAACAAATATCTCAAAAGTTACAAATTCAGAATGCTCACTCACACATCTCTGTTGCGTCTCGTGCGCCAAAACGATTGGTTCACATCAGTCGACCTGAAAGACGCGTATTTCCACATCCCAGTATATTATCCACACAGGAAATATCTGAGGTTTGCCTTTCAGGGTGTCTGTTACGAGTACAGGGTACTTCCCTTCGGTCTTTCTCTCAGCCCACGAGTGTTTGTACGGTGTACGGAAGCCGCGATAGCCCCGTTAAGACAACAGGGTATTCGCCTGGCAACTTATCTGGACGATTGGCTCCTTCTCGCACAGTCGGAGCAAGAGGCTATTACGCAGACGAATGTCCTCGTAAAACACCTGCTCGACCTGGGTTTCGTAATAAACACAGAAAAGAGCATGTTGTCCCCAGCCCAGACTGTACTCTTGGGCCTACGCCTGAATTCGGTGCCCTTTACAGCCCGCCTGTCAGCAGAGAGAGTGAAAGCCTTCAGTGCTTGCCTCGCTCATTTCCAGCCACGCAAATATGTTCTCTTCAGATCATGTCTGCGGTTACTGGGGCTCATGGCGTCAGCCATCCTGGTGGTACGACTGGGACGCTTACACAAGAGGGAGTTTCAGCGCTGGATAGCTGCCCTCAGAGTGATGGTCACTATGAAATGCGTAATGGCACTGCGCCACTGGCTGCACCCGACTTTTCTAGTACGGGGCGTGCCTATGGGTGCTGTCCTATCGCGGAAGGTGGTCACCACAGACGCATGTCTGACGGGCTGGGGGGGTATATACGAAGGTCGACCTGTGAGGGGTCTCTGGAGCAGAGACCTCCAACGGTCACACATAAATTATCTGGAGGTTTTAGCGGTGTTCCTCACCCTGAAACGCTTTCTGCCTTTTCTCAGAGGACATCATGTCCTCATGAGGACAGACAACACGACCACAATATCGTATATAAACCGCCAAGGGGGTTTGCGTTCTCTCCAGTTACACATGCTGGCACGCAAACTGATCTTATGGAGCTGCGGACATCTCCTCTCTCTGAGAGCGACGCACGTACCAGGAGTGATGAACCTCGGGGCAGATCTGCTGTCCAGAGGTGCACCACTATATGCAGACTGGACTCTACATCCAATGATTGTGAGTCAGCTGTGGGTGCGTTACGGCCGGGCCGCGGTGGATCTGTTCGCATCAAAAGAGAACGCTCAATGTCAGCTGTTCTTTTCAATGCACGATTTAAACGCACCGTTAGGCGTGGACGCGCTCGCTACGCAGCGACATACTGTCTCAGGCGGGGGGGACGATTTTTCACCCACACCCAGAGCGCTTGGCACTATGGGCCTGGCCCGTGAGTGGTATAACCTGAATACAGTGGGACTCCCTCAGAAGGTGATAAACACTATTCAGAGTGCAAGAGCTTCCTCCACCAGGTCCCTCTATGACAGTAAGTGGAGGGTGTTTTGAGGAGTGGTGCCTTCAAAAGGGACACATCTCTTTTCAATGTCCTGTCGGGGTGATTCTATCATTTCTACAGGACCTGATTGATAAACACAGAGCTTTCTCTACGATCAAAGTGTACCTGGCTGCTATTGCTGCATGCCATGTGGGCTTTGAGGGAAAGACGGCTAGCCACCATCCCTTGGTCTGCCGTTTCATGAAAGGGGCTCGCAGGCTCCTCCCTGTTTCCAGGTCACTGGTGCCCTTATGGGACTTGGCAGTGGTTTTAGATGGGCTCACTCGACCTCCATTTGAACCCCTGGAAGAAGCTGACATGAAACACCTGTCACTGAAGACAGTGTTGTTACTGGCTCTGGCATCTGCCAAGCGAGTCAGTGACATTCATGCGCTCTCTGTATATCCTTCATGCACTCAGTTTGCCCCGGGGCAAACGAGAGTGTTGCTGAAGCCCAACCCTGCCTTTGTACCTAAGGTGGTTGGCTCATGTACCCCCATTGACATTGAGGCATTTCCTCCACCACTGTGTTCCTCTAAGGAACAGCGGCCGAATTTGCTGTGCCCAGTCCGTGCTTTACGCACCTATATCTTGGCTGAAATCCTACCTCACCGACAGACATCAGTTTATCAACATGAACAACTGCACCTCCTCCACTGCTCCTCTGTCCCAAGGCGTCCCCCAGGGTTCGGTGCTTGGCCCCCTCCTCTTCATCCTTTACATGCTCCCCCTTGGCAAAATAATTTGTCGCCACAACCTTCAATTTCACTGCTACGCCGATGACATCCAACTTTATATCTCAACAAAAACCATCACCCCCACAACACACTCCACTCTCACCAACTGTCTCTCAGAAATAAAAGCATGGATGCAAACAAACTATCTCCAACTGAACAGTGCCAAATCCGACATCATCATCATCGGCCCCCCATCCCGTATCAAAGACATCCAGAATTTCAACTTCACCATTGACAGCCACACTCTATCTCCCCCCCCTCACATCCGCAACCTCGGAGTCATTTTCGACAGTCAGCTCAAATTCAACCACCACATAAATCACATCACCAGGACCGCCTTTTTCCACCTCAAAAACATTGCCCGTCTCCGCTCGTCACTCTCCTCCTCTGCTGCTGAAACCCTGATTCATGCATTCATCACTTCACGACTCGACTACTGCAATAGCATCCTCTATGTTAGGGGTTCCCAAACTTTTTCAGCATGAGACCCAAAACAGAAATGTTGTGGTCCTAAGGGACCCAAGCTAAAAACATGTCACGATTTTCCATAATATCTACATTTATAAACAAAGAATGCAACACACCATGAATTTAAAATGTAAATGAAAATGTTTATTTAATTATAAAAGTGCTTCGCAGCAATTAGGTTTCTCACCATAAAAACCTTCCCTTTGAGCTTGCCCAGAAAAAATAAGGATCAAAGCAAAAAGACGAAACATGGGAAGTGCAGTTAAGTATATACAGTACAAATCAAATTTAAATGATACAATTAACAAAAGTGCAATATTAAGTTTGTCACTAGCTCAAAAACTATGTACACACCATTTTAAAGTATTTTAAATGAACAAAGAACAAACATGTTGTAAACAGAAAGGGACAAAACACTAACTATAGGAAGTGCAGTATACAGTACATCATAGGTGAAACCACATTTAAATGATCAGAAGTGCAACATTAAGTTTGTCACTAGATCAAAAACTATGTACACACACTTTTAAATGAACAGAGGTGTTGTAAAACACTCTGAGAGACAAAGAAACTCCAACACTTGGCAACTGATTAACTTTACTGACTTATTTACAATATGTTGTTGTTATATCTGACATGCTAGAAGGGGTATTATATCATATATTGATACATGATATAATATAATAACAATTACATCTAATGAGAGGTATGTGGCTGGTTGAAGTTTTCAACCAGCAGATCTATTCTGGGCTGGGTTTTTGACAGTGCCAATCTGAGATCATACCTGTTTCTGTATTTGTTTTTCAGCTAAAGTAGAAAACCCAGATTCACACAAGTATGTGGTGCCAAACTGTATCAATACTTCTACAGCTATCTTAGCCAAGCAGGAGAACTCAGCCTGCTGGAAATGAGCAACCCAAAACTGTGCCAAAGTGGTTGTTTCAAACAGCATCTTACTGCCCCTGTTGACCTGCAGTGTGACCAGTGCCTCTAACTCTGCCTGACTGAGACCCAGGTCTTGTGATGGCACAGCTTGGAAGGGAAACGTCACCCACTGAAGGTTTTGAGCTCTCTGTGAGTCAGGGAAGTACAGCTTGAAGTTCTCCTGTAGTTGAGACAAGTGCTCGACTATATTCAGAGAGACACACATCTTTAAGACGAGGCTTGATCAGCTGCTCCCCGATGGAATGGGGTTTCTTTGCTTTGGCAATGTGGAGGCTGACTTGATAGGATGCCCTCAGTGCCCCTCTGTTCCCTTTGAATGCCTGAAAATAACAGAGAAGATATCATCATTAACATTGCTGGGTTATTGGGTGATTTTTAACACCAGCCGGCGTACGCTGTATACCTAATGTGGACCTGGCAACCGCATTTATAGCGCATTACATTACATGTTACTTGTTAGACGCTTTTATCCAAAGCGACTTACATACTCAATACTGTGAATTAGGACCCGCTAGCTGGTACTAGGCCAAGTGGAAACGAAACCAAAAACGGGCCCCGCACGGCTCGGCACGCTTAAAGCGAGCTACCCGCTGCAGTGGAAACGCGCCATAAGTGCAAGCAGGCATTATTTGAGTGTGAGGACAGGGTTTGAGGGAAAGCAATACATATTCTGAACCTGAAATCAATAAAGTATGCTCTCAAATTTAAAGACCACGCCCTTGAATAAAGATAGGGAATAACCCCCATATGTATTGTGCATCACACTGCACGTCCGTGCGGCTGCAGTGAAAAAAAGCTTTCTCTCGCTTTCCTTCTCATACTACCTGTCACTTTCCCTCTAATCTTCCTGTGGTTATTGTTTCTCTGTTTTTCTCCCGGCCGTTATAAAAACATTTTAGGCTAGTAAAAGTTGAAACATCGCTCTGTGCCGCTGCAGAATGTAGTGGACTCGCGGGAGCGGGTAGAGGACGCGCGAGAGCGCGCAGCTGGCGGTCCGCTCCGGGGCTCAGTCTGCATTTCATCCAACTTTGCATTAACGAAACAATTTCACAACAGACCCTAACAAACTCACAAACACACAAAACAAATGATTAAAATGAGTGACTTACTTTTCCGCCGTCAAAACACTGCTTCTTGAACAACTCTTCTTTGCAGAGGAAAAAATCCTTCGATTTGTCCCGATGCAGAGGATGTTTTGTTTGGAGATGCCGGTCCAATTTGTTCATTTTCAAGCTTTCGTTACTGAGCACCTCTCCACATAAAACACACTGAGGCCGCTCCTCTCCATTTCTAACAGCTTTTGTGAAGCCAACGTTTAAAAACTCCTCTTTGTATCGTCTTTTTGCCATCATGTACGATCGGGATTAATCAACAGACAATAAACAATAAACAGACGGCGCGAAAACTTTCGCGGGGGACGCGTCAGAGCTGATACAAATACAATCTTTTATTTTTAGTTTATTTGTATTTAGAAAATTAAATAATTAAATATACAATGCTATATTAAATAATTTCATTTTCAAAATAAAAAATAAAATACAAAAATTATAAAAAAATTGTATTTGCAACGCAGCCATCAGCTCTGACGCTGTGTGTGTGTAGCAATGCATTTAACATGGCGACCCAATCAAAACGGGTCGAATGGGTCGCGACCCTGAGTTTGGGAAAGGCTGCTCTATGGCATACCATCCAACCTCCTCAATAAACTCCAACATATCCAGAACTCTGCTGCCCGCCTCCTCACCCACACCCGCTCCCGAGACCACATCACTCCCATCCTCCAGAACCTCCACTGGCTCCCCGTCCGTCAAAGAATCAACTTCAAAGTCCTCCTCATTACTTACAAAGCCCTCAACAACCAGCCCCCCCCCCCTACCTCACAGACCTGCTGCACCACCACACCCCTTCCCGCTGCCTCCGCTCATCAGAAGCCAACCTCCTATCCATCCCCACCCACACCAATCACTGGACCTGGGGGGACAGAGCCTTCTCCGTCGCTGCCCCCTCCCTCTGGAACTCACTCCCACAACCCATCAGAGACTGCACCGACCTCACCACCTTCAAAAAACTCACAAAAACTCACCTCTTCAATCTGGCTTTTCATGTGTGATTGTTTTTGTATTATTTGACTTTAACTTTAACTATATATTTATTTGTTGTTCCTTTGTTCTCTTTTCTTTTCTCTTCACAATTATCTGTAAAGCGTCTTTGAGCACCTGTAAAAGCGCTAACAAATTAAATCTATTATTATCATTATTATTATATGGACAGGTCAAAAGAGTTTCGATGCAATCACCAACTCTTTGTATCCTGGGCTAACCCTCATAAGGGCAAGCCCGTTACCAGGCAACGGCTCTCCCACTGGATTGTGGAAGCGATTGCTCTGGCTTATACGAGTCAGGGTTTGCAGGCACCAACGGGCCTGCGTGCTCATTCTACTCGTGGACTGGCTACATCCTGGGCTTTGTTCAAGGGTGTTTCCATCCAAGACATTTGTGCAGCAGCGAGATGGTCCTCACCGCTCACTTTTGTCCGCTTTTACAGGCTAGATGTCTCTGCTCCAAGTGTGGCCCGCGCAGTGCTGGGCCCCGTGTTGAGACAGGGTTCTACCTGTTAAGTTCTGGTTGTTTTGGTGATTTTCAAGATAAGCATGTCTAGCAATACTGGAGTTTCAATATCCCATAGTGAGACATCGAACGGTGTGTTATGAATGAGAACTATAGGTTACTTACGTAACCCCAGTTCTCAGAGTAACATGAAGTGAGATGTCTCACCAGACGGCCCTTCTTGCTAAGGCGAAGCGAGAAGAGGTGCTTATTTTGAATGACGCTGCATCGTAGCGCAAGCTACTTAAAGTGTGGGTGGATTCCCTGACGTAGACGTCAAGATCACCAGCCAATCAGGATTGGCGTAATGAGATTGATGCTTCTGTTTGCATATGCGTTGAGGCGCATCCCAGAGTTGTTCTGACCTTGAATTGTTTAAAAAGTAGATTTCCTCTCAAATTATACCCACCCTCTCTGTCTACGAACAATGTTTTTAATTTCCTAGGAAGTAGATTATGTCTTGCTCTGTACATGATTTGTGCCGTTTTAAATTTAACCAGATCAATGAACTTAAATATGTGTGACTTCAAAAATAATACATTAGTGTGTTCAAGATATCCAACATTATTGATTACTCTTATAGCCCTTTTTTGTAATGTGCATAACGGCTGTAGGTTGGTTTTATACGTGTTTCCCCAAATCTCCACACAGTAAATCAGATATGGAAATATTAGTGTGTTATATAGAGTATACAATGAGTTATAGTCCAGAATGTATCTGGTTTTTCCCAATATTGCGAGTTTTAGCCAGTTTTGCTTTCACATGAGTGATATGAGGTTTCCAGCTGATTTTGTGGTCTAAAACCACACCAAGGAACTTAATTTCATATACTCTTTCTATGTTTATGTTATCTAGTATTAATTGCACCTGTGAATTTTTTTTATGTTTTCCAAATAACATAATCTTTGTTTTGCTTATATTTAATGATCATTTGTTTGTGTCAAACCAATGTTTTACTTTAATCATTTCTGCTGTTATCACTTCCATTAGCTCTGATAACAGCAGAAATGATTAAATATGAAATGAGTTTTTATTAAAAAACTTTCCAGACAGACATTTTTAGAAATACATAATTCCTTGAGTAACCTATTATAGCCCATAGTCAGAGTAACCACCAGCATCAACCATTGTCAGAGTACATTTTTGGTAAGGCCATTGTTTAAAAAAATATATAATTTTATTGGCAGTTATCTTGCCAAAGATTTAAAGCATTTACCCAATTTTTTCAAAGCTCTCCTCCTAAAATAATCTGTTACGTCCCCCTCTAGGGTAGAGGAAAACAACATACACCAGTATGGAGTTGTAATGCCAATTGTTGCAACAAAAAAAATCCTTTTATTGGCAAAGATTTAAATCATTTACCCAATTTTTGCAAAGCTCTCCACCTAAAATCATCTCAGAGGCTTGAACAGACTTTATGGGAGCAAATAACAACTCTAATAAAACCACAACTTCAGACTGACTAGCACATTAAGCTAAATCCATGCCAGCAGCACACAGTAAGCAACAGCACCACATCAGAAACTACAAAGATGGCTAACAGGCAGTACAGTAAACTGTAGCGTCACACAGAGAGAAGGCCGTGTGCATTTCATACTCACCCTGTCTGTTGAGTGTCACATATGCATGCAATTTATAGAGAGTTAAGGCTGTTACGACAGTGTTGCGACATGCTTTACGGCATGGGAAGGACTGCTTTACTACAGAGTAAGCCCGCCAGTTGTTATGTTTCTGCCTACTGTAATATCTTGACTTACTGTTGAATAAACCTGAGTCATAAAAGATATTTGACACCTCAATCATTCTACATGGTGTCAGAAGTGACCGGTGAGTCACAGGGAATAAATAAAACAAAGTAAAGGAATATAGACGGCGGAATGGCCAAGTTTAATCCCCCAGCGAACTTTTCTTTTGATAAGCCGACTGAATGGCCAGAATGGAGGCAACGCTTTGAGCAGTACAGACTCGCTACTAAACTCGACAAAGATGACGGGAGAGTGTAGGGGAGCTGCCTGATTTATGCCATGGGCAACGAGGCAGAAAACATATTTAAGTCGTTCACTTTTGCCGAAGAAGATGATGGCGATGACTTTGCCGTTGTGGTGGGAAAGTTCAACGAGTACTTTTTCCCAGGGAGGAACGTTATCCACGAGAGGGCCTGTTTCCACCAGCGGATCCAGCGGCCAGAGGAGAAGGCAGAGGATTTCATCCGAGCCCTGTATGATTTATCAGAACACTGTGAGTTTGGCGCAAGCCGAGATGAGAATATCCGCGACCGAATTGTCGTCGGGATACGAGACAGAGAGCTCTCACGCAGGCTGCAGCTGACGGCGGACCTAACACTAGCACTGACGATACGGACCGTCAGGCAGTCAGAGGAGGTCGCAGCACAAGTGAGTCTGCAGGAAGACACAGTGGGATCAGTACAGGAGGTGAGATTCAAAGGAAAAAATAACAAATGGAAACCTCAACAACATCAAGGCAAGTCAAAAGAGAGAACATGGGTGGGAGGTGAAAGGAAATGTGGGAAATGTGGGAAATCACAGCATAGCAAGGAAGAAGGGTGTCCTGCAGCTAAAGCTACATGCCACAAGTGCAATAAAATAGGACATTGGGCCAGAGTGTGCCGAAACAGCAATAGATCAGTGAATGAGGTCACAGGGACTGTACAGGCTGAGCAGACCCCTTATTTCTTAGGCTCAGTGTGCAGTGCAGAGGAGAAAGAGCAGTGGACAGTACAGCTCCAGGTAGATTTTACTCCAATGGAATTTAAAATTGACACAGGAGCTGATGTCAGTATCTTATGAGGATGCATTTCACACACTCACTCCACCAAAAACACTGAAACCAGCTGACAGTCCATTAGACAGCCCAGGAGGTGAACTGTTGTGTCTGGGACGCTTTAATGCTATGGTCAGTTACAAGGGAAATAACTACCTATTTGAAGCATATGTAGTCCATGGCCAGAGTGTCAATAACCTACTCAGCCGGGATCTGTCAGTGGAGATGAACCTGGTAAGGCGTGTTGATGAAGTGAAATTCACTACCAGTGAACACCTTCAAGCCCATGGTGAGCACGGCACACTAAAAACTGAACCTGTTAAAATCCAATTAAAGGATGGGGCTCAACCATATGCAGTGCATACAGCATGTCGTGTGCCTTTCCCAATGTTACAGATGGTAAAAGGGGAACTGCAGAGGATAGAGAAGAACGGTGTCATCGAGAAGGTGACAAAGCCAACTGAATGGTGTGCTCCTATGGTGCCAGTTCTAAAGAAAACCACAAGCAAAGCCAGGATCTTTGTGAACCTGAAAAGGCTAAATGAGTCAGACTACCTCTGATGAAATAACTGCCAAGCTAAGTGGTTCAACTGTGTTTTCCTCTCTCGACGCTGCAAGTGGGTTCTGGCAAATCCCACTGCACCCAGTCAGCTGTAAATTATCAACCTTTATAACACCGTTTGGCAGGTACTGCTTCAAAAGGTTACTTTTCGGGATCTCCAGTGCGCCTGAGATCTTCCAGAGGAAAATGCTAGAGACTCTGCAGGGGCTGGAAGGCGTTGAAGTCTTCACGGACGATATCGTGGTCTATGGGACCTCGACAGAACAGCACGACTCCAGACTCGAGAAGGTAAAAACGTCCATGAGCTGAAAAGAGTCCTGGGCATGCTGAACTACCTGGGTAGGTACGTTCCAAACCTTTCCACAATAGGTCAACCACTGTACGAGCTTCTGAAGAGCAGGAACATCTGGACCTGGGGTCACTCACAGCAGTCAGCTTTTGAGAACATTAAGAAGATGCTGACCACGGGACCTGTTCTTGTCTTCTATGATGTAGCTCAGGGGTCGGCAACCCCTGGCACCGTAACCAGTGTTACACTAGGAATAAGTGGAATAAGTGTGCAATAATATTTAAATTGTATTTTCGGATCCTGAACGAGACCGCCGCCAGAGCGCGTCTACCTATAGAAGGAAGCCATGCACGCAACGCAGCCCCGCTCTTTAACTCCAGGTGACTTTCTGCCGCTTTCCTCCGTGGTCCAGTGCTGATCGTTTCACCACAGAGGAAAGCACTTCACAAATTGCAGTAGGCCTACCCATAAGGAGCTGTACAAATGCCGCAGTTTTTGCGTGGCTGTGTCTTTAGTTGAAAGCCCAGTGGCGAACTGCTCATCGAAATAATATGCTACAAAGGGGCGGACTGGCCATCTGTGTGTTGAACTTTCCTGTCGGCTCCCAGACCGTAGTCGAGGAGCGCAGAAGCAACAAGCTTCAGGTTCAATAACCCACTTTAGCTTAAATGACTGGAGAGAGGCGAGCTCTTCTTGGGAGGCCGTTGCCTTTATTTAGCTGTTCTTCTGTTTCACAAAATACATCACAGACCTCTGTTTTTCTGCTTCCTTGTTTCACTTCCAGAAACATACACACGTTCCCTCACTGTCGCTCTGCCATTCACACACACACATGCACAAGCCACACCCCTCTCTCTCTCTCTCTTAAAGGGACAGCGATCTCATCTCACTCTGCATGACCCTAATATCATAACATGTGTGTTCTGGAGAATCACATTATTATTATGCCGTTTAAACCAATTATTCAAATGTGGTAAATGTGTAAGTTTCGTTGACAGGTCCACACACTGCTTCCCCGCAGCGAGGCTCCCCCCCCCCCCCGTTGATAATTCTCGACCGTCGGCACGCTGATAACAATTTTTTTTTTAAATGGCACTTCATATCAAAAAGGTTGCCGACCCCTGATGTAGCTAAGGCCACAGCTGTGTCTGCTGATGCCAGTAGCTTTGGCCTGGGGGGGTCCTCCTCCAGCTCCATGAAGAGGAGCGGAGGCCAGTAGCCTACTGTTCGAGGCGCCTCACAGAAGCGGAGACACGCTACGCCCAGATAGAAAAGGAGTGCTTGGCTAGTGTATGGGCCTTTGAGAAGTTCGACAAGTATCAATGTGGCTTGGATCAGTTCAGGCTAGAGACCGACCACAAGCCATTAGTGCCACTGATTAACAAACAAAGCCTAGACAACGTCCCCTTGAGATGTCAGCGTCTACTAATGAGGCTCATGAGGTACAAACCTTTAGCAGAGCATGTGCCTGGGAAGACCCTTGTTGTCGCCGATACACTGTCCCGAAGCCCACAGACACATACAAAAAGAAGATTTGGCATGCTATGTAGCCAAAGTGATACAGGGCATCCCAGCATCTCCAACGAGAATGGAGAATATCAGAAAAGAGACAGCAGCCGACAGTGATCTTCAGGCTGTCATCAAGCTGATTAGGGCAGGATGGCCTGAATACAGTAGTAATGTTCCACTGAACATCAGGGACTACACCAAAGTGAGAAATGAGCTATCGGAAGCTGATGGCTTATTCATACGAGGAAACAGGATTGTGGTTCCGGGGTCACTGAGAGCAGACATTTTGCAGAAAATACATGAGGGACAACAGGGAGTCTCAAAATGCAGAGAAAGGGCGAATGCATCAGTTTGGTGGCCGGGGCTCTCTGTAGACATTAAGAACATTGTCAACATATGCAGGAGCTGCCAGGAGCAGAAGCGGGCTCAACAAAAGGAGCTGCTTACTTCCACACCGCTGCCTGATCGTCCGTGGAAAAGAATCGCTCTCGACCTCTGCGAATATAGCAAGCACAACTACCTTGTGATTTCAGACTACTATTCACGGTATCTGGAAATACTACAACTACCATCTACGACCAGTGCCCTTGTCATCCAGAGACTGAAAACGACCTTTGCTAGGTTCGGAATTCCTGAAGAGGTGGTGAGTGACAATGGTCCCCAATTCTCCAGTGCAGAATTCCGGGAGCTGGCATAGCGACTGGACTTCAGAGACATAACGTCTAGTCCTCACTATCCTCAAGGAAACGGTCATGCAGAAAGAGCAGTACAGACCGCTAAGAGAAAGGAGCCGTACACATGCCGCAGTTTGTGCGTGGCTATGTCTTTAGTTGAAAGCCCAGTGGCGATCTGTTCATCTGTCATACTGATCATACAGTCGATAACTTTGTTGTTATTAGCATCTGGTTAGCTAGCTATGCTAACGAATATAAGAAGCTTTTTCTCCGACCAGTGAGGTAAAGGCACATCTTTATATGATCGTTATAAAAAAATAAACTATATAATACTATATGACAGTAAAAAAAAGTTCAGAATGTAAGAATACAGTTTGAAAGGCGAGTGATTTGTAAAATATCCATAAAGAAAAAATAAATCTGCTTACAGTTCTGTTTCATATGGGTGTTGAGAGATGTATCCATAGAGCTCTTCATGTTGCTCTCAAAGTGCACCACATTGATGCTTTTAACTTCAACATTTAAAAACAAATCTTCCTGGGGTCTATATTTCTTTAAATTTTTTCTTTTTTGCGCGTGTTTATAAATTACCTCGAGGGCCGTACCAAATGGTCTACCGGGCTGTATCGGAGGTTCCCCACCCCTGCTTTTCGGCATGGGAAGGACTGCTTTACTACAGAGTAAGCCCGCCAGTTGTTATGTTTCTGCCTACTGTAATGTCTTGACTTAATGCTGTGAATAAACCTGAGTTGTAGATACTCAACCCTCGATCATTCTACATAGAGGAAGACCATTCTCCTGTCTTGCACAGTGGCGAAGTGGTCAATTACCATCTCGTAGGACTTGCCACCAGCTTCAGGTCGTCCACAACATTAGTCAATGGATATGTTGGCTAACAAACTAGCTGCTGAAGCTTTGCGCTAAGCTAGCCACTGTGCATTTTTTGTCAGAAATGGTCAGAATCCCTTCTGTTTCCTCTTTGTACGAAGCTCTAGTAGTGTGGGAGATTGCCTGCCATAGCATTTCATTAGAGTTAGTATTGTAGTGGTACTTTTAGGAAATGTTATTTCTTCCTAAAAACTCAAAATCACAATAGGTGCACTTGTGAGTGTGGTTACTCTCTAATGTTGTTGATGTGAGTGCAGCGTTGATGCAATTTGATTGGTCGAAAGCGAGAGGCCGGCTGGCTTCCCATGGCATGTCCCTGACCTATCACAGGTAAGGGTGGCAGGTGGGTTGAAAGCCTCAACTCAACTGATTGGTCAATTCCTCACAAACTCTTCTGCAAGGGAAGCCAATAGAGTGGTGCAGGGTTGACGTATTTACCCGGAAGTAAGCTGCGCATGGGTTCCCTAAAAAAAAAAGCAATGGGATTTCTCCATAGGATTTTGGAAAATAGCTCGAAATAAGGTCTGTGCAAAACGAACATGTTTGATAAATGCACGTTTAGTTCAGCCAGAATCATAAATCTAATCACCAGAAGCAAAATGCTAACGTTATGCTATAAACGAACTACAGCAGGGTCGCACAACTTCAACGTCACGCCAACTTAAGATCGATATTCAAAAAGACAGATTCAAAATTGTACAAAGTGAAGCGTTTGTTTTAACAGTTTGCAAGAGTGCAGGTACTTGCTTTCAAGCAGAACAGGGGCAAACAAACTTAGTGGGAGTGTTTATGTGTTTGGCGTAATGACGTACAACGTCCTCGACATTTACCCCTCCTTCATCAACCTTGAAGTTTAGCCTCAGTTGCAGCACCGTGGCTGCTGGTCTGGCAGCCCAGGTCGATGAGGGAGGAGTAAATGTTGTCAGATTGAGAAAAAAATTCACCAGGAGAGCTTTCTTGACCTATAGAATGAATTCTGGGGGTTGGAGCTTAGACTTTCCGACTTTCAATTTTAAGGACCACCCTACATGAGGCTAAACTTCAAGGTTGATGAGGGAGGGGTAAATGTTGTTGGAATTTGAATAAAATGTAATTCCTTGTGATTGTTGGATACAGTATTTCGATTTCTCTGTCTGTACACACAAACTGAAAGACAATAAAGTTGAATTACACTTAACTCACACCAACACGTTCTCACTCCCAACCCGTCACATGTTGACGGTCGGTCAGGGCCCCTCACCGTCACTCTATTACGGACAGGGTACCCCATGAGAGTCAGTTTTCAACGGGCAGGGCGTCCCATAGACCTTCATAGACCTCCCATAGCGTTGATAATAGACGCCATGAGAATGCTCCTCGACGGTCGGTTGTTATTGTCAATATTAATATAGTAATTATTTATTTTGTAATAGTCACACTCGATTTCGCCGATTTGCTTGTTGCCCCAGCTGGTTGACACCTCTTTTAGCAGAAACAAAGGCTACATTAATGTATTAAATCGATGTTAATCCATGTGCGTGGTTGTGGAATTAATGGACGTGCCGTTGTGCGATTGCATTGCCAGGCAACGCAATCATTTACAAACACTTCAACTACAACCCTAATTATATTTAAAAACATTTTAGAAGGCGTCACGAAATACTTTAATGTAAACTAAAATGTAAATGTGAAGGGATGTGTGTAATGTGGTGATTGACATTATTCACCCACGGATCTATGGGTTGGGGTATTGTTCCGCACGGACATTTTAGTTAACCGGACTTCCTGTTGATGTGAAATCCGAAAACATTTAAAAAAATAAAAATAATACTTTATTCCGAGTTTGCTTGCTTTTCTCTTAGGAGGTCATCACATAACGGCATTGTAATAAACGGTTCGGCTGCATTAAATATTACATATGGGTGACAGGGGTGGGGAACCTCCGGCCTCCGGGCCGTATACGGCCCGCGAGACCATTTGGTACGGCCCTCGAGGTAATTTATAAACACACGCAAAAAATAAAAAAATGCAAGAAATCTAGACCGCAAAATAATTAAACAAGCTTGTTTTTCCTGGCCAAGGTCAGGGTCCTTGAACACAACACGAGCCTAACGTGTCATCACGTGGTATATGTCTCGTCTGACAGGGGTGTCGTTCTAACGGAGAGCACCAGAACGCGGCTCCGGGCCGGGACTTCACAAATTGCAATACCCATAAGGAGATGTACACATGCCGCAGTTTTTGCGTGGCTGTGTCTTTAGTTGAAAGCCCAGTGGCGATCTGTTCATCTGTCAAACTGATCATACAGTCAATAACGTTGTTGTTATTAGCATCTCGTTAGCTAGCTATGCTAACGAATATAAGAAGCTTTTTCTCCAACCAGTGAGGTAAAGGCACATCTTTATATGATCATTATAGTTATAGAAAAATAAGAGAATAAAGTAAACAGGTATACAATACTAATATGACAGTAAAAAAAAGTTGTTATTAATAAACAAGAATACAGTTTAAAAGGGAAGTAATTTGTAAAATATCCATAAAGAAATAAATCTGCTTACAGTTCTGTTTCATATGGGTGTTGAGAGATGTATCCATAGATCTCTTCATGTTGCTCTCAAAGTGCACCAGATTGATGCTTTTAACTTCAACATTTAAAAAGAATCTTCCTGGTGGTGCATGCCCCCAAACCCCCCGAGCTGAGGTTAGATCCGCCCCCCCCCACACACTTAAATCATGTCCACATGGATATGAAACTAAATACATTTGCACACATCTTGTGTCCATATCTTTCTGTTTTGGTGGTCATGCCACGGTGCATGAATGCGCGGATCATGGTCAAATATCTGGATTAAGAGGTTGCTTTTTCTTTGCACAGCATGAAAGAAATGCGAAATGAATGGGCTGTGATTTGAGTTTTTTAAGCAGACGTTGAGTTCAATAATTTGTACGGCCCTCGAAGGATGTTGTCAAAATTGAAATGGCCCTTGAGAGGAAAAAGGTTCCCCACCCCTGGTCTAGGACCTATCTCCGCCCACCCCCTCACGCGTCCGTGTGCGTAGGAAGGTGTAGGACCTAGCTAGCTGATTCTCCGCTCAAGAAAAGGCTGAGGTGAGGTAAGGTTTTGTGATGATCCTGTTTGCCGTTAAGTTTTTCATTTGTCCGGCTTTAAGTGTAATTTTATGGATAACATTACTATTTCTTGCTCGTATGGTAATGCATAATTATAATATTTTGAAGTGTTTTTGTTACTACTTGGATAAGTTATGTTGCAGTTGTGTTCTTTTTTTATTATTATCTAGTGCTAGGCAGTTAGCGCTGTGTTGTTAGCTGTCAAAGACCTCTGTGCAGACTTATTTGACCACCGGCGATCGCAGACGGAAGTTCAAAGTTTGCTGCTCGTTTATATCGCCCAATTTTGAAAACGCGATCAAAAGTCCAAATCTCCCTGACTCGTCATCATCTCCATCTTCAAGTGACTCAGAATAAGGACGCACCTTGACGTAGGCCCACTACCACAGTCTCACAGTGAGCCAAACATGTCTGTGCTATAAGAATCCTTTGTAGTTTTAATAAAGAATTAGTTTAATTGCAATTTGGTGTCCATTGAATGCTTAATATATATATGTATAAAAGTATTCTAAATGCATATACAATCGTAGTCACTTCATATCGTATGTTAAATCATTGTTTTAATGTATGGCCTTGGTGCCCTGGCTTTTGGCCTTTGTGCCCTTAAAAAATTGACAACTCAAAAGGCCAAGTGGCCTTGCCCCTATAATGACGAAATTCCAGGCCTGGACGTGGATCATAAATATATCAGCAATTAAAGAAAATCTTCAATTTCTCTTCACAATATAAGTCTCCTCGCAGTATCAATACTAATTCGGCTGACTTTTATATTTGATCCAATCAGTATATTGGTATATTTACACCATAACGGTGCACAGCCGGGACACCTGGTGGTTAAAGCACGTTATTGAAATGTATTATTTTTATTATTAGATATTAATAGGAGTGGTGCAATCCTTAGTCCACCAAACTGCAGACCCCCTCCCCCACGACTACGCCTCGAAATCCGATCCATGTATCCATGCAGGAGACACAGACAGACAAACTAATAATAGACCCTCCAGAAAAACGATGATGATGATGACGTGACGTCATCAGCTCGCGCATCACAGAAGGTAAACAACACCGTAGAGTGAACGTGTGGAACTCAGAGAGAGAAAACACCAAGATGAAAAAATCTGATCCATCTCATTTACCGACGAACATTTCTGCTAAAGACCGGGCAAATCAGTACCCCAATGTCTTTCACGAAAGTTGGGGGAAACTATTCTGCACCCCGTGCAACTGTGTGTTGGAGCATAAGAGAAAGTCGATGGTGACGACCCACTTTGATTCATTCAAACATTCGAAAATGCTTTCTGCTGCTGCGGACAAGAAAGCCAAACAACTCACGTTCACCGAGGCATCAACATCCAAAACCCTTTCGAGGGCTACAAGAAACGAAGTGAGTAGCCTACAAGATTGAAGCTGGTCAGATAACGAACGAGTAAATGAAAACAGAATGAGGCGTGTTAGAAATTAAAATCAATGTTTTAATGGGGAAATGTAGTTTAAACATGCCGTCAGTTTTAATGCAGTTTTACACTGAAAAACCAGAAATTCTTGTGCACAACCAGCTGTTAAGCTTTATTCTGAAACTCTTTCATCTCCGGTTGGCAGTTAGCATGTGGTAAATTTACAATTTCCTAAAGAGGTGAATTTAGTAGCGAAATGATATGGAGTGGTGCAAACCGAAGCCTACTGATTTAACACTACAACTATAGATGTCGAGATACTAACATGCTGAATATTAAATGAAGGTACAGTTTATTTGAATACATTATTGTTTACAGACGAGAGTAGCATGTGACAACATCCGGAATGACCGGAAACCAAACCAGCCGAGAAGTATTTTTTAGAGTATTAATTACAGCGTTTAGAATGTGTTACATGAAAAGGGATGAAAGAGAATATGAGGAGAAAAGGCGGGTTAAGCATATATTGAATGTGAAAAGAACCAATCCTCTGTTCAAATGCAACAACGGACATTGGAGACGAGGCGAGCCGGCTGGCGGGGAGGAGCCAGCAGAGGATATATAACAGCACCGGACGAGGGATCGGAGCTCTTCTCTTCCCTAACGAGGAGCGGATCACAGCTGTTTGTCTGACTGAACAATATCATGCTTGTGACCAACCCGCGCCTTTTTAAATTAAAGTACCCAATTGAACTTTCACAGAGACTCCATTTAGTCTCCTTTTAAAGCTTCTCTCCTGGACGGGAGAATAACGAATACAGTTTACAGGCGGAGAAGTGTGTGTTGTGTGTGTGTGAGAGAGAGAGAGTGTGATTAAAATAGCCCAATTGCTTTTACAATAAATACAAATGGAATATGTTTAATTGAATAGGAAAGGGGTTTAACATTAGTGGCAGGTTGTGTGTGAGAGAGAATAAATAAGACAGCCCAAGACAACCGCATATTTCGCAACTTTCCGCAATTTCACCTCATAAAATCACATAAAAACCCTGCATGTTTAATCGCATAATCAAGGATTTTAGCCCGCATAATCAAGGATTTTAGCCCGCGTTTTTCTGGAGGGTCTGTAATAAGGCTTTATTTAAACATTAAAGAATACTTTAGGTTAAGGTCTTATTTTGAATAAGAAAAAAGCTTTGGGCGTATAAATATTAAGCCTGACAAAGTACTAATATATTGGTTTCCTGCAATGTTAACTACTGTATGTTTAAGCACTTATTTTAACTGATATTATACGTATGTATTATACTCTTATAAGATGTATGTAGATAGTATAAGAAATGTGCAGAATACGACAATTTAATGGTGGAGGTATACACACATATTGATACATGTCTTGTAATGCACTGTTGAGGAACCTGCGACCCAAGTTTTTAATCTCCGACCTTGTCAGGTATTGAACAGTCAATAAATAAATAAAGAAGACAGAATTATTACATATAACACACAGAATTTGTGTGATTATACTAAATGATTTACAAATGAACACAAGCAGGTAGAAGCTTTGCTTGATACAGCATCTTTTCAGTCAGTTTGTCAAGTTTGGTCCCTAGGGAAAAGTGGAGTCAGGATACTTCAACCATGAGCTGCATTCATGGTGATCAACATGTTTACCCCACAGCAGAGGTCTATCTGACTGTAGGGGGCCAAACCTTTCTTTTGCTTGTAGCATTAGCCCCCAACATTGCCATACCCAGTTATTCTTGGTAATGATCTTCCCACACTTTATGACCTAGTGCACCAGCCAGGTTGCAAGTCTGACAGGAAAATAGGTTGAGAGCCCTGAGGCAAAGGTAAGGGAGCCACTTAGCGAAGTTGAGTTGGAACTAGGGATGGGAACGATTAAGCGAATATTCGAAATTATTCAGGTATTCGAATAATTATTCAGGTGTTCAAATTGAATGTATACGACAGTGCCATAGCTAAATGTGTTAGGTTTAAAGGTGTATTTTGCTCCGCTCACCGGTCCCTCACAGCGGGCAGAGCTGCAGGTGCTGATCTCTCTCTCTCTCTCGCATCCGGTTATACTTCACTCGCGTTTATGTCCAAATCCATCAGATCTAGCTAGTTCTAGCTAATGATATGGCTGATGCCCCTCCCTACACGCCGATCACGCAGATACAAACCTCATCTTCTCCCCAAATGCGGCGCAAATGCTCTCCACAGCCTTTGAGAGGTTCTGGTGCTAACAGTTCATGAGCGTGCTCCCTCGCCCCCTCTGTCAACACTCGCGACACATGAGTGGTCAGCCTAAACAACAATAAGCGCTGCTTGGCAACTGTGTGTGGCGGCAAAGTACTTAGACATTTTGACAGGAGATATTTATTTGTTTTGCCGGTATTCAACATATTTTACCAGTCATAGTCTGGTAATTATTTACACTATAAGAAGAGTCCTCAACAGACACAAACAGAAATATTTCGACCAGGTTAGGGTGCGGTGTAGAGTGCAAACTATTCCAAATTAAACTTATATATAAGTGGGGCAAAAAAGTATTTAGTCAGCCACCAATTGTGCAAATTCTCACACTTAAAAAGATGAGAGAGGCCTGTAATGTTCATCCTAGGTATACCTCAACTATGAGAGACAAAATGAGAAAAAAAAATCCAGAAAATCACATTGTCTGATTTTTAAAGACTTTATTTGCAAATTATGGTGGAAAATAAGTATTTGATCAATAAAAAAAATTGATCTCAATACTGTGTTATATACCCTTTGTTGGCAATGACAGGGGTCAAACGTTTTCTGTAAGTTTTCACACACTGTTGCTGGTATTTTGGCCCATTCCTCCATGCAGATCTCCTCTAGAGCAGTGATGTTTTGGGGCTGTCGCTGGGCAACACGGACTTTCAACTCCCTCCAAAGATTTTCTATGGGGTTGAGATCTGGAGACTGGCTAGGCCACTCCAGGACCTTGAAATGCTTCTTACGAAGCCACTCCTTCGCTGCCCGGGCGGTGTGTTTGGGATCATTGTCATGCTGAAAGACCCAGCCACGTTTCATCTTCAATGCCCTTGCTGATGGAAGGAGGTTGTCACTCAAAATCTCACGATACATGGCCCCATTAATTCTTTCCTTTACACGGATCAGTCGTCCTGGTCCCTTTGCAGAAAAACAGCCCCAAAGCATGATGTTTCCACCCCCATGTTTCACAGTAGGTATGGTGTTCTTTGGATGCAACTCAGCATTCTTTCTCCTCCAAACACGTCTAGTTGAGTTTTTACCAAAAAGTTATATTTTGGTTTCATCTGACCATATGAAATTCTCCCAATCCTCTTCTGGATCATCTAAATGCTCTCTAGCAAACTTCAGACGGGCCTGGACATGTACTGGCTTAAGCAGGGGGACACGTCTGGCACTGCAGGATTTGAGTCCATGGCGGCGTAGTGTGTTACTGATGGTAGCCTTTGTTACTTTGGTCCCAGCTCTCTGCAGGTCATTGACTAGGTCCCCCCGTGTGGTTCTGGGATTTTTGCTCACCGTTCTTGTGATTATTTTGACCCCACGGGGTGAGATCTTGCGTGGAGCCCCAGATCGAGGGAGATTATCAGTGGTCTTGTATGTCTTCCATTTTCTGATAATTGCTCCCACAGTTGATTTCTTCACACCAAGCTGCTTACCTATTGCAGATTCAGTCTTCCCAGCCCGGTGCAGGTCTACAATTTTGTTTCTGGTGTCCTTTGACAGCTCTTTGGTCTTGGCCATAGTGGAGTTTGGAGTGTGACTGTTTGAGGTTTTGGACAGGTGTCTTTTATACTGATAACGAGTTAAAACAGGTGCCATTAATACAGTTAACAAGTGGAGGACAGAGGAGGCTCTTAAAGAAGAAGTTACAGGTCTGTGAGAGCCAGAAATCTTGTTTGTTTGTAGGTGACCAAATACTTATTTTCCACCATAATTTGCAAATAAATTATTTAAAAATCAGACAATGTGATTTTCTGGATTTTTTTTCTTCTCATTTTGTCTCTCATAGTTGAGGCATACCTAGGATGAAAATTACAGGCCTCTCTCATCTTTTTAAGTGGGAGAACTTGCACAATTGGTGGCTGACTAAATACTTTTTTGCCCCACTGTATATATACATACTATACCTTGCTATACCCGCAACCTCCGTTCCAGCTGAGAGGGTCTTCTCTACAGCTGGCCTGATTGTGAATCGCCTCCGCACATGAAAGCTGTAGGCCTATAGAGCTATCAAACTGTGATCACCAGTTCAATAAATTTGACAAATTCGACTTGGTTTCTATACTTATTTGAACATTTATGTATTTATTTCCAAAACTTATTGAAAAAACATTTTTCGAAAACGTTTTTAGAATATTTTTTTTTACCCAATTTCTTTTTTATAGGATATGTACATTTTGGTTAACCGGTTAACCGTTTTTTGGGGGTCGAATATTTGAATATACATTTTCTTTCAAATTCCCATCCCTAGTTGGAACCAGTCCTACAGCCAGTCAAACTTCCCAATGTTACCATGAGAGCGCAGACATTCGCTGAGATGCCTTTTTATGTGGTAGACTGGGAAACAAGTCCAGGTAAACCGCCCAAGACCAGAGCGCAGAAAAGAAGAGAAAAACTGAAGCTGAAGCAGAAATGGCTCAAGGAAAAGGTGCAGTATCAGAGAGAGATGGAGCTACAGCGCATGGAGAAGGAGCGCAAGAGACAGGAGGCGTACGACAAGCTCCTCAAAGAGAGGCTCCTGGTGGATGAGCTTGTCGGGAAGATGTACGATGAGGGTCAGACAGAGAGGCAGCTGGAGAAGGTCAGAGCCACTCAGCAGCACGTTGAACAGTTCAAGAAATACCGGGCGGAGTGCAGAAACATGGAGGAGAGCAAAATGGCCAAGATCAGAGAGCTGCAAACATGCGCATCGCTGGATGCTACCTGTCACTGTCGTCGTAAGACTTTCTGTCCCGAGTGTCGCAGGAGTGAGGTACTGTTCTCCTTCGGGAGAGGGAGGAGGAAATGTAACGAAGGTAACTTCGTTACTATGGACTGACGGCTTTGGGGCCTTGTAATAATGCACATGTGGATTTGCACTTTATATAACAACTTCCTTTTGCACAGTAATAATGTCACTCAGCACTTTAGTGAACAGTTTGCACTTTATTAGCGTGATTTGCACAGTACAGTTTGACATTGCATATTTGCACTTTTTTATATAATTTATACTATTTATTGATGTAGTATTTATTAAATGATAAAACTGTATTAATTGGAATGTCGTCTGGCAGATGCTGGTCGGGTCCTCGACTCCACCTGAAAAGAGAGGAGAGTTATAGCGAGAGCGCCGAAAGTGTTTATGATTGTGTAAGATTGACAGCGGTTGAGATTAATCATTGTGTGCAAATAATATGTTTGAGCGTGTATATATCATGACATTAAGTTGCATTCATTGTAGAAGTGAACACTGTGTAAAGGTTACGTCCATCGCTTACCCATGCTGTTTCGTCCTGTGTCCGCTCCAGTTTGTTTGGCCAAAAGGTCCTCGGGGAAACAAACACTGACTAAAGAAGGTTCCGGGACGAACCTATTAACATATGGGCATAGGGGTTTGTTTTAGTTGGGAATGTATTTATATTTATTCTGGTCAGTTATAATGTTGTTCTTGGGTGAAATTAACAGATGGCTAATAAACCACTAATCATGCCTGCACATAATAATATAGACATTAGTTATAACCATTATGAGGACATGTAGTTATTGTGTAGTTATTATAAATTACCTGTGAATGGTTCCTCCCAATAAGATCCTCTATAAAAGAGACAGTCTTCAGCCGGAGGGAAGTGGTGAACATCTACATGCTGGCTGGCTGTTCTCTTGTGGTGTTTGCTAAATAAAGTCACAATGGTTTGCAACTATACCTCCTCTCGTTCTCGATTCTTTCCCTGGAAATCCAGCCGCTAAGGGCCGCAGTCTCACAAAACACCACTGCATATTTACAACTGTAACACATGCTGATGTAACGCAAATGTTTCCAACTTGGGATCAATAAAGTATATCTTGATGATCGATGGCTACTGCCATATTTGCAAAATTTGCCTCTGAACCTTGACAAGTGCATGTTTCAGGCTTATCAATTAACAACAGGAGGGGTCACAGACATAAGACCAGCTGTTAAATAAAGCTCTTCTGACCTTAGCTGTCATGTCGGTATATATTAATGCTGCCCATTATGGGCATAAGCCATTTTCACCCATTTATTAGTTATATGTTTTAAATTTGAGTGTTTCCTATCCCCTAAACCTCCAGGGATGTACACAGTTTAATACTGGCAACTTCTTATTTTGGGAAATACGAAAACGTCTTTTAAAACTACAATTCCCAGTAGAGGAGTGACATAGAGCATGTTGCGAAACACACAATAGAGAACCGCAGTTACGCGTCATAAAACCAAGAAGTAAACTCCTTCCGGTTCCTTCGTCAAAAACCAATGCAATTTCTCCATAGGATTTTGGAAAAAAACTTGAAATAAGGTCTGTGGTTGACACACATTTAAGAGAGGGATCACGTTTTGTTCAGCCGGATAATCTCCATATGTCAACACTACTTTTATAATTTTTGAATCATAAATCTAGTCGCCAGAAGCAAAATGCTAACGTTATGCTATAGACGAACTACAAGCTACAAGCCAGTACAGCAGCAGGGTCGCACGACTTCAACGTCACGCCAACTTAAGATCGTTTCAACTGATTTGCACTGAAATTGCACTTTGAACACTTTAAATATATTAACATTTTAAACTGTATACCTCGGTTATCTAGGCCCTTTTTGTGTTGTTTAATGTATACCACGTTTATCTAGATCCTTTTTGTTTTGTTTTATGTATACATGTTGAAGGATTATTTGAATTATTTGAAGTATTAAAGTAATGTGTTATGGCAGGAAAGTTCAATCTGGTATATTCATTTTAATGTCACCTTATATAGAATGTGTGTTAAACTTGTGATTTCTGCATTGAGTGACTTCTGCCTAGCAGATACCAAGAAGAGGCCCCTAGGGTCTCTCTGTTAATTATCAATAGTCCTTGCAATTAACAGGGGAATTCCCGGATACATTTTCAGATATAAGGCAGTTAAAGTCTTGTAGAATAGCCGCATAGCTCCTCCTGGGGTTTTGGATATAAGCCTATTTTTTCTTTAGACCAGTCTCTTCTTTTCTTCAAACTGACCAGATCCGTGAGATTGGAGGAAGAGCAGGAAGTACTTCCTTTGTATTTGTATTGTTACTTTTTATCATTAAAACAAGATTATTGTTTGACCTGCATTCTGGTGTTTCTTAATCCCTTCCTTTTTACGAATTTACCCAGCTTACCAAACGACACGCGGAGACGAGGTTGATTTTAAACATCCTCCTAATCTCCAACAATGTCACACTGTGGGAAACGATATTTCAAGATTTCTGGATGTATAACACATGTAGAATTTTTGAAAATTAAAGCTGACTTTGACTTTCGCGCGCTTGCATATTTTAACAAAGCTTTTCATTTTAGCGACACTGAATTTAACTAGAAGTCATGGCTGTGTCAATTACCAGTCTGATATAGTTTTACAAAGATGACAAGGAGAGTGTAGATAGGAGAGAACCACTACAAGTCAGGACACGTAAAACACTGCAGCCTAGATGAAGGTGTGCTTACCGGTGTTGTCAGGGCTATGAGGGACAAGGTTTATAGTGTCGGTGAGTAGTGATAGCAAGAGTACCGTTAACCTAGAGTTAATTTATTCACATACATTCCCATCAACAAATCCATTTTATGTGTCACATGAAATCTTTATTAGGCAAGGCAATGCAAGTTTATTTATATAGCACTTTTCAACACAAGGCAATTCAAAGTGCTTTACAAAAAATGAAAGACATTAAGAAAATAAAAATAAACATTAAAAGAAAAAATACATGGATAAAAGCTACAGTGCAGTCGAAGATATGAATAGTTCAATTAAAAGCAACGACAAAAAGAAAAGTCTTCAGCCTGGATTTAAAAGTAGTAAGAGTTGCAGCGGACCTGCAGGTTTCTGGGAGTTTGTCCCAGATATTTGGAGCATAATAACTAAACGCTGCTTTACCATGTTTAGTTCTGACTCTGGGGACAGAAAGCAGACCAGTCCCTGAAGACCTGAGAGATCTGGATGGTTCATAATTTAGCGGGAGGTCAGAAATGTATTTTGGGCCTAAACCATTCAGTGCTTTATAAACCAGCAGCAGTATTTTGAAATATATTCTTTGACACACAGGAAGCCAGTGTAAAGACTTCAGAACAGGAGTGATGTGATCCACTTTCTTAGTGTTAGTGAGTACTCGAGCAGCGGCGTTCTGAATTAGCTGCAGCTTTCTAATGGATTCTTTAGTGAGACCTGTAAAGACACCATTACAGTAGTCCAGTCTACTGAAGATAAAAGCATGGACAAGTTTTTCCAAATCCTGCTGTGACATTAGTCTTTTAATCCTATATATGTTCTTTAGGTGATAGTAAGCAGATTTAGTAACTGTTTTAATGTGACTGTTGAAACTCAGGTCAGAGTCCATGACTACACCTAGATTTCTGGCTTTATCTGTTGTTTTGAACATTGCAGACTGAAGCTCAGCGCTAACTTTTATACGTTCTGCCTTGGCTCCAAAGACCATTACCTCAGTTTTATCTTTGTTTAATTGGAGAAAGTTCTGACACATCCAGTCATTGATTTGTTCAATGCACTTACTCAGTGTTTGAATTGGAGCATAGTCTCCTGGTGAAATGGTTACGTAAATTTGTGTGTCATCCGCATAGCTATGGTAACTTATTTTGTTGTTCTTCATTATCTGAGCCAGTGGTAGCATGTAGACGTTAAAGAGAAGAGGCCCCAAGATTACAAATATTACACACCAGAAAACACGAGAATATCCATGAAATAAACATACAGTAGGCTATAAACAATTAAAGGGATAATTGGGAAAGCATTACAAATGTAAATATATTTTAAATAATAAAACAATCCCACCACCACAGGTATCTACAGGAGAAGAGGGAATTCTCTCCACAAAATGTGAATGCCCATGTGGAGAATGGAAATGCAGTCATGCGGCTGCATGAGCCATCTTTGCCATCCACAATTTCAGCTGCACTGACACCCCCTGTCAGTGGAAGAAGCCAAAGGCAGCTAAACGTATCCATTCAGTGGAGGATGTTGCAATGTTGTGGTTGTTAGAGTATTAGGTTTCCTGTCAGCTCGTCTGTTGGGAAGATATAAAATATTAGTTTCATGGAAGTCACCCCGTCACATATAAGAGCATTAAGACATACAGTACATAGGCTAAAACAAAACATCTAAAGATATAACCTTGCACTTTGATAAGTCTCGTGAACATTTTCACTATTTTGACATTTTTATAGATCAAAATTGAACTAAAGAAATAAATGGTAGATTAATCCATATTGAAAATAGGTGTCAGCTGCTACACTAATTATAATAGTTATATTTCTTAATTAATTAAGATAAGATATTACTGTATTGATCCCAATTCGGGAAATGTTTGTGTTGCAGTAGCATAACAAGAAAAACAAAATATAAGTTATTATATATACAAAAGTATGTGAGGGATGGAATATTAAATTGAATATAAATGTAAAATGTACATGTGATTTTACGTCCAAGAGAAGCTATGGAGCAGAGAGTTCTCTGCCAGCCAGAGGTGATTTGTTATTAGTTCAATATGTCAAACTGATTTCCCTGACTACAATCTTTAGTTACATGGTGAAACGTTATGCTGCTTTTACTAATAAGACTTATCATATAAGCCACACAGGTTTTAATAGGATGTATTCATTATCTTTACTTATGTTGCGGTCTTTTCAGCAGCGCCATCTCTAAAACGGTGATACAGTCACTACCCATCATTCACCGTGACATGGACAAAAATGTAACGTCAGCTTACCTCATGGCACGAATCCAGACTCTCCTTTGGAAAACATTGGCCGGGAAAAGATAGAACAAGCACGTTTCATGCGAAAACCTGTGGCTGCAACCCGGACAAAGCAACAAACCATTGCGTAGCTAACTAGTAGCGCTAGCTTTAGCTAACGTTAGCTAACGAAACGAACTGCCGAGTAAAATCGGAAAACACTGGTAATTAATTATTCTATAATTTGTAAAACTACGGTGTTAAAAACGACAATTTCAATAATACAGATTCTAATGGTCAGATATAGACAGTGGTCAAGTTGTAAAGAAAAGCCAGTCGGGATGGTGGATCTGCATGCCCCCCCCCCCCCCCCCCGGAGATTAAAAACAAAAACTAACCTGCAATTCAGGGTAGTTGAGTAGACTGGATATATGTTTGGTGCTGACTGCCTTAAGGGCCCTTAATTTGATCTGATGACAGCGCATTTGGTGGGAGACCAACGTTGTACCCTTTTGATTAGTGTTTAAGCACAAAGATAATTATTATATTCTATTACTGTAAAACAACTTGCATGCTATGGATATATTACGTGTCAGATACTCCTGTCATTGATCTTGACCAAGGCACCTCAGAATTAGAGTTGGTCCCATGGCTACCACTGCTCCTACATAGTTAGGGTAAATGCAGAGGACACATTTTCCCACTGGGTGCAAGTGCAACTTCAACTTCAACTTCACACTCACAATACCTATAAATCTACTGGGAATTCATCCATTAAATGTTGAAACAAAACCTCACAAAACATTGAACATGAATCCTCTCTAGTCAAGTCCATTTTAATTCAAGTGCAAGAACATGGATTAAACAAATATACTATTTACAAAATCTGAAAATAATACATATAATATGATATACAAATACAAATAAACAGTTTTATTCAATGGCTACCAACCCAATTCTCCCCTATACTGTAGTATCTCATAGGATCTTCCAAAGAGTTTCATAATCATGTTTTTTAATGACAACTTTCCGGGCTCTTGCTCTCAGATCATTAGCCAAGCTATGACTTTGAAGCCAAGACTTGACATAAACTTCTGGTTTGAACATTTGTAGTGAAGGGCCAACACACTTGATGAAAAGCAAGGCTGACATACTTTTTACCTCTAGCGTGCTTCTAGTTGTGGTTAAAATGTTCATCTGACTGAACCCACGCTCACACTCAGCTGTGGAGATGACCAGTGTGTTCACTGCTTGAAGGAGGGGTTTTAGCTCTTCTGGTGCTTGTGGTGTCATTTCATCAACAGTTTTGAGTTTCACCATATCAACATATTCCCTCATTCCTCTCTGAATTTGTCTGCCATCATCAAGCTTGAAAAAGGAGCAGAGTTCCTGTATTTCCTTTTCGGCATAACGAACACCACACACATCTGGCCAGTTTGATGGCTGCAGCACTTTGACATTGTCAAGAAAGCTCTGGTACTTTTCTTTGCTTCTCTGTTTTCCAGGCAGTGATCCCATTCTTGTCTCAATTTTAGCAGCCAAAGCATGAAAAAAATGTTGGTGGTTTATTTCTCTGCTGTGTCTTAAATTATTTGTTAGTGGCACCCCTTTGAATAGCTTCAAACCGATTGCAGTCTGAGCCACTTCTGCCGCTGGTCCAGGCTGCTCTGCCATGGACTTCAACACACGGACCTGCCGACTGAGTATTGCTACAGCCTTGGGGAGCGTCATGTTTCTGTCTTGAAGAGAGAGAGAGAATTCAGACAACTCTTCTAAAGCATCATACATGATTCCAAGATTGTGCACAAAGGTGACATTAGAAAGGCGATCTATTAAACCACTGAACATGCATTTCTCTGTTGAACTTCTTTTAGGATCAACTGAGGCATTGGAAAAGTGCTTGTGGATTGCAGGGTACTGCTGCCATACAGCTTTAATGGTCCTGTAACTGGATGCCACCCATCTAGTGCTGAGAATTCTCCCTATGTTCAGATACAGTAAAGCAAGTTCCTCACAACATTCAGTGAGCTCACGGCGGTTTTTGGCCGATGCATGATAGAGACTGTACACTTTGTCAAAGAAAAACTGGAAGTCATTCATCCCTACAGTTTCTTCAACAGCATCTCCAACACTCAGCTCAAGACGGTGGTTCATGCAGTGCCACACCATTACGTTTGGAAACTTTTCTACGATTTTGGTTGCAACACCTGCTTTACTTCCAAGCATTACAGAAGCTCCATCTGATGCAAAGCAAACAAAGCGTTCACTCAGAATAGCTTCAGAGAAGCCATGATGTGACAGATTTTTCATTAGAGCTTGATAGATTTCACCTGCATTGGTAGCAGAAAGCTCAACTAGATCCAAGAAGAATGTTAGGGGCTCTTCACTCATCCCTAAGCTCGCTCTAATATAAATGATCAATACTGATTTTTTACTGTCAGTTGTAGCTTCATCTATCATAACAGAAAGTTTTGTTCCACTTTGAAGGACCTTTCCAACTACTCTCTTTCACATTTCATTTGCTATGTGTTGGCTGATTGTTGCACAGGAATAGTCTGAATGTAAAGTTCTTCCCATGTCTAGTCCATTCAAGACTTGCAGATCAATATCGGACGGTAGATCTGTGAAAGGCCTTCCAGATTTCACAATCTTGTAAACTGTACGAAATACCCTATCAGTAGTTAAGAAGTGATCCCTTTGCATTTCAGAAGTCAATGTTTCCAATGTCTTTTCTTTTGCTTTTTCCATGGTTTTTTCAGCTGCTTGGTGATAGTCTGACATTTTATGCTTGTGTATTTTCTTACGAAGAGACTGCAGCTGTGCTGCTCGGTTTGTACCATAGGCTGTAACCTTAACGTTGGACCACTCCTCAGCAATATGCAACTGGCTGCTCCCACATGTACTTGGCCCAACCACTTTCATTTTCTGGCAGGTTAGGCAGCCAAGTTTTTTTGCTTTGACATATTAGCCATGGATAATACTTTTTTTTCTCCCTGAACTTGGTAGATGTCCAGCATTCAGGGATATCTTTCTCATTATCTCCCTGGTTATTTTGGTCAGAATCATCAACACTATCTCGCCCTGCTTCTGCCTCCTCCTCTCTTCTTTTTTCTACCACAAAAACATAAAATCTATGTTAAAACCCCACTTGGTAAGATACATTTCCCCTCTTCGAAAAAGAAAAGTGTCTATTTAGAATGATCAAACCTGTTCCTTCTCCAGCTCTAGGCTCCTCTGCTTCTGCCTCCTCCTCTCTTCTTTTTTCTACCACAAAAACATAACATCTATGTTAAAACCCCACTTGGTAAGATACATTTCCCCTCTTCGAAAAAGAAAAGTGTCTATTTAGAATTATCAAACCTGTTCCTTCTCCAGCTCTAGGCTCCTCTGCTTCTGCCTTCTCCTCTCTTCTTTTTTCTACCACAAAAACATAAAATCTGTTAAAACCCCCCCTTGGTAGGATTAGCTATTTCCCCCTCTTCGAAAAAGAAAAGTGTCTATTTAGAATTATCAAACCTGTTCCTTCTCCAGCTCGAGTCTCCTCTGCTCTCCTTCCTGCTTCCTCGCCATGATTATCCTCTATATGAAGAAAACAACGGCATTATGGTTTTGTTAGAATGAGCAGACAGTGAAGTAGGCCTACTGTCAAGTTGTGTTTTTTTTTCATATAAAATAAGAGCGATGACATTCAACCACCAGAAGCCGCTGTCACACGATTCGGAGGCATGCATCACATTTAAAGCTTTTTAAGTAATACATTTTGGTCGCTCACAGTGACTAAAGGTGCAATTTTCACACTTAATTTATATTATATGATCTCACTAAAATGAATGGAAAGCTTATCAAACAAAGTGCTTAAATCACTAGTGGATACATGATCATCGAATTGATACACAAAATCAGCCTAAAGATCCTCCAGGAACCTTAATTCAAATGGGTTCTTTCGGAACCAGTTTTCATACTGAAGAATCCCAAACTTGGACTATCTACCATCCTTAACTGAACTTCACCGGCTGTTTCAGGAACCGTCAACGACACCTGTTCTTCTCTGTGTTCTTCTGCCCCTGTCGTCTCTGCTTGTACACTAGCTTGCTCTGCCTCATCCTAAATTACATTTAATTTTTTTCCCCGACTGAACATGTCTAGGCTAGTTAAGTGTGTTGCTTATGCGGTCGCCTAAGCAGTAAAGAGCTGTGGGAAACCCTGCGAGATATTCCATGTGAAAAAGAAATCAAATCTGACATTAACTTTGTGAATATAAGAAAGGTCTAACCTGACGTTGGTTACTATAGCAGCTAGTACTAGCTGCCTGGCGTTAGGCTAGTTAACAAGAAAAAAAACGTAAGCTCCCAAACTATAACTCTGTTGTTATCGCCTCTGTCCAGAGATTACACATTTGGTGACATATCAAAAGTATTCTTGACTTACCTTCAGTGGTACTTTTTGTCCTCTTAAAGCCGAAGTAGTCCCTCAGGTCAAGCTGTCCTTGTCGCTTACTGGCCATGATGCTTGCACAGGCTGCGCTGCTATCGTTAACGCTGACTGACTTGACATCAATTTCGTGATCGTGATATGTGCACGAGCCCCTCGTCAACAGTATTTTAGCGGCTAAAATAATGTGGACGAGGGGCACGTGACGTGCACATATAAAATGTAGAATGTTGAAAATTAAACATTGGCAATATTTCCACATTAATTGATCAAATAACAGGGGATGGGAAGGGGGGATGGCCGTTTCATAAGGGGGATGGTTTTGACCATTTTAATACCTAAGGGGGATGCAATCCCCCCCCATCCCCCCTCAACTCGACTACTGGATATAGATATACAGATACTAAAGATATGAATGTACTTGCTTTCAAGCAGAACACAGGGGAAAACAAACTTAGCGTGAGTGTTTACGTGTTAGGCGTAATGACGTACAACGGTCTCGACAATTTCTGTAGTCCTATTCAGCCACTCGGTAACAACCATCGTTTTTCAGACACGTAAACTCTTCAAAAATCACCAGTGGGGTCACTGCTGATGTATTTAATGTCGTAAAACAAAACGTGATTTATCTCTTAAATTTGTGTCAACCATAGACCTTATTTCGAGCTATTTTCCAAAACCTTATGGAAAAAATGCATTGCTTTTTGACGAAGGAACCGGAAGTGCTAAAAATGCTAACTTACGTCCGGGTTTTTGGACGCGTCACTACGGTTCTCTATAGCCAGCATGTGTAGCTCTGGGGACGGGGTGGACCCCTTCAAATCCCGTTTTGGACAGTCTGCCGTGGTTCCATCCCATTTCAAAGTGCTGTTCGACGCTCGGCGTAACCCTCGGCGCACACTCAAACATCCAATCACAGAGCTTGAGGACTATCACGGGGTTTGTCAAGCGAAGCGGAGAGAATACTTACTTCCGGGTGTAAAATTCTCTAAAGCAACTACTTTGAGCTGCTCCGACCCTCGGACTCCAACTTGTGTTTATTAATCAAACAAATAAATAAACACAAGGACAATTATGTGTTATTGTTGAGTAAATAACAGTGTGTGGTTTAGAAAATAATACAAAATTAGAAGGAAAAAACTATGAAACAATACAGATTTCAGTATTCTGAGCCCCTACTCTCCCCATAACTGACGGCAACAAAAGTCCTACATTATTCAATTAAAATAAAGAACTAAAAACAATAAGTGTGGCTTGATATTGAGTAAGAAAAAGGTTGATAAACGCTGTGAGAATGGATCTGCGGAGAGCATTTCGCCGCGATCCCAACTCGTCTATTACCGACATTCAGGGAGCTCTATGCAAGTCAATGGGACTCCCTGCCTGTTGAAAACGGACTCTCAAGGGGTACCCTGTCCGTAATAGAGTGACGGGGAGGGGCCCTGACCGACCGTCAACATGTGACGGGTTGGGAGTGAGAACGTGTTGCTCACACGAACGCTTTAAACAAGAATAACCATACAGAGGCCTGTACTACGAAGCTGGTTCAACCTAAGCTGGATATGTTTGAGTTAGCCGATTGGCCTAATCCAAAACATAGGCGCTCTCGCTAAACTGTCCTACGACGCTGGCTATCAACTTGATCGCTCAAGCCAGCCGTGTCCTATCTAGTTAGGTGCGCGTTCACATGAAAGGGGTGGTATTTGGAGCATTCGACCAATCACAAACATGGACAAGCGTACTGACAGCGCAGCGTCATACTTCCTGAATGAAAAGTCAACTATATAATTAGACAAATATGAAGAAGTTAAACTTTAAACATCCATGACTTAAACGTTTGATTGCGTACATTAAGAGGTTTATGATATCACTGCCCGTCTCAGACACGAGTGGATTTGTCTCGAGTGTTTCGTCAATTTAATGTGTTGCTTAAAATAATACTTCTGCATACAGTATGTGACACTGTGAGTGTTGCACGGCCAGATACGGCTCAGCTGACTCAGATAAGGAAATATATGATGAAGATCGGAGGTGATATTCTATTAATGTTCACGTTCACACAGTCGGTGATTTTTGCCGGCCGTCTTTCCTGCATTTCCTTTCTCCTGTAATATGACTTGATCGCTTTAAACTCTGCATACTGAGCTCTGATTGGTCAGCAGGCAGTGCTTTCACTGAGTTGAGCTCTTAGCCTGCAACCTAACCTGGTCCCGACCAAGGGGGTATACTATGAAGCAGGATTTTCGTTTAGCAAGATAACTTCTGGGATTTCCGGTACTACGAAGCTGGTTCACTTTTTAGCAGGCTAGATCTCCATGGTGACTTATCCTGGAACCTAGTCTGTGCTCCGAAGCAGGATAGGTTCCAGGCATAGAATGTATATAAAGGTTCCAGGATAAGAGATCAACTCAGCGAAAGCACCACGCCTGCTGACCAATCAGAGCTCAGTGTGCGGAGGAAATACAGTTTAAACTGCCGTTGCAGGAAAGACGGCCGGCCAAAATCACCGACTGTGTGAACGTGAAAATTAATAGAACATCACCTCCCATCTTCAGAGCAATCTGACTATTATAACTATTATAGTATTATGTTAAGAAAGCTTAATTAAATATCTACCACAACATAAGTAACCGGATCAAAGTAACATTACGTTGCCTACAGTCTGGGGCACTGTGAGTGCAGACGTCGATGTGTCCCATTATCATTCATATCACATCATATCACATCATAATGTATCATATATTTCCTTATCTGAGTCAGCTGAGCCGTATCTGGCTGTGTAACACTCACAGTGTCACATACTGTATGAATAAGTATTATTTTAAGCAACACATTAAGTTACCGAAACACTTGAGACAAATGTAATTAAAGTCAGATCGTGTCTTAGACGGGGCAGTGATATCATAAACCTGTTAATCTACGCATTCAAACACTTTTTCTTTTACCAGCTGTATTCACCTTGCAGGTGCAGCTATGTGGCTTTTATCCTGGATAAAGTGTTTAAGTCATGGATGTTTAACGTTTAACTTCTTCATATTTGACTAATATTATAGTTGACTTTTCATTCAGGAAGTATGACGCTGCGCTGTCAGTACGCTTCTCCATGTTTGTGATTGGTCGAATGCTCCAGATACCACCCCTTTTATGTGAACGCGCACCTAACTAGCTGGACACGGCTGGCTTGAGCGAACAAGTTGATAGCTAGCGTTGTAGGACAGTTTAGCAAAAGCGGCTTTGTTTTGGATTAAGTCAAACGGATAACTCAAAACATATCCAGGATAGGTTGAACTAGATTCGTAGTATACCCCCCAGGTTAGCCGCACAGCATAAGTTACCATGGAGATCTAGCGTGCTAAAAAGAGAACCAGCTTCGTAGGACCGGAAAGCCCGAGTTTTCCCTGAAGTTAGCCGGCTAAGCAAAAATCCTGCTTCGTAGTATACCCCCCAGAGGCTACTAAAGTGCAGTTATAATCAAAACAAGGAATAGTGTTTCTCATTATGGGCTTGTGCATGCATATCAGTCGCAGCACAGACAAATCAAGTAGTGATTCATTAAAATGAGGCTATAGACCAGGGGTCCCCTAAATATATAATAACACTATTTATGAAATAAATAATAACCAAATAACCGTCTTTGGGTTCTTCACAGAAAAAAAGTCCATTGAACATTAACTTTCTGTTGTGCCGTGCACAATCTCAACAGCTAAAAGTTTAGCTTAGTTGTCAGAGCAGAATCTATTACTCAAATGACTCATATGAGCAGTCTCTCAAAGTTCTTGTGTTCCTTCCTTATAATCCTTTTGTAGGTTCCAGTATGCTTGTAGACACCGCTGTTTGCAGCTCTCTCTCATCAACTTCCCTGTGAAAACCACAAAGCAAGCAGGCTGAGAAACCAAACTAAGTGATACAGCACCTACACAGCACAATACATTTCACTACCATATGGTTGTGGAGATGGATTTTATCGCAGTAGATTTTATTATGATTACATTTGTTTATACTCAGAATTACTCATTCAAGTCAGAAAAGTGAGCTTACCTATGTAAGTTCATCAGCGTGAACCGTGGGCCTGCATCTGGCTGGTGAGAAGTTGAATGTCAGGTTCCATTCTAGTCACAGCCAGTCTCAAACACTGATGCAGATGTTCATCTGTCAATCTTGATCTCATCGTAGTTTTAAGGTGTTTCATGTGCGAAAAGGTTTGCTCGCAGATATACGTGCTGCCAAAAAGTGTAAACATCTTTATGGCGTGTTTTTTTATGTTAGGGTACATGTCGTTTGGAAGGGCGGCATAGAAGTCAATGAGACTGTTGGGCTTGAATGCGTCTTTCAGAACATCACAGTTCTGTAACTCGGCCAACTCAAACTGATAAGAAGGCTGGGCCTCATCGATGTCGGCAAGAAAGGGGTTCTGGAAAAGAAGGATTTCTTTTGAATTAACATGTAGTATCCGGAATCAAACACCAAACTCCGCCTTCAGCATTACCAGTGCTTCCAAACACTTTTCAGCTGGGAACGGGACCGCTGGGTTCTCTGCAGAGAGGTTTTGGGTAGCATGGAGATGCTGTTCAGCATTTCTGTCACGTCTGTTAAAAATGCGAGGTTCCATTTCCATTCTGGGTCGATCAGCTCTGGGACCGTTTTGTCTTTTGAATGAAGAAATGCGTTAATTTTGGGTAGCAGCTTGTAAAAACGCCTCAAAACTCTGCCCCGGCTCAACCATCGGACCTCTGTCTAGTACAGCACATCGCCGTGCGCACACTCCAGTTCAGACAGGAATTGTTGGAACTGCCTGTGTTTAAGTCCCTTTGCTCTGATGAAGTTTATGCATGACACCACAACCTTCATGACAGAATCCCACTTCGACACTTTGCAGCACAGTGCTTGCTGGTGAATTAGGCAGTGGACTTGTAGCGGGGCGGTGAGACCCCGTTCTTCCATCTCCCGGTTCATGCGTCCTATTAGACCCCGAGACGGGCCCACCATACTAGGAGCCCCGTCAGTCGTGATGCTGGCAAGCTTTAACCAGTCTAGGTCCAACTCTTCCATGGTTTGGCATACTTTGCCAAAAATATCCTCCCCCGTTGTAGTCCCTTTGAGACTTTGGAGGGCTGCCAGCTCTTCGCACATCTCAAAGTTTGCGCTAACTCCACGAATAAAAATGAGCAGCTGCGCTGTGTCTTGCACGTCCGTGCTCTCATCCAGTGCTAATGAAAAAAAGTCAAATTCTTTCGTCTTCTGCTGCAGCTGGGCATATACATTACCCCCGATTTCTTCAATGCGTCTGGTGATTGTACTCGCTGACAGACTCACGGTATTAAAGACATCTTTCTTCTCGGGACACACCTCTTCCGCGACAGCATTCAAACATTTCTTGACAAACTCTCCATCAGTGAAAGGTTTACCGCTGCTTGCTATCAGTTGAGCAACTCGAAAGCTGGCCCGAACGGATGACTGGTTCAGCTGAGCTTGGCGTACAAATGTATTCTGCTGATCTAACAGTCCACTTTTTAGCTTTGAGAGTTTATCTGCTCGCATTTGGCCTTGCAAGTTATCATACTTGTCTTTGTGGCGGGATTCATAGTGTCGGCGCAGATTGTATTCTTTGAATACCGCCACCACCTCTTGACAGATGAGACAAACAGCCTTTTCTTTGCATTGAACAAAATAATAATCGTTTGACCACTGCAGGTTAAATACCCTGCATTCTGAATCAATTTTTCTCTTACCTAACCTTTTCGCCATTATTCCATTCTATTTGACAGGGGCTAGTCTAGGATTCGCGTGGCCAGACTGAAAAAAAATCATAATGCGTCTCTGGTATTGTTCAGGGGGCCGGGACCACTGCTATAGACAAAAGTTAAGATCTTATGCAATCGTAATAAAACATTAGATTAAGTTAAGCTGTGCTTTAATTTAGCACCAAGTAATTTGGGGACCGTCTTCTTATTGGGTTGTATCCCCAACATTTATACTATCTACTACTTTGTCTTTAATATAATGGTTGCACACCTTTGAACAGTTAATGTTATGTTCCACATGTCTTTTGAATCCTTGTTATTAACCATAAGATTACTGACTTAAGTCTAAAATATAAAAATCTTACAATGCTGTGACTCACAGTTATTTAAATCAAATTTAATAAAAGGGCTTCATTGATAAATGTGGATAAAAAATTATCTGCATGATCTGTTCTTTTGTTTATTATTTAATCGTTATTTCACCAGCAGATTACCATTTAGAATAATAATCTCTTTAACAAGGGAGAGCTGGAAAAGACATGCTGTAGCAAATGCGAACACATTGCCACAGATGAAATCGCACAAAAAGAGAGTTGTATTTAAATTAACTATAAATCGTACATAAGGAAAAAGTTGGGTTGTTTTTCTATTTGGAAAGTGTCAGTCAAGTTCAAATCATTGTGTTTCTTAAGTCTTTATACAAAATATCCCATGTATAGGGTGACTTGTTCACAAATCTGGTTTAAAATAATGATCGTCCAATGATCAACAACACTGTGTGATTGACAGGTGATCTCTGTGCCATACAAAATCCACACACTTCAAAGCCAAAGACGTCACTGAAACTAAACTAAAAGCTACCCATGCTGTTAATAAACTTTAAAATAGAACAGCAAGATAGATTGTTACTGCATAATTGTTTGTGAGATATTGAAAGCCAGATTTGAAGGGGAAAAAAAGAAAATGAACAAAAGAACATATTATTCAAGTAGCTTAAGACACTTGATCATAAAGTTTAATCTTACACTAAAATTCAGCGGTAACCCAGCTAGCGGGGAACGTTCTCACAACTTTGGCTAACATTACCTACAGGTTCTAATAAGGTTTTAAAGAAACGTTTTAATCTGATGTTCAAAGAATGTTTATTTTTTCAAATAATGTTCCTATAAGGTTTAAGGTTAACTAAGACATAACGTTTTAACTGCAACATTCAGAGGATGTTTTGAGGATGTTATTGAGGCCTGAGATGACAGAAAGTTTTTTTATAAAATATTCCTTTAATGTGATATGTTAACAAAGGTGGAACGTTTTGCCTGCAACATTCTAAGGATGTGTTTTGGACATTGTTGGGTAACTAATTAAAGATGTTCTTTATAAAACATTCCCTCAATGTTACATGATAACCAAAGAAGAACATTTTGAAAGTAACATTTGGATAATGGTTTCAGAAGGTTATTCCTTTTTTATAAAACGTTCCTGTGATGCAAAATATGAACAGGGTCATGGTCAACGTCAGATTTATTTGTAGTATGCTTTAAAAAAACAAACTTGTTGCATTTGTTTGAAAAGGATGTTTAAAACAAATCTGATGTCACTACATTTTCCTTTAAAAAACAAAAACAAGCACGTAATTCATGATATTGCATGTTTGCGTAGGCATGTCTGAGTTCCCAGCAAGACATTGTTGGTTCTAAAAACATTATAAGAATGTTACCATTCATTGTTCTAGGAATGGTTTCATCGAGAAGTTTTATTCTGGTTCCTAGAATGTACTTCTGAAAGGTAGGATAACGTTCTCTAAAAACATTCTTAAAATGTTTGGTGATAACATTGTTCAAACATTATACCCCAAGTGTTTTTGTTGTTTATGCACATATCTCTATTGTCATATGGATCGAATAACACTTAGAAAACCAAAGACAGACATATAGAAGAACGGACCGACTGTCACTGCCCGTCCCTTAAACCCCTGTTAGTGTTTGTATGTGTTTGTTTCTACTGTGTGTGTCTCTCTCTCCCCCCACCTGCCTGCTGGTCTGCTCTACACGGCTGGGAGCAATGTCCAATCAACCACACCTGCAACCTGCTCATCAGCCACACTATGAAAGCCTGCAGCCTGCACTCATTCCCTGCCAGATTGTTGCCGTGAACGGTTTGTTGCGTGCCACTCTAGCTTTTTGCCAGCATATTCTTTGACAACTTTGCCTTCCTTTGCCTCACACTCATTTTTGTGTCTCTCCCAGGAGGAATCCAAGGCCTTCCACACTCCCAATACCAGCCAGGCCTCTCCACCCTGGAAAAAATGTTTCCCACTGCTGCCATAACAAACCTCCACTCACAGCTCCCCTTTTCTAATAAACAAATGTTACTTTCACCAGCTGATTCCGAGTCATCCTTGTACATGTGTTCATAGTAAAATTCCAATAGTTAAGTAAACTATCAAAATCATCCTAATGACCACAGTGGTCAGTCCACTTACCCAGGAATTTTGAGTTTAACAATTACAGGAATATTATGTCTTTATGTTCTAATAATGTAAAAATATTTTAGTAAATTGTTACCACAGAACATTTGCATAATGTTTTAAACATAAAGCAAGTTATCCTTCTCTAAAATAATAAGCAACATAAACAAATCTAACTTGCAGCTGAAAACGTTTTAAGAACAGTAGGGCATAATGTTCTAACAATGTTATCAAAAACATTTTAAGAATGTTTTTAGAGACTGACAAACAACTTCACAGTGGCAAAGCCCCGGGGGTGGATGAGATCCACCCAGAAATGCTGAAGGCTCTGGGTGTTGAGGGACTGTCATGGTTGACACGTCTCATCAACGTTGCGTGGAAGTCGGAAACAGTACCGAAGGAGTGGCAGACCGGAGTGGTGGTTCCCCTTTTCAAAAAGGGGGATCAGAGGGTGTGTGCCAATTACCGAGGCATCACACTACTCAGCCTCCCCGGGAAAGTTTACTCTAAGGTACTCGAAAGGAGGGTCAGGCCGATTGTCGAACCTCAGATTGAGGAGGAACAATGCGGATTCCGTCCTGGTCGTGGAACGACGGATCAGCTTTTTACTCTCGCAAGGATCCTGGAGGGTGCCTGGGAGTATGCTTATCCAGTCTACATGTGTTTTGTAGACTTGGAGAAGGCATATGACCGGGTTCCCAGGGAGTCACTGTGGGAGGTGCTGCGGGAGTATGGGGTGAGGGGGTCTCTACTCAGGGCCATCCAATCTCTGTACTCCCAAAGCGAGAGCTGTGTCCGGGTCCTCGGCAGTAAGTCGGACCCATTTCAGGTGAGGGTTGGCCTCCGCCAGGGCTGCGCTTTGTCACCAATCCTGTTTGTAATATACATGGATCGGATTTCGAGGCGTAGTCGTGGGGGAGGGGGTCTGCAGTTCGGTGGACTAAGGATTGCACCACTGCTTTTTGCAGATGATGTGGTTCTGATGGCTTCATCGGTCTGCGACCTTCAGCACTCACTGGATCGGTTCGCAACCGAGTGTGAAGCGGCTGGGATGAGGATCAGCACCTCCAAATCTGAGGCCATGGTTCTCAGCAGGAAACCGATGGACTGTCCACTCCAAGTAGGGAATGAGTCCTTACCCCAAGTGAAGGAGTTCAAGTATCTCGGGGTCTTGTTCTCGAGTGAGGGAACAATGGAGCGTGAGATGGGTCGGAGAATCGGAGCAGCGGGAGCGGTACTGCAGTCTCTTTACCGCACCGTTGTGACGAAAAGGGAGCTGAGCCAGAAGGCAAAGCTCTCTGTCTACCGGGCCATTTTCGTTCCTACCCTCACCTATGGTCATGAAGGATGGGTCATGACCGAAAGAACGAGATCGCGGGTACAAGCGGCCGAGATGGGTTTTCTCCGCAGGGTGGCTGGTGTCTCCCTTAGGGATAAGGTGAGAAGTTCGGTCATCCGGGAGGGACTCGGAGTTGAACCGCTCCTCCTTCGCGTCGAAAGGAGCCAGTTGAGGTGGTTCGGGCACCTAGTTAGGATGCCACCTGGGCGCCTCCCTAGGGAGGTGTTCCAGGCACGTCCAGCTGGGAAGAGACCAAGGGGTAGACCTAGAACCAGATGGAGGGATTATATCTCTTCTCTGGCCTGGGAGCGCCTTGGGATCCCCCAGTCAGAGCTGGTTGATGTGGCCAGGGAAAAGAAAGTTTGGGGCTCTCTGCTGGAACTGCTACCTCCGCGACCCGACCACGGATAAGCGGGAGAAGATGGATGGATGGATTTAGAGACTGTTATCCTACCTTTCCGAAGAACATTCTGGGAACCCAAATAAAAGCTTCTGCTGAAAACGTTTTAAGAATAGTAGGGCATAATGTTCTAACAATGTTATCAAAAGCATTTTAGGAAGGTTATCACCAAACATTTTAAGAATGTTTTTAGAGAACGTTATCCTACCTTTCAGAAGAACGTTCTGAGAACCAAAAGAAAACTTCCCGCTGAAAACATTCCTAGAACAATGAATGTAGTATTCTCAGAATGTTTTTAGAACCAAAGATTTCTAGCTGGGAACCTGCCCCACTTCTTGTGTAGAAAGGACATTCAAATGAATGTGCGTGACATCAAATGACTGGCTTTGTTAATTATATGAGGTAGGAAATCCTTTAGAAATGACAAGCTTAAAGAGGAAAATATATTCATAATTATAATTTGTGAATCCATCCATTTGATCCTGCTTATTCAGGTCAGGTTCATTTAAATAAGTATGTTCATGAAGATTATATATTTATATTGATAGAAAGAATCGGAAAAAATATACACTAAAAAACCTTTTCTTCTGATCTTTATATTTTTGCAATGTATTTGTCTTATTAAGAACAATATACTGCAAGTATAAACTTGAACAATCATGTATTTTACATTGAGATTGAGGTTGGAGAAAAATACTTGTTGTTTTTAACTATTTATTAAATGCAGTGATTTCATGCGGAATCACATTTATATAAATATAAATATTATTTTGTGTGCTCATAGTCAATTGCTTTTGTTTTTTGCACTTCTTCCTGCTCAATTAGCAGTTTACTTGAAATCTATATTTATTTGTTAGTCATAACCTTCTGTAACACTGCTGGAACTTCCTTCAACATTCACACGATGGATTGCCAAAGTAACCTGTTCCTCAGACAAAAGAAGAGGAAATACTTTGAATATGATGCAGCAAACTGACAGGTTGACGTCTGACATTCTCTTTCCAGATATTTGGTTGTGTTTGTTGATGAGGTGTAGTAATGTAAAAACATTTATGACCTTTGAGCCACGTCATAAGCCTTTCTTTCATTCCAATATAAAGGCCTTGGTATAGATGAGGACTGTCATTTAAGAGGAGAGGTTTGCAATCTCTCAGACTTGATAAGGACTATATAAAAAAGACACTGAAATAGTTTGGTACATCGAATTCAGATAGAAAAAGGGATTTTAGAACTTTTCATCTTTTATCTCTTAATGATGGGTAAGTACATTTTTTGATAAATATGCAGGGTTTCGTCGGAAATTGTTTTTGTGTGTGAGTGTATGTGTGTGTTTGTGTGTCTGTGTGTGTGTGGCAGTCATACACATATTTAATATGTGTTTTCCATTTCACTAAGTACACTATAACATTTCATTTTGCGGCGTGGAGAAAAATGCACTGTTTCAGATAAAACACATTGTTATTCTATTATAAACATGTTTTTTTTAAACATAGGTATACATTATTTCTTTATTTAAAATGATCAATGTTTGTGTCAAGTATTTGGTCAGTAAACCACATTAATACAATTGTTGTGCAGTATGCTGAAAAACAGATGACCTTTACAGAAGAAAAAATTGCATTTTATCAAAGTTGTTTCAATATATGGGATTCAGAACATGAATTATAATGAGGTGGGAACATATTGTTATACATTTGTTGGTATCAAACTGTTTTAAATTGGATGTGTTAGGTACCTATGGCTTTAAAAAATGCAATTACTGCAACACTAAATACTATAATTTGCAGACTTTGTACTACTAAATTATTAATAGTTCTAAAAACTGGTGTAAAAAAGGCTTTTACCTGCCACTTTTTTGAGAAAATATCTGTTTTGCTTGATTTGATAGATTCAAAGGAAAAGAGGATGGATGTCGGACGGATCGTATCAATTTCCCTGATTTTAATAGGTAAGCTTTGTGATGATAAACCGATTGCTATGAATGTTTTTTTATTTAGAAAGAGTGGAAAAGGTGTAGGACACGACTCAACATAAAGTTAAGGTGGAGTTCTAGCAACTGATAAAATATGTAAAAAACAGAGAAAGAGAGTAGTCTCATTTCTTACTCAACTTGAACCTTTTACCTTCACCTTGTTACACCATGGGAAATGTTACTGTCTTTAAGAGGCTATAGCGGGCTCTTGGTAGATTATTAGGGTTGTGATTAAATAACGTTGAATAAAAAGGGTAAACTTTGGCAACAAAGAAAATGGCTTTTGTCATATTAACAGGGGTCCCTTGATCTCTCAGCTCCAAATATCGAAATAAAAATGGATTCTAAGAGACACTATGAGTATTATCTTAACAGGCATGTCAACCTAGTGCTTATCTCATACAGTTTTGGCGAGTAATTCGTTTTTTTGCATACAATATACATTTTGAAAGATTGCCTATTTAAAAAATGATTTAGTTGAAAATGTCTGAACATTGAGGTCACTCATCAGTATACATTAAATGAGTTTTACTAAGAAGCATAAAGTGTAAAGCATTTGAAAAGAAGCTTAACTGAGGGAACATTTTACAAATGTGGCACTCAGTTCTGAGATTTACATTAAAGTAATGATTAGGTTCCTAACTCTCAGATAATGTGTCCCAACTCCATGAGCCATAGAATATTGACCCAAGATATATTTGTCAAGTTTTCTTTACAGTTGTGTCATCTTCAACAACTACAACTGCTGCACCCACGACTGCTTCACCTACAACTGCTGCACCTACAACTGCTGCACCTACAACTGCTGCACCCACAACTGCTGCACCTACAACTGCTGCACCTACAACTGCTGCACCTACAACTGCAGCACCTACAACTGCTGCACCTACAACTGCTGCACCTACAACTGCTGCACCCACAACTGCTGCACCCACAACTGCAGCACCTACAACTGCTGCACCAACAACTGCTGCACCTACAACTGCTGCACCTACAACTGCAGCACCTACAACTGCTGCACCTACAACTGCTGCACCCACAACTGCTGCACCTACAACTGCAGCACCCACAACTGCAGCACCCACAACTGCAGCACCTACAACTGCTGCACCTACACCTGCAGCACCTACAACTGCTGCACCTACAACTACAGCACCCACAACTGCAGCACCCACAACTGCAGCACCCACAACTGCAGCACCTACAACTGCTGCACCTACACCTGCAGCACCTACAACTGCTGCACCTACAACTGCTTCACCCACAACTGCTTCACCCACAACGGCAGCACCTACAACTGCTGCACCTACAACTGCTGCACCTACAACTGCAACACCTACAACTGCTGCACCTACAACTGCTGCACCTACAACTGCTGCACCAACAACTGCTGCACCCACAACTGCAGCACCTACAACTGCTGCACCCACAACTGCTGCACCCACAACTGCTGCACCTACAACTGCTGCACCCACGACTGCTTCACCTTCAACTGCTGAACCCACAACTGCAGCACCCACAACTGCAGCACCAACAACTGCTGCACCTACAACGGCTGCACCCACAACTGCTGCACCCACAACTGCTGCACCCACAACTGCAGCACCCACAACTGCAGCACCTACAACTGCTGCACCTACAACTGCTTCACCCACAACTGCTGCACCTACAACTGCTGCACCCACAACTGCTGCACCTACAACTGCTGCACCCACAACTGCTGCACCTACAACTGCTGCACTTACAACTGCTGCACCCACAACTGCAGCACCCACAACTGCAGCACCAACAACTGCTGCACCTACAACTGCTGCACCCACAACTGCAGCACCCACAACTGCAGCACCCACAACTGCAGCACCAACAACTGCTGCACCTACAACTGCTGCACCCACAACTGCAGCACCCACAACTGCAGCACCAACAACTGCTGCACCCACAACTGCTGCACCCACAACTGCTGCACCTACAACTGCTGCACCCACGACTGCTGCACCCACAACTGCATCACCTACAACTGCAGCACCCACAACTGCAGCACCCACAACTGCAGCACCCACAACTGCAGCACCTACAACTGCTGCACCTACACCTGCAGCACCTACAACTGCTGCACCTACAACTGCTTCACCCACAACTGCTTCACCCACAACGGCAGCACCTACAACTGCTAAACCTACAACTGCTGCACCTACAACTGCAGCACCTACAACTGCTGCACCTATAAGTGCTGCACCTACAACTGCTGCACCCACAACTGCTGCACCCACAACTGCAGCACCTACAACTGCTGCACCCACAACTGATGCACCCACAACTGCTGCACCTACAACTGCTGCACCCACGACTGCTTCACCTTCAACTGCTGTACCCACAACTGCAGCACCCACAACTGCAGCACCAACAACTGCTGCACCTACAACTGCTGCACCCACAACTGCTGCACCTACAACTGCTGCACCCACAACTGCTGCACCCACAACTGCAGCACCTACAACTGCTGCACCTACAACTGCTTCACCCACAACTGCTGCACCCACAACTGCTGCACCCACAACTGCTGCACCTACAACTGCTGCACCCACAACTGCTGCACCCACAACTGCTCCACCTACAACTGCTGCACTTACAACTGCTGCACCCACAACTGCAGCACCCACAACTGCAGCACCAACAACTGCTGCACCTACAACTGCTGCACCCACAACTGCAGCACCCACAACTGCAGCACCCACAACTGCAGCACCAACAACTGCTTCACCTACAACTGCTGCACCTACAACTGCTGCACCCACAACTGCAGCACCCACAACTGCAGCACCAACAACTGCTGCACCCACAACTGTTGCACCCACAACTGCTGCACCTACAACTGCTGCACCCACGACTGCTGCACCCACAACTGCAGCACCTACAATTGCTGCACCTACAACTGCAGCACCTACAACTGCTGCACCAACAACTGCTTCACCTACAACTGCTGCACCTACAACTCCTGCACCCACAACTGCTTCACCCACAACTGCTGCACCTACAACTGCAGCACCCACAACTGCTGCACCCACAACTGCTGCACCTACAACTGCAGCACCTACAACTACTGCACCAACAACTGCTTCACCTACAACTGCAGCACCTACAACTGCTGCACCAACAACTGCTTCACCTACAACTGCTGCACCTACAACTCCTGCACCCACAACTCCTGCACCCACAACTGCTTCACCCACAACTGCTGCACCTACAACTGCAGCACCTACAACTGCTGCACCCACAACTGCTTCACCTACAACTGCTGCACCTACAACTGCTGCACCTACAACTGCTGCACCCACAACTGCTTCACCTACAACTGCTGCACGAACAACTGCTTCACCCATAACTCCTGCACCCACAACTGCTTCACCCACAACTGCTGCACCTACAACTGCTGCAGCCACAACTGCTGCACCTACAACTGCAGCAACCACAACTGCTGCACCTACAACTGCTGCAACCACGATTGCAGCACCCACAACTGCTGCACCTACAACTGCAGCACTTACAACTGCTGCAACTACAACTGCTGCACCTACAACTGCAGCACCTACAACTGCTGCACTTACAACTGCTTCACCCACAACGGCAGCACCTACAACTGCTGCACCTACAACTGCTGCACCTACAACTGCAGCACCTACAACTGCTGCACCTACAACTGCTGCACCTACAACTGCTGCACCCACAACTGCTGCACCTACAACTGCAGCACCTACAACTGCTGCACCCACAACTGCTGCACCCACAACTGCTTCACCTACAACTGCTGCACCCACGACTGCTTCACCTTCAACTGCTGCACCCACAACTGCAGCACCCACAACTGCAGCACCAACAACTGCTGCACCTACAACTGCTGCACCCACAACTGCTGCACCTACAACTGCTGCACCCACAACTGCAGCACCCACAACTGCAGCACCTACAACTGCTGCACGCACAACTGCTGCACCAACAACTGCTGCATCCACGACTGCTGCACGCACAACTGCAGCACCTACAATTGCAGCACCCACAACTGCAGCACCCACAACTGCTTCACCTACAACTGCTGCACCTACAACTGCAGCACCTACAACTGCTGCACCAACAACTGCTTCACCTACAACTGCTGCACCTACAACTCCTGCACCCACAACTGCTTCACCCACAACTGCTGCACCCACAACTGCTGCACCCACAACTGCAGCACCTACAACTGCTTCACCCACAACTGCAGCACCTACAAATGCTGCACCTACAACTGCTGCACCTACAACTGCTGCACCCACAACTGCTGCACCCACAACTGCAGCACCTACAACTGCTGCACCCACAACTGCTGCACCCACAACTGCTGCACCTACGACTGCTGCACCCACGACTGCTTCACCCTCAACTGCTGCACCCACAACTGCAGCACCCACAACTGCAGCACCAACAACTGCTGCACCTACAACTGCTGCACCCACAACTGCTGCACCTACAACTGCTGCACCCACAACTGCAGCACCAACAACTGCAGCACCTACAACTGCTGCACCTACAACTGCTTCACCCACAACTGCTGCACCTACAACTGCTACACCCACAACTGCTGCACCTACAACTGCTGCACCCACAACTGCTGCACCCACAACTGCTGCACCTACAACTGCTGCACTTACAACTGCTGCACCCACAACTGCAGCACCCACAACTGCAGCACCAACAACTGCTGCACCTACAACTGCTGCACCCACAACTGCAGCACCCACAACTGCAGCACCAACAACTGCTTCACCTACAACTGCTGCACCTACAACTGCTGCAACCACAACTGCAGCACCCACAACTGCAGCACCAACAACTGCTGCACCCACAACTGCTGCACCCACAACTGCTGCACCTACAACTGCTGCACCCACGACTGCTGCACCCACAACTGCAGCACCTACAACTGCTGCACCTACAACTGCAGCACATACAACTGCTGAACCAACAACTGCTTCACCTACAACTGCTGCACCTACAACTCCTGCACCCACAACTGCTTCACCCACAACTGCTGCACCCACAACTGCTGCACCTACAACTGCTTCACCCACAACTGCTGCACCCACAACTGCTGCACCTACAACTGCTGCACCCACAACTGCTTCACCTACAACTGCTTCACCTACAACTGCTGCCCCTACAACTGCTGCACCCACAACTGCTTCACCTACAACTGCTGCACCCACAACTGCTTCACCCATAGCTCCTGCACCCACAACTGCTTCACCCACAACTGCTGCACCTACAACTGTTGCAGCCACAACTGCTGCACCTACAACTGCAGCACCCACAACTGCTGCACCTACAACGGCTGCAACCACGACTGCAGCACCCACAACTGCTGCACCTACAACTGCAGCACCTACAACTGCTGCACCTACAACTGCAGCACCTACAACTGCTGCACCTACAACTGCTTCACCCACAACTGCTGCACCCATAACTCCTGCACCCACAACTGCTTCACCCACAACTGCTGCACCTACAACTGCTGCAGCCACAACTGCTGCACCTACAACTGCAGCAACCACAACTGCTGCACCTACAACTGCTGCAACCACGATTGCAGCACCCACAACTGCTGCACCTACAACTGCAGCACTTACAACTGCTGCAACTACAACTGCTGCACCTACAACTGCAGCACCTACAACTGCTGCACTTACAACTGCTTCACCTACAACGGCAGCACCTACAACTGCTGCACCTACAACTGCTGCACCTACAACTGCAGCACCTACAACTGCTGCACATACAACTGCTGCACCTACAACTGCTGCACCCACAACTGCTGCACCTACAACTGCAGCACCTACAACTGCTGCACCCACAACTGCTGCACCCACAACTGCTTCACCTACAACTGCTGCACCCACGACTGCTTCACCTTCAACTGCTGCACCCACAACTGCAGCACCCACAACTGCAGCACCCACAACTGCAGCACCAACAACTGCTGCACCTACAACTGCTGCACCCACAACTGCTGCACCTACAACTGCTGCACCCACAACTGCAGCACCCACAACTGCAGCACCTACAACTGCTGCACGCACAACTGCTGCACCAACAACTGCTGCATCCACGACTGCTGCACGCACAACTGCAGCACCTACAACTGCAGCACCCACAACTGCAGCACCCACAACTGCTTCACCTACAACTGCTGCACCTACAACTGCAGCACCTACAACTGCTGCACCAACAACTGCTTCACCTACAACTGCTGCACCTACAACTCCTGCACCCACAACTGCTTCACCCACAACTGCTGCACCCACAACTGCTGCACCCACAACTGCAGCACCTACAACTGCTTCACCCACAACTGCTGCACCTACAAATGCTGCACCTACAACTGCTGCACCTACAACTGCTGCACCCACAACTGCTGCACCCACAACTGCAGCACCTACAACTGCTGCACCCACAACTGCTGCATCCACAACTGCTGCACCTACAACTGCTGCACCCACGACTGCTTCACCCTCAACTGCTGCACCCACAACTGCAGCACCCACAACTGCAGCACCAACAACTGCTGCACCTACAACTGCTGCACCCACAACTGCTGCACCTACAACTGCTGCACCCACAACTGCAGCACCAACAACTGCAGCACCTACAACTGCTGCACCTACAACTGCTTCACCCACAACTGCTGCACCTACAACTGCTACACCCACAACTGCTGCACCTACAACTGCTGCACCCACAACTGCTGCACCTACAACTGCTACACCCACAACTGCTGCACCTACAACTGCTGCACCCACAACTGCTGCACCCACAACTGCTGCACCTACAACTGCTGCACTTACAACTGCTGCACCCACAACTGCAGCACCCACAACTGCAGCACCAACAACTGCTTCACCTACAACTGCTGCACCTACAACTGCTGCAACCACAACTGCAGCACCCACAACTGCAGCACCAACAACTGCTGCACCCACAACTGCTGCACCCACAACTGCTGCACCTACAACTGCTGCACCCACGACTGCTGCACCCACAACTGCAGCACCTACAACTGCTGCACCTACAACTGCAGCACCTACAACTGCTGAACCAACAACTGCTTCACCTACAACTGCTGCACCTACAACTCCTGCACCCACAACTGCTTCACCCACAACTGCTGCACCCACAACTGCTGCACCTACAACTGCTTCACCCACAACTGCTGCACCTACAACTGCTGCACCTACAACTGCTGCACCCACAACTGCTTCACCTACAACTGCTTCACCTACAACTGCTGCCCCTACAACTGCTGCACCCACAACTGCTTCACCTACAACTGCTGCACCCACAACTGCTTCACCCATAACTCCTGCACCCACAACTGCTTCACCCACAACTGCTGCACCTACAACTGTTGCAGCCACAACTGCTGCACCTACAACTGCAGCACCCACAACTGCTGCACCCACAACGGCTGCAACCACGATTGCAGCACCCACAACTGCTGCACCTACAACTGCAGCACTTACAACTGCTGCAACTATAACTGCTGCACCTACAACTGCAGCACCTACAACTGCTGCACTTACAACTGCTTCACCCACAACGGCAGCACCTACAACTGCTGCACCTACAACTGCTGCACCTACAACTGCAGCACCTACAACTGCTGCACCTACAACTGCTGCACCTACAACTGCTGCACCCACAACTGCTGCACCTACGACTGCAGCACCTACAACTGCTGCACCCACAACTGCTGCACCCACAACTGCTTCACCTACAACTGCTGCACCCACGACTGCTTCACCTTCAACTGCTGCACCCACAACTGCAGCACCCACAACTGCAGCACCAACAACTGCTGCACCTACAACTGCTGCACCCACAACTGCTGCACCTACAACTGCTGCACCCACAACTGCAGCACCCACAACTGCAGCACCTACAACTGCTGCACGCACAACTGCTGCACCAACAAGTGCAGCACCTACAACTGCAGCACCCACAACTGCAGCACCCACAACTGCAGCACCCACAACTGCAGCACCCACACCTGCTGCACCCACAACTGCTTCACCCACAACTGCTGCACCCACAACTGCTTCACCCACAACTGCTTTACCCACAACTGCAGCACCCACAACTGTTGCACCTACAACTGCTGCACCCACAACTGCTGCACCCACAACTGCTGCACCTACAACTGCTGCACCCACAACTGCTGCACATACAACTGCTGCACCTACAACTGATGCACCCACAACTGCTTCACCTACAAGTGCTGCACCTACAAGTGCTGCAACCACGACTGCTGCACCTACAACTGCTGCACCCACAACTGCAGCACCAACAACTGCTGCACCTACAACTGCTGCACCCACAACTGCTGCACCCACAACTGCTGCACCCACAACTGCTTCACCTAAAACTGCTGCACCTACAACTGCTGCACCTACAACTGCTTCACCTACAACTGCTTCACCTACAAGTGCTGCACCTACAAGTGCTGCAACCACGACTGCTGCACCTACAACTGCTGCACCCACAACTGCAGCACCAACAACTGCTGCACCTACAACTGCTGCACCCACAACTGCTGCACCCACAACTGCTGCACCCACAACTGCTTCACCTAAAACTGCTGCACCTACAACTGCTGCACCTACAACTGCTTCACCTACAACTGCTTCACCTACAACTGCTGCACCTACAACTGCTGCACCCACAACTGCTGCACCTACAACTGCTGTACCTATAACTGCTGCAACCACAACTGCTTCACCCATAACTGTTGGCCCGTCAATTGCTGGCCCATCAACTGCTGCACCCATAACTGCTGGCCCATCAACTGCTGCACCCACAACTGCTGCACCCACAACTGCTGCACCCATAACTGTTGGCCCGTCAATTGCTGGCCCATCCACTGCTGCACCCATAACTGCTGGCCCATCAACTGCTGCACCCACAACTGCTGGCCCATCAACTGCTGCACCCATAACTTCTGGCCCATCAACTGCTAAACCTACAACTGCAGCACCTACGACTGCAGCACCCTCAACTGCAGCACCTACAACTACTGCTGCACCTACGACATCAGCACCTACTACTGTTGCAACAACAACAGCAGCACCTACAACTACTGATGCTACGACAACAGTGCAAACTACAACTACTGCTGCACCTACGACAGCAGCACCTACTACTGTTGCAACAACAACAGCAGCACCTACAACTACTGCTGCACCTACGACATTAGCACCTACTACTGTTGCAACAACAACAGCAACACCTACAACTACTGATGCTCAGACAACGGTGCAAACTACAACTACTGCTGCACCCACGACAAAAGCACCTACAACTACTGCTGCTCCGACAACGGTGCCACCTACAACTACTGCTTCACCTACAACTGCACCCCCTACTACTGTTGCAAAAACAACAGCAGCACCTACAACTACTGCTGCACCTACGACATCAGTACCTACTACTGTTGCAACAACAACAGCAACACCTACAACTACTGATGCTCCGACAACGGTGCAAACTACAACTACTGCTGCACCTACGACATCAACACCTACTACTACTGCTGCTCTGACGACAGTGCAAACTACAACTACTGCTGCACCTACGACAACAGCACCTACTACTGTTGCAACAACAACAGCAGCACCTACAACTACAGCTACACCTACAACTGCAGCCCCTACTACTGTTGCAACAACAACAGCACCACCTACTACTAATGTTGCTCCGACAACGGTGCAACTAACAACTACTGCTACACCTACGACAACAGCAGCACTTACAACTTCTGCTTCACCTACGACAGCAGCACCTACTACTGTTGCAACAACGACAGCAGCACCAACTACTGCTGAACCTACAACTGCAGCACCTACGACTGCTGCACCCACAACTGCTTCAACTACAACTAGTGCACCCACAACTGCAGCACATACAACTGCTGCAACCACAACTGCAACACCTACGACTGCTGCAGCCACAACTGCTTCACCTACAACTGCTACACCTACAACTGCTTCACCATCAACTGCAGCCCCTAAAACTGCTTCACCTACAACTGCAGCACTTACAACTGCTGTACCTACAACTGCTGCACCCACAAATGTTGCACCGTCAACTGCTTCATCCGCAACTGCAGCAACTACAACTGCTACACCCACAACTGCTTCACCCACAACTGCTGCACCTACAACTGCTGCACTCACAACTGCAACACCTACGACTGCTGCACCCTCAACTGCTTCATCTACAACTGCAGCACCTACGACTGCTGCTGCTCCAACATACGTTATCACAGCAGCCATGGAGGGCGAACCATTTATTGATGCTTATAATGACAACACAAGCCAGGAATACATAGAGTTAGAAAAACGACTTCTATCAACGGTGAATGTTGTTTTGTTATATCACCTCGATTTGAGTAGCTCTGAATTTGTATTTTAAGTATATTGTGACAAAAGTGACTAAAAGTCTTTCAATGTTGCTTTTTTTGCAGTGTTCTAAGATATACAAACCCGAATTTGGAAACAGATTTTCCCACTGCAAGCTGAAAAAGCTCAGGTAAAAAAGGTTTCACTTCAATTGGGTCTCAAAAAGAGAAATGCTTTAGTGTTGATAGTGACACATGTAAATCAGACGACACAAGGCAACAGACAGAGTCTTTCATATCATAATTGTTCTCTTTTTTCGTTTGACGTTATAAAACAGCGCTTTAGCAGCAAGGGCGACCGGAACTGAAGCAGAAATGGGAGTTGTGTTCAACAGCACTACTCCTCTTGCAGATCTCCCACAGAATAGTGAAGTGGTTCAAACCTTAGTAGAAGCTGTGAATAATACCAACAGTACCTTCGACGTGAGCATAAGTCCTGATTCAGTCAAAGTTGAATGTAAGTAAAGGCAACACAATGTTTCTCTCCAATAAGTTTCTAAACCATTTTGAATAACATTTACTGTGCATGCTTGGTTTATAAATAATTTACTAACAAAAGTATGTAGATAAAGAACAAATGTAGGTAAAGACAAAATTAATGAACACTACTTTAATAATTTTCAGTTACAGTTGTGTATTGTTTAATGTCATATATTGTAAATAAATAGTTATTTGTTGCAAGAATACTTTTTCCTATGAAATTTCAGAACAAATATATTTTTGTAAGCCCTTCATCATTGATCTTATTTCTGTAAAACTGGCACCAGGGTTTTACCAAAAAAACAAAAAACATAAATCCTCTTGGTTTGGGCATTGATAAATATTAACATAATGTTTATATGTCTGTTTTTACAGCAGGTCCAGTCCCAGCTACAACTACAGCACCTACAACTGCTAAACCTAAAACTGCAGCACCTACAACTGCTAAACCTAAAACTACAGCACCTACAACGGCAAGACCTGCGACTGCAGCACCTACTACTATAGCCCTTATAACAAAAAGGGTGAATTTCAGATCTGTTCAAGACACATTTACGAGTGACTTGCTGAATCCATCTTCTACTGCTTATAAAGGTCGAGCTATAACGATAAAGAATCAGGTACGTTTTTTTTGTCCACCCACTCAAAACATGTGAATTATGGGCCTACTCCACAGTTACCACACTATGATTAGGAATTATTAATTCATGAAAGACCAATAAAGATCAAGTCAAATAAATGAGTCAAGCTCTAAATAAAATGCAAAGGTTTATGTGAAAAAATATATGTTTTTGTTTTGTGTTTCTACAGCTTACACCTGTTTTCCAAAAGGCATTCCCTTCGTCCTTCAAATCACTAGATGTTGTTGCATTCAGGTAATTTTTTAAGACCATTCAAGTTTTATAATAAAGACTGGGATCCTATATCTGATATTTCAAACAACATTTGTTTTCTTTTTCTGCAGTAACGGATCAATCATCAACTTCATTGATGTCTCGTTTGGAAGCACATCTGCTCCTAATAGCACTCAGATTGCGAACACTTTGATCAACGCAGCTTCAACAGTCGATGGATTCGACATTGAAGGCAGCTCCATTGGCGTAAATGGCATATGTAAGTAAATACTGAGTGCTACTTAATACAACAATTACATTTTGTTTACATTTAAATTAATGTTTGGTTTACTTTTTTCCTCCTTTGCAGCTTCCAGTGGAGTAAGCCACAAGATCAGTCTTGTCACCGCACCCTGCCTATTTCTGTTTTCATGGCTACTGTTAAACCAGCAATAGCATTATGGCTGTTTTTACACAGTAATCACAACATGGCTGCCAATGCTGGTATGAAAAAGGATTTATTTTTGTTGTTAAAAATCCCAGATTTTTTGAGTGGAAGTCTTCTACAGCTTCTGATGAACTTGCTTTTATAATTAACTTTGCATTGACCGGACCAATGAAGGACAGTGGAATATTTATTTTTGTCGTATTCATGATTAAACTTTAAGCACCTAGTCCTTTAAAACATCCATAAAGTGATACACACAAACACACACACACACACACACACACACACACACACACACACACACACACACACACACACACACACACACACACACACACACACACACACACACACACACACACACACACACACACACACACACACACACACACACACACACACACACACACACACACACACACACCACACCACACCACACCACACCACACCACACACACACACACACACACACCAGATGGCTGTGCCTTGGTGTTCAGTATCTTGCCAAAGGACATGTGGGTCATAGGAGCAGAGGAATGTACTGCTGTTCTTCCGATTACCACACAACCGTTTATAGCTTATCCTTTTATACCTGAGATATATGTAAAAACAATGCACTGTAATTTATTTGTATTTATAGTAAGTGTTTTTATGTTATCATGCGTGGACGTATTCTTTGAGATCTCTTTGTACAATTGCTGTCACAAACTTTACAATGATCAGAATACAAAATATTTAAAGAAACAAAATGGTCTCTTGTGTGATGTTTTGCAGGAAGGACAACATGTTCCGTTATTAAATTCACAAAGAATGCAACCACCTAGCCACATCTTTTATCATAGGGGCAATACATATCAGTCTTACTGCATTCAAATTGTTACTTAAGTACAAGAACAAAAGTATTAGCATCAAAATATACTTAAAGTACCAAAAGTAAAAGTACTCATTGTGCAGATCGGCCCCTTTCATGTACAGGACTGTCTCAGAAAATTAGAATATTGTGATAAAGTTCTTTATTTTCTGTAATGCAATTAAAAAAACAAAAATGTCATACATTCTGGATTCATTACAAATCAACTGAAATATTGCAAGCCTTTTATTATTTTAATATTGCTGATTATGGCATACAGCTTAAGAAAACTCAAAAATCCTATCTCAAAAAATTAGAATAGTTCCTCAGACCAAGTAAAAAAAAAAGATTTATAACAGCAAAACACAATCAAACATTTGAAAATGTCCATTAATGCACTCAGTACTTGGTTGGGAATCCTTTTGCACGGATTACTGCATCAATGCGGCGTGGCATGGAGGCAATCAGCCTGTGGCATTGCTGAGGTGTTATGGATGCCCAGGATGCTTCAATAGCGGCCTTTAGCTCATTAGCATTGTTGGGTCTGGTGTCTTTCAGCTTCTTCTTCACAATACCCCACATATTCTCTATGGGGTTCAGGTCAGGGGAATTTGCAGGCCAATCGAGGACAGTAATGCCATGGTCAGTACACCAGTTACTGGTGGTTTTGGCACTGTGGGCAGGTGCCAGATCATGCTGGAAAATGAATTCCTCATCTCCATAGAGCTTTTCAGCAGACGGAAGCATGTAGTGCTCTAAAATCTCTTGGTACACAGCTGCATTTACTCTGGGCTTGATGAAACACAGTGGACCAACACCAGCAGCTGACATGGCTCCCCAAACCATCGCTGACTGTGGGAACTTCACACTGGATTTCAAGCAACTTGGATTTTGCTCCTCTCCAGCCTTTCTCCAGACTCTGGCGCCTTGACTTCCAAATGAAATACAAAACTTGCTTTCGTCTGAAAAGAGGACTTTGGACCACTGTGCAACTGTCCAGTGCTTCTTTTCCTTAGCCCAAGTCAGACGCCTCTTCCGTTGTCTTGAGTTCAGAAGTGGCTTGACCATGGGAATACGGCTATTGTAGCCCATTTCCCGGACACGTCTGTGAACAGTGACTTTTGATACCTGGACTCCAGCTTCAGTCCACTGTCTTTGAAGCTCCCCCAAATTCTGGAAGCGACTCTTCTTCACAATGCTGTTAAGGCTGCGGTCATCTCTCTTGGTTGTGCAGCGTTTCCTGCCACATTTCCCCCTTCCAACAGACTTTTTGTGGATGTGCTTTGAAACTGCACTCTGTGAACAGCTTGCTCTTTGAGAAATTTATTTTTGTGTCTTACCCTCCTGATGGAGGGTGTCAATGACGGTCCTCTGGACAGCAGTCAGATCAGCAGTCTTCCCCATACTTGTGATTTAGTTTACTGAACCAAGCTGAGTGTTTTTCAAGGCTCAGGAAACCCTTGCAGGTGTTTCGAGTTAATTAGACGATTCAAGTGATTCGTTGAACACCCTACTAGTATACTTTTTCATGATATTCTAATATTTAGAGATAGGATATTTGAGTTTTCTTAAGCTGTATGCCATAATCAGCAATATTAAAATAATAAAAGGCTTGCAATATTTCAGTTGATTTGTAATGAATCCAGAATGTATGACATTTTTGTTTTTTTAATTGCATTACAGAAAATAAAGAACTTTATCACAATATTCTAATTTTCTGAGACAGTCCTGTATATGATATGTTTTGATTATAATTATTGATGCATTAAGTGTTATCAAAGCTGGTAAAGATGCAGTTTTAATGAGTTTGTATACTGCAGGGTAGCTTGTGAATTTACTCCAGGTGTGACTAAAGTCTAATTTAAGACTTGATTATATTTCACATCATTACAGTTTTTCTCGATTGCTGACACACGTTTTTTTTTTTAAATGCTCAGTTTCTCAGAACACTAAACACAATTCACAAAACCACACACCCAAAGTGCAAAACACCTAATTTCTCCTGCTAAGTGAAGAACTGCACTCAAAACGACATAAACACTTACCAAATGCAAACTTTTGCACCAAATATAACACACTTCATTCATAATACTGGATGGTTTGACCACCCAACTACTGTACACACTGCTGAGCATAATCTAAAGCACTTTCATATTTTATGTGCTATGCTCTGTATGTAGAGGTTTCTGCAGAGAAAGATTGCTTGAGTATACAGAAATACAGTAAATGAAGAAATACAAATTACTTGTTGAAAAAAACTCATATTTTATTCAAAAATAACATTGTGCAACATGCATCTCAGCACATACTGTAGTTACTATGCTTTGGATCTCTCTACTTTAAGTGTGATGGCATTGTTTGCCAAAACCCAGTTTGTAGCTGCTGCTTCCTGTGCCTCATTGAAAATCCTTGGCCTTCCACCTACACCTCTTCTTTTCTCAGTCCTTCAGATAAACAACAAAGATATAGTGGTTGGTCAGTCTCTGCGTTGCATAAAAGTAAGTTTACCACAGTCAATTGTGCAGGATTGTTGTACAGTTATAGTATGCAACTTGCCAACAATTAAATTACAGTAATGAATATGTTTCACACAACAGATATAAGCCCTGATATATCATGAATTATGCAGAGCTAAAAACTGGTAACCAACCTGTTTTCAAGTCTAAGTGTCCGGATTACAGAGGCAACAGCAGATCGGCTTAGATTAGGCTGAACTCTCTGTCCAGCCTCTCTCATCGTCAAACCATGGTTGATAACATTTCATTTCATTAGAGAGTACTCTTCCTCCTCCTCTCACTCTCAGCCCAGCTCTTCCTCTTCCTCTTGCTCTTGCTTCCATGTTGGCTTTCATTGTTGCTGAAAGAAAGTACTCACCTCTGGTCTTTTTAAAGTGCTAAAATCCTGATTGATGAGCCAACAATTATGCTATCAGGTGTTTGGTCAGGTGGAACGTGTTTCTTGATTATTGGTCCATGTGTGAGGCATTTTGCATATCAGTGTTTTAAACCCGCTAACACGTGACTTTATGTCAGATTCCTGTGTCTTACGTGGAGAAACGTGTGCAGTGGTTTGCAAAAAGTGCCATGCTGATTTGCACATTGTGTGAAAAGCTGAAAACGTGTTTAGAGTTTTGGAGATTTGAGCCGATGTTTTGCTCTTTGAGTGTCAGTTAAAATAATTGTGCTTTATGTATAATTTTAGTGTGTTAGCAATCGAGAAAAACTGTAATCCAAATCTGCAAAGTAACTAGGTATTAAATAAATGTAGTGGAGAAAAAGTACACTATTCACCACTGAAGTGGAGTAAAAGCACAAAGTAGCATACAATGGAAATAGTCAAGTAAAATACAAGTATCTCAAAATTGTACATGAGTACAGTGCTTGAGTAAATGTACTTAGTTACTTCCTACCTCTGTGAGTACTACATCTCAAAGTCTGTGTTAACTGTCCAATGCAACTGTTCCTTTCACTGACAATACAGCCTTTAGAAGAAAAAAAACATGGGAAAAATAGAAACTCATATCCCACGTGGCAAAGGTGTCATGTCACAGATTGTGTGACAGAATATTTTATTTTTTATTTGATATATATCAATCCATTAGTCGACCGAACATAATCTCTTCTTGCTGCCCTGTGGTGGGCAGCTTTTATAACAACTGAGGTCGACATCAACTATTCATTTTGAGAATTCAGTCAATATTATATTCTAATAGTGTTGCTCTTCTTAGTTATTACTGATCAAACAGGCTGTATGAGGAGTTCATGGGTCGGGAGTTTGATGAGAAAACCTACAGCGACACCCTGTTCCGCCTCAATGGGACTGTGGGCCTCTGGTGGCGGTGTGTGATCGTCTCTGCTCACTGGAACAAGGAGCAAGGTATGTCCTCATCTCTCAAGTCAGATGAGTCGTCCTGGTAGTATCTCTGTGGAGTTTCACAAACAAAGATACTCTTTGACTTGAAGCCTCACCTTGTTTCAGGTAGATGCCACTTGTGTTGCTCATTCCCAAACAGGTCGGAGCTGTAGCACATTTGGAATTTTGATTACATAAGTAACGTTGTGTAGCCTACCATCACCTTGTGTCACATAATTAAGCTTTAAACAAAATACAAATTGTCTGTCTTTGAGAAATCTTTGAAGGTTTTAGGGAGTTTATTTATATTAGGGGATTCTCTTTTTATGGTTTTCATGTTGATACCGATACCCAGACAGGTTTGTGACAGCCTACAGAACAAAAATAAGTTACTTAATTAAAGTTGCTAAATTAAATTAATGAAATATGTCCTCATCTATTTGACAAAATCTTCCCAATTTTCAAATGTTCCCTTGCTCCCTTAACAACATTACTAAAGTTGGGACCTCAGAAGCTTTCTAGCTAACAATGTTGAATGGAAGAAGTCTTCACACTTCCTGGTTCCACTGTCACAAACTGTAAATTAAACTGGATTACATTTCTTTTTGAAAGCCAGTGAAAAAGAAAGAAACCCCTGAATAATAATTGTCATGGGCGGTTCTAAGCGGGGGCCAACAGGGGCCAGTGCCCCTGTAACACCAAGCTTGGACTTCTCTGTGGCTTCCCTCCAAGAAGATACATCTATGATAATGCAATGTATTTATTTTATGTAAGTGTTCCAGCAAAAACTGGGCTGTTACCTGGGCCAAAGTGAACTGGGATGGGGTTTCTTTCAGTAATGTAATTTAATAACTTTAAACTAAGTTACTGAAACAAGTTTGTGACTAATACAATACCAAGAAACATTAAGAAATACAATCAAAACACATTTTGGCTTTATAAATAAGGAATGTATTACCCCAAACACCTTTCAATGTTCTGTATCTTGGGCAAAAGTAACAAAAAAAGGGTAACTCAACTAAAATTGAATCTAAGTCATTGACTTAAATTTGACCAGAACCGCCACTGATCATAATTGATCATATAGCAAGATTGATTAGGCAATGGTTCCTTATACTTGGAACATTTAATAATAAAGGCGAAGATTTTGTGTAGTCTGGAAGAATGAAAGTGAACTCTGTGTATGACCCTCGAATTGTATCAAATAATGTCTTGCATTGATCTAATTACCACAGATTTTCTCAATACAGGCCTCCCACATCTCGTATGTGATTGAGTATACTTGGAGTTTCGGTAAAAAAGCTCTGTGTATGTTGTAATCCACCCAGATGCTGTCAGATCTGAATGTTTATGACTTGTATTACACTTTATAATACATGCTCATACTTGCTCTTTGCGTCAAAACCTCTTTCAGATGCCAAGATGATGCTGGAGTGTTGAAGCTTCAGCCTACCTCAGCAGTTCACTCCCAAGTATAAAGAACCAGGCAACCACAACAGAGGAGAGGACATGCTGCGCACCTGTGAGTTCATTCTTGGCATGTTCATCTAAATGTTTAGGTCGCCTGAAGCTGTAAAAACTAGAATCACATTCATTCTCGAGTAGTGCGTTTATTCGGACCCATTGGGCATGTTTAATAATACAGTTTCTCCAATCAGGGCTGTTTTTTCTAGAAGCTGAGTGAATTATGACTCATATATTTTTGTGTCTATGTGTAGATTTTGTGGAGATGCCAGTTTCTGCTGCCACTGGTGTCCTTGGGTCTGGTGGTGTTGGCGGGCCTGACTGGGTTCTGTGCCTGCCTCTGCCGAAGCCTCACCCCCATCCTTGGCATAGGAGTACTTCACCTGCTGGCTGGTAATACCCATTCAAAGATACCAAACCACTCATTAGTAAATGCTAGCTTTTACCATATGAATCACCCAATTGGTTAATGTGTGCGGAACTACATCTGGAATTTGAGAGTTGTTATTATGTGACTGTAATTTGAGATTGAACTGATGTCCAATATTTTGGTTTTGAGGAGTCACAGAGGCCCCAGTTTGAATCCTAGTCCCTTCCGAAAAAAGATTGGCTCAAAACTGATTTGGTTTGAGTCTAACTAACCAGCAGTGTTGGGTGTAACCAGGGGCGGCGCAAGGGGGTAGCTTGGAGTTGCTATAGCAACTCCAACAATTGGCCTAGCAACGGCTTAGCAACCCCATTGTTTTGTTATGAAAATGTATCTATATATATTTATATGCATTCTCGCGAGATCTATCAGGGGTCGTTGTCAGTTAAAGCGCAAACTGCTACTTGGCTAATGTTGTTAGAATTCTCAGTATGTGAACACAGATCGAACATGGAAAGATTTCTCACAAGTCAGCGTAAACGACCGCGATCCAGCCGGACAACCCTGTGTGTGTGTGTGTGTGTGTGTGTGTGTGTGTGTGTGTGTGTGTGTGTGTGTGTGTGTGTGTGTGTGTGTGTGTGTCTATCTGTCTGTTTGCGGTGTGGTGATGTACTTGTACGCTCAGGGTGTAATGGTATTATACAAAAATATTGTAGGAGCACAGAAACAGTGTTCAAATTCTGCTTTTACAAACGTATTTAGGTTGTGCTTACCTTGCAAAGTAATGTTATAAGTGTCAAAAGAATGTTTTAATGTAAATATTAATGATGATATTTTAGCGTGTCCAAGTTAATAGTTATTTCAGTTATCAGATATGCACAGTTTAGTACATTTGTAAAGTTATTTAGGCAATATTGTTGGTGGGAGTTAGGGAGAGACCGCCCCTTCCAGGTGTGTGTGTGTGTGTGTGTGTTTTCCGGTGTGTGTGGAGGGAGTACGAGACGGTAGGAGTTGTGTTAGAGTGTGGGGAAAAGTCATAATGAGTGTTATAGCCTACTATTGATTGGTTCTGTAAGGCGTGGCTGTTGCCGTCAATACCAGAAAATTAAGAGAACGTTTTCGACATTGAAGGCTCGTGATCTGTGATCTTGAATAGCGGTGAACGCTACAATATGAACAGGCTCGTGCTTGGCCCACTGGTATTGTTTGTTTATTTATTTTGAAAATTAACTAGCAACGCCGTGCGTAAGGGATAATGTGCAGCGACGCGGTCATTATGGGGAAAAGAACACAGACAGGCTGATCAGGAGCCCGATGCGAAGCGGAGGGATCTAGATCGGCATGAAGGTGTTCTTTTCCCCATAATGACCAAGTCAGTGCACATTATCCCGCTTATTACATGGCCACATTCTCAACAAAGTAACGATATGACTCCCAATATTAATTGAAATGCCTTTGTGGATTTGGAAAATGATTTTATTGATTTAAAAAATTGTTGTATTGATTTAAATTGACATGCATCCGCTAAGAAAAATAGTCCGTTGTTACTGTTTGAACTAACGTAGCAACGGCAGGAACTGCTTCGATAGCGTTTTTGAGGAGCTTTTTGATTACAGATTTGAAAACATCGCTGCTTGCTTTAAGTTAAGCCCCAAGGTCCCCGCCGGCGGGGACCCTGGTTTTTTTTTTCAGGACACTGTGTCTCAGGGTATCTTAATATTTAAGAACCTATTAATGTGTTATACCAGATTAACGGAAATAATCTCAGCTAACTGACGATATAAACAATTTTTACCAAAACAAAACACAAGTCTCATAAGAAGCATCTAAATGACCCCTTAGCGAAAAATGCTAACGGACATTGGCACAGAACTCAAGATAAAAGTACCCTTATTACTTATCGTAGCTGCACATACAAGATCTCCGATTAAAGCTGAGGTTCCACAGATTATTTAGGTATATAGTATCATCACTGAGTGATCCGAACTTGCGACAGGGGAAGCAAAGACAGACATCACAACACGTACCTTTACGTAGCTTCTAGGGAGATCGTCTCACCGTAGCTGTTAATCTGATCAAAAGACGTGTTCAATGGCATTAAAACGAGAAAAAACGCGGCTGAATCGGTTAATCCATAGGTTGATAAAGTTCTTGGGCAATAATTGGAATGATTTATAATCCATAATTCCATTTTTATGTAAAAATCGCAGAGCAAAAGTTAGCTGCTAATGGTAGCCACCAGAGTGGCTGCTGCTTCCGGTCTTGGCTATGCGGCAGTATAATACACACACATGACCAAATAAGGACTATGTGGGAGTTCCCCTCGATTCCATTGGCTCTGAACGGTTAGAAAGAGATGTCACATGTCAAAATGCACCCCCAGTTGAATGTTATGCACCCTCTATTAAAAAAAGAGAACGGAGCGAAAAATACAAAGAAAAATTGTGTCAGGTGCTCGTGACCTGCTCCGCTGCGCGTGCATCATTTACAAAGTGCTTCCACAGCAGTGACACACATCTGTGGATAATCATTAATACGAAAATGGTTAAAGCAACCATCACTAAACACCAGCAACACTGCATCTGCTGCAGACAGTAGCAACAGGTCAGATGAGGACATCAGGTTACCCTCCGTTGTGGACACTAGCTTACTCCCGCCTGACTCGCCACCCTCGCCTCCGGAGCAGCAGTCTTTGTCGCCCGAAACTACGCCGCCTCTCTGCGGCCCGCAGGTGCCAGGATACCACGGCAAAACAGAGCCTGCCCAGGTATATCTAAACGAGTACCCGCCAGTACAATGGGGTAAGGCGGTCATTTTGCAGCTCGTGGCATAAAAATAGACAATGGCTAGAATATTCATGTGAAAATAGTGCCATATTCTGCATTCAAATAATATTTGCCTTGATTTACAATATGTTCTCATTTATTTTATCAGTACAGGTTTGAAGCTTTTGTGCTTTTCTTTGCCATAGTCCACTTTGAACTATATGAAATATTTCAGGATTGCACTTTTAACTCACTTGAAATGTTCTCCCTTGCTTGGTTTCAAAACATAACAAATGCCATAATCTGTTCATTGGGGACCATCAATGCTATTTTTCATTGCTTTTGCCGGCCACTATTGCTCATGTAAACCTACTACTGCTGCACCCCCTGTAATCTCAGATGCACCCTGAGGGGCAACCCCAACAAAAAGCCTTCTGGGGCGCATTGGAAAAGGCGAAGAAAGAGGCAGGAGGAAACACACCAGGAAAACAGAGGTATGTCTGATGACTGTTTTGTGTTTATTGGCATTTCTCAAGCAAATGTTTAAATCTAGCCAGACAGCTAAACACAAGGAAAACAGGTGTGAGCTGCTAACTACCTGTCGTCATAGCTAGATAGGTAGCTAACTAGCTTTACCTTACCTTTAATACTGATATTATTATTAACGCTATCTATTTTGGAGAAAAAGGGGGAGGAAAACCGAGTATGTCTCATGACTGTTGTGTTTAACAATATTGAAATGTTTCAAGCAAAGTTTTAAAGCTAGCTAGCTATCGTTAGCTAACGATATAGACATGTGCTGTTAGCCAACGATAGCAGCTGACATATAGTATGATAGAAGCTGGCAGATGGCATATGCTTTACCATCTAGCTAGATAGCTATTTTTACTCCACTTGCACTCTGTGGGTTTTCTTGTATTCATTATATATATTTATTATCACTAACCCTTTAAGTGCCAGCACCACCATTTGTACAGTAGAGCACATTTTGTTTCTTGATATCTTGTTGAAAAATAAATAAAAAAGTTTAACTGATTCAGCCAGCTTTACCCTTTGGTTGACATGTTATGCACAAAACAACCTCTAGATGTCACTGTGGTTCGAACAGAAAGCCCTTCAGCCGGGCTGCTAAATCCTAAGAACTGCTACAGGATTTGATTTGTTTTTGATCTGTATTTTTGAAAATTATGTAACTTTTTTAGTTTTTATCTTTTTTTTTTGCATATTGTTTATTATATAATAAGTTAGTACTTTTTTTAGCATATTGTTTATTATATTATAACTCAGTACTTTTTTAGCATATTGTTGTGTTGTTTGTTTATTATATTGTAACTTAGTACTTTTTTAACGCATTTCAGATATGCAACACTTAGCTGTCTGTGGCTCTTTCCTGCTGTAACGCTGCAAATTTCCCCTCTGTAGGACTAATAAAGGTATTCTGATTCTGAATTATTTTTTGGAAACTTTTTTCCCTATCTTTTATGAATATATCTGGTTGTATATATTGCTAATTTTCCATAAAAGAAACACATGTATTTGAGTTTGTGTTTTATTTGAGTTTGATGCATACAAATACTGTACTGTATATGATGATTATTGAAAATGCACTTTTACCATAAAAGGCCAGCTCGACCAGTTCGTAGAGGCCAAGCGGCAAACTCTGTGGAAGAGCCGGGGAGCCAATACGGAAGTTGCACACACTGCAGTTCATATATTAGCCGATAGGGACTGACTGCAGAAAGGAGCAATTTCCATAGACCCCCATGTTAAAATGCCCAACTTTACAGCAGAAAAAAACATGTTTCTACCCATGGATGCAATAAATATTATTATGAATATAGTTAGATTCCACCTTCATGATTATGGATCTGTGAGTGAATTGTTTTCTAACACGACCCTTTTATTTATATTAGGTCTTAACGTTTTTGCATAAATTAGGTCGTCGTCACATTGAGTGACGGCTCTGTGAAAAGACTGCTGCTGTTAGCTTCTTGTCTCTCTGCTACCTGCTCCTTGAAGCTAGCTACAGGCACTCTGCCTGTTCAGCTCATCCAGGGAACACAACTTGCCCCCGGCCGTGTTTGTTTGTTCTTCATGCTTATATATCTGACTATTGTGACTCGCTCTGCGGTTGAAACAGACGGTGCATGAATGCGGTTTTGCGGTTAGTGAAATTTGAGTACTTATTTATGTGTTAATGATTTTAATCAGCTACGTACTGAATCTTAAGGCTTGGGTTAGCGTGTAAGCGAGTGGTAGCTACATCGGTGCTAACGATGCTAATAGTAGCCTCCAAGTTAAAATCATAGACTATATTTATAAAGGTTAAAACGAAATAGACAAGTGTTAAGTGGGATAATACTGTACAACAAACGGCTTCTGTTTGAGGTTGATAAAATAAGATCATCATTGTAACTTAGAGAGATTATTATTATGTAGGTAGGAGCTGTATGCATTGCTAAGGTTAATTTAAATTGGCTATGTTCAAGTATGTAGACAAGCTAATGTCGAAGTAGTGTATGTGAAATCAACCTCACAATAAGATGTGTGTATATTACAATTATTAATGTCATATTTCAAGATGATTACTTAGATATTACAATATGGTTGGTTGAGCTGGAGTTAATTATTGAGCTTACACATTAACATCACAGTCATCTGAATAACAAACCCAAACCTTGTTGTTTTTATGAATTGCATTACCAAATTGGTATCAAATAAACAGTAAGCATTGGTAACACAACTTCCAAAGTTACAGTAGAATAAAAAGGACCCTGACTCGGACAATACACAATCCAACATGTTCAACAGAAGATAATCAGTTATATTGTTTGTACACATGGTACTTTACATATATCTGTTTGTTTAAGGTGTCCAGGTGATGCAGACAGGCTGGACCAGAGAGTGAGAGACAGAACTGGACTCCTCACAGCAGTGAACTTCAGCACAGGTATAAAGACTCTTTTTTTCATACTGTACGAAGAATCAAGAAAGATATTGGTTTAAGTAAATGAAGTATTGACTTGAATACACTGATATACATTCCATTAAACAATACTAGATCACCTACACATCAGTGAAGTTGAGGGTTCTTTCCATGCAAAAAGTTACATTTAGATGTTAACAAGCAATGTGATTTTGTCAGCTTTCTAATGTAATGTATTGAAGGCAAAGATATTTAACACATAGTGAGAACTGCTACTATTTATCTCTCAATATTGTCTGTAAAAAACGTGGTAAAAGTTATTCTTTCAGTGAGACAACAGAGCAAGCTTCTACAGTTGCACTACGTTTTGATAACAGTTAAATATTATTTTGATAATAACATATATTTCAATGTTGATGAACTTCATACTTTTCATTCATAATCTGATTGTCTTTGTAGCTCACTGTTGAAATAAAAAAAAAACATTACAATTACAAAATAATTATATCTACAGCCCCTAAACACACAAACACACCGCTTTCATAAATAACACACTTGTTCTGCAATAACATGTTTTATGTTTCCTGTAATTTTTGTTAGGAAAGGACATGCCTGAAAGACACAACATTTTCTCCTTCTCTGAGGGTCAAGAAGAACATCCAAGAGAATCATTAAAAGCTGATATTATGATATTTTAAGACCAGTACACTAAGAAACTACTTTTATTTTAAAAACAGTCAGCTGATCGAATGCACCTATTTCCACATCGACACTCCATCAGCTGATTATTTGTATTTGCCTCGCTTTATGAGCTTCACATCACTTGTGCCTTGTACCACAGAGTTTGCAATGTCACAAATAAATGGGGCCAATCTTCAGTCAGATGTGAATGTGTAATCTAACATTTTCAGTAAGAATAATGGACAAAAGGAGTGCAAATACAAATACAATTTATTGAAATGTGAACCAAAACTTAATCAAACATGTTTTAAATAAAAAGCACATATGGACAGAAGGTGTAAACCTATTAAATGTATAAGTAAACACATTTAGTCAAATAAAGTGACAGACTAGGCCTGTGCAGTTGGTATCAGCTTTGCCCAGCATGGGCTCCTCCATCAGGCCTGGTCCTCCTCGCAGAGGAAAGACCCTCAGTCCTCTCCAAACCAACAGACAGGTGTCCATCACACGGAGGTTTCTCCCTGAAGTCTCTGCAGTTTTCTGGACACCACGCTGTCTCAATCCGTCCACACTGAATATGAGAGGGGGAAAATGAAAATAACAAATGCTTTAGACCAGCGGTTTTCAAAGTGTGAGGCGCGCCTCCACTGGGGGGCGCCAGAGAGCTTCAGGGGAGGCGCAGCGTGAGACACAAAAGAACGAGAAAAAGACGAGTAAAGTGACACTTGCCATTACATTACATTACATTGCATTTAGCTGACGCTTTTATCCAAAGCGACTTACAATAAGTGCATTCGACCAGGAAGATACAACCTTTAAGAAAACAGAATCATATAAGTACATCAGGTTTCATAGAGCCAAACATTTCAAGTGCTACTCAACTGGCATTTAGAAAGCCAGCCCTTTATTAGTATATAAGTGCTTTGTTAGTAATTCTATCGCTCGAAGTGGAGTCTAAAGAGATGAGTTTTCAGTTTGCGTCGGAAGATGTGTAAGCTATCTGCTGTCCTGATTTCAATGGGGAGCTCATTCCACCATTTTGGAGCCAGGATAGCAAACCCACGTGTTTTTGCTGACGGGAACTTGGGTCCCCCTCGCAGTGCGGGTGCAGCGAGCTGTTTGGCTGATGCAGAGCGGAGTGCACGTGCTGGGGTGTACGGTTTAACCATGTCCTGGATGTAGGAAGGGCCAGATCCATTCACAGCATGGTACGCAAGTACCAGTGTCTTGAAGTGGATTCTAGCAGTTACTGGAAGCCAGTGAAGGGAGCGGAGGAGCGGTGTGGTGTGGGAGAATTTGGGAAGGTTGAAGACCAGACGAGCCGCTGCATTCTGGATGAGCTGCAGAGGTCGGATGGCACATGCAGGTAGACCAGCCAGGAGGGAGTTGCAGTAGTCTAGGCGTGAGATGACGAGAGCCTGGACCAGAATCTGCGCTGATGTCGGGGTCAGCTGGGGACATATCCTCCTGATGTTGTAAAGCGTGTATCTGCAGCAGCGGGTTGTAGCAGCGATGTTTGCAGTGAAGGACAATTTGTTATCTAGGACCACACCCAGATTCCTTGCAGTCTGAGTCGGGGAAACAACAGAGGTGCCGATGTTGATTGTTAGGTCAAGAGTGGGACAATCTTTTCCCGGAAGGAAGAGCAGTTCAGTCTTGTCAAGGTTGAGCTTGAGGTGATGAGCAGACATCCACCGAGAGATGTCTGCTAGGCAAGCAGAGATGCGTGCGACGACCTGGGTCTCTGAGCGGGGAAAGGACAGAATTAGTTGGGTGTCGTCAGCGTAGCAGTGGTATGAAAAACCATGCGGGCTAATGACAGACCCGAGCGAGTTTGTGTACAGGGAGAAGAGGAGGGGACCAAGAACCGAGCCCTGAGGGACCCCTGTAGTTAATTGACAAGGGTCGGACTCGGACCCTCTCCAAGTAACCCTGTAGGTGCGGTCGTTGAGGTATGAGGTGAGGAGGGAAAGTGCAGTGCCTGAAACTCCAAGTTCTTGGAGAGTGCGAAGGAGGATCCGATGGTTCACTGTGTCGAATGCAGCAGACAGGTCCAGAAGGATGATGACAGAGGAGAGGGAGGCTGCTTTAGCAGTGTGCAGTTCATCAGAGACAGCAAGGAGAGCAGTTTCTGTTGAGTGACCTGCCTTGAAACCAGACTGGTGCGGATCCAGAAGGTTGTTCTGATGGAGATAACAGGAGAGTTGTTTAAAGACAGCGCGTTCAAGTGTTTTAGACAGGAACGGGAGGAGAGAGACGGGCCTGTAGTTAATAACATCAGACGGATTGAGAGTGGGTTTCTTAAGGAGAGGGTTTACTCTTGCCTCCTTGAGACTGTTTGGAAAGTGACCAGAAGTTAGAGAAGTGTTGATGAAATGGGTGAGAAATGGTAGAATATCAGGAGCGATAGTCTGAAGGAGGTTTGAGGGGATAGGGTCCAGAGAACAGGTGGTAGGACGGGCAGAGGTAACGAGGGTAAGAACCTCACTTGGAGAGAGAGGGGAGAAGGAGGTCAGTGTGTGGGTGAAGGGAGGGTCTGGTGACCCAGCGGTGAGTAAAGGTGAGTCAGAAAAGGAAGAGCGAATATCATCAACCTTTTTTTCAAAGTGGTTAACAAAGTCGCTTGACAGAAGGGAGGAGGGGGGAGGTGCTTTGGGAGGGTCCAAGAGGGTGGAGAAGATAGAAAATAGTTTTTTGGGATTGGAATAGGAAGATTGGATCTTATCTTGAAAGAAAGTGCTTTTTGCCTGAGAGATGGAAGCAGAGAAAGAGGAGAGGAGAGCCTGATAGGTTAGGAGGTCGTCATGGTGTTTGGATTTCCACCATTTCCGCTCTGCTGCCCGAAGGATGGTTCTATTAGCACGCAGTGCGTCATTTAGCCAGGGAGCAGGAGGGGACTGACGAGCCGGCCGCGATGTGAGAGGACAGAGAGAGTCCAGAGAGGATGAGAGAGTAGAGAGGAGAGTTTTTGCAGCAGCGTTTGGAGGCAGGAGTTGGAACGAGTCAGAGGAAGGGAGGGCTGAGAGCACCGATGAGGCAAAGGTAGAGGGGGAGAGGGAACGGAGGTTTCGGCGGACAGGAGCAGAGTTAGAAGAGATTAGGTTGTTATGTTTGGAAAGGGGTAGAGAGAATGAAATGAAGAAGTGATCGGATGTGTGGAGCGGGTTTACAGAGAGGTTAGAAGTAGAGCAGTTCCTTGAGAATATGAGATCAAGGACATTGCCAGCTTTATGAGTTGGTGGGGATGGAGACAGTGAGAAAGCAAAGGTGGTTAACAGAGATGTTAGTTCAGATATCTTCCCTGTCTGGAGGTTGAAATCTCCGAGAAGTACAGCGGGAGGGCCAGTTTCAGGGATGTGTGAGAGGAGATTATCTAACTCCTCCAAGAAGTCCCCCAAGGCGCCTGGTGGACGGTAGAGAACAACAATGGTTAATTGTATAGGATGGGTTACTGTGACGGCATGGAATTCAAAGGTAGAAGGAGTGAAATTAGGTAGCTTGAAGAGGGAAAAGCTCCATTTGGGAGAGAGCAGGAGACCAGTGCCACCTCCTCTGCCAGAGGGTCTGGGTGTATGGGAGAAGGAATATGCTGTGGAGAGAGCTGCTGGGGTGGATGTGTTGGATGGAGTGATCCAGGTCTCCGTGAGAGCAAGGAAATCCAGAGACTGCAGGGAAGCGTAGCCAGAGATGAAGTCAGCCTTAGGGACAGCTGACTGGCAGTTCCACAGGCCCCCTGAAACGAGATGTTGGATCTCAGTGGAGCATGTGGGATAGACGAGAGCAGGACGGTGAAATCGATTAGGAGAAACACGGGGCCAGTGATAATTGCGAGAAGACACATGAACAGGAATGCAGAAAATACACATGATTATAGCATAAGGGGCTAGAGAACCCAAGAGAATTGAATAAAACTAAATAACACCAGCGATACTTGAAGCACTTGTGGCTGTCTGTGGAGACCGAGTTCCCCCACCTCGCTAAAAAGGCTGTAAAAGTGCTCATTCCCTTCACCTCCACCTACCTGTGTGAGTGCAGGTTTTCCGCATTGACTTTGATCAAAAGCAAGTACCGGTAAAGGCTGCAGCCAGATTATGATCTGCGTTTATTCCTGTGTGCATCAAAGACGCAGACTCATTGTTCCCACTAAAGTAGGGGTGAGTGTAATAAGGAGGCAAAGTTGACGTTCAGTGTGTTACCGGGCGCATATAAGGATTTATCCACCAGGTTGAAAATGTTAAAAAAAATATGTCTTGAGAACACGGCGTGCGGAAATATACGGGTCGTGCTGCAGCTAGATGTGCCTGTCCTCTGTAAGAAGGTGTCGGCGACTGACATGCAAGGAAGAACGGCTGTCCACAGGCTGTTCCAACTTTAACAACTGTATTAACTTCCAGGGTAGTGAATTGAACTTGCAATTGTAATTGGGTGTGTGGTATATTTTCATGCACGGACACGCATGTTCCACAACACACAAACTGAACAACACTCAATTTTTTGATCGCTACCAGTGTCCTTGCGATCTTGTTATAATAAAGTGCACGTTACTGATGCAATATGGTTGAGACCATTCGGGCTTATTCTAGAGGGGTGCAAGGAATAGTCCAAGTAGTGGGGGAGTTGTATACAATATGTTTAAAACATAACAATTAATTTTTTTAAAAGGTTATTGTTTAATGTTTTAAGGAGGTGACACTACTCAGCCAATCAAATCAGTGCAGTCAGCACGATAGATTCAAACACACACACACAGAGACGAGACAAGAGGAGAGAAACAGTCGGAGTAATTTCAAATGGCGGAAGGTAGACAGCGAAAACAGAGCATCTAATTACATTTTCTCTTACTGGACCTCTTTGAAATGCAATCGAATACCCCTGCATTGTAGCAACAATAATAATAATAATAATAATAATAATAATAACAGCAATAATAATTGGGAGGGGGGGCGCGGCTGTTCTTATGTTCTCTGAGGGGAGGCTCACCTACCCACACTTTGAAAACCCCTTCTTTAGACAATAAGAAACATAAAGTTGACTGTTGAGTTGCTCAATTTCTTTAGATTGTCAATACTATTACTGTATAACTAATATATCAGGGTAAGAGGCACATTCAAATAAAGATTGATCTTTAAATACATGTTGTCTTTTGAATTGTTTGTCTAAAGTCAAGGATCTAGAACTGGTACTTAGTTTTAATGATACAGTCTGGTTATTATGCTGTTTGGAGGAGGCCTCACAGGTAAGAGCACTAACTAGCTACCATCAATGTATTAAACGTATAATTAAGTGATATCAAAATATAAATAACTAATGGCATGCTAACATATTAATATTTGCTTGATTCCAGTGTTGAATTTAGCACAATTGCATACAAACGTTAAGGGATTTTAAGATTCTGAAGTATTATGCTAAAAAATCAATAACTTAGATTATTATTTTTATATTTGCTGAATAGTTTAATGTCCGCTTACCTTAGAAACTTAAAATGCCACGGCAGTGTGCAGATGGGGAGCATGTTAGCTTAGCTTGGTAGCTTCAGCTAGCTCTGAAACTTTCAGCACGGTGGCAGCAGGTCCCGCCTCGGCTCCGCCTCTTTGCCCTTATTTGGAGCAGGCTGGAGAAGGCGGGAGTTGAACTCTGACGTCACTGTTGAGCCGTTAGTGGCCGACTCCGCCTACTAAGGGCTTCTTGGCAACTCCGCAGAATCCTATGGGTGACATCACGGACCCTACGTCCATTTATATATACAGTCTATGGAGCGGAGGAGCCGAGGGGAGGGGAGCCGAGGAGAGAGGAGGGGAAGCAGCAGGCGGTTAGAGAAATGAGAACTCCTCTCCTCTTAGCGGTCATTTTAAAGAGACGTCCATTAATGATGACAGGAGACACAGCAGCTCTCTGTCTGATGGACAGATGTTTTCATGACGACTTATATATTTACTTTTAATTCATTCACAGTGCGGTATAATGCGACAATACAGATGCGGACACACACACGCACACATACACACACATATATATATGTATATATTTATATAAATATATACAATTTCAGAATCAAACAGAGCACTCTCATAATAACGTAACACTATCAGAGACTGGATATAGCAAAAGGCAAGACAAACTGACACTGAACACTGGGAGACAGGGGAATTTAAACACATGACAACAAGACACAGGTGAAAACAATCAGGGGCGGGGCTGACGCTGATGAGGGCGGGAGACACACACCAGGATAGGAAGTGGGAGAAAAGACAGAAAATGGTTAAACAAAACATGACTAGACTCAACATTTCTGTCGGTGCACAACAGTACCCCCCCCTCTAGGGCCGACTCCTGATGGGCCCAGACTGATTGTAGAAATCTCGGATCAGAGTCTTGTCTACAATAAATGAAGCAGCTACCCAGCTTCTAGCCTCAGGACCGTAACCCCTCCAGTCTACCAGAAATTGCTTACCCCTCCCCATATTACGAACCTCCAGCAGCTTACAGACCTTGTAAACCTCACCATCCTCAAAGAACTGGAGCAGTGGAGGGGATCCGGAGGACGGGTCCGGGACGACAACCCAGAGGCAAAGCACAGTCCATGATGGGTGTCTCGGGCGGACGGCCCAGGGGCAAGGCAGAGTCCATGATGGAGTTCTCGGGTGGACGGCCCGGGTGCAAGGCAGAGTTCATGGTGGAGTCCTCGGGCGGACGGCCCGGGCGCAAGGCAGAGTTCATCGTGGAGCCCTCGGGCAGGGAACTCAGGAGACCGGGCTCGAGGGTGAAAGCCGCTGGGAACTCAGGAGGCCGGGCAAAAGGACGGGCAGGAGCTGGTGGAACCCCTGTCGGGTCAGGCGTAGACGAGACCCTGGACGGAACCTGGGCTGGTGTCAGTGGGACCCACAACGGAGCAAGGGCTGGTATCGATGGGACACGAAACAGCACAGGACATGGTGTTGGCAGGACCCCCGGCAGAAGAGTAGTCGGCGGGGCCTCCAACGGCACAGGACACGGGGTTGGCAGGACCCCCGGCAGAAGAGCAGTCAGCGGGACTCCCAACGGGACAGGACACAGGGTTGGCAGGACCCCCGGCAGAAGAGCAGTCGGCGGGACCCCCAACGGGACAGGACACAGGGTTGACAGGACCCCCGATAGAAGAGTAGTCGGCGGGACCCCCAACGGGACAGGACATGGAGTTGGCAGGACCCCCAGCGGAAACTCCAACGGACCACGACATTGGGTAGGGACTTGAGAGGGAACTCGAGAGGAGACTCGAGAGGAAACTCGAGAGGGGACTTGAGAGGTGACTTGAGAGGGAACTCGAGAGGAGACTCAAGAGGTGACTTGAGAGGGTACTCGAGAGATGACTTGAAAAAGGACTCCAGAGGGAAATTGAGAGTCAACTCGAGAGGAGACTCGAGAGGGGACCTGAGAAGGAACTTGACAGGGGACTCGAGAAGAGACTCGAGAGGAGACTTGAGAGGGGACCTGAGAAGGAACTTGAGAGGGAACTCGAGAAGTGACTTGAGAGGGAACTCAAGAGGAGACTTGAGAGGGAACTCGAGAGGAGACTTAAGAGGTGACTTGAGAGGGGACTGGAGAGAGGGGACTGGAGAGGGGACTGGAGAGGGGACTGGAGAGGGGACTGGAGAGGGGACTGGAGAGGAGACCTGAGAGGTGACTTGAGAGGGAACCTGAGAGGAGACTTGAGAGGTCACTTGAGAGGTGACTTGAGAGATGACTTGAAAAAGGACTCAAGAGGGAACTTGAGAGGGAACTCGAGAGGAGACTCAAGAGGGGACCTGAGAAGGAACTCGAGAGGAGACTTGAAAGGGAACTCAAGAGGTGACTTGAGAGGGGACTCGAGAGGAGACTTGAGAGGGGACTTGAGAGGGGACTGGAGAGGGGACTGGAGAGGAGACTCGAGAGGGGACCTGAGAGGTGACTTGAGAGGGAACCTGAGAGGAGACTTGAGAGGTCACTTGAGAGGTGACTTGAGAGATGACTTGAAAAAGGACTCCAGAGGGAACTTGAGAGGGAACTTGAGAGGAGACTCAAGAGGGGACCTGAGAAGGAACTTGAGAAGGGACTCGAGAGGAGACTTGAAAGGGAACTCGAGAGGTGACTTGAGAGGGGACTCGAGAGGGAACTTGAGCGGGGACTCGAGGGAAAAACTGAGAGGTGGCTTGAGAGGGGATCCGAGAAGAGACTCGTGAGGGGACCTGAGAAGGAACTCGAGAGGAGACTTGAGAGGTGACTTGAGAGGTGACTTGAGAGGGAACTCGAGAGGAGACTTCAGAGGTGACTTGAGACGGTTGGTAAGCCGACAGGACACAGGAAGCTGGCATCGGCCGAAGAGCCAGTACTGGAGCCGAAACTGGAGTCGGGACCATGGCTACTGGGGCCGGTAGTGAAGCCGGAACCATGGTTGCTGTGGCCGGTACTGGAGCAGTCCGTAGGTGAGTGAACAAATGATTCATCTGTGCAGCCAGTTGTTGCATCTATGTGGAGATGTCCTGGCGTCCTACCAGCTCTTTTATTTCCTGGGCGGCTGTGCCCAGCTGTTACCCGTGGCGATAAATCTTCTCGCCTCGTGCTAACAGGGCGGAATGAAGCGTTCTTGGGTCGGCTGGGTCCATAATGGTCAGTTCGTTCTGTTAAGAACTCAGACACTTAGGATGTAGGACCCAATTGCACGACCCGGGAGACAGAGGTAAAGTATTGGTAAGATACTTTATTTTTTCCAAAAAACAGCAAGATGAACACAAAATAGTCACTATCGAATCTCTAGTTGAGATGACAAAAATTGAGAACAAAATGAAAGCGCTCACGTAGTGAGGATCAACACTTTACAAGAGCACAAAGAGAGCATAGACCTGACCATGGCAAGAGACAAGACAAACTGACACTGAACACTGGGAGACAGGGGAATTTAAACAAATGACAACAAGACACAGGTGAAAACAATCAGGGGCGGGGCTGACGCTGATCAGGGCGGGAGACACACACCAGGATAGGAAGTGGGAGACAAGACAGAAAATGGTTAAACAAAACATGACTAGACTCAACATTTCTGTCGGTGCACAACAGACCGGAAAAACTGTCTTCACCCAGTGAGGGTTGGCTAACTTTACATGGAAGCTGCCGCATATACACGTTCTCCTGGCGAAACCTCAAATAATTTTCGGAATATCTATCAAACTATGGATCCTACAAATCGATTGGACGTGGATTCTAAAAGTACAATAAACATTTATCGCTAGAAATCTAATCAAAAAGCATTTTAATGGCCAAACTATCCTACAATTTAGGATTTTACAGAGAGGGTTATTTGTGAATAAACGACCCTCTGTAACGTTTGCAATCAACGGGAGCACTAGAGGTCGAAAACTTTAAAACGTGATTATAGGTGGTATTAAGCGCTTCAACAAACAACGTATTTGGTCTTATGAGTTGGAGGACTTTTTGGAATTTGATCGATGCAGACTGGTTTACAAACTCTTTTTCTTTGCCAAAATATGCTGGAGAGTGTTAATTCCTTGTGCGTTGTCAGGGACCAAGCAGTAACGGCCCCTACATACGGCGGCGTGCGTTGAAGCTTCAACGCTTATGCCAATTCACTTTGAATGGGGTGACGTCACGCTTCGCCAAACTGCATTGTGGGAGCAAAGCGTAGCTTCAAAATTAGAACAATGTTCTACTTTTGAAGCTTCGACGGAAGCGTCAGCCAATCGAATCATATGCCAGTACAAGCTCTAGCCAATCAGACCGCTGCTTGTGTGTCTGGGGCGGGAGATTCATGTGATTGGCTGTTGGTCGAGCGTCAGACATGCCCGCCGGCAAGCTTCAACGCACGCCGTCATGTGTATGGGCTGTAAGGCAACAGGACACAGGAGTTATTTAATCTGTTATTTTAATCTAGGCCTATAAAAGAAGTCAACCCGAAAATACATCTTATGAATATAACAGCAACTTAACAGGTGTTAACGCAACAAACTGAACTCCTAAAAGGAAAAAACCTGTAACGACGAGACGCCGTTACTGGAGCTCACATGGACATGTGGATATAATTATTGTACTGTGTGGGGTATATTGACGACAACTTCCCTGTTCCCCATGTATGTTGTTGCTGATTGTGTGCACCTGGTGCCCTGTGTTGTCTCCTCCCCCCTCACTTGTGTCTAATTGCTCCCCCCCACCTGTGTCTTGTAGTGCTAATTAGTGTATAGGTATTTAGGCTCTGTTTTCCCTGTCTGTGGGAGAGGCTGATAGTGGGTGTGAGATCTTTGTGGCTGCGCAGGGTCTGTTCACGGAGAACAGCAGGATTGAGGCTGTGAACTTTGTGCACATTATTTTAATAAATGCCCATGTCGAGTTATATTTTTGGACGTTCTGCCTCTGCCTCCTTGCTTGGTCGGGCCGCTCAATGGTCAGTCTCACAAAACCCGATTGGCTTCTTGCAGTATTTATCCGTCCTCAGCCACGCCTTTGCAGAACCAGGAAGTAACCTTCCCCAACGACCACGGTAAGACAATGAAAGTCATTAACACAAACAAAAACTTCTTAGAATATGTGAGAATAAACTAAATGAAGTCAGGTTACAAAATAAAGAGTTTAACATTTAAATCAAATGTGTGGTGTCAATTGTTGGCATGTTTTACTGCAAATTAAATGAAGCAAGTCTACTGGAGGTGAGGGTGCAGTGTAATGGTTTTACCCTGTGTGGCTGTGGTCATCACATGAGTATACGGTACACACTCTAAAGCCCCCCTTAATGGAGTTCTTTGTGAGTAATGACATGAATCAGATATGACACCTTATTGAGATATATATGCATCTATATGGCCCAACAACAATGACAAGTCAGAAAGATATCTATTAATCATCTCTTAACACTGTCATTTTATTCTCCCTTTTTTGGTCTGCTGCTGCATGACGCTTTCACAATCTACTACTGCAGATTATAGTTAGTTTAAGTGTGCCAGTTGGTTAAGTCAAATTAATGAATCATATCAAAATAAATGTAAATGTAGCCCAATAAATGTAATTTGAAAAGGGACTAGTTGAATATAGTCTTATATTTGGAAAATACTTTACAGTCCAACTTTATGAAGGAACAAAACCAGCAATGATTGAATTTGAGTGTGTTTGGTCACAATCCTCCTGTGATTATTTTTGCTGTCTTCTTGAGTACTACAATACAAAGGCAATTCGACTATGTTTTGTCTTTTTCGATCAACAACATAGAAATAAGCATTGTGAGCATTTAATCCAATTTTAGCCAACCTGTTTGGCAGTGGTATCTAAGACGTGTCTGAATACCTACAACTGTTGTGTATCTGTAGCTTCAATGACACCTACAAATGATCCAACAAAGCCATCATCTGATTATCCCTACGAAAATAAATAGATAAGTGATTTATATAGTGATTATAATGATTCAAGTGTTTCCTTTAACAAATATAATTAATTTTCATAAATAAAACCCCTTTATTGGCATCACAGAGAAGTTTGGTAAAATGACTGTGGCCCACCATTTTAGATTATAAAAATATAATATATAATCAAAATAAATATGGATATATATATATATATATATATATATAGATATATATATATCTATATATATATATCTGTATAATAAAATATGGTCATGGTTAATAATAATAATAATAATAATAATAATAATACATTAAAGCAATGATCCATTCCCTGTCAGTTTATCTATTCATTTGACATTTTTGCCTTAAGCCTGCACATAAACAACTTGTCTTTCCAAAATGATTGTCACTTTAGTTAATGCACACATCAAGCTGACAGCTGAGACTATTTATTTATTCATTTAAACCAGGGCCATTGTGAATCGACATGCAGCCATTTTATTTCTGGAGAATCCTGAATAACTTATATATAAAACTTATATATAACCATATTGAGAATAACAGATTGGAAAAAAAGGTTTTTAGAAACAATAAGACAGCGTTTCATTGTTTGTACTTATCTTCAGTGCCTTTTAATGGAAGCATTTTCAACTTACTGAGAGACACCGTGTTTTTATTTTCGGATGCTAAAAACGTAACATAACATACAATATATGTTGTGTTCCGATCATCAAGAAGACCTTGTTTTTTTCAAAAATACAGGTAAGCTCGCAGGATACACATAAGTTATTTATGAATATATAAAAAGATAGAAATAAGAAAAGTTTCTGGATAATAATACAAGGCACTGTGTTAACCGCAGTAGGGGCTGAAGTTTTAGGTGCAGGAGTAGTTGTAGGTTGCACCGTTGTCGGAGCAGCATTAGTTTTAGGTGCTGGTGTTGTTGTTATACCAGTACTAGTTGCTGCGGTTTTATGTTTAGCAGTAGTTTTAGGTTGAACCGTTGTCGGAGCAGCAGTAGTTGTAGGTGCTGCTGTTGTTGTTGCAACATTATTAGGTGCGGCTGTTGTAGGTGAAGCAGTAGTTGTAGGTCGCACTTTTGTCTGAGAAGCAGTAGTTGTAGGTGCTGCTGTTGTTGTTATACCGGTAGTAGTTGCTGCGGTTGTAGGTTGAGCAGTAGTTTTAGGTTACACCATTGTCGGAGCAGCAGTAGTTGTAGGCGCAGCAGTTGTTGTAGGTTGCAACGTTGTCGGAGCAGCAGTAGTTGTAGGTGCTGCTGTGAGGCTGCTCTGCTGCGTTGTGAACAGGAAAACCCGGTGCTTTTCAAGCTCCAGCTCCGAACCGTCTCTGAAACACTGTTGGTGTGAATGAGGTAAAAGTGGCTCCCTTACCTTTGCCTCAGGTCTCTCAACCTCACATATTTTCCTGTCAGACTTGCAACCTGGCTGGTGCACTAGTAATAAAGTGTGGGAAGATCATTACCAAGAATAACTGGGTATGGCAATGTTGGGGCTAATGCTACAGCCAAAAGAAAGGTTTGGCCTCCTACAGTCAGATAGACCTCTGCTGTGGGGTAAACATGTTGATCACCATGAATGCAGCTCATGGTTGAAGTACCCTGACTCCACTTTTCCCTACGGACCAAACTTGACAAAACAACTGACTGAAAATATGCTGTAGCCTATCAAGCAAAGCTTCTACTTGCTGCCCATCGATCAAGACTTGTACTTTCCTGTCTTTCTCACCTAATCACTCAACCCTGTCTGGCCTAGAAACTGCACACAGGAGAGATGGCTTGGTGTGACCTAAATCTGGGCAATATTGCTTGGTGTGACCCAGAGCATTGCATTGATAGCACCTCATTTCTTATTCAAAGGTTTTTGAGCTTGGTCTGGGGATTGGGTTATGAACTGTCTATCACTCGAGAAATATCTACCTGGTGACTGACCAAACCCTCGGTCACCCCCAATGGAACTACTCAAATGGGTCTGGTTGTTCTCCCAACTGCAGGTGGCATCCCAGCTCCCTTTTCTGGCTGATGTGTAGACCTCTGCCAGGCGTGCTACCTCCGCTGCTATCTTGGGGTCATGCTCTCCTTTCCAAATGTCTCGCTCCGGATGGAGCATCCTCAGGAACTGCTCTAGGATAATGGCCCCGGTCATTTCTTCCAACGTCGATTTTTCTGGCTTGACCCATTTGACGAAGAGATCTTTCAGACGAACATACAACTCTTGTGGAGTCTCGCCAGACTCGATCTTCAGTGACCGAAATCGTCTTCTGTAAGTATCCGGTGTGATTTCATACTTTGACAAAATTGCTGCTTTAACTTTCCCATAATTGTCAGTCTTTCTTGTCCATCATCACTATGAGCTTTACTTTATATTATTATGTGCAGGCATGATTAGTGGTTTATTAGCCATCTGTTAATTTCACCCAAGAACAACATTATAACTGACCAGAATATACATATAAATACATTCCCAACTAAAACAAACCCTTAAGCCCATCTGTTACTTGTTTAATCCCGGAACCTTCTTTAGTCAGTATTTGTTTCCCCCGAGGATCTTTTGGCCAAACACACTGGAGCGGACACAGGACGAAACAGCATGGGTAAGCGATGGACATTGTCACTACCCGATCTGCAGCCCTGCCCGATCTGCAGTAGTGATGTGTCGGTCGCGAACGAGCCGATTCTTTTGAACGGCTCTTTGGTATGAACGAGGGGAACCGAGTCGTACTTGGTGAGAGCCGTTCTTGTTATCGTTCAATTGTTAGTCCGCACTCACTGCCTGCCAAAATCCACTCGCCTGTTAAAAAGCTTGATTTTGTTCCCCAAACGTATTCTGTGAAGACCCGCCCCTACTCTGATTAGTAGGTTTCAGCAGGAGGAGTGAGATGGGGTGGGTCTTAACGGAATACGCGAGAGAGAGAAGTCATAACAAGTGGTAGGCTACAGGACAGGTAGACGACGTGTTTTTCGGATGGAAAATGAGCCAAACGCGAAAACGCAGCAGCATTTTGATGCACTTCAACCGAAAAAAAGCGCACCATTTGTAAAGGCAAAATATCATTTCAAGCAGGGCCAACAAATTATCTCCATCGCCACTTAAAAACACAGTATCTATATTAAGAGTTGCGTGAATTTCATTCAAGGCAAGGCAACTTTATTTACTTAACACATACGGAGGGTAAATTCAAAGTAGTACATTCACGGACATGAATGACATGGATATGGCGCCACCTTGTGTCGTGTTTACAAAGCAGATTATTGACATTAGGTCTGGCAATACAGTCAATCCTTATCCTGGTGATTATTTCACAGACAAACCAAGTAACCCAGCCAAAAAAACGGCTCTTTTGAACGGCTCTTTTGAACGGCTCTTTGAAAGGAACGGAGCCATAAGATCCGGCTCCCTTCAAAGAGCCATAAATCCCATCACTAATCTGCAGTGCGCATGTGCGAGATGGTCCGCCATATTGGACAACTCCGGACGGCAACCCAAGTAGGACACTTGACACAGTGGCTTTTGGCAAAGCTCAAAAAGAAAACTTGAGAGAGATGAGTTATTGTTATTACAATGTGACTTCACTATTATTTAACAACTCTTTTTATTTAACAACTCTTTTTATTTAACTTCTTTTATTTGGGGTTAAGTACATTGTTAGAATAAGTGATAACCCTGTGATAGGTCAGGGTCATGCCATGGGAAGCCAGCCGGCCTCTCGCTTTCGACCAATCAAATTGCATCAACGCTATTAATATACACAATAAGAGTCTGGTAACCAACATTGAAAAAAGATTATTAATACATTCATGTGCCAATCCATTATATTCTTAAAGGGAGGGAATCCTCATGACACGCATTTAAAAAGAAAATATCATCCGATAAAACAGACCAGTCTCTGCCGGTCTTTTTTTTTTTTTTTAATCCGATGACGTTTTCAGTGATTTTAAGCTGATTAATTACCAAAATAACATCAACCCTGTGGGCAGCGCCATTTTGACGAGTCATATGACTTATTTTACCGGACGTGACGTTAACTATGCGTTTGGTGTCGAGGACAAATTGACGTATGTGCTTTGTTCATGTTGTTTACTGTAGTTACTCTCACAATTATATTTAAATATGCCTCTGTGGTGACACCATATTGGGGACCATAATTCACCTTGTTTGTGTTGTTGCTACAGGGACCCTTTATGGGAAACACCGGTAGCGTTAGCTAGTCATTCCTGCTAGCTTGTCAATGAGAGCAGTTCATGTATTAACCTCCGAGTGTTTAATGGATAATAAAGTGTGGAAGTCCATTCTTAATACACCGCCTCCGACTCCCTTTTCACGGCACTACACCTCATTGTATCGCGAAACATTGCCACAATTCGGATAGGAACAATCCACGGAAGGCTCGGTTCCATCTATTGCCAACGGGGAAGTACGTTCGGAGGCAGTGGCTAGCGAAATGTGCTCGGCCCGAACCGAAAGATCCACAGGCGCATGTATGCAGCGAACATTTCAAGTTTCCGGACGACTACTCTGAGAGTATGATGAAACATAAAATGGGATTTATTAATCAACCATTACTTAATGGGGATGCAGTGGCATTATTTTAAGGTGTCCGAAAAAGACAGTAAAATAGCGTAATGCAACGTGTGCTTCGGTGAGCGGAGCGAAACACACAAGAGTTAGACCTACACTTCGCTATTTTATCTACCTCTGGAACAAGCTAAACTAGTTATAAATATATTTATTATTCACTGTCAGGTCACTCATTACTGGATCAGTGAGCTGCGTGAGATACTGACAGGCTGTCAGGAGAGGGAGAGAGAGGGGGATTCCCCTTTGTGCAATCCAAGTCGTCTGTGAACAGTTTATTTTCAAGCTCTTCAAGCTCATGACAACATATGTTCATCAGAGGATTGTCCATGGCTACTCACTGATCGCAAGTACATCATTCATGTACAGGTCTCCCTACCCGAAATCAATTGCACGAGTAAAGGGATCGCCTCCAGCAAGATCACTGTGCTGTTCATCCTCATCGTCACTGTCCCTGGATTCCTGACGGTTCTGGCCACTTGGCTCGAACCTGTATGGCTGAATTCCCCCATCCAATCTCTCCACATTGCTCAAAACTTCTTCCTCGGCCTACGAGTCCGAACTCATATACTCCGCCATGTTTTCGTCGAATGAGCTGTTCTTGTGTTTCATAGACTGTATATAAAGGGTGTGTTTACAAATTGAACGCATAGATGACGTCACGACCTAGTTTTTCGGATCACGTGACTACTGAAAATGTTCAAAATGGCAGCTGCCTGACGGAATATACAGGTTTTGATAAAAAATAACTATAAAATCATTATTTAACGGGGAATATCGCTGATTTCTTCAGGGTATGGTTTAAACATAATGTTTCACTAAATACTGAAGTTTTGATTAAATATCTAATGAGTGGAGCCTTCCTTTAATATGCGATGATTGACATCTAACCAAGGTTAATTATAGGGTGTATCGGCACAGCTATAACTATAGTTTTGTTTATATAGCACGTTAAAGTTTACGTGCAAGGGTCAAAAGATTTATAGAACACTGAATAAGTGTGTTGTATGACAAATAAAACAGACAAACCGCTTTCTATCCTGGGAAACTATAATTATTATAGTTGTATTATTAATATACACAAGAAGAGTCTGGTAACCAAGATTGAATTGGTGTCAAATGATAACAAAATATTTCCCAGCTACCTACATATTGGCCCAATCTAAATTATTAGTGTTGTATATGAAGGATTTGTATGTGGGTGCAGTGATCATTTAAAAGAAACAAATGGATATCAGTTAAATAGTAACCGGCAACTATTATTTATTTTAGGCCATCTTGTAAAAAGAAGTTATAAGAAAATTGTCAGGCGTCAATTATTGTCACAGTTTAAGGGCGCACCCTGTTATTTTGGCCTGCAGCATCTATTGCATTTCATCTATGTGAATGAGGTCAACTTGCATGACAATTTGTCAGAACAAACTATTGCATTAAAATAAAATAATAATGATGGCATATTTTAACAAAAAATTAACCCATAAGAACCCGGATTACTTTTGGCAAAAGTATGGGGAACATAATTTAAAATAAAAAGACCATGCAGAACACATTTCCGACAAGTAACCCCCCTAGTGTCAAAGATCTGAAATGTGACAAATATGTCCCATTGGGCGTTAATGGTAAAGTAACTCTTATTTATAAATTAATTAATGAGGATTATTTTAGTTGTAACATTCTTTGAATTGAAGAATAAAGAATATATTAACTAAATATAATTGAATCAGCTAAATGAACTGAGCAGATCATAATATTTCTAATTGTGCATATATGTCACTCCAGATTTTCTGAGAAATGTTAAGGTTAATGTCCCGGTGTGACAATGTCACAGCGATATTTATCCTGTTTCATGTTTTTTTTCAAAACAGGTTAAATGTAATAAAGGACACATTCTTAAATGGCTTGAATTGTACCTTTAGCAACAAAAAACTATCTTTTTAAATGTAGCTAGTTGTTATGTTAATGTTAATGAGATAACTAAGTCAATATAATGAGATAGTAAGTCAATATAATGAGATATTAAGTCAATATAATGAGATAGCTAAGTCAATATAATGAGATATTAAGTCAATATAATGAGATATTAAGTCAATATAATGAGATAACTAAGTCAATATAATGAGATAACTAAGTTAATATAATGAGATAACTAAGTCATTAATGAGATAGCTAAGTCAATATAATGAGATAGCTAAGTCAATATAATGAGATAGCTAAGTCAATATAATGAGATATTAAGTCAATATAATGAGATATTAAGTCAATATAATGAGATAACTAAGTCAATATGTAAGGGATAATGTGCTGCGGCGCGGTCATTATGGGGAAAAGAACACAGACAGGCTGATCAGGAGCCCGACGCGAAGCGAAGGGATCTAGATCGGCATGAAGGTGTTCTTTTCCCCATAATGACCAAGTCGCTGCACATTATCCCGCTTATTACATGGCCACATTCTCAACAAAGTAACGTTATGACTCCCAATATTAATTGAAATGCTTTTGTGGATTTAGAAAATGATTTTATTGATTTAAAAAATAGTTGTATGTATTGATTTAAATTGACATGCATCCGCTAAGAAAAATAGTCCGTTGTTACTGTTTGAACTAACGGAGCAACGGCAGGAACTGCTTCGATAGCGTTTTTGAGGAGCTTTTTGATTACAGATTTGAAAACATTGCTGCTTGCTTTAAAAGTAGAACAATTCATTATGTCAAACCTTGGAAAGTATCTAGATATCCCTGCCCTGCCAAAGTAACTGGCAACTGAATATGTGTCGCCGTTTCATGTCTATGTCTGGACCGTTGCGTAAAAAGGAGGATTTCTGCCCGTTACTTCTCCGCTGTTTTCATGTCGCTCTTGTCTTGTCAGTTAGAAACGGCCAAACTGTATTAAGTTAAATCGAACGGACTTGTTTGTGTATGTGAGCGTCCTTAACAACGGTCAATAAGTGCTTGACAGCGGTCTGTCTGTTCGGTATTAACAACGTGTCACGTGTTCTGAATTGACCAATCAGAATCGAGTATTCAACTAAGCCATGTAATAAAATGAGATATTAAAGAGCCTGTGACACGATTTTCCCCCATCATCCAAACCCATCAATTTGAGTAAATATTGTCCCCTTGAAAACCATTACTGAACTGATTTTGGATATTTGTACTTTGATAAACATTAATCTGCCCTTCAATGTTGACCATTTCCTGGATCTTCTCGGGGATTCTTCAAGTCCCGCCAAATTATGGGTGACGTCAATGCGGGCACAGCGCTCCAGCTGCACCGTTCAGGATCCCAGCATCTGCATGTAAACGCACGATGGCGCACACAGCAGCAAGCTCAGACAGCGATGACAGTTTAATTTTGAACGTGTCTGAGAGCTCATATGAGGCTGAAGGATCGGTTTATTTTGTATCTGTTAGAAGTTTAGGAATTAGGTGCGTCAATATGGGCGATCATACGGTCATGTAGCCAGTGGTGGACTGGGACTAAAAATCAGCCCGGGACTCTCGACCGGCCCACTTCGGTAGTAAATTGTCAACGGGGGGAGTGGGGGATGTGCTAGTGACTTATCCGCCCGGCCCACTTCGGTACCGGCCCATCGGGATTCGTCCCGATGGCCAATCCGCCACTGCACCCACGTAAACTGTCAACGGGGGGAGTTTCGCTGCGGGGAAACGGTGGACCTAGTGTCCCGATCGGAGTGGGAATAATAATAATAATAATAATAATAATAATAATAATAATAATAATCCGTGCATTTTATCCATTAATTTCCCCAACATTGTGGTAAAAAAAAACACACGTTTAATCCATGTTGGTGTACTACTACAACCAGTGGTGTAGTGGGGATGTTTAACTTGGTGGACGGGGTGGTGGGTGGACGGGAGACACTATGGACGCGCTCGTGAACTGTCAACGGGGGGGTGGGGGGGGGGTTTGGGGACCTCTGTGTCGCCTGTCAGCGCAACTTACATGATGCCGTTTAGACAATATAATAATAAAGGGCGATGCCGGCTGTCAGCGAACCGATCCGGCCTTTCTGCGCGACTATCACTCAAATGCGGGACATAGTCTCAATGTGTGGGACGCGGGACAAATAATAAAAATGCTGCGTGTGCAGTCCAGCATAGTGCGGGACATCTGGTCACCCTACACACACAGTTCTGCCCCTCACACACACACACGCTTCAAATAAAGTTGCATAAATGCTTGAGCTACGTTTTTATTATAATTACTGTGAAATCTGCCTATTATGTTTTCGTCATTATTACAACAAACACACACTTGCAACTGATAACACTGGCAATGATTTTAGATGTATTAGACTATTAAAAAAAGAAATCATGCTTCAAATAAGTGGGGTACGGCGTACCCCCGCGTCCAACGCCCACTACACCACTGACTGCAACTATAAAAAGCTAAGGTTTGTTTTCTCATCAGGAAATGCAGACCGGCTCAAACAAAAGATTTTTAAATCATCATCCTCACAATCATTTAATGTATCATATGTTCGCCGAATTGACATGAAAGCACTAATAAATGTAGTTTCATCCACTTGAGTTTACAAAAATAATCGATTTGTTTTTATATCACATCCGACGGGAGGAAATTCAGCAGCTCTCACTACCGATTTTTAATCCTAATTTAATCATCATCTTCACCACGATCATTTATGTTTATGTTCGCCGAATTGACATGAAAGCACTGACAAATATGAATATACTGTAGTCAACTTCATTACAACGTTATTAACGTGCCTAAACTCAGTCATTCACCATTTCTACGCATGACAACACACTTTGTCCGTGTTTGGCTCTCTCGCCGCACAGTGAAGCGTTCCCGCATTGACGTCACTTCCGGCTTCCCCCAAAACCTCAAAATGAGTCGAAGGAATTTTCCCGCGATGTTCGAAATTATTGATATTTATCGGAACGGTATCGCTTTTTCTTTTTTAAACTGACGGTTCGAGATTACTAGTAGCCCACTATTTCATTGCACAACAGTTGTTGGGTTCGTGTCACAGGCTCTTTAAGTCAATATAATGAGATAGCTAAGTCAATATAATGAGATAGCTAAGTCAATATAATGAGATATTAAGTCAATATAATGAGATAACTAAGTCAATACAATGAGATAACTAAGTCAATATAATGAGATAACTAAGTCAATACAATGAGATAACTAAGTCAATATAATGAGATAACTAAGTCATTATAATGAAATAGCTAAGTCATTATAATGAGATAGAAAGTCATTATAATGAGATAGCTAAGTCATTACAATGACTTACAATGCTTCGGGAGCTAGTTTGTTAGCCAACATATCCATTGACTGATGTTATGGACGACCTGAAGCTGGTGGCAAGTCCTACGAGATGGTAATTGACCACTTCGCCACTATGCAAGACAGGAGAATGGCCTTGCTCTACAGACAGGGTGAGTATGAAATGCACACCCCCTTCTCTCTGTGTGACGCTACTGTTTACTGTACTGCCTGTTAGCCATCTTTGTAGTTTATGATGTGGTGCTGTTGCTTACTGTGTGCTGCTGGCCTGGATTTAGCTTCATGTGCTAGTCAGTCGGAAGTTGTGGTTTTATTAGTTTTTCTTTGCTCCCTTAAAGTCAGTTCAAGCTTCTGAGATGATTTTAGGTGGAGAGCTTTGCAAAAATTGGGTAAATGCTTTAAATCTTTGGCAAGATAACTGCCTATAAAATGATATATTTTTTGAAAAAAAGGCAATACCGAAAATGTACTCTGACAATGGTTGATGCTGGTGGTTACTCTGACTATGGGCTATAATAGGTTGCTCAAGGAATGATGTATTTCTAAAAATGTCTGTCTGGAAAGTGTTTTAATAAATACTCATTAAATATTCAAAATGAACTATGCACTACTAGTACTCTCTTGAGTCTCTTCCCGTTAAGTGGGTATGACACATTCATAGTTTGTTAAATGTTAAGAAGCCCTCAGACGCTGTTTCTTGCAAGGTGTTGCCGGCCCGCGGGGGCACCGGGCTTAACAGGTTCTGATTCACTGGCACTACAAAGGCTGAGAAGGCATATTGTAAGGTGCTTTGGTGAAATGTAATTATAGAAAATCACATTGATTGTTCCTAAACATCACTGGTGCTTTATTTAGGGTTGATTAAACCTGATATCATACACTGATACAAAACCTATGATAATTGATACATAACACACAAAAGACAAATACACTTCTTTTAGAGATTTTTTATTCTGTAAATCTTCGGACAGAATATATACAAACAAGACATTTTACAAAAATAAATTTCATAAATAAAAAGATTGACATTTAATTGTTTAGACATGTATTTGTGTACAATTATTATAAAGCTCTTCATTGGTTTCAGGGTTGTTTTTTTCTGTTCTTGGAGAGGGATCCCTCCATAGCCTTTTCCTGAGGTTTCTTCTACTTTTCCTTCGTTTGTTGAGTTTGGGTCAGTTTTTTTTAGGGTAATACGAACAGAGGGTTTCATATAGGCTGCACAGATTGTAAAGCCCCCTGAAGCTGATTTGTGATATTAGGCTGTATTTGTACATTATTATACATCATTTATACATTTAAATGGATAAGACGATTGGATGATGTGTTTCTTCATTTTATTCTATGACATTTTTTCTAAACTTAAACAAGATAGCATTAGTTACTGTCACAAAATTAAATATTCCTATAGCAAATTGATCAGTGAAGATTAATTTGTACATTATTAGTGCAATTATTTGTACATTCCTGCGCTAATGTTACATGTCTGGCCTATTGGTCTAATGATGATTGAATGGACGCGTTACTCAAAGTTACATTTTATATCAAGTTCATCTGAAGCTGAACAAGACTGAAGAAATCATGAATCCTTTCTCACCAACAGAGTATTTCACCATGAATAAATCATTTTTCATTCCAGTGATGGAAGTCATGTTGTGATTACAATTCAAATTTTAAGAACAGCCCTAATGCTATTGCTGGTTTGATAGTATCCATGACAACAGACAGAGGCAGGATGCGGTGACAAGACTGATCTTGTGTATTACTCCACCGGAAGCTGTAAATGAGAACAAAAAGAAACAAAACATTAAATCAACAAAAAGTAGAATTTTCTTTTTGTTGTATTAAGTAGCAATCAGTATTTACTTACATATGCCATTTACGCCAATGGAGCTGCCTTCAATGTCGAATCCATCGACTGTTGAAGCTGCGTTGATCAAAGTGTTCGCAATCTGAGTGCTATTAGGAGCAGATGTGCTTCCAAACGAGACATCAATGAAGTTGATGATTGATCCGTTACTGCAGAAAGAGAAAACAAGATATTATTTAAAACATCAGATATAGAATCCTACTTTTTATTATAACACCTTAATGATTTAAAAAAATTACCTGAATGCAACAACACCTAGTGATTTGAAGGACGAAGGGAATGCCTTTTGGAAAACAGGTGTAAGCTGTAGAAACACAAACATATATTTTTCACATAAACCTTGGAATTTATTTGACTTGATCTTTATCGGTCTTTCATCAATTAAGAATTCATAATTATATTGTGGTAACTGTGGAGTAGGCTTCTCATATTTTGAATGGGCGCTAAAATATTGCTGTAGATATACCAGCAGATTTTATTTATAGGGGTAAACTTACCTGATTCTTTATCATTGTAGCCCGAGCTTTATAAGCAGCAGAAGATGGATTCAGCAAGTCACTCGTAAATGTGTCTTGAACAGATCTGAAAGTCACCCTTTTTGTTATAAGGGCTATAGTAGTAGGTGCTGCAGTCGCAGGTCTAGCCGTTGTAGGTGCAGCAGTTTTAGGTTTAGCAGTTGTAGGTGCTGCAGTTTTAGGTTTAGCAGTTGTAGGTGCTGTAGTTGTAACTGGGACTGGACCTGCTGTAAAAACAGACATATAAACATTATGTTAATATTTATCAATGCCCAAACCAAGAGGATTTATGTATTTTAGGTAAAACCCTGATGCCATTTTTACAGAAATAAGATCAATGATGAAGGGCTGACAAAATTATATTTGTTCTGAAGTTTCTTAGGAAAAAGTATTCTTGCAACAAATAACAATTTATTTACAAGTTGTGACATTAAACAATACACAACTCCAAACTGAAAATCATTAAAGTAGTGTTCATTAATTTTTTCTTAACCTACATACTTTTGTTAGTAAATTATTTATAAACCAAGCATGCACAGTAAATGTTATTCAAAATGGTTTAGAAACGTATTGGAGAGAAACATTGTGTTGTGTTTACTTACATTCAACTTTGACTGAATCAGGACTTATGTTCACATCGAAGGTACTGTTGGTATTATTCACAGCTTCTACTAAGGTTTGAACCACTTCACTATTCTGTGGGAGATCTGCAAGAGGAGTAGTGCTGTTGAAAACAACTCCCATTTCTGCTTCAGTTCCGGTCACCCTTGCTGCTAAAGCGCTGTTTTATAACATCAAATGAAAAAAAAGAACAATTATGATATGAAAGACTCTGTCTGTTGCCTTGTGTCGTCTGATTTACATGTGTCACTATCAACACTAAAGCATTTGTCTTTTTGAGACCCAATTGAAGTGAAACCTTTTTTACCTGAGCTTTTTCAGCTTGCAGTGGGAAAATCTGTTTCCAAATTCGGGTTTGTATATCTTAGAACACTGCAAAAAAAGCAACATTGAAAGACTTTTAGTCACTTTTGTCACAATATACTTAAAATACAAATTCAGAGATACTCAAATCGAGGTGATATAACAAAACAACATTCACCGTTGATAGAAGTCGTTTTTCTAACTCTATGTATTCCTGGCTTGTGTTGTCATTATAAGCATCAATAAATGGTTCGCCCTCCATGGCTGCTGTGATGACGTATGTTGGAGCAGCAGCAGCCGTAGGTGCTGCAGTTGTAGATGAAGCAGTTGTGGGTGCAGCAGTCGTAGGTGTTGCAGTTGTGAGTGCAGCAGTTGTAGGTGCAGCAGTTGTGGGTGAAGCAGTTGTGGGTGTAGCAGTTGTAGTTGCTGCAGTTGCGGGTGAAGCAGTTGACGGTGCAACATTTGTGGGTGCAGCAGTTGTAGGTACAGCAGTTGTAAGTGCTGCAGTTGTAGGTGAAGCAGTTTTGGGGGCTGCAGTTGATGGTGAAGCAGTTGTAGGTGTAGCAGTTGTAGGTGAAGCAGTTGTGGCTGCAGCAGTCGTAGGTGTTGCAGTTGTGGTTGCAGCAGTTGTATGTGCTGCAGTTGTGGGTGCACTAGTTGTAGTTGAAGCAGTTGTGGGTGCAGCAGTCGTAGGTGCTGCAGTTGTAGGTTCAGCAGTAGTAGGCGCTGCTGTCGTTGTTGCAACAGTAGTAGGTGCTGCTGTCGTAGGTGAAGCAGGAGTTGTAGGTGCTGCTGTTGTCGTAGGTGTAGCAGTAGTTGTTAGTTGCACCGTTGTCGGAGCAGCATTAGTAGTAGGTTGTGCTGTTGTTGTTGCAACAGTAGTAGGGGCTGCAGTTGTAGGTGTAGCTGTAGTTGTAGGTGCTGCTGTTGTTGTTGCAACAGTAGTAGGTACTGTTGTCGTAGGTGCAGCAGTAGTTGTAGTTTGCACTGTCGTCAGAGCAGCAGTAGTAGTAGGTGTTGATGTCGTAGGTTCAGCAGTAGTTGTAGTTTGCACCGTTGTCGGAGCATCAGTAGTTGTAGGTGTTGCTGTTGTTGTTGCAACAGTAGTAGGTACTGATGTTGTAGGTGCAGCAGTAGTTGTAGGTGCTGCTGTTGTTTTTGCAACAGTAGTAGGGGGTGCAGTTGTAGGTGAAGCAGTAGTTGTAGGTGGCACCGTTGTCGGAGCAGCAGTAGTTGTAGGTGCTTTTGTCGTGGGTGCAGCAGTAGTTGTAGTTTGCACCGTTGTCTGAGCATCAGTAGTTGTAGGTGTTGCTGTTGTTGTTGCAACAGTAGTAGGTGCTAATGTCGTAGGTGCAGCAGTAGTTGTAGGTGCTAGTGTTGTTGTTGCAACAGTAGTAGGTGCTGCTGTCGTAGGTGCAGCAGTAGTTGTAGTTTGCACTGTTGTCGGAGCATCAGTAGTTGTAGGTGTTGCTGTTGTTGTTGCAACAGTAGTAGGTGCTGATGTCGTAGGTGCAGCAGTAGTTGTAGGTGCTGCTGTTGTTGTTGCAACAGTAGTAGGTGCTGTTGTCGTAGGTGCAACAGTAGTTGTAGGTTGCACCGTTGTCGGAGCAGCAGTAGTTGTAGTTGCTGCTGTTGTTGTTGCAACAGTAGTAGGTGCTGTTGTCGTAGGTGCAGCAGTAGTTGTAGGTGCTGCTGTTGTTGTTGCAACAGTAGAAGGTGCTGATGTCGTCGGTGCAGCAGTAGTTGTAGGTGCTGCTGTTGTTGTTGCAACAGTAGTAGGTGCTGTTGTCGTAGGTGCAGCAGTAGTTGTAGGTGCTGCTGTTGTTGTTGCAACAGTAGTAGGTGCTGATGTCGTCGGTGCAGCAGTAGTTGTAGGTGCTGCTGTTGTTGTTGCAACAGTAGTAGGTGCTGTTGTCATAGGTGCAACAGTAGTTGTAGGTGGCACTGTTGTCGGAGCAGCAGTAGTTGTAGGTGCTGCTGTTGTTGTTGCAACAGTAGTAGGTGCTGCTGTCGTAGGTGCAGCAGTAGTTGTAGGTGCTGCTGTTGTTGTTGCAACAGTAGTAGGTGCTGCTGTCGTAGAGGCAGCAGTGGTTGTAGGTGGCACCGTTGTCGGAGCAGCAGTAGTTGTAGGTGCTGCTGTTGTTGTTGCAACAGTAGTAGGTGCTGCTGTTGTTGTTACAACAGTAGTAGGTGCTGCTGTCGTAGGTGCAGCAGTAGTTGTAGGTGCTGCTGTTGTTGTTGCAACAGTAGTAGGTGCTGCTGTTATGGTTGCAACAGTAGTAGGTGCTGCTGTTGTTGTTACAACAGTAGTAGGTGATGCTGTCGTAGGTGAAGCAGTAGTGGTAGGTGCTGCAGTTGTTGTTACAACAGTAGTAGGTGCTGCTGTCGTAGGTGCAGCAGTAGTTGTAGGTGCTGCTGTTGTTGTTGCAACAGTAGTAGGTGCTGCTGTTGTTGTTGCAACAGTAGTAGGTGCTGCTGTCGTAGGTGAAGCAGTAGTTGTAGGTGCTGCAGTTGTTGTTAAAACAGTAGTAGGTGATGCTGTCGTAGGTGCAGCAGTAGTTGTAGGTGCTGCTGTTGTTGTTGCAACAGTAGTAGGTGCTGCTGTTGTTGTTGCAACAGTAGTAGGTGCTGCTGTCGTAGGTGCAGCAGTAGTTGTAGGTGGCACTGTTGTTGTTGCAACAGTAGTAGGTGCTGTTGTCGTAGGTGCAGCAGTAGTTGTAGGTGCTGCTGTTGTTGTTGCAACAGTAGTAGGAGCTGCAGTTGTAGGTGAAGCAGTAGTTGTAGGTGGCACTGTTGTTGTTGCAACAGTAGTAGGTGCTGTTGTCGTAGGTGCAGCAGTAGTTGTAGGTGCTGCTGTTGTTGTTGCAACAGTAGTAGGTGCTGCTGTCGTAGGTGAAGCAGTAGTTGTAGGTGCTGCTGTTGTTGTTGCAACAGTAGTTGCTGCAGTTGTTGTTGCAACAGTAGTAGGTGCTGTTGTCGTAGGTGCAGCAGTAGTTGTAGGACCTGCTGTTGTTGTTGCAACAGTAGTAGGTGCTGCTGTCGTAGGTGCAGCAGTAGTTGTAGGTGGCACTGTTGTTGTTGCAACAGTAGTAGGGGCTGCAGTTGTAGGTGAAGCAGTAGTTGTAGGTGCTGCAGTTGTTGTTACAACAGTAGTAGGTGCTACTGTTGTTGTTGCAACAGTAGTACGGGCTGCAGTTGTAGGTGAAGCAGTAGTTGTAGGTGCTGCTGTTGTTGTTGCAACAGTAGTAGGGGCTGCAGTTGTAGGTGAAGCAGTAGTTGTAGGTGCTGCAGTTGTTGTTACAACAGTAGTAGGTGCTGCTGTTGTTGTTTCAACAGTAGTAGGGGCTGCAGTTGTAGGTGAAGCAGTAGTTGTAGGTGCTGCTGTTGTTGTTGCAACAGTAGTAGGGGCTGCAGTTGTAGGTGAAGCAGTAGTTGTAGGTGCTGCAGTTGTTGTTACAACAGTAGTAGGTCCTGCTGTTGTTGTTGCAACAGTAGTAGGGGCTGCAGTTGTAGGTGAAGCAGTAGTTGTAGGTGCTGCTGTTGTTGTTGCGACAGTAGTAGGGGCTGCAGTTGTAGGTGAAGCAGTAGTTGTAGGTGCTGCTACTGTTGTTGTTGCAACAGTAGTAGGTGCTGCTGTCGTAGGTGAAGCAGTAGTTGTAGGTGCTGATGTTGTTGTTGCAACAGTAGTAGGTGCTGCTGTCGTAGGTGCAGCAGTAGTTGTAGGTGCTGCTGTTGTTGTTGCAACAGTAGTAGGTGCTGCTGTCGTAGAGGCAGCAGTGGTTGTAGGTGGCACCGTTGTCGGAGCAGCAGTAGTTGTAGGTGCTGCTGTTGTTGTTGCAACAGTAGTAGGTGCTGCTGTTGTTGTTACAACAGTAGTAGGTGCTGCTGTCGTAGGTGCAGCAGTAGTTGTAGGTGCTGCTGTTGTTGTTGCAACAGTAGTAGGTGCTGCTGTTATGGTTGCAACAGTAGTAGGTGCTGCTGTTGTTGTTACAACAGTAGTAGGTGATGCTGTCGTAGGTGAAGCAGTAGTGGTAGGTGCTGCAGTTGTTGTTACAACAGTAGTAGGTGCTGCTGTCGTAGGTGCAGCAGTAGTTGTAGGTGCTGCTGTTGTTGTTGCAACAGTAGTAGGTGCTGCTGTTGTTGTTGCAACAGTAGTAGGTGCTGCTGTCGTAGGTGAAGCAGTAGTTGTAGGTGCTGCAGTTGTTGTTAAAACAGTAGTAGGTGATGCTGTCGTAGGTGCAGCAGTAGTTGTAGGTGCTGCTGTTGTTGTTGCAACAGTAGTAGGTGCTGCTGTTGTTGTTGCAACAGTAGTAGGTGCTGCTGTCGTAGGTGCAGCAGTAGTTGTAGGTGGCACTGTTGTTGTTGCAACAGTAGTAGGTGCTGTTGTCGTAGGTGCAGCAGTAGTTGTAGGTGCTGCTGTTGTTGTTGCAACAGTAGTAGGAGCTGCAGTTGTAGGTGAAGCAGTAGTTGTAGGTGGCACTGTTGTTGTTGCAACAGTAGTAGGTGCTGTTGTCGTAGGTGCAGCAGTAGTTGTAGGTGCTGCTGTTGTTGTTGCAACAGTAGTAGGTGCTGCTGTCGTAGGTGAAGCAGTAGTTGTAGGTGCTGCTGTTGTTGTTGCAACAGTAGTAGGGGCTGCAGTTGTTGTTGCAACAGTAGTAGGTACTGCTGTCGTAGGTGAAGCAGTAGTTGTAGGTGCTGCTGTTGTTGTTGCAACAGTAGTTGCTGCAGTTGTTGTTGCAACAGTAGTAGGTGCTGTTGTCGTAGGTGCAGCAGTAGTTGTAGGACCTGCTGTTGTTGTTGCAACAGTAGTAGGTGCTGCTGTCGTAGGTGCAGCAGTAGTTGTAGGTGGCACTGTTGTTGTTGCAACAGTAGTAGGGGCTGCAGTTGTAGGTGAAGCAGTAGTTGTAGGTGCTGCAGTTGTTGTTACAACAGTAGTAGGTGCTACTGTTGTTGTTGCAACAGTAGTACGGGCTGCAGTTGTAGGTGAAGCAGTAGTTGTAGGTGCTGCTGTTGTTGTTGCAACAGTAGTAGGGGCTGCAGTTGTAGGTGAAGCAGTAGTTGTAGGTGCTGCAGTTGTTGTTACAACAGTAGTAGGTGCTGCTGTTGTTGTTTCAACAGTAGTAGGGGCTGCAGTTGTAGGTGAAGCAGTAGTTGTAGGTGCTGCTGTTGTTGTTGCAACAGTAGTAGGGGCTGCAGTTGTAGGTGAAGCAGTAGTTGTAGGTGCTGCAGTTGTTGTTACAACAGTAGTAGGTCCTGCTGTTGTTGTTGCAACAGTAGTAGGGGCTGCAGTTGTAGGTGAAGCAGTAGTTGTAGGTGCTGCTGTTGTTGTTGCGACAGTAGTAGGGGCTGCAGTTGTAGGTGAAGCAGTAGTTGTAGGTGCTGCTGCTGTTGTTGTTGCAACAGTAGTAGGTGCTGCTGTCGTAGGTGAATCAGTAGTTGTAGGTGCTGATGTTGTTGTTGCAACAGTAGTAAGTGCTGCAGTTGTAGGTGAAGCAGTAGTTGTAGGTGGCACTGTTGTTGTTGCAACAGTAGTAGGTGCTGTTGTCGTAGGTGCAGCAGTAGTTGTAGGTGCTGCTGTTGTTGTTGCAACAGTAGTAGGTGCTGCTGTCGTAGGTGCAGCAGTAGTTGTAGGTGCTGCTGTTGTTGTTGCAACAGTAGTAGGTGCTGTTGTCGTAGGTGCAGCAGTAGTTGTAGGTGCTGCTGTTGTTGTTGCAACAGTAGTAGGTGCTGCTGTCGTAGGTGCAGCAGTAGTTGTAGGTGCTGCTGTTGTTGTTGCAACAGTAGTAGGTGCTGCTGTCGTAGAGGCAGCAGTGGTTGTAGGTGGCACCGTTGTCGGAGCAGCAGTAGTTGTAGGTGCTGCTGTTGTTGTTGCAACAGTAGTAGGTGCTGCTGTTGTTGTTACAACAGTAGTAGGTGCTGCTGTTATGGTTGCAACAGTAGTAGGTGCTGCTGTTGTTGTTACAACAGTAGTAGGTGATGCTGTCGTAGGTGAAGCAGTAGTTGTAGGTGCTGCAGTTGTTGTTACAACAGTAGTAGGTGCTGCTGTCGTAGGTGCAGCAGTAGTTGTAGGTGCTGCTGTTGTTGTTGCAACAGTAGTAGGCACTGCTGTTGTTGTTGCAACAGTAGTAGGTGCTGCTGTCGTAGGTGAAGCAGTAGATGTAGGTGCTGCAGTTGTTGTTAAAAGAGTAGTAGGTGCTGCTGTCGTAGGTGCAGCAGTAGTTGTAGGTGCTGCTGTTGTTGTTGCAACAGTAGTAGTTGCTGCTGTTGTTGTTGCAACAGTAGTAGGTGCTGCTGTCGTAGGTGCAGCAGTAGTTGTAGGTGGCACTGTTGTTGTTGCAACAGTAGTAGGTGCTGTTGTCGTAGGTGCAGCAGTAGTTGTAGGTGCTGCTGTTGTTGTTGCAACAGTAGTAGGAGCTGCAGTTGTAGGTGAAGCAGTAGTTGTAGGTGGCACTGTTGTTGTTGCAACAGTAGTAGTTGCTGTTGTCGTAGGTGCAGCAGTAGTTGTAGGTGCTGCTGTTGTTGTTGCAACAGTAGTAAGTGCTGCTGTCGTAGGTGAAGCAGTAGTTGTAGGTGCTGCCGTTGTTGTTGCAACAGTAGTAGGTGCTGTTGTCGTAGGTGCAGCAGTAGTTGTAGGTGCTGCTGTTGTTGTTGCAACAGTAGTAGGTGCTGCTGTCGTAGGTGAAGCAGTAGTTGTAGGTGCTGCTGTTGTTGTTGCAACAGTAGTAGGGGCTGCAGTTGTTGTTGCAACAGTAGTAGGTGCTGCTGTCGTAGGTGAAGCAGTAGTTGTAGGTGCTGCTGTTGTTGTTGCAACAGTAGTAGGTGCTGTTGTCGTAGGTGCAGCAGTAGTTGTAGGTGCTGCTGTTGTTGTTGCAACAGTAGTAGGTGCTGTTGTCGTAGGTGCAGCAGTAGTTGTAGGTGCTGCTGTTGTTGTTGCAACAGTAGTAGGTGCTGCTGTCGTAGGTGCAGCAGTAGTTGTAGGTGCTGCTGTTGTTGTTGCAACAGTAGTAGGTGCTGCTGTGTTAGAGGCAGCAGTGGTTGTAGGTGGCAACGTTGTCGGAGCAGCAGTAGTTGTAGGTGCTGCTGTTGTAGTTGCAACAGTAGTAGGTGCTGCTGTTGTTGTTACAACAGTAGTAGGTGCTGCTGTCGTAGGTGTAGCAGTAGTTGTAGGTGCTGCTGTTGTTGTTGCAACAGTAGTAGGTGCTGCTGTTGTTGTTGCAACAGTAGTAGGGGCTGCAGTTGTTGTTACAACAGTAGTAGGTGCTGCTGTCGTAGGTGTAGCAGTAGTTGTAGGTGCTGCTGTTGTTGTTACAACAGTAGTAGGTGCTGCTGTCGTAGGTGTAGCAGTAGTTGTAGGTGCTGCAGTTGTTGTTACAACAGAAGTAGGTGCTGCTGTCGTAGGTGCAGCAGTAGTTGTAGGTGCTGCTGTTGTTGTTTCAACAGTAGTATGTTCTGCTGTCGTAGGTGCAGCAGTAGTTGTAGGTGCTGCTGCTGTTGTTGCAACAGGAGTAGGTGCTGCTGTTGTTGTTGCAACAGTAGTAGGTGCTGCTGTTGTTGTTACAACAGTAGTAGGTGCTGCTGTCGTAGGTGAAGCAGTAGTTGTAGGTGCTGCAGTTGTTGTTAAAACAGTAGTAGGTGCTGCTGTCGTAGGTGCAGCAGTAGTTGTAGGTGCTGCTGTTGTTGTTGCAACAGTAGTAGTTGCTGCTGTCGTAGGTGCAGCAGTAGTTGTAGGTGGCACTGTTGTTGTTACAACAGTAGTAGGTGCTGTTGTCGTAGGTGCAGCATTAGTTGTAGGTGCTGCTGTTGTTGTTGCAACAGTAGTAGGTGCTGTTGTCGTAGGTATAGCAGTAGTTGTAGGTGCTGCTGTTGTTGTTGCAACAGTAGTAGGTGCTGCTGTCGTAGGTGAAGCAGTAGTTGTAGGTGCTGCTGTTGTTGTTGCAACAGTAGTAGGGGCTGCAGTTGTTGTTGCAACAGTAGTAGGTGCTGCTGTTGTTGTTACAACAGTAGTAGGTGCTGCTGTCGTAGGTGAAGCAGTAGTTGTAGGTGCTGCAGTTGTTGTTACAACAGTAGTAGGTGCTGCTGTCGTAGGTTCAGCAGTAGTTGTAGGTGGCACTGTTGTTGTTGCAACAGTAGTAGGGGCTGCAGTTGTAGGTGAAGCAGTAGTTGTAGGTGGCACTGTTGTTGTTGCAACAGTAGTAGGTGCTGTTGTCGTAGGTGCAGCAGTAGTTGTAGGTGCTGCTGTTGTTGTTGCAACAGTAGTAGGTGCTGTCGTAGGTGAAGCAGTAGTTGTAGGTGCTGCTGTTGTTGTTGCAACAGTAGTAGGTGCTGTTGTCGTAGGTGCAGCAGTAGTTGTAGGTGCTGCTGTTGTTGTTGCAACAGTAGTAGGTGCTGTTGTCGTAGGTGCAGCAGTAGTTGTAGGTGCTGCTGTTGTTGTTGCAACAGTAGTAGGTGCTGCTGTCGTAGGTGCAGCAGTAGTTGTAGGTGCTGCTGTTGTTGTTGCAACAGTAGTAGGTGCTGCTGTTGTAGAGGCAGCAGTGGTTGTAGGTGGCACCGTTGTCGGAGCAGCAGTAGTTGTAGGTGCTGCTGTTGTAGTTGCAACAGTAGTAGGTGCTGCTGTTGTTGTTACAACAGTAGTAGGTGCTGCTGTCGTAGGTGCAGCAGTAGTTGTAGGTGCTGCTGTTGTTGTTGCAAAAGTAGTAGGTGCTGCTGTTATGGTTGCAACAGTAGTAGGTGCTGCTGTTGTTGTTACAACAGTAGTAGGTGCTGCTGTCGTAGGTGAAGCAGTAGTTGTAGGTGCTGCAGTTGTTGTTACAGCAGTAGTAGGTGCTGCTGTCGTAGGTGCAGCAGTAGTTGTAGGTGCTGCTGTTGTTGTTGCAACAGTAGTAGGTGCTGCTGTTGTTGTTGCAACAGTAGTAGGTGCTGCTGTCGTAGGTGCAGCAGTAGTTGTAGGTGGCACAGTTGTTGCAACAGTAGTAGGTGCTGCTGTTGTTGTTGCAACAGTAGTAGGTGCTGCTGTTGTTGTTACAACAGTAGTAGGTGCTGCTGTCGTAGGTGAATCAGTAGTTGTAGGTGCTGCAGTTGTTGTTACAACAGTAGTAGGTGCTGGTGTCGTAGGTGCAGCAGTAGTTGTAGGTGCTGCTGTCGTTGTTGCAACAGTAGTAGGTGCTGCTGTTGTTGTTGCAACAGTAGTAGGTGCTGCTGTTGTAGGTTCAGCAGTAGTTGTAGGTGGCACTGTTGTTGTTGCAACAGTAATAGGGGCTGCAGTTGTAGGTGAAGCAGTAGTTGTAGGTGGCACTGTTGTTGTTGCAACAGTAGTAGTTGCTGTTGTCGTAGGTGCAGCAGTAGTTGTAGGTGCTGCTGTTGTTGTTGCAACAGTAGTAGGTGCTGCTGTCGTAGGTGAAGCAGTAGTTGTAGGTGCTGCTGTTGTTGTTGCAACAGTAGTAGGTGCTGTTGTCGTAGGTGCAGCAGTAGTTGTAGGTGCTGCTGTTGTTGTTGCAACAGTAGTAGGTGCTGTTGTCGTAGGTGCAGCAGTAGTTGTAGGTGCTGCTGTTGTTGTTGCAACAGTAGTAGGTGCTGCTGTCGTAGAGGCAGCAGTGGTTGTAGGTGGCACCGTTGTCGGAGCAGCAGTAGTTGTAGGTGCTGCTGTTGTTGTTGCAACAGTAGTAGGTGCTGCTGTTGTTGTTACAACAGTAGTAGGTGCTGCTGTCGTAGGTGCAGCAGTAGTTGTAGGTGCTGCTGTTGTTGTTGCAACAGTAGTAGGGGCTGCAGTTGTAGGTGAAGCAGTAGTTGTAGGTGGCACTGTTGTTGTTGCAACAGTAGTAGGTGCTGTTGTCGTAGGTGCAGCAGTAGTTGTAGGTGCTGCTGTTGTTGTTGCAACAGTAGTAGGTGCTGCTGTCGTAGGTGAAGCAGTAGTTGTAGGTGCTGCTGTTGTTGTTGCAACAGTAGTAGGGGCTGCAGTTGTTGTTGCAACAGTAGTAGGTGCTGCTGTTGTTGTTACAACAGTAGTAGGTGCTGCTGTCGTAGGTGAAGCAGTAGTTGTAGGTGCTGCAGTTGTTGTTACAACAGTAGTAGGTGCTGTTGTCGTAGGTGCAGCAGTAGTTGTAGGTGCTGCTGTTGTTGTTGCAACAGTAGTAGGTGCTGCTGTTGTTGTTGCAACAGTAGTAGGTGCTGCTGTCGTAGGTTCAGCAGTAGTTGTAGGTGGCACTGTTGTTGTTGCAACAGTAGTAGGGGCTGCAGTTGTAGGTGAAGCAGTAGTTGTAGGTGCTGCTGTTGTTGTTGCAACAGTAGTAGGTGCTGCTGTCGTAGGTGCAGCAGTAGTTGTTGGTGCTGCTGTTGTTGTTGCAACAGTAGTAGGTGCTGTGGTAGGTGAAGCAGTAGTTGTAGGTGCTGCTGTTGTTGTTGCAACAGTAGTAGGTGCTGCTGTTGTAGAGGCAGCAGTGGTTGTAGGTGGCACTGTTGTCGGAGCAGCAGTAGTTGTAGGTGCTGCTGTTGTAGTTGCAACAGTAGTAGGTGCTGCTGTTGTTGTTACAACAGTAGTAGGTGCTGCTGTCGTAGGTGCAGCAGTAGTTGTAGGTGCTGCTGTTGTTGTTGCAACAGTAGTAGGTGCTGTTGTCGTAGGTGCAGCAGTAGTTGTAGGTGCTGCTGTTGTTGTTGCAACAGTAGTAGGTGCTGCTGTCGTAGGTGCAGCAGTAGTTGTAGGTGCTGCTGTTGTTGTTGCAACAGTAGTAGGTGCTGCTGTTGTAGAGGCAGCAGTGGTTGTAGGTGGCACCGTTGTCGGAGCAGCAGTAGTTGTAGGTGCTGCTGTTGTAGTTGCAACAGTAGTAGGTGCTGCTGTTGTTGTTACAACAGTAGTAGGTGCTGCTGTCGTAGGTGCAGCAGTAGTTGTAGGTGCTGCTGTTGTTGTTGCAACAGTAGTAGGTGTTGCTGTTATGGTTGCAACAGTAGTAGGTGCTGCTGTTGTTGTTACAACAGTAGTAGGTGCTGCTGTCGTAGGTGAAGCAGTAGTTGTAGGTGCTGCAGTTGTTGTTACAGCAGTAGTAGGTGCTGCTGTCGTAGGTGCAGCAGTAGTTGTAGGTGCTGCTGTTGTTGTTGCAACAGTAGTAGGTGCTGCTGTCGTAGGTGCAGCAGTAGTTGTAGGTGGCACAGTTGTTGCAACAGTAGTAGGTGCTGCTGATGTTGTTACAACAGTAGTAGGTGCTGCTGTCGTAGGTGAATCAGTAGTTGTAGGTGCTGCAGTTGTTGTTACAACAGTAGTAGGTGCTGGTGTCGTAGGTGCAGCAGTAGTTGTAGGTGCTGCTGTCGTTGTTGCAACAGTAGTAGGTGCTGCTGTTGTTGTAGCAACAGTAGTAGGTGCTGCTGTTGTAGGTTCAGCAGTAGTTGTAGGTGGCACTGTTGTTGTTGCAACAGTAATAGGGGCTGCAGTTGTAGGTGAAGCAGTAGTTGTAGGTGGCACTGTTGTTGTTGCAACAGTAGTAGTTGCTGTTGTCGTAGGTGCAGCAGTAGTTGTAGGTGCTGCTGTTGTTGTTGCAACAGTAGTAGGTGCTGCTGTCGTAGGTGAAGCAGTAGTTGTAGGTGCTGCTGTTGTTGTTGCAACAGTAGTAGGTGCTGTTGTCGTAGGTGCAGCAGTAGTTGTAGGTGCTGTTGTTGTTGTTGCAACAGTAGTAGGTGCTGTTGTCGTAGGTGCAGCAGTAGTTGTAGGTGCTGCTGTTGTTGTTGCAACAGTAGTAGGTGCTGCTGTCGTAGAGGCAGCAGTGGTTGTAGGTGGCACCGTTGTCGGAGCAGCAGTAGTTGTAGGTGCTGCTGTTGTTGTTGCAACAGTAGTAGGTGCTGCTGTTGTTGTTACAACAGTAGTAGGTGCTGCTGTCGTAGGTGCAGCAGTAGTTGTAGGTGCTGCTGTTGTTGTTGCAACAGTAGTAGGGGCTGCAGTTGTAGGTGAAGCAGTAGTTTCAGGTGGCACTGTTGTTGTTGCAACAGTAGTAGGTGCTGTTGTCGTAGGTGCAGCAGTAGTTGTAGGTGGCACTGTTGTTGTTGCAACAGTAGTAGTTGCTGTTGTCGTAGGTGCAGCAGTAGTTGTAGGTGCTGCTGTTGTTGTTGCAACAGTAGTAGGTGCTGCTGTCGTAGGTGAAGCAGTAGTTGTAGGTGCTGCTGTTGTTGTTGCAACAGTAGTAGGTGCTGTTGTCGTAGGTGCAGCAGTAGTTGTAGGTGCTGTTGTTGTTGTTGCAACAGTAGTAGGTGCTGTTGTCGTAGGTGCAGCAGTAGTTGTAGGTGCTGCTGTTGTTGTTGCAACAGTAGTAGGTGCTGCTGTCGTAGAGGCAGCAGTGGTTGTAGGTGGCACCGTTGTCGGAGTAGCAGTAGTTGTAGGTGCTGCTGTTGTTGTTGCAACAGTAGTAGGTGCTGCTGTTGTTGTTACAACAGTAGTAGGTGCTGCTGTCGTAGGTGCAGCAGTAGTTGTAGGTGCTGCTGTTGTTGTTGCAACAGTAGTAGGGGCTGCAGTTGTAGGTGAAGCAGTAGTTTCAGGTGGCACTGTTGTTGTTGCAACAGTAGTAGGTGCTGTTGTCGTAGGTGCAGCAGTAGTTGTAGGTGCTGCTGTTGTTGTTGCAACAGTAGTAGGTGCTGCTGTCGTAGGTGAAGCAGTAGTTGTAGGTGCTGCAGTTGTTGTTGCAACAGTAGTAGGGGCTGCAGTTGTTGTTGCAACAGTAGTAGGTGCTGCTGTTGTTGTTACAACAGTAGTAGGTGCTGCTGTCGTAGGTGAAGCAATAGTTGTAGGTGCTGCAGTTGTTGTTACAACAGTAGTAGGTGCTGCTGTCGTAGGTGCAGCAGTAGTTGTAGGTGCTGCTGTTGTTGTTGCAACAGTAGTAGGTGCTGCTGTTGTTGTTGCAACAGTAGTAGGTGCTGCTGTCGTAGGTTCAGCAGTAGTTGTAGGTGGCACTGTTGTTGTTGTTGCAACAGTAGTAGGGGCTGCAGTTGTAGGTGAAGCAGTAGTTGAAGGTGCTGCTGTTGTTGTTGCAACAGTAGTAGGTGCTGCTGTCGTAGGTGCAGCAGTAGTTGTAGGTGCTGCTGTGGTTGTTACAACAGTAGTAGGTGCTGCTGTCGTAGGTGAAGCAGTAGTTGTAGGTGCTGCTGTTGTTGTTGCAACAGTAGTAGGTGCTGCTGTCGTAGGTGCAGCAGTAGTTGTAGGTGGCACTGTTGTTGTTGCAACAGTAGTAGGTGCTGTTGTCGTAGGTGCAGCAGTAGTTGTAGGTGCTGCTGTTGTTGTTGCAACAGTAGTAGGGGCTGCAGTTGTAGGTGAAGCAGTTGTTGTAGGTGGCACTGTTGTTGTTGCAACAGTAGTAGGTGCTGTTGTCGTAGGTGCAGCAGTAGTTGTAGGTGCTGCTGTTGTTGTTGCAACAGTAGTAGGTGCTGCTGTCGTAGGTGAAGCAGTAGTTGTAGGTGCTGCTGTTGTTGTTGCAACAGTAGTAGGTGCTGTTGTCGTAGGTGCAGCAGTAGTTGTAGGTGCTGCTGTTGTTGTTGCAACAGTAGTAGGGGCTGCAGTTGTAGGTGAAGCAGTAGTTGTAGGTGCTGCTGTTGTTGTTGCAACAGTAGTAGGTGCTGCAGTTGTAGGTGAAGCAGTAGTTGTAGGTGCTGCTGTTGTTGTTGCAACAGTAGTAGGTGCTGTTGTCGTAGGTGCAGCAGTAGTTGTAGGTGCTGCTGTTGTTGTTGCAACAGTAGTAGGTGCTGTTGTCGTAGGTACAGCAGAAGTTGTAGGTGCTGCTGTTGTTGGTGCAACAGTAGTAGGTGCTGTTGTCGTAGGTGCAGCATTAGTTGTAGGTGCTGCTGTTGTTGTTACAACAGTAGTAGGTGCTGCTGTCGTAGGTGCAAAAGTAGTTGTAGGTGCTGCTGTTGTTGTTGCAACAGTAGTAGGTGCTGCTGTTGTTGTTGCAACAGTAGTAGGGGCTGCAGTTGTAGGTGAAGCAGTAGTTGTAGGTGCTGCTGTTGTTGTTGCAACAGTAGTAGGTGCTGCTGTCGTAGGTGCAGCAGTAGTTGTAGGTGGCACTGTTGTCAGAGCAGCAGTAGTAGTAGGGGCTGCAGTTGTTGTTGCAACAGTAGTAGGTGAAGCAGTAGTTGTAGGTTGCACCGTTGTCGGAGCATCAGTAGTTGTAGGTGCTGCTGTTGTTGCTACAACAGTAGTAGGTGCTGCTGTCGTAGGTGCAGCAGTAGTTGTAGGTGCTGCTGTTGTAGGTGCAACAGTTGTAGGTGCTGCTGTTGTAGGTGCAGCAGTAGTTGTAGGTTGCACCGTCGTCTGAGCACCAGTAGTTGTAGGTGCTGCTGTTGTTGGTGCAACAGTAGTAGGTGCTGCTGTTGTCGGAGCAGCTGTCGTTGTAGGTGCTGCTGTTGTTGTTGCAACAGTAGTAGGGGCTGCAGTTGTTGTTGTTGTTGCAATAATCGTAGGTGCTGCGGTTGTTGTTGTTGCAATAATCGTAGGTGCTGCAGTCGTGGGTGCAGCAGTTGTAGTTGTTGAAGATGCAAAAACTGTAAAAAAAACTTGACAAATATCTTTTGGGTCAATATTCTATGGCTCATGGAGTTGGGACACATTATCTGAGAGTTAGGAACCTAATCATTACTTTAATGTAAATCTCAGAACTGAGTGCCACATTTCTTTAAATGTTCCATCGGTTAAACTTATTTTGAAACGCTCTACACTTTATGCTTCTTAGTAAAAACCATTTAATGTATACTGATTAGGGACCTCAATTTTCAGACATGTTCAACTAAATCATTTTTTGAATAGGCAATCTTTCAAAATGTATATTGTATGCAAAAAAGCGAATTACTCCCCAAAACTGCATGAGATAAGCACTAGGTTGACATGCCTGTTAAGATAATACTCATAGTGTCTCTTAGAATCCATTTTTATTTCGATATTTGGAGCTGAGAGATCAAGAGACCCCTGTGAATATGACAAAAGCCATTTTCTTCGTTGCCAAAGTTTACCCTTTTTATTCAACGTTATTTAACCACAGCCCTAATAATCTACCAAGAGCCCGCTATAGCCTCTTAAAGACAGTAACATTTCCCATGGTGAAACAAGGTGAAGGTGAAAGGTTCAAGGTGAGTAAGAAATGATTTTGACATATCTTATCAGTTGCTAGAACTCCACCTTAACTTTATGTTGTCACGTTTCTTACACCTTTTCCACTCTTTTTATATAAAAAAACATTCATAGCAATCGGTTCATCATCACAAAGCTTACCTATTAAAATCAGGGAAATTGATACGATCCGTCCAACATCCATCCTCTTTTCCTTTGAATCTATAAAATCAATCAAACAGATATTTTCTCACAAAAGTGGCAGGTAAAAGCCTTTTTTACACAATTTTTTTAAACTAATAATAATTTAGTAGTACAAAGTCTGCAAATGATAGTCTTCAGTGTTGCAGTAATTGCATTTTTTAAAGCCATAGGTACCTAACACATCCAATTTAAAACAGTTTGATACCAACAAATGTATAACAATATGTTCCCACCTCATTATAATTCATGTTCTGAATCCCATATATTGAAACAACTTTGATAAAATGCAACTTTTTCTTCTGTGAAGGTCATCTGTGTTTCAGTATACTGTACAACAATTGTATTAATGTGGCTTACTGACAAATTACTTGACACAAACATTGATCACTTTAAATAAAGAAATAATGTATACCTATGTTTAAAAAAAACATGTTTATAAGAGAAAATAATAATGTGTTTTATCTGAAACAGTGCATTTTTCTCCACGCCGCAAAATGAAATGTTATATTGTACTTAGTGAAATGAAAAACAGATATTAAATATGTGAAGGACTGCCACACACACACAGACACACAAACACACACAGACGCTCACACACAAAAACTATTTCAGATGAAACCCTGCATATTTACCAAAAAATGTACTTACCCATCATTAAGAGATAAAAGATGAAAAGTTATAAAATCCCTTTTTCTATCTGAATTCGATGTACCAAACTATTTCAGTGCCTTTTTTATATAGTCCTTGTCAAGTCTGAGAGATTGCAAACCTCTCCTCTTAAATGACAGTCCTCATCTATACCAAGGCCTTTATATTGGAATGAAAGAAAGGCTTATGACGTGGCTCAAAGGTCATACATTTTTTAAATATGTTGCTACACCTCAGCAACAAACACAACCAAATATCTGGATAGAGAATTTCAGACGTCAACCTGTCAGTTTGCTGCATCATATTCAAAGTATTTCCTCTTCTTTTGTCTGAGGAACAGGTTACTTTGGCAATCCATCGTGTGAATGTTGAAGGAGGTTTCACTAGTGTTACAGAAGGTTAGTGGAAAACTGCACATCTTAAAAACTCTCAAGATAGACGTCAAATGTTTTTGTATCGGATTGTGAGCTTTTCGTAGACTTCAGATTCCTTAGTCCTTCTATTTCTGTCCTCACCATCAGATCTAAAGCAAACACTGTTATGATTTTTAGTCCCAGTAGCAACAAAGCTTGTAGACACACAATGGGCGATACTTGTAAATTCAACCAAAAGCTTAAATAAACGGAAGGAACTTATTCATAATTCTAATTTGTTAATCCATCCATTTTATCCGGCTTATCCAGGTCAGGTTCATTTAAATAAGTATGTCGATAAAGACTATATATTTATATTGATAGAAATAATCTGAAAAAGATACACTAAAAAAACATTTGGTCTTTTTCTCCTGGTTTTTATATGTTTGCAATGTATTTGTCTTACTAAGAACAATATACTGCAAGTATAAACTTGAATAATTATGTATTTTACATTGAGATTGAGGTTGGAGAAAAATACTGGTTGATTTTCACAGTTTATTAAATGCAATGATTTCATGCGGCATCACTTTTTTTGTTTTTTTCCCAAAATATTTGTATTCACATGTAAGACCAAAGTCTAACAGTGCATTACAGCAATTAAGGCATTTTCATTTTTTCCCGCCCAAAAGAACCCTTACTCACTTTCCCTTAACCCCGCCCCATCCCAACCCATCCCATCCCATCCCATCCCAACCACCCCTCTCCCGGAGCACTGAGGCAACAGTACATCAATACAATACAAAATGATAGATACCATAATATACATGCACATACCTGCATACATACATACATACATACATACATACATGTACACATAGTAACACATATTCAGGGATGTTACACGAGCTGCATGTGTGGCGGACAGGGGAGTAATCATATCAGAATTATAGATGGATAAATAAAGGGAGAATCCCTACAGCGACACCATGTCAGGGGGAAGACGGTCTACATAGCTGATCAGTGGCCTCCAATGAGCGTAAAACTTATCCGAGGAACCCCGGAGAGTAAACTTAATTTTTTCCAACTTTAGAAGAGACATAGTATCATTCAGCCACATTTTAAAAGAGGGAGGTAAAGGAGATTTCCACAAAAGAAGGATTTTCCTACGAGCAATCAAGGCGGTAAAGGCAATGACATTGGTTTGAGTGTTTGTAATGTTGATTTCATCCGGGGTCCTACCGAAAATAGCTACATGAGGGGATGGAGAGATTTTTAGACCTAAAATTTCAGAAATACACTCGAAGAAAGATAGCCAGAAGCTAGATAATTTAGGGCGTGACCAGAACATGTGAGTCAGGTCGCAGGGGGCCTGGGAGCATCTATCACACCGGTCATCTAATCTATCTGGATAAATCTTGGAGAGCTTAGCCTTGCTATAATGTAGTCTATGGAGAACTTTAAACTGTATTAGGCTGAGTCTAGTGCAACTGGAGGATGAGTTAACGGCTCTCAGGGCCTCCTTCCAAAAGTCATCAGAGAAGGTGAACTGTAGTTCCTTTTCCCAATTAGTTCTAATCTTGTTAATGGCAGATTCATCAACCGCAGAAAAAAGTTCATAAAAATAAGAGACATGGCGCCTAGACAAAGTTCTTGCTCTAAGTACAAGATCCACTCCACTGGGAGGCAGGGATTGGGGGAATTGTGGAGAGTGGGTCTTAGCAAAATCCCTTAGTTGAAAGTATCTAAAGAAATCAGATCCTCTTAGATTAAAGGCAACCCGTAGTTGGTCAAAACTGGCAAACAGGCTATCAATGTAACTCCGCTATGCAGCGGAGGCCTTCCCTCTCCAAGTGAGAAAATCGGGGGTCAATTGTGGCTGGTAAAAATAGATGGTTGTCACAGTAAGGAGTCGCTTGAGGAAGAGTAAGCCAACCAAAGTGACGTCTAACTTGTGCCCAGATCTTTAAAGTGCCAATTACAACGGGGTTAGATGTGAATTGTGAGGGGAAAAGGGGCAGAGTGCTACACGCGAGGGCTTGAAGTGACGTGGATCGACATGAGTTGGCCTACACAAGACACCAGTCACTCTGGGGTGAAGTGAACCAGAGCATGATCTTGTGTGTGTTTGTGGCCCAGTAGTAACCCATAAGGTTAGGTAAACCAAGCCCACCCAGGAACCTGTCCCTCTGCAGTAATGGTCTACTAGCTCTTGCATGTTTACCAGCCCAAATAAATGAGGAAATAATATTATCAATAGCAGTGAAAAAAGATTTAGGCAAAAAAAAATAGGTAGGCATTGGAAGATGTATAGATATCTGGGCAGTACATTCATTTTTATCGTCTGAACTCTTCCTGCTAAAGAGAGTGCCAGATGGCCCCACCTCTGTAGGTCAGATTTGACTGTTGCCGTCAGGACAGTAAGATTTTGTTCCCGTAGCGCACTAAAAGACTGCGTGATTGCAATGCCCAGATACTTAAACCCTGAGTTGTATATTCTAAAAGGCAACGACAACGGAGGTAATTCTGCAGCCAATTGGTTGATAGGGAAATATTCACTCTTTTGGATGTTTAATTTGTATCCTGAAAATGAACCAAAAGTGGTCAAAAGTGAGAGTATGTGTGGATTACTAGCTATTGGATCGCGCACATACAGAAGAAGGTCGTCAGCATATAATGAGATCCTGTGTTCGATATCCCTTCTCTGAATCCCCTTAATTCCTCTCTCTGCTTTTAGAGCAATCGACAATGGCTCGATAGCAATTGCAAATAGTAGTGGGGAGAGCGGACACCCCTGACGCGTCCCACGGAAAAGAGGGAAGAATTTGGAGCGCTGGGTGTTCGTACATACGGAGGAGTGAGGAGAAGAGTACAGAAGTCTAACCCAGGAGATGAGGCCTGGACCAAAGCCCAGGAAGGACAGAAAACAGAACAGAAAACAGATAGGCCCACTCAACCCTGTCGAAGGCCTTCTCAGCATCAGGAGATATGACAACCTCCGGTTCAGCAGGAGAAGGCGGGCTGTGGATGACGCTGAGAAGTCTTCGGACATTTGTGAAGGAGTGCCTCCCCCTTATGAATCCCGTCTGATCTTCCGAAATGATGGAGGGTATAATAGATTCCAACCGGCGAGCAAAAATCTTCCCAAGTATTTTCACATCTACAGAAAGGAGCGAGATTGGGCGATATGATGCACAGCTCAACGGGTCCTTGCCCTTCTTAAAGATCAGAGAGATAGAGGCTTGCATAAGGGTGGGCGGCAGTGAGCCTTGGTCGTAGGACGAATTAAACATATCTAATAATAATGGGGACAGTTGATTTGAGAATTTTTTGTAGAATTCTACCGGGTATCCGTCAGGTCCCGGTGATTTGCCACTGTTCATGGACTGTATTGCCTCTTTAATCTCAGTGAGCTGCAGTTTGGCATCTAGTGTCTGTTGGTCATTAGTCGAAATCTTGGGCATATCTAATTTATCCAAAAATGTATGTAGCTGACCTTCGTTATCAGGGGATTCAGACGTGTAGAGACGAGAGTAGTTTTTAAAGATTTTATTAATCTCTCCCGGGTCAGAAGTGAGAGAGCCCAACCCGTCCCGAATCTGGGTGATTTGGTTCGAGGCAACCCTAGCCTTTAGTTGGTGGGACAGGAGACGGCCAGCTTTATCACCATGTTCATATATAGACCCTCGTGAAAGTAGGAGTAGTCGTTCAGCCTCTCTTGTTAGGAGAAGGTCAAGTTCTGTTTGGAGCCCCATCCGTTCTTTAAATAGATCAGGTGATTGAGTGGAAAATAGTTGGTTGTCTAGATTAATGATAGATTCTTCCAGTTCTCTTTGGCGTGCTCTACGAAGTTTATTAACATGAGACGTATGCGAGATGATCTTACCCCTAAGAAAAGCTTTAAGGGTTTCCCAGTGTAGGGACGCAGAGGTCTCTTCATTTTGGTTGGTCTCACAGAAGAATGCAATTGATTCCGAATTACACTCATAAAAGGCTGCATCAGAAAGTAAAAGAGGGTCAAGACGCCATAATCTAAATTCCTTAGGCTTGTGATCAAAGTGAAGGTCCAGCATCACAGTTGAATGATCTGATACAGTTATCGGTGAGTAATGAACAGAGACAATCGACGAAATAAATGTTTTATCAACAATAAAATAATCTATGCGAGAGTATGAACGATGTGCATGGGAAAAGAAAGAGTATTGCCTAGCCGAGGGGTGTAAACGTAGCCATAGTGGTCCATAAAAGCAGAGATAGTTTGTGCCGTTTTAGAGGGCGCCACAGTTCTGGAACTAGATCTGTCTAGTGCTGGGTCTATAACACAATTCATATCTCCTCCCAGTATCAATAGGTTGAAATTCAAATCGGGGATGGTGGAGGATAGCGACTTCACAAAATGATGATCATCCCAATTGGGAGCATACACAGAAACTAAGATGACCGGCTTCTGATAGAGTGTACCAGAAATGATGACATAACGTCCATTTGGATCTAAAATTGTATTAGTAGGGGTGAAATCTACTTTTTTACGAACTAAAATGGCTGTGCCCCTTGTCTTTAGGTTAAATTGTGAATGAAACATTTGTCCAATCCACGGCCTATTCAGCTTCCGCTGATCAGATTTACATAGATGTGTCTCTTTTATAAACATTATATCCGCCTTCAGGTTTTTAAGATGTGTCATAATCTTTGTGCGTTTCACCGAAGCATTCAACCCACCAGTGTTCAAAGAGAGTATCCTGACCGCCTGTCCACCACCAGTCCCTGTACCATTTACATTAGCCATGACACCACGTACAGCATCGAAGGTGTAAGAACAGCCCAAGAACATCCACAACAAAAAATGGAGAGAACAGTGTACATAAAGATGATAAAACAGAATGTAAATGAAACAGCTGCCTCAAACAAATGGAAACCTATAGCCCCATCAAAATAAATGCCCCACCCTCTCCCTCCCATCCTCTACTCCCTCCCACCTCCTCCCATGCCCTAGCCCCCTCCCTCCCCACCCCTGAGCTCCATCTGCCAATGAAATTGGCAATAACTTCCCTACCTGAATCATCTCTCCTTCTTCAAGGTGTCTCAGTACCCACATCATGCAGATACAACCTCCTTAGTAAGTGTAACAATTGTGAACAGCAAATGTTAACAAGAACATTGCAAAAGTGCAAGAACATCCCGGGTATAGAGTGTAAATACAAAAATGAAAACAATAAAATAAAATAAAATAGATGTAAACATGTCACATCTTGTGCTGTCATGGCCGAGCAACGTTAGTTATAAAAGAAATTACATCCCAACAGAACGACGGCTGTAAAGTGCCCAGAAACAATTGTGAACAGCACGAGTTAACAAGGACATTCAAAAAACTGCAAAAAAACACCCCGGGTATATTATGTAAATACAAAAATGTAATCATACAAAAAATAAATGTAGACCACATGTCGCATTGTGCGCTGTCATGGCTAGGTAACGTTAGATTATACAATCAATTGTGTCCAAACATAACGGTTGTAACGTACCCAGTCCACCATCAATGCAGCGCTAGCATGGTTTAGCCTAGCCTAGCTCAGCCACCACTAGCCTAGCACAACATCAGTGGTTAGTTAGCCGGCTCGCGTTCATAGCCAGCTGCAAAGGCTACAGCCCCCAGGGGCGAGGGGAACCTTTTCTTAGCCCCGCTTCCAAGTGTGATCTGCAGGCGAGCAGGGAACAGAAGAGCCGGTCTGAGGCCTAGGTTGTACAGCTTTGACATGATGTCTCGGTATTTCGCCCGCTGTTCGAGAACCTCCTGTGTGAAGTATTCGTAGATCTGCACTGGTGTCCCACGGTAGCGGAGATCGCCTCGTCTCTTGCGGGCCTCCCGGACAATCAGGTCCTTCACTTGGTAGCGATGCAGCCGGAATATCACAGGTCGCGGTCTCGGCCCTGGCTGCGGCCTAGCAGCCGGCGCTCTGTGTGCACGGTCCAGCTCGGGAGGGGATTGGAGAGTTTCATTGCCTAGCAGCTCGACCAAAAGTTCAGAAAAGAAGGTTGTAGGCCGGGGTCCCTCAATAGACTCAGGAAGTCCAATGATTCTAATGTTATTTCTGCGGCTCCGACCTTCCAGATCTGCGGTCTTCGCAGCCAGCTTAGCATTGTTATCTGCTAATACCGCACACTTCTCCTCGAGTATATGGAGTCGCTGATCTTGCAGATTGGCATTGGTCTCAAGAGAGTCTATTTGTTCCCCATGTTCTGCTACTGTGGTCTGCGTTTGGTTCAGCTTCGCCTCCAGTACCGCAAAGGCAGCTTTGAAGTCAGCTGAAATGCTAGCTCTGTGCTCCCTCTGTGCTAGCACTGAGCTAGCTCTGTGCACTCAAGCAGGCTAATTATGCTAGCCATGTCGGAGACAGCAGTTTCGGTCTTTTTTGCCTGTTTCGTCTCCGTTTTCAATGCAGATTTCGGCTATCAGATATCAAAGCAAAATATTTAATGTTAAAATAGTATGCTGTGTACATGTTGTGTTCTGAGTAAGATAGCCATTGAATATATAGAGCAGGGGTGCCCAACCTTTTTTGAACCAAGACGGCGGCAATCGTTGACGGGGGGGGGTTATTAACTATAGTTATTTGACCACAATATTTGAACAAAATTACAGTTTATTTTATTTTCAACTATATTCTTCTTCTTCTTCTTCATATTACTACTACTACTACTACTATTATTATTATTATTATTATTGTTATTGTATATGTAATATTTTTAACTCCCTTCTCTTTTTCAAGTGAGGGTGCATAACATTCAACTGGGACCCTTATGCACCCCCATAGAACCGGGCCTGGAGGTGGCCAAACTACGGCCCGCGGGCCACATGCGGCCCGTTGATGTGTTTAATGTGGCCCGTCCAATATTGGTATAAATGAGCCAGGGTTCCCGCGCTGATCTTAAAAAGCCTTAAAGTCTAAAATACAACGATACAATTTCTATTTATGTTATCCCCCACTGTCCACACGCCGCGCGCGCCGCGAAAAGTCCCTTCCTCCCTGGTCGTCGCAGCTGCGCGTGGACGTCGCCCCGTGCCCGGGAGAATGAGATTAAAACAACCCTCAGCCCGACATGAATCAAGACGGAACCAAACAATGCCCCCCGTCCCGGCTGTCACATTGATACATCATTGTGGCCCCTGAGCCACAAAGTTGGGCCACCCCTGTTGTAGGACATTAACGATAAAACAGAATATTGTTGTTCTACTTTTAGACATCTCGAGATCGACTGGGGATCGACTGGTTGGGCACCCCATATAGAGATATACAGTTTGCTAGTTAGCTAACTTATTATATTTATCATGGCCATGTTCATGTCCATTCTCTGGGCTAAATAAGCATCATAACCTGTGTCATCTGTGGGCGTTGTTTTTCAAATTTTAAGCACATTCTGAGTTTCCTCATCTCTCTCCTTTCTCTTAAACATCTGAAGAGTCGTCGTTTGCATTTTTGCTTTAATTAACACGTAGCCTAATTTTCTAGCTGTCATTCAGTCACTCCATTCTTTTCTCCTCCCGCTGTTCTGATCAAGTGTGGAAAAGCTAATATGTGACCCGCTCTATCGAAATCAGTCGGAAGTCGCGACGGCTCATTTAAAAATAAACGTGGATTTGCGTAAAAAAATAGTTTTTCGGGGTTCGGGTGTTTTGTTTGATTTTAAATAAACAAAGTCTTGGCTTTCAGAATATGAAACTTGTTTCGGCAAATTCAGATGATAAATACAACTTAGAAGCTTGTAACGGCATAATTACAAGCGGAGAACGGAGTAACTTGAGGTCACAGCAGGCATAACAGCAGCCGGTGTTTCTCGTTAGTGTTTTCCCCGGGACACAAACACAATACGCACAAACGCAAAAATACACAAACACACACACGTATACACACACACACACACACACACACACACACACACACACACACACACACACACACACACACACACACACACACACACACACACACACACACACACACACACACACACACACTCGCGAGCTTCCCCCAGACCAGTAATCCAAACCAAAATATCTGCCCTTCGTAGTATAAATTCCACGGGTGGAGCTGTCAATTCTTCCTGGTCCTCCGGACCGCCTGGAAATCTCTTAACGGTACTAAGGACCGGGTAGGACCGGCACACTTTCAACACTGGGCATGGCTAAAAGGGAGGATCTGGAATTGTGAACGCACGAGTCACCCTATACATTGGATATTTTGCATAAAGACTTGAGAAACACAATGATTTGAACTTGACTGACACTTTCCAAAATATTTTTTTTTTTTCCTTATGTACGATTTATAGTTCATTTAAATACAAGTCTCTTTTAGTGCGATTTCATCTGTGGCAATGTTTTCACATTTGCTATAGCATGTCGTGTCCAGCTCTCCCTTGTTAAATATATTATTAGTCTAAATGGGAATCTGCTGGTGAAATAACGATAAAATAATAAACATAAGAACAGATCATGCAGATAATTTTTCATCCACATTTATAAATGAAGCCCTTTTATTACATTTGTTTTAAATAACTGTGAGTCACAGCATTTTAAGATTGTATACTTTAGACTTAAGTCAGTAATATTATGGTTAATATCAAGGATTCAAAAAAATTCAGCAAATTTTGGAACATAACATTAACTGTTCAAAGGTGTGCAACCATTCAACTAATGGCTTATTACTTGAAGATATGGTCATGCAGAACAAGGCATTAATAAGTGTTTTATAATGACTAATAAATAGCCAATATACTGTTAATATGCATGTTAATTAACAACTAGTTGATGGTTAATTTGTGTACCTTAATATAAAGTGTTACCATAAGATTTTATATTTTAGACTTAAGTCAGTAATCTTATGGTTAATAACAAGGATTCAGCACATTTGGAACATAACATTAACTGTACAAAGGTGTGCAACCATCCATTATACTAAAGACAAAGTAGTAGATATAGTATAAATGTTTGGTATACAACCCAATAAGAAGACGGTCCCCAAATTACTTTGTGCTAAATTAAAGCACAACTTAAATGTATCGAATGTTTTATTACGATAGGTGAAGCCGTTGTACGCGATGCAGTTGTAGGCACAGCAGTTGCGTTTCTGTGGTTCTGTGTCTCGGTGTGTCGGTGTTTCAGTGTTTTTGTGTTTTTGTGTTTCTGTGTTTCTGTGTTTTCTGTGTTTTTGTGTTTCTGTGTTTCTGTGTCTCTGTGGTGCTGTGTCTCTGTGTTTCGGTGTTTCTGTGTGTCGGTGTTTCAGTGTTTCTGTGTTTTTTCAGTGTTTCAGTGGTTTCAGTGTTTTCTGTGTTTCTGTGTTTCCATGTTTCTGTGGGGGTATAATACGCACGTTTCAATACACATGTATCATACATCTTCCCTGTTACCCTCCCCTTGTTATAATGAAGACAACAGTGCATGTGAAGGACTGTAATACACATGTATCAGACACGCTCCCCTTGCTATAATGAAGAGAACAGTTTTTAAAATGTAAAAAACACTTTTTTTTATTTAAAAAAAAAATGTCCTATTTACATTTTAATTTTTTCACACACAAAATCAATAGTTATACTGATTGTAACATCCCCAGGACCGTGTCCAGCTTAGAATTCCCCAGATTACTGGAAATATCATGATGGAGTTTTTTCACTTCAGTCAAAATATTCATGGGTATGCTGTTTTTGACACAAAGATGCATTACATCTACAAACAGAGCATACAATGAGAGCACATGATACACTTTTGATGTTTGTTTCATTTCTTCGGTAATGTTACAGAATGTTTCGGAAAATGAAGATTCCAGGACCACTTTAAATGTTTCGTTTACAATCGTTTCCCAATGACCAGGAATAGTGCCAGAACGAACGATATCCAAAATGTCTTCTAGTTTACAAACTTCAGCCATTCTGTTTACACAGGGATAACTATTCACTCTGTTTTCAATCGTCCTCATCACCACACTTATTAAAAGGGTATTGACTACATTCTGATCAATATATACCGTGCGTTTTGCATAGTAGTTCCCCATTTTTATTTTTATTTAAAGAAAAAGTCAATGTATCGAAAAAGAAAAAATCCCTGGCTTCAATCAACCGCAGGTTATTGGTCTTCTTCTTCTCCATCCAACTCGGCATGGATCTTTTCAAGTCTCTCCTTGAGGCGTCTACAATTTTTGAGATTGTGAAGAAAAGCCTCCGAAGCGCCTTGGATCCTCCAATCATCCGTGAAAATGTCTTTATCAATAAGAGTCTGGTCGATCTCAGTAATGAAGTCGGTGTGCCAGAGTCTTTTCATTAACGCGTTGTAATTGTTTCTGAAGAAAAAATCGGGCATGTCATTCAGACAATCGTGTTGCCTCTGGCCGGGGTGAATTACTCAGCATCCGTTGCATATTTCTTCTCTGTACCGATGTATCACCCCCTCCACAATATCAACCAAAACTGATTTCACTGTGTCCATAAACAGAGACATCTTGGCCCAAGGAGCAAAATAAGCAGCAGTAGTACTGCAAGATTCGGGTGTCCAGAATGGTGGTGATGATGGTAGTCCAGGAGTTTGTTCCTGGCTGCAACTCACGGGGGGAGACTTGGTTTTTCTCAGATCCATGGCTAGTTTTCAAACTGTCGTCTTAGTGGGGGTCCTTAGTTTTAGATGCTTTACTGAGTGGAGGGAGGGACTTATTGCGTTGAATGGGGAGAGTCATCTGTAGAATTGAGAGTTTTTTCACCAGTATAATGTCCCTCACTGTTTGAGTCTTTTTTTTAAAGTTATTTTTCATCTATCATTTTCAACCAAGCAGCAAGAGGTCAAATTTAAGAATAAGTAATAGTTTGTCACCATTTTACGGGAAATAGTCAGAGCGCAATGTCACATCTTAAAGACAGCTTGAACTGGATAAATGGTTAGTCTTCAAACATACCGTACGTTCTGCATGTTAATATATCTGGTCAATTGGTTTAGACCCTACTGTCCTAGACGCATGCTCTCAATAGGGAAGTCCCGCTTTGGGAAGAGGTGTTTCATTTCACAGATCCACCTTGATTCTTGTTGTGCTGGCTGAAGGAAGAGGGACGGGGGAGGAAGATTCAGAGGATGAAGAAGCAGAAAAATAACTTGTTTTGTAAAACGGACAGCACGTCAGTTTGAAGGAAAAGATGACACCTTGTTTATGCATGACATGCAAAATATATTGAAGCCCTACAACCACAAAAAAGGTACAAGTATATTGTGTTGAATATATCGCAAAAAGTCGTAATATTGTATAATGTATTAGTTGCATGTTGTATTTTGTTAAAAACCACTATGTAGTTTTTCAAAAATATAATGGAAAAAGGAGAGAAAGACAAAAACAGAATATCACAGTATGTTGAAAAATATGAAAAAAGTAATGTTGTGTTAAAATAACATGAAATAAATCAAAGTAAAGCATCTAAAAACATATATTTAGAAAAGGAATGTGAGTCAAGTCAAGTTATCAAGACTACATTGTTTCATCGAAACAGTGTTAAAATCACAAACTTGCCTTTTAGAGTTGCAGTCTTTTACAAAAATTATGTTTTGTTAAGAGCTACCAAAACATAGTAAACATCGCAATTATTCCCAAAACAAACTGGGAATGGGGACATCAATAACATATTTAAATGTTTAATTTTCTTCAGGGCCACCATAGTACACATTGATGAACACTTTAAAACAAAAATAATGCTTACAAGTGTAAATGAGCCGGATTTTAGCTTTGAGCTAATTTCCATCTGTAGTCCCGTCACATACAGCATATAAGAACATGACATTTATATATATACAGCAAAAATAAATACATGATATGCAGAAAGAGCATGAGCAGCATACAAGCATTTACCACATGGCAGTACAATGTAGCAGCTATGATATATAAAGTGCAAGATAAGATAAAAAGCGCTACATAAAAGTTCAAGAGGAGATACCCCTGTGTTAAAGTGCATTTATTTAGCGGTGATTACACGTCTGTTTGTTGCTCAACCATTCTTTAAGTTGACCTTTAAAACTATTGAGAGTGGGACAATCCCGTATCTCAGTTGGGGGGCTATTCCACAATGAGCTGCCTTTAATGGAGAGGACATTTTGTCCAAAGGTGGTCCGTCTGTGGTGGACTTCACAGTCTCCTCTGGTTTCTGACCTAGTGCTGCGTCCAGTGTGTTTTCTGTGGATGAATTCCCCCAACGGGAGGGGGGCCAGCCCATGTAAATATTATTTAAAAAAAACACATACTTTTAAAAGACTTAAAATGGTCAAAAACTCAAGAAATTGTGATTTTCAAGGCTGGTACAGTGGTGGTATGACTGTGGCTTTCTGTCAAACACCTGGATAGCTCTTTTGAACAGCTGTTCTATGGGTTTCAGGTGTGTGGCACAAGCAAACGATCAGTTTGTAAAACAGTATTCAATGTGGGATAGAATCATACAGTGGAGGTATGACTTTGCAGCATTGACAGTTAAGAAAAGGTCTAATTTGTTTAAAATGTTGCCAGTTGAATTTAATGGTATTGGATACTTTCTGGATATGTTTCTTAAAAGTCAAGTGCGAGTCCAATATGACAATCCCTGTTCAAGATACTTGAACTGGGAGACTAGTTCTATTTCTGCTCCATTTAAAAATACATTGGAACCTTCGATTTTGATTGATCGTTTACTGAACATCGTCGTTTGCATCCACATGCATACTGTTTTTGTTGTACTCATACTGTCAATATGCAGATTGTGTTATATAGCTTTAGATAGAATGTTTTTTCTTCCTCTTTGCATAATTTGCATCCACAATCCTTTGCCAGGAGGTGTTTCCACAGTCCTTGCGGTTTTCCAATTGTTCAACTAATTGGGAGCTACTGTAAGCTATTTGTATTTGCATTTTAGCACATTACTTCCTGCAGTGATTCAGAAAGTATTGTGTTTGGGCTTTTATTATGAAAGGGAGAACACTACTCAGAGCCAGACATAATTTCATAGAGAAAGCGAGTCTTATAGGGAGCCAATTTAAATGCTAATGTCGTCTTTATTCTACATCCATTACAAATTTGTGCAATCAACTACTTCATTATGATAAGTTGTCTACAGCCACTTTAAATGCAATCAAATGTATATTTCTAAGTGCTTACAACTTAAACAATCTTTACGTACAAATGACTGTATATTGAATAGATTTCTGTACCCAGTGTTGAACAGGACCCAAACCTTTGAGAGATGAAAAAGGACAAATCTGCTTTAATCAACTGCCAAGTAGTGAAGTCTGCATTTGTGTCTGTTCATTTGTAAAACGTGGAATTCGGTTTCTTTTTAATGGCCTAGGCGGATTTGGGCTTTTTTCTCTTGCCAAAATACTTTTAGACACACTTTGAGGTATGCAAAACCTTAAAACTAGAACACTGATGGCTGGCTAGCGCTGCAAACTTCATCACCTTTTAACAAGAGAGTAAGTATATAAAACATTATTTTGTATATTTTACACATCAGCAGAAACAGAGAGAGATGGCAGGAAGGGGGGAGACAGTCTCCCCCACCTTTACAGACACTGTGTTTTAGAGAGAACAAATACAAGTGTAAGGTAAGTGTTTTTAAAATCCCTCCCCCCTCTGTCTAGTGATAAGATGGCAGGAAGGGGGGAGGAGGGGGCAGGGCCAGGCTCACACACACACACACACACACACACACACACACACACACACACACACACACACACACACACACACACACACACACACACACACACACACACACACACACTTGGGGGCGGGCCCACCTGTCAGTTTTTATGCATACTAATGTGATTGAAATAGCATTTATTTTAATTTTAAATTTTAATTTTAAATTTAATTTTTTATTTTATTTTGTAAATTATACACCATAAGGCGCAACAGTGGGGGCTTTTCACACCTGTGAATACACATCACCCCCCTCCTATCGACGGATCTCACACCTACTTGAGATCTCACACCTCGATCAAAGGGGAGGTGGGACTTAGCTCATTTGCATAATGGGGGGAGGTGTGACATGTCACTTTTTTATGCATACTAATTTGACGAAAGCGGGATGAATATTACTACTCTCCTAAATAAAACATCAGTGTTTGACATCAAAGCTCCTGCTCAACCCGTGTCTCCTTCCTGAGTCGGTGGCTCCCACTGCATTGCTACAGAAGTTTCCCTTAAAGTTATAGCCAGTGTTCGAATTACCCATTTGCTTTCGGGGAGCCCTATTTATTTATTTATTTGGCAATCATATAGGCAGACCTGAAAGGCCTATTGGCAATCAATATTGATCTAATGCAGGAACAATATTATGTTTCCTGCATTAGATCAATATTGATTCCCAGTAGGCCTACCTTAGGACATCTTTTTTTCTCATCTCCGAAATCTCGATCGCTTTTTCGTGTGCCTGGCTCCTATGGGGCTCATAAATCTTTTTCCGCAGGTTATTCTGTTGATCACAGCTGACTTTCCCCTGAATCCATTCTTGTGAAAGGTGCACAAAGGTGTATTTTTTTGCGAGCAGCAGGGAGATCAATATACTTTTTGATTCTTTGCAAATCTCACATCCATATTTTTTATTTTGTTTGAAAAGCCGTGGATACCTTTCATTCCACTCACTCCATGTTCTGTGTCCAGTTAAAAGGCAGGTCATGGGCATCGTTAGGTTCGCTAGTGCAGGTGGCTCCGGCGGCTGAGGCCGTTGTTGAAGCCTCTTCAGGCTCCGCATCGGCAGGCCTCTCCCTCGGTGTTACGTCCCAACTAGGGGAAGAGGAATGCAACACACACCAGTATGTAATTGGTAATATTATAAAGGGTTTATTTAAAATACCTGGGTAAACAAAATGGCAGGCATGCAGCCTGGAACAAACAAAAGGGCCAAAAGGGCACAGGTTGACAAATAACCAAACAAAAGGAGGACTCTAAGAAAGGAGTCTAAAGACATACAGGGAAAATAGATACTAATATACTAAATAAAGAACGAAACTGGGGTTACGTAATGTAACCCAGCTTCTATGAGTATAGGCGCAGCCCTCTAAGGCTATCGCTATTGGGTAATCCCTCCTGCACGTGTGCAGCACTGACAGATTTAATCCACGCCCACCTATGACGTGGGCCCCACCTCCGGGCTCACTTCCGTATAAATAGGAAGTAGGCCCTACTATCTACTCCCACACAAACAGCTTTTCTTCAGCTATTCGCGGAGCCAGTGGGGCCCGACCCTTAGAGGGCTGCGCCTATACTCATAGAAGCTGGGTTACATTACGTAACCCCAGTTCTATATCGTATAAGGCTTCGCCCTCTAAGGCTATCGCTATTGGGTTAAGGGCGAAGCAGGATGTAGTCTACGCCCCACTGGTTCCGTCCGTTACCAGAAGCACAAAACACACCTACTCAGTTAATAACCCATGTCCATTTCATCCTGCGTAAAATGGAGCATCACATTCCCAGGGAATATATCATTTAAAAAATGAATATTCTCCATAAGGGAACGAGGGTAGGCTTACTTATGCTACCTATCGTTTATAAGAGATAGAGACCGAGTCTCCTTTAAATAAAACGATCAAGAGAGGGGGAAAAAGGGCAGCTCTCTAAGTGCCTACCGGCCGGAGAGAGGGCACGCAATTAAACAACCCCGACATTACTCATTCTGACAGGCTATTCAGCACTGAATGTGTCAGAGAGGAATGGGAGACATCCCTCAAATAAAAACGAATAAAAGAACAGGGTGAAGACCAAGATGCAGCCGTGCAAATGTCTTCCACTGTCATTCCTCCGTGCAACGCCGTAGAGGTTGAAACTCCCCTGGTGCTGTGCGCTTTAATGTTCTCCGGGGGATCCAACCCAGAGGAGACATACGCCTGTGACACCGCCTCACATAGCCAGTGTGACAGGCGCTGTGTAGATAGAGGCTGCCCTAATGAGCGCTCTCTATAATGTACAAACAGACGCTGGGATTTGCGTAAAGCAGCCGTGCGTGCAATATAGCCTGCCAGCGCGCGCACGGGACAGAGGAGATGAAAAGTGGCTTCTTCCTCCGATATGTGAGGAGGGGGAAAGAAGCCCTTCAAGGTTATCACTCTTGATCTAAAAGAGCTTGTTATCACCTTTGGCATAAACGCCGGGTTCGGGCGTAATACAGCTGAGCTGCCATCTCCTTGGATCTGGAGACACGACGGAGCCACCGAGAGAGCAGACAAGTCACTCACCCTTTTAGCTGATGTCAGAGCTAAGAGCAGAGCTACTTTGACTGACAAAAACTTCAGGGGAACCTGATCTAATGGTTCAAAAGGAGCTTTACCCAGTGCGCGCAGCACTAAAGCCAAATCCCATTGAGGTGCTAAAGCGCGTGACACCGGTCTGAGTCTCTGTACTCCTCGTAGAAAACGTTTTGTCAGAGGGTGACTGAACACCGTGCTGATCTCAAAACCTACGTGGCATGAAGAAATGGCAGCGGCATATGTTTTTATCGTGCTATAAGCCAAATTCCTGTCCAGCAACAGCTGGAGGAATGACAGCACGTGAGGCAGGGGACACGTAACGGGGTCCAAGCCTTTCCCTACACACCAACGCTGGAACGCTGTCCATTTGGCTGTGTAAGACGCCCTGGTGGACGCGGCCCTAGACCCCTGAATAGTACTCACAACATCTTGAGAGAGGCCAAGCCTCTCTAAATGTTCCCGCTCAGGGGCCATGCCCACAAACGTTGGCCTAACATTGGGTGACTGTGGATCGCTCCCTCCACCTGGGAGAGAGCATCCCCCCACCACGGAATTTCCCACGGTCTCCCTGACAGCATCCGCTGTATGCAGGGGAACCAGGACGCTCCCGTGCGCTCCGGGGCTATTAAGACCGCTATCAGCCGCTCCTCCTGCACTCGGTCCAGGAACCGAGGGATCAGAGGGACTGGTGGGAAAGCGTACAGTAACACCTTGGGCCAAGGTCTGTGTGCGAACGCGTCTACCCCCAAAGGGGGGTGATCCTGCCTTCTCAGGGAGAACCAGAGAGCACATTGCGCGTTCCCGCGTGCAGCGAACAGATCTACCTCCGCTCTTCCGAACCTGCTCCATACCTGGGAGACCAGCTCGGGGTGGAGGCTCCAGTCCCCTTGTCGAGGACCTCCTCTGGACATGAGGTCTGCCCCTCTGTTCAGCTCACCGGGAATATATACTGCTCTGACAGAGAGTACGTGTGTGCGCGCCCAGCACAACAGCCTCCTGGCTGTGTCCAGCAGCTGCGCTGATCGTACACCTCCCTGACGGTTTATGTATGCTGCTGCTGCCTTGTTGTCCGTTCGAATCAACACATGATGATTCCACAGCAACGGGGCGAAGTGCCGGATTACTTTCCATATGGCGAGTAATTCCAGCGCGTTTATATGAAGGGACATGTGAGGCGGCCACTGTCCCCCCACTGCCTGCGACATGCATGTTCCTCCCCACCCTGAGAGCGATGCGTCTGTGAACACCGAGGTGTGTGACGTCACTCTGCCGAGGGGAACCCCCACTGACAGGACGTGGGGATTTTTCCAGTAGGTCAGATCTAAACCTACGGACAGAGGAATGTACACCATGCGTCTCTTCTGACGCACGGGGTCGATGCGCAGGCGAATAAACCATCTCTGAAGTCTCCTCATGTAAAGGAGACCCAGGGGGATCACCACGTGACCAGCTGACATCATGCCCAACAGCTGCATCACGGAGAGGGCTGTCACCACGCTGCGGGGTGTGACGCGCCCGAGGAGAGCTGTCAGATCCTCCACTCTCCGCTGTGAGAGTCGTGCTCTCATGCGGGCTGAGTTAAATTCCACCCCCAGATATATGATAACCTGGGAGGGAAGAGGACAGCTCTTCTCCCAATTGATTATGAAACCCAGGCTTGACAGGTGAGATACAAGTTGTACCGTCTGTAAAGCAGCTTCCTCTCTGGAGCGGGCCAGCAATAGCAGGTCGTCCAGATAAAATAACACTCTCATCCCTCTTCTGCGTAGCGGCTCCAGCGCCGTCTCTACACACTTTGAAAAAGTGCGTGGAGCCACAGAATATCCGAACGGCAGTCGATTTGTTCTGGTACGCTATTCCCTGGAATGAAAAACGCAGGAATTTCCTGTGTTTTGGGATGATGGTTATGTGGAAGTAAGCATCCTTCAGGTCTATGGAGGTGCACCAATCTCCCTGGTGAACACACTCCATTACCTGTTTGATTGTCAGCATATGAAACGGTCTTTTCATTATCACCCTGTTGAATGCTGACAGATCTAGGATGGGTCTCATCCCCCCGGTCTTTTTCGGGATAAGAAAATAACGGGAGAAAAACCCCCGATTTTCTTTCCCCTGAGGAACCCTGGAAATTGCTTTCTTTTACAGGAGTTTCCGCAGCTCTGACTGGAGCGCAAGACACTGTTCTTGGGATGAGAGGAGCGTTTCCTGAATCCCCTCGAACTGCGGGGGGGGGTAATGCAAATTGCAGAGGAGTACCCTCTGCTGATCAGCCTGCTCATCCATCCGTCCATTAAACATAGCCGCCTCCACTCTGAGCACCGCTCTGAGAGCGGGCGTACCTGTTTTTGTTGTGTTGTGGTAGTCATGGTGACAAGCCATGCCAGAGCCCTTGCCGCCGTTGCCCGTGAAGCAACCCAAGGGGGGCCCCGCCCTAAAGGGCTTTGAAGGGGTCTCCACACGCTGCATCACATACCGGCTCTCAACCTGTCTCTGTTTAGGAGAAGACTCATCAACAGGACCCTGAGGCGGGTTTATGCTCCAACTCGTGGAGGTGTGTGCAGTGCTATTCACCTCGTGCGTAATAGCCGCGCTAGGCTTAATACGACTGTGTGTAGGCAAAACTGGAACAGAGAAAAAACTGCGCTGCTTGTTACCCGAAAGGATAGAAGTAGCCGGTTTAAATGTCAAGCCCTGTTGTCTTTTAACCGACTGGTTAAATACCGCAGGCTTATACAGCGAGCCTTGCTGTTTTCTAACCGACAGATTAGAAACAGCTGGCTCAAACGGCGAGTCCTTCTGTCTTTTACCCGAAAAGGAAAAAACAGATGGAATATGCAACAAGTCCCGCTGCCTTTTAACCAATAGATTAATGGCAGCCGGCCTGACTAGTGTGGGGGACATGTGAGACACAGTTGCTACAGACACACTGTTGAGATTTGAATCGTTTTTATTCAAAATTCTCTCTTCCCACATAACCCCCCCAAAGAGTCATCTTCGGTTCTGTTTCCTCGGAGGTTCCCTCGGAGGAGCAGACCAGGAGCGGGGGTTCCTTTTTCCCCTCCGACTTGACGCCTGCAGATCCTGTCTCTGTGGCGGAGGAGCGGAGACCTGGGACGGAGCCCCTGCAGCTGCCGAAGGGCGATTCTGACGCCGTTGCTGTTCTCGCCGTTGCCCGCGCTGCCCTCGCTGAGACTGTTGCGGGGGCTGCGGGTGCTGTCGTTGCTGTCGCTGCTGTTGCTGAGGACGTTTGTCCTGAAGCCAGCTAGCGTGACGCCTTATTTCTTCTGCCTGCTCCGCGGCAGATTTCATAGACTCCACCATGGTGTGGAACTGTGGCCCAAACAGTCCGTCCGGACTGACTGGCGCCTCCAGCAGCTCCTTTCCTGCACCCTCCGGTATATTCCCCTGCTGTAGCCAGAGGTACCGTTGAACCTGTGTCGCCCATGTCGCAATCCGCGCCTGCGAGACTGCGACTGCTGCGCACAGGGTAAGTGCAGTACTAGCCGCCTTACCTATCTCCTCAGCCTCCACTGAGGACATGGTTTTAGACTGCTCTGACATTTCCACCATGGAATTTGACAGCAACGCTATATTGTTTGCCGCCGCCGACGCCTGGAACGCACACTGATGCATGCGGTCAGTCTGTCGGGCGACAAACCGATCTTTGGCGGCAGCCAACATGGGTTGCCGTCCGGAAACCGTGTTGGCCTGCCTAGCCCCAAAGAATGCCGTGAGGTTCGGCTCCAGAGGAGGCACGGTCGGGAAATTCACGTCCGTGAATCCCTCCACTCTCGTGAGGGGCACGTATGTCCCTATCGGAGCTTTCATTGCTCCAGGGTCCCTCGCTGCCCCCTCCTGGTACTTCCTTATGGCCGGGAAGCGTGGCCAGATCGGGTCAGTCCTAACCCTGTGCACCCGGGAGAACACCCCGGACATATCATCCGGCGGTGAGCTCTCCTGAGCTAGGGGAACAGGGAGATTTCTCCAGGCGGCCGCCCTAGATATAATCTCCGGAAGTTCTAGGAGGATCCCACCGATCGATGGCAACGCCGTGGCGCCGGAGATAGGGATCACTGGGACGTACACCGGCCCTGCACCGGGCCCCATACCTGTCTCCTCCGTCCGGAGGGGAGAGATGATGGGGGAATCACCCGGTGATCCCTGAATGGAGGGGACGTAGTCGTCCGACTCGTGCCCTCCACTCGGATCCAGGAAATCAAGGGCTTTGTCCCCGGAGTACTCCTCCTGGACGTGCCAATCGTCCTCGGCGGCCGCAGCAGCGAGAGCGTCCGCTCTCTGCTGTCTGAGGGCCAGCGGGAGACGGGCACAATGCGAGCAAGACACCCCGGGATTGAGAGCAGCGTTCGCATGCTCTAATCCCAGGCAGGACTCACACAGTGAGTGCCTGTCAAAACTCATAATGTAGCCCGTTCCGCATACGAGGCAATCCCTGACACAGCCTTGACTTTCCTGTCCAGTCTCCATTTTACCGGAAAACAGAAGCTTTTTAGGAGGAATGCTTGTGTTACGGTAAGTAGCTCTTAACAGAACTGTTTTTGCCTGACAATGCTTCTGCAACGGAGTGCTGAAGAAAAGTGGGAGTAGATAGTAGGGCTTACTTCCTATTTATACGGAAGTGAGCCCGGAGGTGGGGCCCACGTCATAGGTGGGCGTGGATTAAATCTGTCAGTGCTGCACACGTGCAGGAGGGATTACCCAATAGCGATAGCCTTAGAGGGCGAAGCCTTATACGATATAGAACAAAACCTCACTTTAAAAGTGGTACAACTAACACAAAGAATCTATACAAAAACACAACTAAACTACAGGCAACCGTCACAGAATCCTAAGCTACTCTAAACACTAACTAAGCTACTCTACACTCTAACTAAGCTACTCTAGACATTACTAATCACACAAGTTTAACCACAGAACAAAGAGCAAGTAGCGAGAGGCATCTGTCCACATACAGAGCCTCCAGAATGATGATTGTCCCCAAGCTTTGTAGTCATCTCCAGCAGGTGTGCGCCAGCTGTGCACTGCGATTGGAGTGCGTCGGGCCCGGTGTGCTCCAATCGCAATCTTCAGGGGCGGACCAGGAGATGGCAGCCAATGCCGGGAGGGCAACCGCACAGCTCATTTACATAGAACACACACAGCTGAAAACACTCAGACGACCAGGAAGGCAGCAGCCGTAACACTCCCCCCCTTAAGACACAAACCCACAGCTTTGTGAACCAAACACACTAACAAACTCCTAATAACACACATTAAAATCACAAACCCAACCTAACACACTAACGAAGCTACCTATCACAAAACAAACCTACCTAATAACACACACCGAACATCACAACCTCAACCTAACACACTAACATCACAAACCCAACCTGGACAAAGCATCGGCCAACACATTCTCTGAACCCTTTAATGACGGGTGTCTACTGTTGTAGTCCCGCACAATCAGAGCCCATTGCAGGAGACGCTGGTTGTGCTTGGACACGCTGGGGCAGAATATGAATGGATCGTAACATTTACACATCACAATTGGCCAAAGGCTGGGTCCAACATCAATCTTAACATGTTGTAGAGCCAACACTAACACTAAGATCCGATACACGAGCTGACGCTCTCGGGTTACCGGGAGTGTCGAGAAGTCTAGAGGCTTGTCTGAGCCGGTGTGTTGCGCTGGTCTCACGACATCCTCACGAGGGGGAGCCACAATTTCTGGCTTCTCCTCGGACACAGCTTTATCTGAAGACACCGGCACAATCACAGGATCAGACAATGGGACATCCGAAACACTTTTACTCGCCTGTGCACGTGTATGGGTGATCAGGCCAATACCGTTTGGCGGGGACATACTCTGCCGCTGTTCTTTACGATTCAGAGCTGCGCAGTTGGCGATGACATGTCCAGGTTTGTGACAGTAAAAGCACTCTCTCTCCTCTCTGGTTACATTACACACATTCAACGGTTCAGTAGATGGTGCGGCTAACACACGGCGGGATCTGTCAGTAAAGACAGGGGAAAACACAGATTTATGCGTTAACACATACTCATCGGCTAATACAGCAGCAGCAGAGAGGGTATTTACTTTTTGCACATTTAAGTAAACAACAATGTGCTCAGGCAAACATTTTTTAAACTCCTCCAACATGATCAATTCCCTCAGTGAAGAATAATCCGTAGCATTACATGAAGCAATCCACTTAGCAAAACACATTCCCTTTTTCCTAGCGAACTCTACGTGCGTTTGATCAGGACTCTTCCTATAGTGTCTAAACTTTTGTCGGTAAGCTTCAGGAACTAATTCATACACTCTGAGGATGGCAACCTTTACTGAGTCATACTGCAGGCTGTCCTCTAACGTGAGAGCCGCAACTGCTTCCTGAGCTTTTCCATATAATTTGCACGTTACCATCAGAGCCCAAACTTCAACCGGCCACCGCAACGCTGTAGCAATGCGCTCGAAGGCACCAAAATAGGCATCCACCTCAGTCTCACAGAATGTTGGCACTAGCGAAATGTTGTTACTCACGTCAAAGGCAGGTGGAGGAGGTGGAGATGGCAAGTTTCTTCCGGCAGAGTCAAAAGCACCGGATGCGCGCAGTTGGGAGTCTAGCTCCATCTGCCGCATCCGGACTTCCTTATCTGCTTCGATTTTTCTTATTTCTAACTGAAAGTGCATGTCTTGCTCCCTGTCTTTAGCTTCCAACTGAAGTTGCCTGTCTTTAGCTTCCAACTGAAGTCGGGCGAGGCGGACTTTAAGTTTATTCCCTTCCCGGGGATCAGGACTACCAGGAGACGGTGGACTATAGCGAGGCGGCGCAGACGGTGCTTTACACTGCTCGCTCCCCTCGCTGTCACTACCCTCTCCTTTATCACGGACATTTGGCACAGTGAGCTAAGCTTGTGCAGGCAGCACCAGAAAACCCCTTTCCACCAACTCATCCACCACCAGAGCCTTTAACTCTTTTTGTAATGTCTGCCTTGTCACTGCGAGACTGAAATGTTGCGCGATCTCATACAAGTCGTCTCTACGACACTGAACTAACTGCTCATGAGAAGGACAGACCAAAAACGACTCCAAATCAAAAATTGCCATACTCAGCTAAAACTGCACACAAACCTTACCAAATTGTTTTTAGAGGAGCTGTCAAACTTGACCCTAACGCCGCTTACAGTCGGCCACTAAAAGTTGTTCCGTTCACGTTGTCATTTTTAGACTCCTTCTCTTCTTTGCTTGTGAGTCCAAAAGATGCGAGGCTTGGCTGTTTTCGTTTCGCCATATTTTTTATTACAAAGCCAGAGTTACAAAAAATATCAGTATGAAAATATGAAATACCGCGCCAGCATCGCATGCCGTAACCATAGCAACGTAATTAGCGTAAAGAATGCAGCGCCGCCACGTACAGATGGCAACAACCTGAAATATTCACAAATATTCACAAATATTCAGAAACTGTAATGAACAAGACTATTATTTATTTCAAGAACTTTTATTTACAGAAACTAAACATTTCTAATCTGTGTGACACAAATATGCACGATTCTTTTGGGCTCCCCCTATTTATCTCAAAGTCGGCCTTCAGGGGAGCTCCCTCCCTCTTCGGGGGAGCCAAGCTCCCCCTGGCTCCCCCCCCATTTCGAACAGTGGTTATAGCAGCAGCAGTTGTAGCTGCTGCAGTTGTTGGGGTAAAACTCGTAGGTGCAGCAGTTGTGGGTGCAGCAGTTGTATGCGCAGCTGTCGTAGTTGCAGCAGTAGTAGGCAAAAAAGTAGTAGGTGCAGCAGTTGTTGGGGCAAAAGTAGTAGCTGCAGCAGTTGTTGTAGCAGCAGCAGTTGTAGGTGCAGCAGATGTAGGTGACGCAGTTGTAGGTGTTGCAGTTGTTGGGGCAACAGTCATAGGTGCAGCAGTTGTGGCTACTATTGTTGTAGAGGCAGCAGTCGTAGGTGCAGCAGTTGTATGCGAAACGATTGTTGTGGGCAGCAGTTGTAGCCTCAGCAGTTGTAGGTGCTGCAGTTGTAGGTGCTGCAGTTGTCGGAACAGCAGTGGTAGGCCCAGCAGTTGTAGGTGCTGCAGTCGTTGGAGCAGTAGTTGTAGGAGCAACAGTATTAGTTGCAGCGGTTGTAGCCGCAGCAGTTGTAGGTGATGCAGTTGTTGGGACAGCAGTCGTAGGTGCAGCAGTTGTAGGCAAAACAGTTGTCGGCGCAGCAGTTGTTGCCGCAGCAGTTGTAGATGCAGCAGTTGTAGGTGCATCAGTTGTAGGTGCTGCAGTTGTAGCTTCTGCAGTCGTAGGTGCAGCAGTTGTTGGAGCAGCAGTTGTAGGAGCAACATTAGTAATTGCAGCGGTTGTAGGTGATGCAGTTGTATGCACAGCAGTTGTAGGCTCAGCAGTTGTAGGTGCAGCAGTCGTAGGTGAATTGGTTGTTAGGGCAGTGGTCATAGGTGAAACAGTTATAGGTGCAGCAGTTGTAGGTGAAGCAGTCGTAGGTGCAGCAGTTGTAGGCACATCAGTTGTAGCAGTTGTTGATGCAATGGTTATACATTTTCAATGGTTAGAGACCAACAGATATCTCAAGGGGTAATATCAGCTCAACATTCTAAGGCACACATTATTTGAAAGTTAGGAACCTAACGATTACTTAAATTAGGGCCGGGACTTTAACGCGTTAATTAAGATTAATTAATTACACAAAAATTAACGCATTTTAATCGCACTTATTTTTGCACCACGGAACGTTTCTCACTGGATGAGTTTCAGGGGTACCGATTATACTGGAGCACCAACTAACGTTCATGACTTCAGACAACAACAAACCACAGTGAACAATAGTCAAACATGAACGAAGAAGCTGATGAGACCGCTTTGGTTGGCCCCGTGGATTGGACATTTTGTTTTAAAAAAAGGACGGATGGAAGCGTCAATAAGAGCACGGTTGTTTGCGAATTATGCAAAAAGGAATTTGCATATCACCGCAGCACATCAAGCCTCAAGTATCACCTTAATGCAAAACATATAGCAGCTAGCGTGGAAGCTAGCGTGGACGTTAGCCCAACTCGGAGTACAAGGACCCACACCCAATTCGCGTTGATCAAACAGTGGCCTATGCAACAGAGAGATTTTATTTTTCATCAGGATATTGGAAGAATAGGAGGGATTGAGGTCAATCACTGGCACTTTTTTATTTTATTTTAAATGGTACACTTTATGTTGAACTATTTATGACGTTGTTGTTGCAACTGGCACTTTATGTTGAACTGTTTATTGTTTTGGCCAACGTTATTGAGAGAGTTGGACTGAAATTGATTAGATTTTTTAAATCAACTGTTGGTAAATCAACAAAGTCTGTTATGGCCTCTGAAGCAACAGAGAGATATTTTCTAATAGTCAGGGTTTCCAATGTTCTGAATGTACTTGAAAGTATTGTGTTTTACTTAAAAAACAAAGTGTTATAGTTTACAGAAGGTCTATGCCGCGGACAGTGCGGCATGCGAGTGCGGTGACCCTGAGCAGACCGCTTACCATATAATCACCATCTGCCCCTTATATAGACCACCCTCGGAAGCCAGCCTCTTCGACCTAGGACGTGGCTACACGACACCGAGTTGGACCTCTAACGGTACACGAAAGAAGAAGAAGAGGATTGCTGCTTAACATATGTCTGGATCCGAACACCATTGCTTTTGTTTTTGCAATGTTGAGTACCGGTTTGTTATTGTTGACCCAGTCTGCTATGGCTTTAATCTCTATTTTAAGTAGATAGTTTAACTCACTGCATGTTGATGCTGTACTGTACATTGTGGAATCATCATCATACATTATTACACTGGACTTATTTAATACGTAAGGAAGGTCATTTGTGAATATAGAATACAACAAAGGCCCAAGCGAAGTCCCCTGTGGGACCCCACACAGCAACACCTTACTTTCAGAAAAGCTCCCATTGAAAAAGACTCGCTGCCTTCTCCTAGTCAGGTAGCTCTCCATCCAACACATAGCAACAGAATCAAAGCCTTAGCATTTGAGATTTTCAGCAGCAGACTATGATCGATTACATCGAAAGCTGCGCTAAAGTCTAACATCACAGCTCCTACAAGCCTCCTATCATCCATGCTCTTTAACCAGTCGTCGGTCATTTGTGCAAGTATACTATTTTTTCTATTAATTAACTTTAACACTGGGAGGAGACTTATAGGTTGACTATTGGAACAAGCAAAGGATTTTCTTTTATCCTTGGGTAATGGGATAACCTTGGCTTCCTTCCAGATTTCGGGGCACACGCCTTGCTCTAAACTTTTATTAAAAATGTGACTCAATGGCTTGAAAATGTATTTGGCCGTCATTTTGAGCAGTTTATCATCCAAGTTGTCAATCCCAGGAGATTTATCATCGGACAGATGTAAAAGCATATTTTCAACATATTCTTCTGTAACATTGTGGAATTCAAACATGCACTGCTTTTCCCTCATGATACAAAGAGCACACTTTACTTCTAGTGAGCAGTTAAAATTGTTAACATTACTAACTGAGAAGCTCTTAAAGACTCCATGTAAAAGTTACATTCTTTGAATAGTGTATTTGGTGTTATTTACAGCCTTTCTTAGTCTTTATTAACCGACATAACATACTTTGAAGACCTTTTTTATTTTTATTTCGTGTAGATATTTGTAAATCATTTCAAAATGTGTTAAGTCTTTTGCAAGATAACTGTCTATTCAATATTTCTTTTTTGTCAGAGGCAATTCACTTTGATAATGTTTGATGCTGCTTGTTACTAAAGGAGGAATGTATCTCTCAGTCTGCCTAGAGGTGTTTTTATAAACAAGAGTCCAAATGAACTATGCACCACTCCTTGTTTTCTATTTTTTTAACATGAATCTCTGATACAACAAAGGCGGACACTGTTGAAATGGAGTTAAAGGAAATCACACAGCAGTCCGATTGTGTGAGATGCTCTAATGACTAGAGTGACTTTGCAGTGGCTGGTTTTACTTGTTTGACAATACTAAACAAGCCAGCATTAGTATTTGTCATCACTATTTCAATAATTCATTAACATTAATTTTACATAATTTGTCTTATTATTCTAGTGATAATTTAATGGACAATGTAATCAATGGATTTGATATCAAGTTAATCTAAAGCTACAAGACCTTAGACATCATGAATTATTTTTTCACTGACTTAGTTTTTATCGAGAACAAATTATTTGATGGCATTCAATTCAAAACAGCAACGGTTTTATTGCTGATTTGAAAGTTGCTTCGACATCAGCAAGAGGAAGGATGCGGTGACAAGACTGATGTAGTTTCTTACTCCACTTGAAACTGGAAATGAGAGAAAAAACAAAACATTTGTTTAACAAAAAGCAGTGACCCTTGTAAAAAATGTTTATCAAGTAGCACTCTGCCTTCAATGTCGAAGCTGACGACTGTTGAAGCTGTGCTGATTATAACACTCGCAACCTGCAAATGTGACCACAAAGAGAAGGTCAATGAGGCTGACGATTGATCCCTTACTGCGGAAGGAGAACTAAAATGGTTTGGAATATACATTTTGTCTCCTATGATTTATTTTATCCTGTTGTAGGTGCTGCAGTCCCAATTGCTGCGGTCAAAGGAGCAGCCATTGTTGGAGCAGCAGTTATTTGTGTAGCTAGGAACAGCGGTTGCAGTTGCAACCGTAGGTGCTGCAATCATTGGTGCTATAGTCGTTGCAGCTGCTGATGTCGTAGGGTCTCAGTTGCTGCAGTTATAGGTACAACTACAGTATAGTTGGTGCTGCAGTTTTAGTTGCTGAGGTCATAGGTGTGATTTTAGTTGGTGCTGCAGTCGTAGGAGCAGTGGATATAGGTGCTACTGTTTTAGGTGCTGCAGTCGTTGCCCCGAAAGTCGTTGGTGATTCTGTTGAAGGAGCAGTAGATGTCGGTGCCGCTGTCGTAAGAGCAGTGATTGTAGGTGCAATGGAGCTGCTGTCATTGTCAAAAATGACAACTATTGCAGATGCGTTGCTCAAAACGCTCATAATCTGAGTGTTATCAGGAGTAGATGTACTTTTAAAAAAAAGTCGAACATCATTTAAGACTGATCCATGTCTGCGTAAGAAGAAACAAACAATTCTATTTAGGCTCCTGTTCTTTAATTGTAACACCAAAAACGCTTGCAAATTGTCCTTTCATTGATTTGAAGAGAATGCCCTTTTGAAAACCGGTGTAAGCTGCAGGGACACAAATTCAAATGTGTGTTAATATTAGTTGAGAATTTTATGTTAATATCAGTTATGAAAATACGTACGTATCCATTTATCATTGCAGCACGATTTCTGTGATCTGCAGATTGATAGATTCTGCAAATCACTTGAAATTGTGTAGTGAAGAGATCTAAAAGTAAATCTGAATGTTTTAAGGGCTAAAGTAGTAGGTACAGAAGTCATATATTCAGCAGTTCTACTGTAGGTGCTATAGTTTTAGGGCCGGCAATTGTAGGTGATGCAGTCGTAGGTGTGATGTAGTTGGTGGTTTTGTTTTGATAAGTTATTGTAGGTGCAACTGTTGTAGGTCCTGCAGTTGTAGGTGCTGTGGTTGTAGAAGCCATAGGAGACACAGTTGTAGGTGTTGCAGTTGTTGTTGTTGTTGTAGCAGCTGTAGGTGCGGCAGTAGGTGCGGCAGTAGTAGGTGATTGCAGGTGTTCACACTGCGGCCCGCCTCAAACCCCATCCACCTCCTTTCATCCTATCCAGTGCCAGGAGAGCTAATCCAAAGACCTCATCACACCACTTCTTCATCCCATCTCCTCATCAAATTCAGATCTTCAACATCACCACCAGTGTCTAGACCCGGGGGGGATCCTTTGTGCTCACGACTGCATTTCCCCCTTTAGATATCTGATTACCCCCTTTAGATATCCAATTTCAAAACTTTTGCATGTTATTCTTGCAAAAGCAAGATAAGCAGTTATGATTGATTAACTTTACTAACTGAGCAACTAAGACTGTATATGTATTATATTATATACTGTATGTATACAAAGATCAAAAATAAATACTGTATTATTTTTATTTACAGCCCTTTCCAAGGAGAGCTTTTCTGATTAAATAAATGCTTTAAACTTTTGCAAGATACATGTCTATTAAAATGCTTCTCTTGTGATAGGCATTACGCAAAAGATCACTCTGACTCTGGTTGCCTCTGGTGACTCTGAGTTTTAAGTGATTTAAGGAGCCATTATTTTAATAAACAAGAATCCGATACCAAAACAAAGTAAGCACCACTCCCAGTTCTCTCTCTGTAAACTAATGTGATTCATTTACACAACAAAGGTTGATCCAGGCTTATTGTATGACACTGTGGTCATGTGTTTTTATTTAAAGTAACACAGCAGGGTTTGAATGTTCTCAAATACTTTGGCTATCCTTTGTTTCACGCATTATTTATTATCATAACTTTTAGTCTAATATTGACCCCCTACCTACGCAATAAGACTGCAAAACGGGGAGGAATTTTCTAAATCTATAAATTAAACTTTTCAAAGAGAGAATGTTTCCCAGTCAATTATTTAACTCGTCAGACAAACACGTCTCCTTTAATTTATCCAGACACAAACGTACGTTTTATGAACTTTATCAGACCTTTACCAGGAACACTTCCCACCATTAATTGATGTGCTTAAAGCAGACCTGAAGGGATGGAATATTTGTCCATGTTCTATTTGTTCTATACTTTCTTCAGATGCTGCTATTGTTGAAATGCTGTATAGTTGGGGGAAATTGTAAAAGCATTTATGCGACAATCTATTGAAACTTTAAATATGTGATAATTGGGATATGGCTGAGGTTCTATGCTCTTTTGTGCTCAAGAAAAGTTTTGTTCCTCACCACGTAAGCGATTTTCATTTTGTTCTCAATTTTTTGTCATCTCAATCTGAGATTAGTTAGTGATCATTTTTTGTTCATTGTGTTTTGGAAAAATAAAGTATCTTATACCAATACTCTACCTCTGTCTCCCGGGTCGTGCAATTGGGTCCTACCTCCTAAGTGTCTGAGTTCTTAACATAATTGGGATATGGCTGAGGTTAATAATAGGTTGTATTGGCAATTATTAACAATAGTTTTGTTTATGTAGCACTTCTGAAGCTTCTGGACAACGTTTAAAAGATTTTCAGAGCAATGAATATGCATGACAAATACAAAATATTAAAACTGGAAAACACATCAAGCACACAAGGCCAATAAGACAGGAACCTTTTGATTTAAAGTTTTAAACACATCAAAATTGCAAAATATGTGGATGTTCAAATATATGCTGTAAAGCAATGACACTAAAACAAGCTAAATATAATGTAATGACAATAAAGTAAGATTTAGAAGAAAACATCATAGTATAGATAAGTATTTAGTGAAGCATCAATGAATAATCAAATTATTTATTATTTAATGGCCATCTTGTAAGGCAAGGCAAGGCAAGGCTAGCTTATGTATATAGCTCCTTTCAACACAAGGCAATTCAAAGTGCTTTACAAAAATGAAAGACATTCAGAAAATGGCATTTAAAAACAGTAATTAAAAAGCAAAGATAATAAAAGAAACATTAAAAGAAAAAATACATGAATAAAAGTTACAGTGCAGTTTAAGTAAGATATGAATATATCAATTAAAAGCAGCGGCAAAAAGAAAGATCTTCAGCCTGGATTTAAAAGTAGTAAGAGTTGTAGCGGACCTGCAGGTTTCTGGGAGTTTGTTCCAGATATTTGGAGCATAATAACTGAACGCTGCTTCTCCATGTTTAGTTCTGACTCTGGGGACAGAAAGCTGAACAGTCCCTGAAGACCTGAGAGATCTGGATGGTTCATAATTTAGCAGGAGATCAAAAATATATTTTGGGCCTAAACCATTCAATGATTTATAAATCAGCAGCAGTATTTTGAAATCAATTATTTGACACACAGGAAGCCAATGTAAAGACTTCAGAACAGGAGTGATGTGATCCACTTTCTTAGTGTTAGTGAGGACTCGAGCAGCAGCGTTCTGAATTAGCTGCAGCTTTCTAATAGATTGGAAAGCTGCAGTTACATATATGAAAAGAATGTCAAACGTCAATTGTTGTCGCATTATAAGGCGCACCCTGTTCTTTTGTCCTGCAGAACAGGTTGCTAAAGCATTGTCCTGCAGAACAGGTTGCTAAAGCATTCCAACTCTGCGAATGTTGAACAAGGTTCGACTTGCATGACATTATGCTATAACAAAATAATAAATATAGACGGGATGAAAATGATTTGCAAAAAATATTTATATTTTCAAATAATATTGAAACTTTTCTTAGAAACTGTGCAATAATCACCTTTATGTGAAAGACATATATTTGACATATTTTTGTATAATGTCTCAAAACCATATATTACAAATGTCACTAAGTGCTGAAGTTGTAGTCACTGGTTTATATTTCATTTTGCAGGTTGAGATAATACTGGAACGGCTACCTCAGGGACCCGACTCGGATAAGCGGTAGAAGATGAACGGAGGTAATAATCTCTATCCATGATAGTACATCTTAATATTTAAGTTGATTTAATTAGGTATTTATAATATGAACCTGCAAAAGTAACCAGTAATGTTGTCAAATAAATGTAATACAATAAAATAATCTGCAATATTTAGTGGTTCAAATTACCTTTGTTGCTTTTCACCACCGGTAACAAGCCATGCAGGGATAAACTACTAAATGACCATTAGTTGTTAAAGATATAAAATCATTATTCAATAATCTTTTGTAAAATTAAACATTGATTATTCGAGTATTCCAACTTATTTTTATCTGCGTAAATTGTGTTTGTATTCAAAAGTACAGATGAGTATTTTGTTTATGAAAAAAAGATTACCACAGGTAGTTTCTCAATTGCTGTGATGCAAATCTTCTTTTTCTTTCATTCCTGATACCTTTTCAAAACAGTGGTGTAGATTTAGATGAATAGCAGCAACACAGGCAATATAGGATTCAACCGTCCTATTGTCTTCGTTTTCCCTCCCTTACTTTGGTGTTCGCAGTCAAGTTTGACCGGTTCTGTTTTAACTGCTATTACATTAACAAAACATTTTTTATCATCACCAAATTTCATTTAACACCCTTTCAAACTGTACATATAATATCAAACTACTGGTATACATGAAAAACTGCAGTAAATATACAAAGAATACACTATATATATATATGTGCCAGTATATATATATATATATATATATATATATATATATATACTGACACATAAGAGCGTGAAATGTGTCAAATTGTTCCCTGTGTGTTTGTGAGTGCCAGGTGTGATTCACATGGGGGATTGGGCACATAAGGGGGGGGGGACACATCTAGAGTATGTGTGTGTGTGGGTTTGTGGGTGTTTGTATATGGGTTTTATCTGATCCGGATGGTTACTAATTCCTTTTCTTTATGGCGGTCATTTTTGACCGGAAACACCATAGGTGTTACAAAGTTGACTAAATAATCCAAAATTCAATGAAAGTGTTGATCAGCAAATGTATATGTTCAAATGTCTACTGTGAAGGATATCATAAAGCCTTAATGCAATCGAATGTAAAACAAAAAAGTTATGATTGATGAAAGTAGTAAATCGGTCAGATTTGACCCGAAGACAACAGGAGGATTAATGTAAGGTCTGATCTCTGAACCATAGTAAACTATGCACTACTCCCTGTTATTTCTGTCAGAAGAAATGTGACGCAAATCAAAGGCTGATGCTGGCCTATTGTCTGACACTGTTGTGATATGTTATTATTGGAAACAACACAAGAGGCTTTGAATGCTCTCAAGCATCTTGGCTACACTGACTCACGCATACGACTTATGAAGTTTATTATCTACCCGACATTGATGCCCAAGACAATTGAACTGCTAAACCGGTTTGAAAAATTCTCAGTCAGTCACTTAACACTTAAATAACCTCTTTAAACATTTTTCAAAGGGATGGATGCTTCCTAGTATATGGTCTACTCCTTCAAATACAAGACAACCACTTTAAGTGGTCTAGAACAAATACAAAAATGCCCACCCTTATTTAAAAGCAGACCTGGATATATGAAATAGCTTGTATACCTTGCTGGTGGAGTAAATTGCATTCAAATGTACTTTTTTCAATGTTATTACCCCAATCCTTTTTCCATAATATAAAATATTTCCGGTATGGAAAGACAGGAGAGAGTTTTTGCATACATATAAATCCGTTGGTGGATCAGGGCTTTCTATCCTTGGAAAGTATAATTATTATATTATATGTATTATTACGGTAATATACACAATAAGAGTCTGGTAACCAACATTACAAAAAGATTGTTAATACATTCATCCATTATAATTTAAATATGTGATGATTGACATCTAACCGAGGTTAATGATAGGGTGTATCGGCACAGCTATAACAATAGTTTTGTTTATATAGCACGTTCAAGTTTACGTGCAAGGGTCATACGATTTATAGAACACTGAATAAGTGTGTTGTATGACCCACCAGACTGTTCAGTGTGTGTCACTGTTGCAAAATGTGCAGGTGATACAATATTACATGGAGAGAGAACTCATTTACACCTTCATCTCCTCCCGCCTTGACTATTGTAACTCACTCCTCTACGGCATCAGCACTACATCCGTCAATAGATTCCAGGGTGTCCAGAACGCAGCCGCCAGACTCCTCACCCACACCAAATCATGGTATCACATCACCCCGGTCCTCAAAGAACTCCACTGGCTCCCCGTTTCACACCGCATCCATTACAAACTCCTGGTCCTCAGTTACAAAGCCCTCCACCATCTGGTCCCCCCCCTACCTCACTGACCTCCTCATCCTCTACCAACCACCCCGGTCCCTCAGATCCACCTCAGTCGGTTTGCTTTCCATCCCCAAGGCCAAACTCCGGAGCATCGGGGATAGAGCCTTCTCTGTGGCAGCCAGCCCGAAGCTCCGGAACTCCCTCCCCCAAGACCTCCGTGAGTCTGAGTCCCTCACCCTGTTCCAGTCCCGCCTCAAAACCCACCTCTTCAACTCTGTATCCATAAGCCCCCCCCCCCCCCCCCCCTCTCAACCAACTTCTTCCTGACGGTTTTTCTGTTTTGTTTCTTTGTTTCTTTTTGTTTTTGTTTTTGTTTTGTTTGTCTACCCTCCCTCCCAAATGTAAAGCGTCTTTGGGTTCAAGAAAAGCGCTATAGAAATAAAATGTATTATTATTATCATGATTATGCATCACTAAAAGTAAAGTTACACCTAAGTCATACAAATTCTAATCTTATATAGTCAATGTTTTTTTCTCCAGTGTATTTAATGAATGTAATGTCAGTCCCCTCTTAGGACATTATTATGTGTTACGTTTGATCTGTCTCCCCCTGTTGAACAAACAATTAAATAATGAAAACAAAATAATGAAAAATGTGCAAAATCTTCTCTGCATATGCCAAACAGCTTTTGTTTTGCTGTTGACTCTTGTTCGCTGTTGTTAGTGGATTGGATGATTTAAGTCTGAAACAAGACATGTTGGTCAATTTATCCAATTAACATCAGCAGCCTCAGTGTGGCTGTGTGTGGAAGAACCACATGTTTGACACATTTTTCATGGGCGCAACCCACATACTCAGCTCTGCGGCTTATTCCACAAAGGCATGTCCCTCATAAATGTGGCATCCACCTTTTGAAAGGGAAACAAACAGGCTTTGCAACTGGGGTTACGTAATGTAACCCAGCTTCTATGAGTATAGGCGCAGCCCTCTAAGGCTATCGCTATTGGGTAATCCCTCCTGCACGTGTGCAGCACTGACAGATTTAATCCACGCCCACCTATGACGTGGGCCCCACCTCCGGGCTCACTTCCGTATAAATAGGAAGTAGGCCCTACTATCTACTCCCACACAAACAGCTTTTCTTCAGCTATTCGCGGAGCCAGTGGGGCCCGACCCTTAGAGGGCTGCGCCTATACTCATAGAAGCTGGGTTACATTACGTAACCCCAGTTCTATATCGTATAAGGCTTCGCCCTCTAAGGCTATCGCTATTGGGTTAAGGGCGAAGCAGGATGTAGTCTACGCCCCACTGGTTCCGTCCGTTACCAGAAGCACAAAACACACCTACTCAGTTAATAACCCATGTCCATTTCGTCCTGCGTAAAAATGGAGCATCACATTCCCAGGGAATATATCATTTAAAAAATGAATATTCTCCATAAGGGAACGAGGGTAGGCTTACTTATGCTACCTATCGTTTATAAGAGATAGAGACCGAGTCTCCTTTAAATAAAACGATCAAGAGAGGGGGAAAAAGGGCAGCTCTCTAAGTGCCTACAGGCAGGAGAGAGGGCACGCAATTAAAAAACCCCGACATTACTCATTCTGACAGGCTATTCAGCACTGAATGTGTCAGAGAGGAATGGGAGACATCCCTCAAATAAAAACGAATAAAAGAACAGGGTGAAGACCAAGATGCAGCCGTGCAAATGTCTTCCACTGTCATTCCTCCGTGCAACGCCGTAGAGGTTGAAACTCCCCTGGTGCTGTGCGCTTTAATGTTCTCCGGGGGATCCAACCCAGAGGAGACATACGCCTGTGACACCGCCTCACATAGCCAGTGTGACAGGCGCTGTGTAGATAGAGGCTGCCCTAATGAGCGCTCTCTATAATGTACAAACAGACGCTGGGATTTGCGTAAAGCAGCCGTGCGTGCAATATAGCCTGCCAGCGCGCGCACGGGACAGAGGAGATGAAAAGTGGCTTCTTCCTCCGATATGTGAGGAGGGGGAAAGAAGCCCTTCAAGGTTATCACTCTTGATCTAAAAGAGCTTGTTATCACCTTTGGCATAAACGCCGGGTTCGGGCGTAATACAGCTGAGCTGCCATCTCCTTGGATCTGGAGACACGACGGAGCCACCGAGAGAGCAGACAAGTCACTCACCCTTTTAGCTGATGTCAGAGCTAAGAGCAGAGCTACTTTGACTGACAAAAACTTCAGGGGAACCTGATCTAATGGTTCAAAAGGAGCTTTACCCAGTGCGCGCAGCACTAAAGCCAAATCCCATTGAGGCGCTAAAGCGCGTGACACCGGTCTGAGTCTCTGTACTCCTCGTAGAAAACGTTTTGTCAGAGGGTGACTGAACACCGTGCTGATCTCAAAACCTACGTGGCATGAAGAAATGGCAGCGGCATAGGTTTTTATCGTGCTATAAGCCAAATTTCTGTCCAGCAACAGCTGGAGGAATGACAGCACGTGAGGCAGGGGACACGTAACGGGGTCCAAGCCTTTCCCTACACACCAACGCTGGAACGCTGTCCATTTGGCTGTGTAAGACGCCCTGGTGGACGCGGCCCTAGACCCCTGAATAGTACTCACAACATCTTGAGAGAGGCCAAGCCTCTCTAAGTGTTCCCGCTCAGGGGCCATGCCCACAAACGTTGGCCTAACATTGGGTGACTGTGGATCGCTCCCTCCACCTGGGAGAGAGCATCCCCCCGCCACGGAATTTCCCACGGTCTCCCTGACAGCATCCGCTGTATGCAGGGGAACCAGGACGCTCCCGTGCGTTCCGGGGCTATTAAGACCGCTATCAGCCGCTCCTCCTGCACTCGGTCCAGGAACCGAGGGATCAGAGGGACTGGTGGGAAAGCGTACAATAACACCTTGGGCCAAGGTCTGTGTGCGAACGCGTCCACCCCCAGAGGGGGGTGATCCTGCCTTCTCAGGGCGAACCAGAGAGCACATTGCGCGTTCCCGCGTGCAGCGAACAGATCTACCTCCGCTCTTCCGAACCTGCTCCATACCTGGGAGACCAGCTCGGGGTGGAGGCTCCAGTCCCCTTGTCGAGGACCTCCTCTGGACATGAGGTCTGCCCCTCGGTTCAGCTCGCCGGGAATATATACTGCTCTGACAGAGAGTACGTGTGTGCGCGCCCAGCACAACAGCCTCCTGGCTGTGTCCAGCAGCTGCGCTGATCGTACACCTCCCTGACGATTTATGTATGCTGCTGCTGCCTTGTTGTCCGTTCGAATCAACACATGATGATTCCACAGCAACGGGGCGAAGTGCCGGATTACTTTCCATATGGCGAGTAATTCCAGCGCGTTTATATGAAGGGACATGTGAGGCGGCCACTGTCCCCCCACTGCCTGCGACATGCATGTTCCTCCCCACCCTGAGAGCGATGCGTCTGTGAACACCGAGGTGTGTGACGTCACTCTGCCGAGGGGAACCCCCACTGACAGGACGTGGGGATTTTTCCAGTAGGTCAGATCTAAACCTACGGACAGAGGAATGTACACCATGCGTCTCTTCTGATGCACGGGGTCGATGCGCAGGCGAATAAACCATCTCTGAAGTCTCCTCATGTAAAGGAGACCCAGGGGGATCACCACGTGACCAGCTGACATCATGCCCAACAGCTGCATCACGGAGAGGGCTGTCACCACCCTGCCGGGTGTGACGCGCCCGAGGAGAGCTGTCAGATCCTCCACTCTCCGCTGTGAGAGTCGTGCTCTCATGCGGGCTGAGTTGAATTCCACCCCCAGATATATGATAACCTGGGAGGGAAGAGGACAGCTCTTCTCCCAATTGAGAAACCCAGGCTTGACAGGTGAGATACAAGTTGTACCGTCTGTAAAGCAGCTTCCTCTCTGGAGCGGGCCAGCAATAGCAGGTCGTCCAGATAAAATAACACTCTCATCCCTCTTCTGCGTAGCGGCTCCAGCGCCGTCTCTACACACTTTGAAAAAGTGCGTGGAGCCAGAGAATATCCGAACGGCAGTCGATTGAACTGGTACGCTATTCCCTGGAATGAAAAACGCAGGAATTTCCTGTGTTTTGGGATGATGGTTATGTGGAAGTAAGCATCCTTTAGGTCTATGGAGGTGCACCAATCTCCCTGGTGAACACACTCCATTACCTGTTTGATTGTCAGCATATGAAACGGTCTTTTCATTATCACCCTGTTGAATGCTGACAGATCTAGGATGGGTCTCATCCCCCCGGTCTTTTTCGGGATAAGAAAATAACGGGAGAAAAACCCCCGATTTTCTTTCCCCTGAGGAACCCTGGAAATTGCTTTCTTTAACAGGAGTTTCCGCAGCTCTGACTGGAGCGCAAGACACTGTTCTTGGGATGACAGGAGCGTTTCCTGAATCCCCTCGAACTGCGGGGGGGGGGGGGGGGGTAAGGCAAATTGCAGAGAGTACCCTCTGCTGATCAGCCTGCTCATCCATCCGTCCATTAAACATAGCCGCCTCCACTCTGAGCACCGCTCTGAGAGCGGGCGTACCTGTTTTTGTTGTGTTGTGGTAGTCATGGTGACAAGCCATGCCAGAGCCCTTGCCGCCGTTGCCCGTGAAGCAACCCAAGGGGGGCCCCGCCCTAAAGGGCTTTGAAGGGGTCTCCACACGCTGCATCACATACCGGCTCTCAACCTGTCTCTGTTTAGGAGAAGACTCATCAACAGGACCCTGAGGCGGGTTTATGCTCCAACTCGTGGAGGTGTGTGCAGTGCTATTCACCTCGTGCGTAATAGCCGCGCTAGGCTTAATACGACTGTGTGTAGGCACAACTCACTGTTGAGATTTGAATCGTTTTTATTCAAAATTCTCTCTTCCCACATAACCCCCCCAAAGAATCATCTTCGGTTCTGTTTCCTCGGAGGTTCCCTCGGAGGAGCAGACCAGGAGCGGGGGTTCCTTTTTCCCCTCCGACTCGACGCCTGCAGATCCTGTCTCTGTGGCGGAGGAGCGGAGACCTGGGACGGAGCCCCTGCAGCTGCCGAAGGGCGATTCTGACGCCGTTGCTGTTCTCGCCGTTGCCCGCGCTGCCCTCGCTGAGACTGTTGCGGGGGCTGCGGGTGCTGTCGTTGCTGTCGCTGCTGTTGCTGAGGACGTTTGTCCTGAAGCCAGCTAGCGTGACGCCTTATGTCTTCTGCCTGCTCCGCGGCAGATTTCATAGACTCCACCATGGTGTGGAACTGTGGCCCAAACAGTCCGTCCGGACTGACTGGCGCCTCCAGCAGCTCCTTTCCTGCACCCTCCGGTATATTCCCCTGCTGTAGCCAGAGGTACCGTTGAACCTGTGTCGCCCATGTCGCAATCCGCGCCTGCGAGACTGCGACTGCTGCGCACAGGGTAAGTGCAGTACTAGCCGCCTTACCTATCTCCTCAGCCTCCACTGAGGACATGGTTTTAGACTGCTCTGACATTTCCACCATGGAATTTGACAGCAACGCTATATTGTTTGCCGCCGCCGACGCCTGGAACGCACACTGATGCATGCGGTCAGTCTGTCGGGCGACAAACCGATCTTTGGCGGCAGCCAACATGGGTTGCCGTCCGGAAACCGTGTTGGCCTGCCTAGCCCCAAAGAATGCCGTGAGGTTCGGCTCCAGAGGAGGCACGGTCGGGAAATTCACGTCCGTGAATCCCTCCACTCTCGTGAGGGGCACGTATGTCCCTATCGGAGCTTTCATTGCTCCAGGGTCCCTCGCTGCCCCCTCCTGGTACTTCCTTATGGCCGGGAAGCGTGGCCAGATCGGGTCAGTCCTAACCCTGTGCACCCGGGAGAACACCCCGGACATATCATCCGGCGGTGAGCTCTCCTGAGCTAGGGGAACAGGGAGATTTCTCCAGGCGGCCGCCTTAGATATAATCTCCGGAAGTTCTAGGAGGATCCCACCGATCGATGGCAACGCCGTGGTGCCGGAGATAGGGATCACTGGGACGTACACCGGCCCTGCACCGGGCCCCATACCTGTCTCCTCCGTCCGGAGGGGAGAGATGATGGGGGAATCACCCGGTGATCCCTGAATGGAGGGGACGTAGTCGTCCGACTCGTGCCCTCCACTCGGATCCAGGAAATCAAGGGCTTTGTCCCCGGAGTACTCCTCCTGGACGTGCCAATCGTCCTCGGCGGCCGCAGCAGCGAGAGCGTCCGCTCTCTGCTGTCTGAGGGCCAGCGGGAGACGGGCACAATGCGAGCAAGACACCCCGGGATTGAGAGCAGCGTTCGCATGCTCTAATCCCAGGCAGGACTCACACTGTGAGTGCCTGTCAAAACTCATAATGTAGCCCGTTCCGCATACGAAGCAATCCCTGACACAGCCTTGACTTTCCTGTCCAGTCTCCATTTTACCGGAAAACAGAAGCTTGTTAGGAGGAATGCTTGTGTTACGGTAAGTAGCTCTTAACAGAACTGTTTTTGCCTGACAATCCTTCTGCAACGGAGTGCTGAAGAAAAGTGGGAGTAGATAGTAGGGCTACTTCCTATTTATACGGAAGTGAGCCCGGAGGTGGGGCCCACGTCATAGGTGGGCGTGGATTAAATCTGTCAGTGCTGCACACGTGCAGGAGGGATTACCCATTAGCGATAGCCTTAGAGGGCGAAGCCTTATACGATATAGAACAGTATAAGATGTATTACCAAGAAGACACTAATTTCCTTACTTTTTGTGCTATGTTTATAAGCACTTTCAGAATTGCTCGTTTGCAACAGTAATTTAACAGTCTTCTCTAGCTGTGAGTTCTGTGTCATTTTCAGTTCATTTGACTAAGTGATAGGTTGTCTACATACCTGTATAACATTGTGTTTAGTTGTTACTCAGAAGCATTTATGTTAGCTAAAGCAATACTATGGTATTACAGCCCTGTGTAGTTATATTTTCTGGCAAAATTACGATCCCAGTCTGCAGTTCTTAATGAGGAATGGACAAATGTATTGTAGAGGTGTGTTATGTAGGTGGTTATAATGTAGTTGCCTGCAGTCGCTCTTTAGGCAATCTAATGAAGGGAAACAGAGTTAAGGCTGTGAGTAAATGGCACTGTGATCTGGTGCTGCGCTTCTCAGAGACTGCTGATTTATTCGTCCTGCTGCCTTCTGATGCTGCAACAATTTCCTAAAGAGGTTTTCCTACTATATACCAGCAGTGGGCAGCAGATACTGTGAGAATCCATGACATGAACTTGACAGCCTGTCCTCCTACAAAAAACAACACGTTTTAAAGTGTAGCACCTCCAGTGGTCGTGTAAGAAACAACATGCTCCCGTTGATTGCAAACGCTCCGGAGGATCGTTTATTCACAAATAACCCTCTCTGGAAAATCCTAAATTGTGGAATAGTTTGGCCATTAAAATGCTTTTTTATTAGATTTCTAGCAAGAAGTGTATATTGTACTTTTATAATCTACGTCCAGTGGATGTGTAGGATCTATAGTTTGATAGATATTAGGAAGATGATTTGAGGTCTCACAAGGGCCCTTTCTCATTTCTCTAACTCCCCTCCTCGACTCCTATCCTCGAGACTTAGTCCCGCCCACAGGAGATGGGAGCGGAGCAAACGGTAAACTCTGGCGAATCAGTAAGTGCCTCAAACTGCAGTTCATCTAGTGGCCAGTAGGAGCAGTCTGCAGAAGGGAGCAATTTCCATAGACCCCAATGTTAAAATGCCCAACTTTACAGCAGAAATAAACATGTTTACATCGTGGTTTCAAAACATTTTATTCTCAGTAGATTAGATTCCCCCTTCCTGTCTATGGATCCTGGAGTGAATTTGTTCTCAACTCATCTGTTTAATTAATATTCAGTCTTAAAGTTATGCATAAATTAGGGCGTGGTCACATTGAGTGACAGCTCCGTTCAATGACTGCTGCTGCTAGCTTCTTGTCTCTCTGCTAGCTGCTCCGTGAAGCTAGCTACAGGGACTCTGCATGCTCAGTTCATCCAGGGAACACAACTTGATCCGGCCGTGGTTGTTTGTTCTTCATGCTCATATATCAGACTACTGTGACTCGCTCTGCGGTTAAAACAGACGGTGCATTAATGCGGTTTTGCGGTAAGTGAAATTTGAGTACTTTATTTATGTGTTAATGATTTTAATCAGCTACGTAGCGTGTAAGCGAGTGGTAGCTACATCGGTACTAAAGATGCTAATAGTAGCCTCCAAGTTAAAATCATAGACTATATATAAAGGTTAAAACGAAATAGACAAGTGTTAAGCGTTAAGTGGGATAATACTGTACAACAAAAGGCTTCTGTTTGAGGTTGATAAAATAAGGTCATCCTTGTAACTTAGAGAGATATTTTATGATGTAGGTAGGGACTGTATGCATCGCTAAGGTTAATTTAAATTGGCTGTGCTCAAGTATGTAGACAAGCTAATGTCGAAGTAGTGTATGGGAAATCAACCTCCAAATAAGATGTGTGTATATTACAATTATTAATGTCATATTTCAAGATGATTACTTTTATTTATTATAATATGGTTGGTTGAGCTGGAGTTCATTATTGAGCTTACACGTTAACGTCACAGTCATCTGAAGAACGAACCCAAACCTTGTTGTTTTTATTAATTGCATTACCAAATGGGTATCAAATAAACAGTAAGCATTGGTAACACAACTTCCAAAGTTACAGTAAAATAAAAAGGATCCTGACTTGGACAATACACAATCCAACATGTTCAACAGAAGAGAATCAGTTATATTGTTTGTAGATATGGTACTTTACATATATCTGTTTGTTTAAGGTGTCCAGGTGATGCAGGCAGGCTGGACCAGAGAGTGAGAGACAGAACTGGACTCCTCACAGCAGTGAACTTCAGCACAGGTATAAAGACTCTATTTTTCATACTGTACAAAGAATCAAGAAAGATATTGGTTTAAATGAATGAAGTATTGACTTTAATACACTGATATACATTCCATTAAACAATACTGGATCACCTACACATCAGTTAAGTTGAGGGGTTTTTCCATGCAAAAAGTTACATTTAGATGTTAACAAGCAATGTGATTTTGTCAGCTTTCTAATGTAATGAAGGCAAAGATATTTAACACATAGTGAGAACTGCTACTATTTATCTCTCAATATTGTCTGTAAAAAACGTGGTAAAAGTTATTCTTTCAGTGAGACAACAGAGCAAGCTTCTACAGTTGCACTACGTTTTGATAACAGTTAAATATTATTTTGATAATAACATATATTTCAATGTTGATGAACTTCATACTTTTCATTCATAATCTGATTGTCTTTGTAGCTCACTGTTGAAATAAATAAAAAACATTACAATTACAAAATAATTATATCTACAGCCCCTAAACACACAAACACACCGCTTTCATAAATAACACACTTGTTCTGCAATAATATGTTTTATGTTTCCTGTAATTTTTGTTAGGAAAGGACATGCCTGAAAGACACAACATATTCTCCTTCTCTGAGGGTCAAGAAGAACATCCAAGAGAATCATTAAAAGCTGATATTATGATATTTTAAGACCAGTACACTAAGAAACTACTTTTATTGTAAAAACAGTCAGCTGATCGAATGCACCTATTTCCACATCGACACTCCATCAGCTGATTATTTGTATTTGCCTCGCTTTATGAGCTTCACATCACTTGTGCCTTGTACCACAGAGTTTGCAATGTCACAAATAAATGGGGCCAATCTTCAGTCAGATGCAGGGGCGGATCTAGACAAATATTCATGGGGTGGCAAGAGGGTGGCAGGAGAATTTCAGGGATGGCATCCCCTGGCAGAAGTATATGCTGATTTAATCGCAGTCATATCAATCAATGTTAACTTGGAAAGCCACAATATTGATATTTTGACTCAATAACATAGGTGACATCATTGTGGCACATCAGTAAAGCCTTAAATATAAATATATAAGGTGGCACACGTAATTTAATGAATTTTAACCGAATGAGTTGGTTTAACTCTAAGACCAGCAGGGGTACCAAATATGCAGAGTGCTGCAATAAATACATTTATTAACTGTCTCATCGATTTGTGTCTGTATGAATATGATAATATTAACAATCATATTATTCCTATCAGCTGTCAATCACTGTTATGATTCACATATTCAGTGTTATTATTAAATAAACTATATATTTTGGAGGAGTTAATGATGAACGTTCCTCAAGATGCTTGCTCACCCTCCTTCAAATTTGAAAGACCAGTAATTACTATCATAATTCAAAAGAATCAAAGGAACAGTTCAGCGCCCCACAACTTCATTGCAAACAGTTACAACCTTGACTTTACATCAGAAAGAACAAACATTAAAGAAATGACTAACTGCATCAGTTAAGGTTAAAAAAAAACGTGTATTCAGCTAAAACATACATCGCTGCAGTTATTACCCAGTGGAATGCCCGTACCTACTGGCCTAGTTAAATCAAAGTGGTTACTTTTTTTTGGCTGGGCTGTGAAGTTTTACACACCGTCTTATTTGATTTTCTCAGGACTTGAAACTTTTTTTGGGGGGCAGACCCCCACAAAGAAGAAACCTATATTTACACATGTAAGTTCATCTTCTTAAACAGTTTATTATTCTCATCGACTCATCCGTGAGCAGAGCATCAAGTTGGCATGCCTATAACAGCTGAATGTGGCGATTACCATCTTGATCAGCAAAACGCCACACAAACGTATTAAGATTTAAAGCTATGGTGCGTTTTGATTCAATGCTGAGTACAGCCAAACTTGACAGGCTCTTCTTTGTCATAGTAGACCGCAAACAGTTGCGGCGCCAGAGTATTTGTGTTGGGTAATCTGTGGTAGGGCTAACCCATACAGTGGTGTGGCTCAAGTCAGTATTTGCAATGTAATTACATACAGTACACGCTCCCCTTGACAGTGAAACGCCACGCGTGAGGTTTAGATTATTTCCCTGTCTCAATCCAAATTGAACTGTATGAAATAAAAAGGCACATTTGTCTTGTAGTAAATAAAAAGGGCGACCTGGAGCCAATCCTGCAATTTCCCCACAGGTGAAAGAGTTGAAAACCCAACCCCTGCAGGGGGGTCTGGGGGGATTCTCCCCCAGGAGATTTTTTGAAATACTAACATCAAATACACATTCTGGTGCTCTCTTGAGAAGAAAAATAAACAAATATATGTTACTACACGAAGTATTTTAAAAAATGAATGCCATTTTAGTTTTGTGTTACTTTGTTCTGAAAGCTAAACCTGCTGCTCCTCACAGAGAGGAGAGGGAAGAGGCTGTGTGAATTACTTTACATTGTTGATAAGGGTGGATAGCCCCCATTGTTCTGTGTGTCAAAATGAAAGACAGCCCACACACCTATCGATCATCAAACCGTGGGGTCTTATAGTTGTACCGATGTATATCGATATGTACTACAGCAAAAGTATTCTCCGTCGGGACTTCCTTCAACAACACAACGCCGTTATCGTGATTCTGATTGACCAGAAGACATTATCAAAGATGTTCTATTGAGAAGACGATCACTACGTGACAAAAGTTTTCAAAACCGTTTCTCTTCGGTATTTCCAGACAAGTGGCTACTGAAATCAATCTTACTAACTGCTGTCTGTGCAATTTACTCCGCGCGAGTTGGCAGACTTTATTTTGCTTACTTTAACATCATTGTTCATGATGGGGCTAAGCCATTTATTGGTATTGCTGTAGCCTACCCCAGCCATACCCTGACCGCAAATACCTCATTCCTTCTGTCTACTTGTATCCAAAATGCTTCTCGTTTTGCGCTGTCCTCCCGTTCAAATGAAATCGCCGCCAATCATATTTCCAAGCTCGCGCCAGGGGGGGGGGAGGGGTTACAAGGCTTGCGTCTTGTGCTGCATTCACTTGCACTCGGACATTAGAGATTTTCTCTCATAAATGTCCGGTGAGCCACAACTTTTCTTTCAAAACAAAGCTGCCAAATGGGGTGGCAGCTGGGGTGGCAAGGCATTTTTCTGAGGTGGCAGCTGCCACCCCGTGCCACCCTGTAGAACCGCCACTGGTCAGATGTGAATGTGTAATCTAACATTTTCAGTAAGAATAATGGACAAAAGGAGTGCAAATACAAATACAATTTATTGAAATGTGAACCAAAACTTAATCAAACATGTTTTAAATAAAAAGCACATATGGACAGAAGGTGTAAACCTATTAAATGTATAAGTAAACACATTTAGTCAAATAAAGTGACAGACTAGGCCTGTGCAGTTGGTATCAGCTTTGCCCAGCATGGGCTCCTCCATCAGGCCTGGTCCTCCTCGCAGAGGAAAGACCCTCAGTCCTCTCCAAACCAACAGACAGGTGTCCATCACACGGAGGTTTCTCCCTGAAGTCTCTGCAGTTTTCTGGACACCACGCTGTCTCAATCCGTCCACACTGAATATGAGAGGGGGAAAATGAAAATAACAAATGCTTTAGACCAGCGGTTTTCAAAGTGTGAGGCGCGCCTCCACTGGGGGGCGCCAGAGAGCTTCAGGGGAGGCGCAGCGTGAGACACAAAAGAACGAGAAAAAGACGAGTAAAGTGACACTTGCCCACTTGTGGCTGTCTGTGGAGACCGAGTTCCCCCACCTCGCTAAAAAGGCTGTAAAAGTGCTCATTCCCTTCACCTCCACCTACCTGTGTGAGTGCAGGTTTTCCGCATTGACTTTGATCAAAAGCAAGTACCGGTAAAGGCTGCAGCCAGATTATGATCTGCGTTTATTCCTGTGTGCATCAAAGACGCAGACTCATTGTTCCCACTAAAGTAGGGGTGAGTGTAATAAGGAGGCAAAGTTGACGTTCAGTGTGTTACCGGGCGCATATAAGGATTTATCCACCAGGTTGAAAATGTTAAAAAAAATATCTCTTGAGAACACGGCGTGCGGAAATATACGGGTCGTGCTGCAGCTAGATGTGCCTGTCCTCTGTAAGAAGGTGTCGGCGACTGACATGCAAGGAAGAACGGCTGTCCACAGGCTGTTCCAACTTTAACAACTGTATTAACTTCCAGGGTAGTGAATTGAACTTGCAATTGTAATTGGGTGTGTGGTATATTTTCATGCACGGACACGCATGTTCCACAACACACAAACTGAACAACACTCAATTTTCCGATCGCTACCAGTGTCCTTGCGATCTTGTTATAATAAAGTGCACGTTACTGATGCAATATGGTTGAGACCATTCGGGCTTATTCTAGAGGGGTGCAAGGAATAGTCCAAGTAGTGGGGGAGTTTTATACAATATGTTTAAAACATAACAATTAATTTTTTAAAAAGGTTATTGTTTAATGTTTTAAGGAGGTGACACTACTCAGCCAATCAAATCAGTGCAGTCAGCACGATAGATTCAAACACACACACACAGAGACGAGACAAGAGGAGAGAAACAGTCGGAGTAATTTCAAATGGCGGAAGGTAGACAGCGAAAACAGAGCATCTAATTACATTTTCTCTTACTGGACCTCTTTGAAATGCCATCGAATACCCCTGCATTATAGCAACAATAATAATAATAATAATAATAATAATAACAGCAATAATAATTGGGAGGGGGGGCGCGGCTGTTCTTATGTTCTCTGAGGGGAGGCTCACCTACCCACACTTTGAAAACCCCTGCTTTAGACAATAAGAAACATAAAGTTGACTGTTGAGTTGCTAAATTTCTTTAGATTGTCAATACTATTACTGTATAACTAATATATCAGGTTAAGAGGCACATTAAAATAAAGATTGATCTTTAAATACATGTTGTCTTTTGAATTGTTTGTCTAAAGTCAAGGATCTAGAACTGGTACTTAGTTTTGATGATACAGTCTGGTTATTATGCTGTTTGGAGGAGGCCTCACAGGTAAGAGCACTAACTAGCTACCATCAATGTATTAAACGTATAATTAAGTGATATCAAAATATAAATAACTAATGGCATGCTAACATATTAATATTTGCTTGATTCCAGTGTTGAATTTAGCACAATTGCATACAAACGTTAAGGGATTTTAAGATTCTGAAGTATTATGCTAAAAAATCAATAACTTAGATTATTATTTTTATATTTGCTGAATAGTTTAATGTCCGCTTACCTTAGAAACTTAAAATGCCACGGCAGTGTGCAGATGGGGAGCATGTTAGCTTAGCTTGGTAGCTTCAGCTAGCTCTGGAACTTTCAGCACGGTGGCAGCAGGTCCCGCCTCGGCTCCGCCTCTTTGCCCTTATTTGGAGCAGGCTGGAGAAGGCGGGAGTTGAACTCTGACGTCACTGTCGAGCCTTTAGTGGCCGACTCCGCCTACTAAGGGCTTCTTGGCAACTCTGCAGAATCCTATGGGTGACATCACGGACCCTACGTCCATTTATATATACAGTCTATGGAGCGGAGGAGCCGAGGACAAAAAATGGTTAAACAAAACATGACTAGACTCAACATTTCTGTCGGTGCACAATAGTACCCCACCCTCTAGGGCCGACTCCTGATGGGCCCAGACTGATTGTAGAAATCTCGGATCAGAGTCTTGTCTACAATAAATGAAGCAGCTACCCAGCTTCTAGCCTCAGGACCGTAACCCCTCCAGTCTACCAGAAATTGCTTACCCCTCCCCATATTACGAACCTCCAGCAGCTTACATACCTTGTAAACCTCACCATCCTCAAAGAACTGGAGCAGTGGAGGGGATCCGGAGGACGGGTCCGGGACGACAACCCAGAGGCAAAGCACAGTCCATGATGGGTGTCTCGGGCGGACGGCCCAGGGGCAAGGCAGAGTCCATGATGGAGTTCTCGGGTGGACGGCCCGGGTGCAAGGCAGAGTTCATGGTGGAGTCCTCGGGCGGACGGCCCGGGCGCAAGGCAGAGTTCATCGTGGAGCCCTCGGGCAGGGAACTCAGGAGACCGGGCTCGAGGGTGAAAGCCGCTGGGAACTCAGGAGGCCGGGCAAAAGGACGGGCAGGAGCTGGTGGAACCCCTGTCGGGTCAGGCGTAGACGAGACCCTGGACGGAACCTGGGCTGGTGTCAGTGGGACCCACAACGGAGCAAGGGCTGGTGTCGATGGGACACGAAACAGCACAGGACATGGTGTTGGCAGGACCCCCGGCAGAAGAGTAGTCGGCGGGGCCTCCAACGGCACAGGACACGGGGTTGGCAGGACCCCCGGCAGAAGAGCAGTCAGCGGGACTCCCAACGGGACAGGACACAGGGTTGGCAGGACCCCCGGCAGAAGAGCAGTCGGCGGGACCCCCAACGGGACAGGACACAGGGTTGACAGGACCCCCGATAGAAGAGTAGTCGGCGGGACCCCCAACGGGACAGGACATGGAGTTGGCAGGACCCCCAGCGGAAACTCCAACGGACCACGACATTGGGTAGGGACTTGAGAGGGAACTCGAGAGGAGACTCGAGAGGAAACTCGAGAGGGGACTTGAGAGGTGACTTGAGAGGGAACTCGAGAGGAGACTCGAGAGGTGACTTGAGAGGGTACTCGAGAGATGACTTGAAAAAAGACTCCAGAGGGAAATTGAGAGTCAACTCGAGAGGAGACTCGAGAGGGGACCTGAGAAGGAACTTGACAGGGGACTCGAGAAGAGACTCGAGAGGAGACTTGAGAGGGGACCTGAGAAGGAACTTGAGAGGGAACTCGAGAGGTGACTTGAGAGGGAACGCAAGAGGAGACTTGAGAGGGAACTCAAGAGGAGACTTAAGAGGTGACTTGAGAGGGGACTGGAGAGAGGGGACTGGAGAGGGGACTGGAGAGGGGACTGGAGAGGGGACTGGAGAGGAGACCTGAGAGGTGACTTGAGAGGGAACCTGAGAGGAGACTTGAGAGGTCACTTGAGAGGTGACTTGAGAGATGACTTGAAAAAGGACTCAAGAGGGAACTTGAGAGGGAACTCGAGAGGAGACTCAAGAGGGGACCTGAGAAGGAACTCGAGAGGAGACTTGAAAGGGAACTCAAGAGGTGACTTGAGAGGGGACTCGAGAGGAGACTCGAGAGGAGACTTGAGAGGGGACTGGAGAGGGGACTGGAGAGGGGACTGGAGAGGAGACTCGAGAGGGGACCTGAGAGGTGACTTGAGAGGGAACCTGAGAGGAGACTTGAGAGGTCACTTGAGAGGTGACTTGAGAGATGACTTGAAAAAGGACTCCAGAGGGAACTTGAGAGGGAACTTGAGAGGAGACTCAAGAGGGGACCTGAGAAGGAACTTGAGAAGGGACTCGAGAGGAGACTTGAAAGGGAACTCGAGAGGTGACTTGAGAGGGGACTCGAGAGGGAACTTGAGCGGGGACTCGAGGGAAAAACTGAGAGGTGGCTTGAGAGGGGATCCGAGAAGAGACTCGTGAGGGGACCTGAGAAGGAACTCGAGAGGAGACTTGAGAGGTGACTTGAGAGGGAACTCGAGAGGAGACTTCAGAGGTGACTTGAGACGGTCGGTAAGCCGACAGGACACAGGAAGCTGGCATCGGCCGAAGAGCCAGTACTGGAGCCGAAACTGGAGTCGGGACCATGGCTACTGGGGCCGGTAGTGAAGCCGGAACCATGGTTGCTGGGGCCGGTACTGGAGCAGTCCGTAGGTGAGTGAACAAATGATTCATCTGTGCAGCCAGTTGTTGCATCTATGTGGAGATGTCCTGGCGTCCTACCAGCTCTTTTATTTCCTGGGCGGCTGTGCCCAGCTGTTACCCGTGGCGATAAATCTTCTCGCCTCGTGCTGAAAGGGCGGAATGAAGCGTTCTTGGGTCGGCTGGGTCCATAATGGTCAGTTCGTTCTGTTAAGAACTCAGACACTTAGGATGTAGGACCCAATTGCACGACTCGGGAGACAGAGGTAAAGTATTGGTAAGATACTTTATTTTTTCCAAAAAACAGCAAAATGAACACAAAATAGTCACTATCGAATCTCTAGTTGAGATGACAAAAATTGAGAACAAAATGAAAGCACTCACGTAGTGAGGATCAACACTTTACAAGAGCACAAAGAGAGCATAGACCTGACCATGGCAAGAGACAAGACAAACTGACACTGAACACTGGGAGACAGGGGAATTTAAACAAATTACAACAAGACACAGGTGAAAACAATCAGGGGCGGGGCTGACGCTGATGAGGGCGGGAGACACACACCAGGATAGGAAGTGGGAGACAAGACAGAAAATGGTTAAACAAAACATGACTAGACTCAACATTTCTGTCGGTGCACAACAGACCGGAAAAACTGTCTTCACCCAGTGAGGGTTGGCTAACTTTACATGGAAGCTGCCGCATATACACGTTCTCCTGGCGAAACCTCAAATAATTTTCGGAATATCTATCAAACTATGGATCCTACAAATCGATTGGACGTGGATTCTAAAAGTACAATATACATTTATCGCTAGAAATCTAATCAAAAAGCATTTTAATGGCCAAACTATCCTACAATTTAGGATTTTACAGAGAGGGTTATTTGTGAATAAACGACCCTCTGTAACGTTTGCAATCAACGGGAGCAATAGAGGTCAAAAACTTTAAAACGTGATTATAGGTGGTATTAAGCGCTTCAACAAACAACGTATTTGCTCTTATGAGTTGGAGGACTTTTTGGAATTTGATCGATGCAGACTGGTTTACAAACTCTTTTTCTTTGCCAAAATATGCTGGAGAGTGTTAATTCCTTGTGCGTTGTCAGGGACCAAGCAGTAACGGCCCCTACATACGGCGGCGTGCGTTGAAGCTTCAACGCTTATGCCAATTCACTTTGAATGGGGTGACGTCACGCTTCGCCGAACTGCATTGTGGGAGCAAAGCGTAGCTTCAAAATTAGAACAATGTTCTACTTTTGAAGCTTCGACGGAAGCGTCAGCCAATCGAATCATATGCCAGTACAAGCTCTAGCCAATCAGACCGCTGCTTGTGTGTCTGGGGCGGGAGATTCATGTGATTGGCTGTTGGTCGAGCGTCAGACATGCCCGCCGGCAAGCTTCAACGCACGCCGTCATGTGTATGGGCTGTAAGGCAACAGGACACAGGAGTTATTTAATCTGTTATTTTAATCTAGGCCTATAAAAGAAGTCAACCCGAAAATACATCTTATGAATATAACAGCAACTTAACAGGTGTTAACGCAACAAACTGAACTCCTAAAAGGAAAAAACCTGTAACGACGAGACGCCGTTACTGGAGCTCACATGGACATGTGGATATAATTATTGTACTGTGTGGGGTATATTGACGACAACTTCCCTGTTCCCCATGTATGTTGTTGCTGATTGTGTGCACCTGGTGCCCTGTGTTGTCTCCTCCCCCCTCACCTGTGTCTAATTGCTCCCCCCCCACCTGTGTTTTGTTGTGCTAATTAGTGTAAAGGTATTTAGGCTCTGTTTTCCCTGTCTGTGGGAGAGGCTGATAGTGGGTGTGAGATCTTTGTGGCTGCGCAGGATGTGTTCACGGAGAACAGCAGGATTGAGGCTGTGAACTTTGTGCACATTATTTTAATAAATGCCCACGTCGGGTTATATTTTTGGACGTTCTGCCTCTGCCTCCTTGCTTGGTCGGGCCGCTCAACGGTCAGTCTCACAATTGGTGTCAGAAGTGGGATCCGACCAAGTGAGGAGGTAAAATTGACGAGAGGAAAGAAGAGGGACCAAAGAGAGACAAGCAGCAGGAGACGAGAGACAAGCAGCAGGAGACGAGAGACAAGCAGGAGGAACGTGCACCTCGAGTTTGGAGGGAGTGCAGGCCCGGGTGGCAGAATTGAAGGAGGAGTCGGAGGACAGAGCTGGGTGCCATCGCCGCGATCAGGGGAGGGTTATATTGGGTCCATGGCCTCGGGGAGGGATATATTAGGTCCATAGTCTCAAGGGAGGGATCTAGTGTGTCCATAGCCTCAAAGGAGGGATCTAGTGTGTCCATAGCCTCAGGGGAGGGATCTATTATGTCCGTTCTAGTCCAACACACGTCTCACAGGGTGGTACCTGTCCCTGCAACCCTATGACTTTACTGTCCAGTGTCGGGCCAGGAAAGCCAACTTGGGGGCAGACTGTCTATCCCGGGTACATGAGAATTGAGGTACTGTGCGCTTTAGGAGAAGAGGGGGGGAATCTAACGACGAGACGCCGTTACTAGAGCTCACATGGACATGTGGATATAATCATTGTACTGTGTGGGGTATATTGACGACAACTTCCCTGTTCCCCATGTATGTTGTTGCTGATTGTGTGCACCTGGTGCCCTGTGTTGTCTACTCCCCCTCACCTGTGTCTAATTGCTCCCCCCCACCTGTGTCTTGTAGTGCTAATTAGTGTATAGGTATTTAGGCTCTGTTTTCCCTGTCTGTGGGAGAGGCTGATAGTGGGTGTGAGATCTTTGTGGCTGCGCAGGATGTGTTCACGGAGAACAGCAGGATTGAGGCTGTGAACTTTGTGCACATTATTTTAATAAATGCCCATGTCGAGTTATATTTTTGGACGTTCTGCCTCTGCCTCCTTGCTTGGTCGGGCCGCTCAATGGTCAGTCTCACAAAACCCGATTGGCTTCTTGCAGTATTTATCCGTCCTCAGCCACGCCTTTGCAGAACCAGGAAGTAACCTTCCCCAACGACCACGGTAAGACAATGAAAGTCATTAACACAAACAAAAACTTCTTAGAATATGTGAGAATAAACTAAATGAAGTCAGGTTACAAAATAAAGAGTTTAACATTTAAATCAAATGTGTGGTGTCAATTGTTGGCATGTTTTACTGCAAATTAAATGAAGCAAGTCTACTGGAGGTGAGGGTGCAGTGTAATGGTTTTACCCTGTGTGGCTGTGGTCATCACATGAGTATACGGTACACACTCTAAAGCCCCCCTTAATGGAGTTCTTTGTGAGTAATGACATGAATCAGATATGACACCTTATTGAGATATATATGCATCTATATGGCCCAACAACAATGACAAGTCAGAAAGATATCTATTAATCATCTCTTAACACTGTCATTGTATACTCCCTTTTTTGGTCTGCTGCTGCATGACGCTTTCACAATCTACTACTGCAGATTATAGTTAGTTTAAGTGTGCCAGTTGGTTAAGTCAAATTAATGAATCATATCAAAATAAATGTAAATGTAGCCCAATAAATGTAATTTGAAAAGGGACTAGTTAAATATAGTCTTATATTTGGAAAATACTTTACAGTCCAACTTTATGAAGGAACAAAACCAGCAATGATTGAATTTGAGTGTGTTTGGTCACAATCCTCCTGTGATTATTTTTGCTGTCTTCTTGAGTACTACAATACAAAGGCAATTCGACTATGTTTTGTCTTTTTTGATCAACAACATAGAAATAAGCATTGTGAGCATTTAATCCAATTTTAGCCAACCTGTTTGGAAGTGGTATCTAAGACGTGTCTGAATACCTACAACTGTTGTGTATCTGTAGCTTCAATGACACCTACAAATGATCCAACAAAGCCATCATCTGATTATCCCTACGAAAATAAATAGATAAGTGATTTATATAGTGATTATAATGATTCAAGTGTTTCCTTTAACAAATATAATTAATTTTCATAAATAAAACCCCTTTATTGGCATCACAGAGAAGTTTTGTAAAATGACTGTGGCCCACCATTTTAGATTATAAAAATATAATATATAATCAAAATAAATATGGATATATCTATATATATCTATATATATCTATATAGATATATAGATATATATATATCTATATATATATCTGTATAATAAAATATGGTCATTGTTAATAATAATAATAATAATAATAATAATAATAATAATAATAATAATAATAATACATTAAAGCAATGATCCATTCCCTGTCAGTTTATCTATTCATTTGACATTTTTGCCTTAAGCCTGCACATAAACAACTTGTCTTTCCAAAATGATTGTCACTTTAGTTAATGCACACATCAAGCTGACAGCTGAGACTATTTATTTATTCATTTAAACCAGGGCCATTGTGAATCGACATGCAGCCATTTTATTTCTGGAGAATCCTGAATAACTTATATATAACCATATTGAGAATAACAGATTGGAAAAAAAGGTTTTTAGAAACAATAAGACAGCGTTTCATTGTTTGTACTTATCTTCAGTGCCTTTTAATGGAAGCATTTTCAACTTACTGAGAGACACCGTGTTTTTATTTTTGGATGCTAAAAACGTAACATAACATACAATATATGTTGTGTTCCGATCATCAAGAAGACCTTGTTTTTTTTCAAAAATACAGGTAAGCTCGCAGGATACACATAAGTTATTTATGAATATATAAAAAGATAGAAATAAGAAAAGTTACTGGATAATAATACAAGGCACTGTGTTAACCGCAGTAGGGGCTGAAGTTTTAGGTGCAGGAGTAGTTGTAGGTTGCACCGTTGTCAGAGCAGCATTAGTTTTAGGTGCTGCTGTTGTTGTTATACCAGTAGTAGTTGATGCGGTTTTATGTTTAGCAGTAGTTTTAGGTTGAACTGTTGTCGGAGCAGCAGTAGTTGTAGGTGCTGCTGTTGTTGTTGCAACATTATTAGGTGCGGCTGTTGTAGGTGAAGCAGTAGTTGTAGGTCGCACTTTTGTCTGAGAAGCAGTAGTTGTAGGTGCTGCTGTTGTTGTTATACCGGTAGTAGTTGCTGCGGTTGTAGGTTCAGCAGTAGTTTTAGGTTACACCATTGTCGGAGCAGCAGTAGTTGTAGGCGCAGCAGTTGTTGTAGGTTGCAACGTTGTCGGAGCAGCAGTAGTTGTAGGTGCTGCTGTGAGGCTGCTCTGCTGCGTTGTGAACAGGAAAACCCGGTGCTTTTCAAGCTCCAGCTCCGAACCGTCTCTGAAACACTGTTGGTGTGAATGAGGTAAAAGTGGCTCCCTTACCTTTGCCTCAGGGCTCTCAACCTCACATATTTTCCTGTCAGACTTGCAACCTGGCTGGTGCACTAGTAATAAAGTGTGGGAAGATCATTACCAAGAATAACTGGGTATGGCAATGTTGGGGCTAATGCTACAGCCAAAAGAAAGGTTTGGCCTCCTACAGTCAGATAGACCTCTGCTGTGGGGTAAACATGTTGATCACCATGAATGCAGCTCATGGTTGAAGTACCCTGACTCCACTTTTCCCTACGGACCAAACTTGACAAAACAACTGACTGAAAATATGCTGTATCAAGCAAAGCTTCTACTTGCTGCCCATCGATCAAGACTTGTACTTTCCTGTCTTTCTCACCTAATCACTCAACCCTGTCTGGCCTAGAAACTGCACACAGGAGAGATGGCTTGGTGTGACCTAAATCTGGGCAATATTGCTTGGTGTGACCCAGAGCATTGCATTGATAGCACCTCATTTCTTATTCAAAGGTTTTTGAGCTTGGTCTGGGGATTGGGTTATGAACTGTCTATCACTCGAGAAATATCTACCTGGTGACTGACCAAACCCTCGGTCACCCCCAATGGAACTACTCAAATGGGTCTGGTTGTTCTCCCAACTGCAGGTGGCATCCCAGCTCCCTTTTCTGGCTGATGTGTAGACCTCTGCCAGGCGTACTACCTCCGCTGCTATCTTGGGGTCATGCTCTCCTTTCCAAATGTCTCGCTCCGGATGGAGCATCCTCAGGAACTGCTCTAGGATAATGGCCCCGGTCATTTCTTCCAACGTCGATTTTTCTGGCTTGACCCATTTGACGAAGAGATCTTTCAGACGAACATACAACTCTTGTGGAGTCTCGCCAGACTCGATCTTCAGTGACCGGAATCGTCTTCTGTAAGTATCCGGTGTGATTTCATACTTTGACAAAATTGCTGCTTTAACTTTCCCATAATTGTCAGTCTTTCTTGTCCATCATCACTATGAGCTTTACTTTATATTATTATGTGCAGGCATGATTAGTGGTTTATTAGCCATCTGTTAATTTCACCCAAGAACAACATTATAACTGAACCAGAATATACATATAAATACATTCCCAACTAAAACAAACCCTTAAGCCCATCTGTTACTTGTTTCATCCCGGAACCTTCTTTAGTCAGTATTTGTTTCCCCCGAGGATCTTTTGGCCAAACACACTGGAGCGGACACAGGACGAAACAGCATGGGTAAGCGATGGACATTGTCACTACCCGATCTGCAGCCCTGCCCGATCTGCAGTGCGCATGTGCGAGATGGTCCGCCATATTGGACAACTCCGGACGGCAACCCAAGTAGGACACTTGACACAGTGGCTTTTGGCAAAGTTCAAAAAGAAAACTTGAGAGTCATGAGTTATTGTTTTTACAATGTGACTTCACTATTATTTAACAACTCTTTTTATTTAACAGCTCTTTTTATTTAACTTCTTTTATTTGGGGTTAAGTACATTGTTAGAATAAGTGATAACCCTGTGATAGGTCAGGGTCATGCCATGGGAAGCCAGCCGGCCTCTCGCTTTCGACCAATCAAATTGCATCAACGCTATTAATATACACAATAAGAGTCTGGTAACCAACATTGAAAAAAGATTATTAATACATTCATGTGCCAATCCATTATATTCTTAAAGGGAGGGAATCCTCATGACACGCATTTAAAAAGAAAATATCATCCGATAAAACAGACCAGTCTCTGCCAGTCTTTTTTTTTTTTTTTTAATCCGATGACGTTATCAGTGATTTTAAGCTGATTAATTACCAAAATAACATCAACCCTGTGGGCAGCGCCATTTTGACGAGTCACATGACTTATTTTACCGGACGTGACGTTAACTATGCGTTTGGTGTCGAGGACAAATTGACGTATGTGCTTTGTTCATGTTGTTTACTGTAGTTACTCTCACAATTATATTTAAATATGCCTCTGTGGTGACACCATATTGGGGACCATAATTCACCTTGTTTGTGTTGTTGCTACAGGGACCCTTTATGGGAAACACCGGTAGCGTTAGCTAGTCATTCCTGCTAGCTTGTCAATGAGAGCAGTTCATGTATTAACCTCCGAGTGTTTAATGGATAATAAAGTGTGGAAGTCCATTCTTAATACACCGCCTCCGACTCCCTTTTCACGGCACTACACCTCATTGTATCGCGAAACATTGCCACAATTCGGATAGGAACAATCCACGGAAGGCTCAGTTCCATCTATTGCCAACGGGGAAGTACGTTCGGAGGCAGTGGCTAGCGAAATGTGCTCGGCCCGAACCGAAAGATCCACAGGCGCATGTATGCAGCGAACATTTCAAGTTTCCGGACGACTACTCTGAGAGTATGATGAAACATAAAATGGGATTTATTAATCAACCATTACTTAATGGGGATGCAGTGGCATTATTTTAAGGTGTCCGAAAAAGACAGTAAAATAGCGTAATGCAATGTGTGCTTCGGTGAGCGGAGCGAAACACACAAGAGTTAGACCTAAACTTCGCTATTTTATCTACCTCTGGAACAAGCTAAACTAGTTATAAATATATTTATTATTCACTGTCAGGTCACTCATTACTGAATCAGTGAGCTGCGTGAGATACTGACAGGCTGTCAGGAGAGGGAGAGAGAGGGGGATTCCCCTTTGTGCAATCCAAGTCGTCTGTGAACAGTTTATTTTCAAGCTCTTCAAGCTCATGACAACATATGTTCATCAGAGGATTGTCCATGGCTACTCACCGATCGCAAGTACACCATTCATGTACAGGTCTCCCTACCCGAAATCAATTGCACGAGTAAAGGGATCGTCTCCAGCAAGATCACTGTGCTGTTCATCCTCATCGTCACTGTCCCTGGATTCCTGACGGTTCTGGCCACTTGGCTCGAACCTGTATGGCTGAATTCCCCCATCCAATCTCTCCACATTGCTCAAAATTTCTTCCTCGGCCTACGAGTCCGAACTCATATACTCCGCCATGTTTTCGTCGAATGAGCTGTTCGTGTGTTTCATAGACTGTATATAAAGGGTGTGTTTACAAAGTGAACGCATACATGACGTCACGACCTAGTTTTTCGGATCACGTGACTACTGAAAATGTTCAAAATGGCAGCTGCCTGACGGAATATACAGGTTTTGATAAAAAAGAGCTATAAAATCATTATTTAACGGGGAATATCGCTGATTTCTTCAGGGTATGGTTTAAACATAATGTTTCACTAAATACTGAAGTTTTGATTAAATATCTAATGAGTGGAGCCTTCCTTTAATATGCGATGATTGACATCTAACCAAGGTTAATTATAGGGTGTATCGGCACAGCTATAACTATAGTTTTGTTTATATAGCACGTTAAAGTTTACGTGCAAGGGTCAAAAGATTTATAGAACACTGAATAAGTGTGTTGTATGACAAATAAAACAGACAAACCGCTTTCTATCCTGGGAAACTATAATTATTATAGTTGTATTATTAATATACACAAGAAGAGTCTGGTAACCAAGATTGAATTGGTGTGAAATGATAACAAAATATTTCCCAGCTACCTACATATTGGCCCAATCTAAATTATTATTGTTGTATATGAAGGATTTGTATGTGGGTGCAGTGATCATTTAAAGGAAACAAATGGATATCAGTTAAATAGTAACCGGCAACTTTTATTTATTTTAGGCCATCTTGTAAAAAGAAGTTATAAGAAAATTGTCAGGCGTCAATTATTGTCACAGTTTAAGGGCGCACCCTGTTATTTTGGCCTGCAGCATCTATTGCATTTCATCTATGTGAATGAGGTCAACTTGCATGACAATTTGTCAGAACAAACTATTGCATTTAAAATAAAATAATAATGATGGTATATTTAACAAAAATTTCCGACAAGTAACCCCCCGAGTGTCAAAGATCTGAAATGTGACAAATATGTCCCATTGGGCGTTAATGGTAAAGTAATTCTTATTTATAACTTAATTAATGAGGATTATTTTAGTTTTAACATTCTTTGAATTGAAGAATAAAGAATATATTAACTAAATATAATTGAATCAGCTAAATGAACTGAGCACATAATATTTCTAATTGTGCATATATGTCACTCCAGATTTTCAGAGAAATGTTAAGGTTAATGTCCCGGTGTGACAATGTCACAGCGATATTTATCCTGTTTCATGTTTTTTTTCAAAACAGGTTAAATGTAATAAAGGACACATTCTTAAATGGCTTGAATTGTACCTTTAGCAACAAAAAACTATCTTTTTAAATTTAGCTAGTTGTTATGTTAATGTTAATGAGATAACTAAGTCAATATAATGAGATATTAAGTCAATATAATGAGATAGCTAAGTCAATATAATGAGATAGCTAAGTCAATATAATGAGATATTAAGTCAATATAATGAGATAACTAAGTCAATACAATGAGATAACTAAGTCAATATAATGAGATAACTAAGTCATTATAATGAGATAGAAAGTCATTATAATGACTTACAATGCTTCGGGAGCTAGTTTGTTAGCCAACATATCCATTGACTGATGTTGTGGACGACCTGAAGCTGGTGGCAAGTCCTACGAGATGGTAATTGACCACTTCGCCACTATGCAAGACAGGAGAATGGCCTTGCTCTACAGACAGGGTGAGTATGAAATGCACACCCCCTTCTCTCTGTGTGATGCTACTGTTTACTGTACTGCCTGTTAGCCATCTTTGTAGTTTATGATGTGGTGCTGTTGCTTACTGTGTGCTGCTGGCCTGGATTTAGCTTCATGTGCTAGTCAGTCGGAAGTTGTGGTTTTATTAGTTTTTCTTTGCTCCCTTAAAGTCAGTTCAAGCTTCTGAGATGATTTTAGGTGGAGAGCTTTGCAAAAATTGGGTAAATGCTTTAAATCTTTGGCAAGATAACTGCCTATAAAATGATATTTAAAAAAAAAAAAGGCAATACCGAAAATGTACTCTGACAATGGTTGATGCTGGTGGTTACTCTGACTATGGGCTATAATAGGTTGCTCAAGGAATGATGTATTTATAAAAATGTCTGTCTGGAAAATGTTTTAATAAATACTAATTAAATATTCAAAATGAACTATGCACTACTAGTACTCTCTTGAGTCTCTTCCCGTTAAGTGGGTATGACACATTCATAGTTTGTTAAATGTTAAGAAGCCCTCAGACGCTGTTTCTTGCAAGGTGTTGCCGGCCCGCGGGGGCACCGGGCTTAACAGGTTCTGATTCACTGGCACTACAAAGGCTGAGAAGGCATATTGTAAGGTGCTTTGGTGAAATGTAATTATAGAAAATCACATTGATTGTTCCTAAACATCACTGGTGCTTTATTTAGGGTTGATTAAACCTGATATCATACACTGATACAAAACCTATGATAATTGATACATAACACACAAAAGACAAATACACTTCTTTTAGAGATTTTGTATTCTGTAAATCTTCGGACAGAATATATACAAACAAGACATTTTACAAAAATACATTTCATAAATAAAAAGATTGACATTGAATTGTTTAGACATGTATTTGTGTACAATTATTATAAAGCTCTTCATTGGTTTCAGGGTTGTTTTTTTCTGTTCTTGGAGAGGGATCCCTCCATAGCCTTTTCCTGAGGTTTCTTCTACTTGTCCTTTGTTTGTTGAGTTTGGGTCAGTTTTTTTTAGGGTAATACGAACAGAGGGTTTCATATAGGCTGCACAGATTGTAAAGCCCCCTGAAGCTGATTTGTGATATTAGGCTGTATTTGTACATTATTATACATCATTTATACATTTAAATGGATAAGACGATTGGGATGATGTGTTTCTTCATTTTAATCTATGACATTTTTTCTAAACTTAAACAAGATAGCATTAGTTACTGTCACAAAATTAAATATTCTTATAGCAAATTGATCAGTGAAGATTAATTTGTACATTATTAGTGCAATTATTTTTACATTCCTGCGGTAATGTTACATGTCTGGCCTATTGGTCTAATGATGATTGAATGGACGCGTTACTCAAAGTTACATTTTATATCAAGTTCATCTGAAGCTGAACAAGACTGAAGACATCATGAATCCTTTTTCACCAACAGAGTATTTCACCATGAATAAATCATTTTTCATTCCAGTGATGGAAGTCATGTTGTGATTACAATTCAAATTTTAAGAACAGCCCTAATGCTATTGCTGGTTTGATAGTATCCATGACAACAGACAGAGGCAGGATGCGGTGACAAGACTGATCTTGTGTATTACTCCACCGGAAGCTTTAAATGAGAACAAAAAGAAACAAAACATTAAATCAACAAAAAGTAGAATTTTCTTTTTGTTGTATTAAGTAGCAATCAGTATTTACTTACATATGCCATTTACGCCAATGGAGCTGCCTTCAATGTCGAATCCATCGATTGTTGAAGCTGCGTTGATCAAAGTGTTCGCAATCTGAGTGCTATTAGGAGCAGATGTGCTTCCAAACGAGACATCAATGAAGTTGATGATTGATCCGTTACTGCAGAAAGAGAAAACAAGATATTGTTTAAAACATCAGATATAGAATCCTACTTTTTATTATAACACCTTAATGATTTAAAAAAATTACCTGAATGCAACAACACCTAGTGATTTGAAGGATGAAGGGAATGCCTTTTGGAAAACAGGTGTAAGCTGTAGAAACACAAAAACATATATTTTTCACATAAACCTTGGAATTTATTTGACTTGATCTTTATCGGTCTTTCATCAATTAAGAATTCATAATTATATTGTGGTAACTGTGGAGTAGGCTTCTCATATTTTGAATGGGCGCTAAAATATTGCTGTAGATATACCAGCAGATTTTATTTATAGGGGTAAACTTACCTGATTCTTTATCATTGTAGCCCGAGCTTTATAAGCAGCAGAAGATGGATTCAGCAAGTCACTCGTAAATGTGTCTTGAACAGATCTGAAAGTCACCCTTTTTGTTATAAGGGCTATAGTAGTAGGTGCTGCAGTCGCAGGTCTAGCCGTTGTAGGTGCAGCAGTTTTAGGTTTAGCAGTTGTAGGTGCTGCAGTTTTAGGTTTAGCAGTTGTAGGTGCTGTAGTTGTAACTGGGACTGGACCTGCTGTAAAAACATACATATAAACATTATGTTAATATTTATCAATGCCCAAACGAAGAGGATTTATGTATTTTAGGTAAAACCCTGGTGCCATTTTTACAGAAATAAGATCAATGATGAAGGGCTGACAAAATTATATTTGTTCTGAAGTTTCTTAGGAAAAAGTATTCTTGCAACAAATAACAATTTATTTAAAAGTTGGGACATTAAACAATACACAACTCCAAACTGAAAATCATTAAAGTAGTGTTCATTAATTTTGTCTTTACCTACATACTTTTGTTAGTAAATTATTTATAAACCAAGCATGCACAGTAAATGTTATTCAAAATGGTTTGGAAACGTATTGGAGAGAAACATTGTGTTGTGTTTACTTACATTCAACTTTGACTGAATCAGGACTTATGCTCACGTCGAAGGTACTGTTGGTATTATTCACAGCTTCTACTAAGGTTTGAACCACTTCACTATTCTGTGGGAGATCTGCAAGAGGAGTAGTGCTGTTGAACACAACTCCAATTTCTGCTTCAGTTCCGGTCGCCCTTGCTGCTAAAGCGCTGTTTTATAACATCAAATGAAAAAAAAGAACAATTATGATATGAAAGACTCTGTCTGTTGCCTTGTGTCGTCTGATTTACATGTGTCACTATCAACACTAAAGCATTTGTCTTTTTGAGACCCAATTGAAGTGAAACCTTTTTTACCTGAGCTTTTTCAGCTTGCAGTGGGAAAATCTGTTTCCAAATTCGGGTTTGTATATCTTAGAACACTGCAAAAAAAGCAACATTGAAAGACTTTTAGTCACTTTTGTCACAATATACTTAAAATACAAATTCAGAGCTACTCAAATCGAGGTGATATAACAAAACAACATTCACCGTTGATAGAAGTCGTTTTTCTAACTCTATGTATTCCTGGCTTGTGTTGTCATTATAAGCATCAATAAATGGTTCGCCCTCCATGGCTGCTGTGATGACGTATGTTGGAGCAGCAGCATTCGTAGGTGCTGCAGTTGTAGATGAAGCAGTTGTGGGTGCAGCAGTCGTAGGTGTTGCAGTTGTGAGTGCAGCAGTTGTAGGTGCAGCAGTTGTGGGTGAAGCAGTTGTGGGTGTAGCAGTTGTAGTTGCTGCAGTTGCGGATGAAGCAGTTGACGGTGCAACATTTGTGGGTGCAGCAGTTGTAGGTACAGCAGTTGTAAGTGCTGCAGTTGTAGGTGAAGCAGTTTTGGGGGCTGCAGTTGATGGTGAAGCAGTTGTAGGTGTAGCAGTTGTAGGTGAAGCAGTTGTGGCTGCAGCAGTCGTAGGTGTTGCAGTTGTGGTTGCAGCAGTTGTATGTGCTGCAGTTGTGGGTGCACTAGTTGTAGTTGAAGCAGTTGTGGGTGCAGCAGTCGTAGGTGCTGCAGTTGTAGGTTCAGCAGTAGTTGGTGCTGCTGTCGTTGTTGCAACAGTAGTAGGTGCTGCTGTCGTAGGTGAAGCAGAAGTTGTAGGTGCTGCTGTTGTCGTAGGTGTAGCAGTAGTTGTTAGTTGCACCGTTGTCGGAGCAGCAGTAGTAGTAGGTGGTGCTGTTGTTGTTGCAACAGTAGTAGGGGCTGCAGTTGTAGGTGTTGCTGTAGTTGTAGGTGCTGCTGTTGTTGTTGCAACAGTAGTAGGTGCTGTTGTCGTAGGTGCAGCAGTAGTTGTAGTTTGCACTGTCGTCAGAGCAGCAGTAGTAGTAGGTGTTGATGTCGTAGGTGCAGCAGTAGTTGTAGTTTGCACCGTTGTCGGAGCATCAGTAGTTGTAGGTGTTGCTGTTGTTGTTGCAACAGTAGTAGGTACTGATGTCGTAGGTGCAGCAGTAGTTGTAGGTGCTGCTGTTGTTTTTGCAACAGTAGTAGGGGGTGCAGTTGTAGGTGAAGCAGTAGTTGTAGGTGGCACCGTTGTCGGAGCAGCAGTAGTTGTAGGTGCTTTTGTCGTGGGTGCAGCAGTAGTTGTAGTTTGCACCGTTGTCTGAGCATCAGTAGTTGTAGGTGTTGCTGTTGTTGTTGCAACAGTAGTAGGTGCTAATGTCGTAGGTGCAGCAGTAGTTGTAGGTGCTGCTGTTGTTGTTGCAACAGTAGTAGGTGCTGCTGTCGTAGGTGCAGCAGTAGTTGTAGTTTGCACTGTTGTCGTAGCATCAGTAGTTGTAGGTGCTGCTGTTGTTGTTGCAACAGTAGTAGGTGCTGATGTCGTAGGTGCAGCAGTAGTTGTAGGTGCTGCTGTTGTTGTTGCAACAGTAGTAGGTGCTGATGTCGTCGGTGCAGCAGTAGTTGTAGGTGCTGCTGTTGTTGTTGCAATAGTAGTAGGTTCTGATGTCGTAGGTGCAGCAGTAGTTGTAGGTGCTGCTGTTGTTTTTGCAACGGTAGTAGGGGCTGCAGTTGTAGGTGAAGCAGTAGTTGTAGGTGGCACCGTTGTCGGAGCAGCAGTAGTTGTAGGTGCTTTTGTCGTGGGTGCAGCAGTAGTTGTAGTTTGCACCGTTGTCTGAGCATCAGTAGTTGTAGGTGTTGCTGTTGTTGTTGCAACAGTAGTAGGTGCTAATGTCGTAGGTGCAGCAGTAGTTGTAGGTGCTGCTGTTGTTGTTGCAACAGTAGTATGTGCTGCTGTCGTAGGTGCAGCAGTAGTTGTAGTTTGCACTGTTGTCGGAGCATCAGTAGTTGTAGGTGCTGCTGCTGTTGTTGCAACAGTAGTAGGTGCTGATGTCGTAGGTGCAGCAGTAGTTATAGGTGCTGCTGTTGTTGTTGCAACAGTAGTAGGTGCTGATGTCGTAGGTGCAGCAGTAGTTGTAGGTGCTGTTGTTGTTGTTGTTGCAACAGTAGTAGGTGCTGTTGTCGTAGGTGCAGCAGTAGTTGTAGGTGGCACTGTTGTCGGAGCAGCAGTAGTTGTAGGTGCTGCTGTTGTTGTTGCAACAGTAGTAGGGGCTGATGTCGTAGGTGCAGCAGTAGTTGTAGGAGTTGCTGTTGTTGTTGCAACAGTAGTAGGTGCTGATGTCGTAGGTGCAGCAGTAGTTGTCGGTTGCACCGTTGACGGTGCAACAGTAGTTGTAGGTGTTGCTGTTGTTGTTGCAACAGTAGTAAGTGCTGCTGTCGTAGGTGCAGCAGTAGTTGTAGGTGGCACCGTTGTCGGAGCAGCAGTAGTTGTAGGTGCTGTTGTCGTAGGTGCAGCAGTAGTTGTAGTTTGCACCGTTGTCGGAGCATCAGTAGTTGTAGGTGTTGCTGTTGTTGTTGCAACAGTAGTAGGGGCTGATGTCGTAGGTGCAGCAGTAGTTGTAGGTGTTGCTATTGTTGTTGCAACAGTAGTAGGTGCTGATGTCGTAGGTGCAGCAGTAGTTGTAGGTGGCACCGTTGTCGGAGCAGCAGTAGTTGTAGCTGCTGTTGTCGTAGGTGCAGCAGTAGTTGTAGTTTGCACCGTTGTCGGAGCATCAGTAGTTGTAGGTGTTGCTGTTGTTGTTGCAACAGTAGTAGGTGCTAATGTCGTAGGTGCAGCAGTAGTTGTAGGTGCTGCTGTTGTTGTTGCAACAGTAGTAGGTGCTGCTGTTGTAGGTGCAGCAGTAGTTGTAGTTTGCACTGTTGTCGGAGCATCAGTAGTTGTAGGTGTTGCTGTTGTTGTTGCAACAGTAGTAGGTGCGGATGTCGTAGGTGCAGCAGTAGTTGTAGGTGCTGCTGTTGTTGTTGCAACAGTAGTAGGTGCTGTTGTCGTAGGTGCAACAGTAGTTGTAGGTTGAACCGTTGTCAGAGCAGCAGTAGTTGTAGGTGCTGCTGTTGTTGTTGCAACAGTAGTAGGTGTTGTTGTCGTAGGTGCAGCAGTAGTTCTAGGTGCTGCTGTTGTTGTTGCAACAGTAGTAGGTGCTGATGTCGTAGGTGCAGCAGTAGTTGTCGGTTGCACCGTTGACGGTGCAACAGTAGTTGTAGGTGTTGCTGTTGTTGTTGCAACAGTAGTAAGTGCTGCTGTCGTAGGTGCAGCAGTAGTTGTAGGTGGCACCGTTGTCGGAGCAGCAGTAGTTGTAGGTGCAGTTGTCGTAGGTGCAGCAGTAGTTGTAGTTTGCACCGTTGTCGGAGCATCAGTAGTTGTAGGTGTTGCTGTTGTTGTTGCAACAGTAGTAGGGGCTGATGTCGTTGGTGCAGCAGTAGTTGTAGGTGTTGCTATTGTTGTTGCAACAGTAGTAGGTGCTGATGTCGTAGGTGCAGCAGTAGTTGTAGGTGGCACCGTTGTCGGAGCAGCAGTAGTTGTAGGTGCTGTTGTCGTAGGTGCAGCAGTAGTTGTAGTTTGCACCGTTGTCGGAGCATCAGTAGTTGTAGGTGTTGCTGTTGTTGTTGCAACAGTAGTAGGTGCTAATGTCGTAGGTGCAGCAGTAGTTGTAGGTGCTTCTGTTGTTGTTGCAACAGTAGTAGGTGCTGCTGTTGTAGGTGCAGCAGTAGTTGTAGTTTGCACTGTTGTCGGAGCATCAGTAGTTGTAGGTGTTGCTGTTGTTGTTGCAACAGTAGTAGGTGCTGATGTCGTAGGTGCAGCCGTAGTTGTAGGTGCTGCTGTTGTTGTTGCAACAGTAGTAGGTGCTGTTGTCGTAGGTGCAACAGTAGTTGTAGGTTGAACCGTTGTCGGAGCAGCAGTAGTTGTAGGTGCTGCTGTTGTTGTTGCAACAGTAGTAGGTGCTGTTGTCGTAGGTGCAGCAGTAGTTGTAGGTGCTGCTGTTGTTGTTGCAACAGTAGTAGGTGCTGTTGTCGTAGGTGCAACAGTAGTTGTAGGTCGCACTGTTGTCAGAGCAGAAGTAGTAGTAGGTGCTACGGTTGTTGGTGTAACAGTAGCAGGTGTTGCTGTCGTAGGTGCAGCTGTAGTTGTAGGTGGCACTGTCGTCAGAGCAGCAGTAGTAGTAGTAGGTGCTTTTGTCGTAGGTGCAGCAGTAGTTGTAGGTTGCACCGTTGTCGGAGCAGCAGTAGTTGTAGGTGCTGCTGTTGTTGTTGCAACAGTAGTAGGTGCTGATGTCGTAGGTGCAGCAGTAGTTGTCGGTTGCACCGTTGACGGTGCAACAGTAGTTGTAGGTGTTGCTGTTGTTGTTGCAACAGTAGTAAGTGCTGCTGTCGTAGGTGCAGCAGTAGTTGTAGGTGGCACCGTTGTCGGAGCAGCTGTAGTTGTAGGTGCTGTTGTCGTAGGTGCAGCAGTAGTTGTAGTTTGCACCGTTGTCGGAGCATCAGTAGTTGTAGGTGTTGCTGTTGTTGTTGCAACAGTAGTAGGGGCTGATGTCGTAGGTGCAGCAGTAGTTGTAGTTTGCACCGTTGTCGGAGCATCAGTAGTTGTAGGTGTTGCTGTTGTTGTTGCAACAGTAGTAGGGGCTGATGTCGTTGGTGCAGCAGTAGTTGTAGGTGTTGCTATTGTTGTTGCAACAGTAGTAGGTGCTGATGTCGTAGGTGCAGCAGTAGTTGTAGGTGGCACCGTTGTCGGAGCAGCAGTAGTTGTAGGTGCTGTTGTCGTAGGTGCAGCAGTAGTTGTAGTTTGCACCGTTGTCGGAGCATCAGTAGTTGTAGGTGTTGCTGTTGTTGTTGCAACAGTAGTAGGTGCTAATGTCGTAGGTGCAGCAGTAGTTGTAGGTGCTGCTGTTGTTGTTGCAACAGTAGTAGGTGCTGCTGTTGTAGGTGCAGCAGTAGTTGTAGTTTGCACTGTTGTCGGAGCATCAGTAGTTGTAGGTGTTGCTGTTGTTGTTGCAACAGTAGTAGGTGCTGATGTCGTAGGTGCAGCAGTAGTTGTAGGTGCTGCTGTTGTTGTTGCAACAGTAGTAGGTGCTGTTGTCGTAGGTGCAACAGTAGTTGTAGGTTGAACCGTTGTCGGAGCAGCAGTAGTTGTAGGTGCTGCTGTTGTTGTTGCAACAGTAGTAGGTGCTGTTGTCGTAGGTGCAGCAGTAGTTGTAGGTGCTGCTGTTGTTGTTGCAACAGTAGTAGGTGCTGTTGTCGTAGGTGCAACAGTAGTTGTAGGTCGCACTGTTGTCAGAGCAGATGTAGTAGTAGGTGCTACTGTTGTTGGTGTAACAGTAGTAGGTGTTGCTGTCGTAGGTGCAGCTGTAGTTGTAGGTGGCACTGTCGTCAGAGCAGCAGTAGTAGTAGTAGGTGCTTTTGTCGTAGGTGCAGCAGTAGTTGTAGGTTGCACCGTTGTCGGAGCAGCAGTAGTTGTAGGTGCTGCTGTTGTTGTTGCAACAGTAGTAGGTGCTGTTGTCGTAGGTGCAGCAGTAGTTGTAGGTGCTGCTGTTGTTGTTGCAACAGTAGTAGGTGCTGTTGTCGTAGGTGCAACAGTAGTTGTAGGTGGCACTGTTGTCGGAGCAGCAGTAGTTGTAGGTGCTGCTGTTGTTGTTGCAACAGTAGTAGGTGCTGTTGCCGTAGGTGCAGCAGTAGTTATAGGTGCTGCTGTTGTTGTTGCAACAGTAGTAGGTGCTGATGTCGTAGGTGCAGCAGTAGTTGTAGGTGCTGTTGTTGTTGTTGCAACAGTAGTAGGTGCTGTTGTCGTAGGTGCAACAGTAGTTGTCGGTTGCACCGTTGTCGGAGGAGCAGTAGTTGTAGGTGCTGCTGTTGTTGTTGCAACAGTAGTATGTGCTGTTGTCGTAGGTGCAGCAGTAGTTGTAGGTGGCACTGTTGTCGGAGCAGCAGTAGTTGTAGGTGCTGCTGTTGTTGTTGCAACAGTAGTAGGGTTTGATGTCGTAGGTGCAGCAGTAGTTGTAGGTGTTGTTGTTGTTGTTACAACAGTAGTAGGTGCTGATGTCGTAGGTGCAGCAGTAGTTGTCGGTTGCACCGTTGACGGTGCAACAGTAGTTGTAGGTGTTGCTGTTGTTGTTGCAACAGTAGTAAGTGCTGCTGTCGTAGGTGCAGCAGTAGTTGTAGGTGGCACCGTTGTCGGAGCAGCAGTAGTTGTAGGTACTGTTGTCGTAGGTGCAGCAGTAGTTGTAGTTTGCACCGTTGTCGGAGCATCAGTAGTTGTAGGTGTTGCTGTTGTTGTTGCAACAGTAGTAAGGGCTGATGTCGTAGGTGCAGCAGTAGTTGTAGGTGTTGCTATTGTTGTTGCAACAGTAGTAGGTGCTGATGTCGTAGGTGCAGCAGTAGTTGTAGGTGGCACCGTTGTCGGAGCAGCAGTAGTTGTAGGTGCTGTTGTCGTAGGTGCAGCAGTAGTTGTAGTTTGCACCGTTGTCGGAGCATCAGTAGTTGTAGGTGTTGCTGTTGTTGTTGCAACAGTAGTAGGTGCTAATGTCGTAGGTGCAGCAGTAGTTGTAGGTGCTGCTGTTGTTGTTGCAACAGTAGTAGGTGCTGCTGTCGTAGGTGCAGCAGTAGTTGTAGTTTGCACTGTTGTCGGAGCATCAGTAGTTGTAGGTGTTGCTGTTGTTGTTGCAACAGTAGTAGGTGCTGATGTCGTAGGTGCAGCAGTAGTTGTAGGTGCTGCTGTTGTTGTTGCAACAGTAGTAGGTGCTGATGTCGTAGATGAAGCAGTAGTTGTAGGTTGCACCGTTGTCGGAGCAGCAGTAGTTGTAGGTGTTGCTGTTGTTGTTGCAACAGTAGTAGGTGCTGCTGTCGTAGGTGAAGCAGTAGTTGTAGGTGCTGCTGTTGTTGTTGCAACAGTAGTAGGTGTTGCTGTCGTAGGTGAAGCAGTAGTTGTAGGTGGCACTGTTGTCAGAGCAGCAGTAGTAGTAGGTGCTGCTGTTGTTGTTGTAACAGTACTATGTGCTGCAGTAGTAGGTGAAGCAGTAGTTGTAGGTGGCACTGTTGTCAGAGCAGCAGTAGTAGTAGGTGCTGCTTTTGTTGTTGCAACAGTACTAGGTGCTGCAGTAGTAGGTGCACCAGTAGTTGTAGGTGCAGCAGTAGTTGTAGGTGTTGCTGTTGTTGTTGCAACAGTAGTAGGGGCTGCAGTTGTAGGTGAAGCAGTAGTTGTAGGTTGCACCGTTGACGGTGCAACAGTAGTTGTGGGTGCTGCTGTTGTCGTTGCAACAATAGTAGGTGCTGTTGTCGTAGGTACAGCAGTAGTTGTAGGTTGCACCGTTGTCGGAGCAGCAGTAGTTGTAGTTGTTGCTGTTGTTGTTGCAACAATAGTAGGTGCTGCTGTCGTAGGTGAAGCAGTAGTTGTAGGTGCTGCTGTTGTTGTTGCAACAGTAGTAGGTGCTGCTGTCGTAGGTGAAGCAGTAGTTGTAGGTGCTGCTGTTGTTGTTGCAACAGTAGTAGGTGTTGCTGTCGTAGGTGAAGCAGTAGTTGTAGGTGGCACTGTTGTCAGAGCAGCAGTAGTTGTAGGTGCTGCTGTTGTTGTTGCAACAGTACTAGGTGCTGCAGTTGTAGGTGCAGCAGTAGTTGTAGGTGCTGCTGTTGTTGTTCCAACTGTAGTAGGTGCTGATGTCGTAGATGAAGCAGTAGTTGTAGGTTGCACCGTTGTCGGAGCAGCAGTAGTTGTAGGTGTTGCTGTTGTTGTTGCAACAGTAGTAGGTGCTGCTGTCGTAGGTGAAGCAGTAGTTGTAGGTGCTGCTGTTGTTGTTGCAACAGTAGTAGGTGTTGCTGTCGTAGGTGAAGCAGTAGTTGTAGGTGGCACCGTTGTCGGAGCAGCAGTAGTTGTAGGTGTTGCTGTTGTTGTTGCAACAATAGTAGGTGCTGCTGTCGTAGGTGAAGCAGTAGTTGTAGGTGCTGCTGTTGTTGTTGCAACAGTAGTAGGTGCTGATGTCGTAGGTGCAGCAGTAGTTGTAGGTGTTGCTATTGTTGTTGCAACAGTAGTAGGTGCTGATGTCGTAGGTGCAGCAGTAGTTGTAGGTGGCACCGTTGTCAGAGCAGCAGTAGTAGTAGGTGCTGCTTTTGTTGTTGCAACAGTACTAGGTGCTGCAGTAGTAGGTGCACCAGTAGTTGTAGGTGCAGCAGTAGTTGTAGGTGTTGCTGTTGTTGTTGCAACAGTAGTAGGGGCTGCAGTTGTAGGTGAAGCAGTAGTTGTAGGTTGCACCGTTGACGGTGCAACAGTAGTTGTGGGTGCTGCTGTTGTCGTTGCAACAATAGTAGGTGCTGTTGTCGTAGGTACAGCAGTAGTTGTAGGTTGCACCGTTGTCGGAGCAGCAGTAGTTGTAGTTGTTGCTGTTGTTGTTGCAACAATAGTAGGTGCTGCTGTCGTAGGTGAAGCAGTAGTTGTAGGTGCTGCTGTTGTTGTTGCAACAGTAGTAGGTGCTGCTGTCGTAGGTGAAGCAGTAGTTGTAGGTGCTGCTGTTGTTGTTGCAACAGTAGTAGGTGTTGCTGTCGTAGGTGAAGCAGTAGTTGTAGGTGGCACTGTTGTCAGAGCAGCAGTAGTTGTAGGTGCTGCTGTTGTTGTTGCAACAGTACTAGGTGCTGCAGTTGTAGGTGCAGCAGTAGTTGTAGGTGCTGCTGTTGTTGTTCCAACTGTAGTAGGTGCTGATGTCGTAGATGAAGCAGTAGTTGTAGGTTGCACCGTTGTCGGAGCAGCAGTAGTTGTAGGTGTTGCTGTTGTTGTTGCAACAGTAGTAGGTGCTGCTGTCGTAGGTGAAGCAGTAGTTGTAGGTGCTGCTGTTGTTGTTGCAACAGTAGTAGGTGTTGCTGTCGTAGGTGAAGCAGTAGTTGTAGGTGGCACCGTTGTCGGAGCAGCAGTAGTTGTAGGTGTTGCTGTTGTTGTTGCAACAATAGTAGGTGCTGCTGTCGTAGGTGAAGCAGTAGTTGTAGGTGCTGCTGTTGTTGTTGCAACAGTAGTAGGTGCTGATGTCGTAGGTGCAGCAGTAGTTGTAGGTGTTGCTATTGTTGTTGCAACAGTAGTAGGTGCTGATGTCGTAGGTGCAGCAGTAGTTGTAGGTGGCACCGTTGTCGGAGCAGCAGTAGTTGTAGGTGCTGTTGTCGTAGGTGCAGCAGTAGTTGTAGTTTGCACCGTTGTCGGAGCATCAGTAGTTGTAGGTGTTGCTGTTGTTGTTGCAACAGTAGTAGGTGCTAATGTCGTAGGTGCAGCAGTAGTTGTAGGTGCTGCTGTTGTTGTTGCAACAGTAGTAGGTGCTGCTGTCGTAGGTGCAGCAGTAGTTGTAGTTTGCACTGTTGTCGGAGCATCAGTAGTTGTAGGTGTTGCTGTTGTTGTTGCAACAGTAGTAGGTGCTGATGTCGTAGGTGCAGCAGTAGTTGTAGGTGCTGCTGTTGTTGTTGCAACAGTAGTAGGTGCTGATGTCGTAGATGAAGCAGTAGTTGTAGGTTGCACCGTTGTCGGAGCAGCAGTAGTTGTAGGTGTTGCTGTTGTTGTTGCAACAGTAGTAGGTGCTGCTGTCGTAGGTGAAGCAGTAGTTGTAGGTGCTGCTGTTGTTGTTGCAACAGTAGTAGGTGTTGCTGTCGTAGGTGAAGCAGTAGTTGTAGGTGGCACTGTTGTCAGAGCAGCAGTAGTAGTAGGTGCTGCTGTTGTTGTTGTAACAGTACTATGTGCTGCAGTAGTAGGTGAAGCAGTAGTTGTAGGTGGCACTGTTGTCAGAGCAGCAGTAGTAGTAGGTGCTGCTTTTGTTGTTGCAACAGTACTAGGTGCTGCAGTAGTAGGTGCACCAGTAGTTGTAGGTGCAGCAGTAGTTGTAGGTGTTGCTGTTGTTGTTGCAACAGTAGTAGGGGCTGCAGTTGTAGGTGAAGCAGTAGTTGTAGGTTGCACCGTTGACGGTGCAACAGTAGTTGTGGGTGCTGCTGTTGTCGTTGCAACAATAGTAGGTGCTGTTGTCGTAGGTACAGCAGTAGTTGTAGGTTGCACCGTTGTCGGAGCAGCAGTAGTTGTAGTTGTTGCTGTTGTTGTTGCAACAGTAGTAGGTGCTGCTGTCGTAGGTGAAGCAGTAGTTGTAGGTGCTGCTGTTGTTGTTGCAACAGTAGTAGGTGCTGCTGTCGTAGGTGAAGCAGTAGTTGTAGGTGCTGCTGTTGTTGTTGCAACAGTAGTAGGTGTTGCTGTCGTAGGTGAAGCAGTAGTTGTAGGTGGCACTGTTGTCAGAGCAGCAGTAGTTGTAGGTGCTGCTGTTGTTGTTGCAACAGTACTAGGTGCTGCAGTTGTAGGTGCAGCAGTAGTTGTAGGTGCTGCTGTTGTTGTTCCAACTGTAGTAGGGGCTGCAGTTGTAGGTGAAGCAGTAGTTGTAGGTGCTGCTGTTGTTGTTGCAACAGTAGTAGGTGCTGCTGTCTTAGGTGCAGCAGTAGTTGTCGGTTTCACCGTTGTCGGAGCATCAGTAGTTGTGGGTGCTGCTGTTGTTGTTGCAACAGTAGTAGGGGCTGATGTCGTAGGTGCAGCAGTAGTTGTAGGTGTTGCTGTTGTTGTTGCAACAGTAGTAGGTGCTGATGTCGTAGGTGCATCAGTAGTTGTCGGTTGCACCGTTGACGGTGCAACAGTAGTTGTAGGTGTTGCTGTTGTTGTTGCAAAAGTAGTAAGTGCTGCTGTCGTAGGTGCAGCAGTAGTTGTAGGTGGCACCGTTGTCGGATCAGCAGTAGTTGTAGGTGCTGTTGTCGTAGATGCAGCAGTAGTTGTAGTTTGCACCGTTGTCGGAGCATCAGTAGTTGTAGTTGTTGCTGTTGTTGTTGCAACAGTAGTAGGTGCTGATGTCGTAGGTGCAGCAGTAGTTGTAGGTGCTGCTGTTGTTCTTGCAACAGTAGTCGGTGCTGTTGTCGTAGGTGCAACAGTAGTTGTAGGTTGCACCGTTGTCGGAGCAGCAGTAGTTGTAGGTGCTGCTGTTGTTGTTGCAACAGTAGTAGGTGCTGTTGTCGTAGGTGCAGCAGTAGTTGTAGGTGCTGCTGTTGTTGTTGCAACAGTAGTAGGTGCTGATGTCGTAGGTGCAGCAGTAGTTGTAGGTGCTGCTGTTGTTGTTGCAACAGTAGTAGGTGCTGTTGTCGTAGGTGCAACAGTAGTTGTAGGTGGCACTGTTGTCGGAGCAGCAGTAGTTGTAGGTGCTGCTGTTGTTGTTGTAACAGTAGTAGGTGCTGTTGCCATAGGTGCAGCAGTAGTTGTAGGTGCTGCTGTTGTTGTTGCAACAGTAGTAGGTGCTGATGTCGTAGGTGCAGCAGTAGTTGTAGGTACTGCTGTTGTTGTTGTAACAGTAGTAGGTGCTGTTGCCGTAGGTGCAGCAGTAGTTGTAGGTGCTGCTGTTGTTGTTGCAACAGTAGTAGGTGCTGTTGCCGTAGGTGCAGCAGTAGTTGTAGGTGCTGCTGTTGTTGTTGCAACAGTAGTAGGTGCTGTTGTCGTTGGTGCAGCAGTAGTTGTAGGTTGCACCGTGTTCGGAGCAGCAGTAGTTGTAGGTGCTGCTGTTGTTGTTGTAACAGTGGTAGGTGCTGTTGTCGTAGGTGCAGCAGTAGTTGTAGGTGCTGCTGTTGTTGTTGCAGCAGTAGTTGTAGGTGTTGCTGTCGTAGGTGCAGCAGTAGTTGTCGGTTGCACCGTTGTCGGAGCATCAGTAGTTGTAGGTGTTGCTGTTGTTGTTGCAACAGTAGTAGGTGCTGTTGTCGTAGGTGCAGCAGTAGTTGTAGGTGTTGCTGTTGTTGTTGCAACAGTAGTAGGTGCTGTTGTCGTAGGTGCAACAGTAGTTGTAGGTTGCCCCGTTGTCGGAGCAGCAGTAGTTGTAGGTGCTGCTGTTGTTGTTGCAACAGTAGTAGGTGCTGTTGTCGTAGGTGCAGCAGTAGTTGTAGGTGCTGCTATTGTTGTTGCAGCAGTAGTTGTAGGTGTTGCTGTCGTAGGTGCAGCAGTAGTTGTCGGTTGCACTGTTGTCGGAGCATCAGTAGTTGTAGGTGTTGCTGTTGTTGTTGCAATAGTGGTAGGTGCTGTTGTCGTAGGTGCAGCAGTAGTTGTAGGTGTTGCTGTTGTTGTTGCAACAGTAGTAGGTGCTGATGTCGTAGGTGCAGCAGTAGTTGTAGTTTGCACCGTTGTCGAAGCATCAGTAGTTGTGGGTGCTGCTGTTGTTGTTGCAACAGTAGTAGTTGCTGCTGTTATAGGTGTAGCTGTAGTTGTTGGTTGCACTGTTGTCGGAGCAGCAGTAGTAGTAGGTGTTGCTGTCGTAGGAGTAGCTGTAGTTGTTGGTTGCACCGCTGTCGGAGCAGCAGTAGTTAAAGGTGCTGCTGTTGTAAGTGTAGCTGTAGTTGTAGGTGGCACCGTTGTCGGAGCAGCAGCAGTTGTAGTTGAAGCAGTCGTAGGTGCAGCAGTTGTAGGTGAAGCAGTTGTAGGTGAAGCAGTTGTAGGTGCTGCAGTTGTGGGTGCAGCAGTTGTAGGTGCTGGAGTTGTAGGTGAAGCAGTCGTGGTTGCAGCAGTTGTAGGTGCAGCAGTTGTGAGTGCAGCAGTTGTGGGTGCAGCAGTTGTAGGTGCAGCAGTTCTAGGTGCATTAGTTGTAGGTGCAGCAGTTGTGGGTGCAGCAGTTGTAGGTGCTGCAGTCGTAGGTGCAGCAGTTTTAGGTGCAGCAGTTGTAGGTGAATTAGTCATGGGTGAAGCAGTCGTGGGTGAAGCAGTCGTAGGTGCAGCTGTCGTAGCTGCTGCAGTCGTAGGTGCAGCAGTCGTAGGTGCAACAGTTGTAGGTGCTGCAGTTGTAGGTGAAGCAGCCGTAGCCGCTGCAGTCGTAGGTGCAGCAGTCGTAGGTGCAGCAGTCGTAGGTGCAGCAGTCGTAGGTGCAGCAGTTGTGGGTGCAGCAGTTGTAGGTGCTGCAGTTGTAGGTGCTGCAGTTGTAGGTGAAGCAGTCGTAGCTGCTGCAGTCGTAGGTGCAGCAGTCGTAGGTGCAGCAGTCGTAGGTGCTGCAGTCGTGGGTGCAGCAGTTGTAGGTGCAGCAGTTGTAGGTGAAGCAGTCGTGGGTGAAGCAGTCGTAGGTGCAGCAGTCGTAGCTGCAGCAGTTGTAGCTGCTGCAGTCGTAGGTGCAGTAGTCCTAGGTGCTGGAGTCGTAGGTGCAGCAGTCGTAGGTGAAGCAGTCGTAGGTGCTGCAGTCGTAGGTGCAGCAGACGTAGCTGCTGCAGTCGTAGGTGAAGCAGTCGTAGATGCAGCAGTTGTAGGTGCTGCAGTTGTAGGTGAAGCAGTCGTAGCTGCAGCAGTCGTAGGTGCAGCAGTCTTAGGTGAAGCAGTCGTAGGTGCTGCAGTCGTAGGTGCATCAGACGTAGCTGCTAGAGTCGTAGGTGAAGCAGTCGTAGGTGCAGCAGTTGTAGGTGTTGCTGTTGTTGTTGCAACAGTAGTAGGTGCTGATGTCGTAGGTGCAGCAGTAGTTGTAGTTTGCACCGTTGTCGAAGCATCAGTAGTTGTGGGTGCTGCTGTTGTTGTTGCAACAGTAGTAGTTGCTGCTGTTGTAGGTGTAGCTGTAGTTGTTGGTTGCACTGTTGTCGGAGCAGCAGTAGTAGTAGGTGTTGCTGTCGTAGGAGTAGCTGTAGTTGTTGGTTGCACCGCTGTCGGAGCAGCAGTAGTTAAAGGTGCTGCTGTTGTAAGTGTAGCTGTAGTTGTAGGTGGCACCGTTGTCGGAGCAGCAGCAGTTGTAGTTGAAGCAGTCGTAGGTGCAGCAGTTGTAGGTGAAGCAGTTGTAGGTGAAGCAGTTGTAGGTGCTGCAGTTGTGGGTGCAGCAGTTGTAGGTGCTGGAGTTGTAGGTGAAGCAGTCGTGGTTGCAGCAGTTGTAGGTGCAGCAGTTGTGAGTGCAGCAGTTGTGGGTGCAGCAGTTGTAGGTGCAGCAGTTCTAGGTGCATTAGTTGTAGGTGCAGCAGTTGTGGGTGCAGCAGTTGTAGGTGCTGCAGTCGTAGGTGCAGCAGTTTTAGGTGCAGCAGTTGTAGGTGAATTAGTCATGGGTGAAGCAGTCGTGGGTGAAGCAGTCGTAGGTGCAGCTGTCGTAGCTGCTGCAGTCGTAGGTGCAGCAGTCGTAGGTGCAACAGTTGTAGGTGCTGCAGTTGTAGGTGAAGCAGCCGTAGCTGCTGCAGTCGTAGGTGCAGCAGTCGTAGGTGCAGCAGTCGTAGGTGCAGCAGTCGTAGGTGCAGCAGTTGTGGGTGCAGCAGTTGTAGGTGCTGCAGTTGTAGGTGCTGCAGTTGTAGGTGAAGCAGTCGTAGCTGCTGCAGTCGTAGGTGCAGCAGTCGTAGGTGCAGCAGTCGTAGGTGCAGCAGTCGTGGGTGCTGCAGTTGTAGGTGCAGCAGTTGTAGGTGCAGCAGTTGTGGGTGAAGCAGTCGTGGGTGAAGCAGTCGTAGCTGCAGCAGTTGTAGCTGCTGCAGTCGTAGGTGCAGTAGTCCTAGGTGCTGGAGTCGTAGGTGCAGCAGTCGTAGGTGAAGCAGTCGTAGGTGCTGCAGTCGTAGGTGCAGCAGACGTAGCTGCTGCAGTCGTAGGTGAAGCAGTCGTAGATGCAGCAGTTGTAGGTGCTGCAGTTGTAGGTGAAGCAGTCGTAGCTGCAGCAGTCGTAGGTGCAGCAGTCTTAGGTGAAGCAGTCGTAGGTGCTGCAGTCGTAGGTGCATCAGACGTAGCTGCTAGAGTCGTAGGTGAAGCAGTCGTAGGTGCAGCAGTTGTAGGTGAAGCAGTCGTAGCTGCTGCAGTCGTAGCTGCTGCAGTCGTAGGTGAAGCAGTCGTAGCTGCAGCAGTCGTAGGTGCAGCAGTCGTAGGTGAAGCAGTCGTAGGTGCTGCAGTCGTAGGTGCAGCAGTCGTAGCTGCTGCAGTCGTAGGTGAAGCAGTCGTAGGTGAAGCAGTCGTAGGTGAAGCAGTCGTAGGTGCTGCAGTCGTAGGTGCTGCAGTCGTAGGTGCTGCAGTTGTGTGTGCGGCAGTTGTAGGTGCAGCAGTTGTAGGTGAAGCAGTCGTGGGTGCAGCAGTTGTAGGTGAAGCAGTTGTAGGTGCAGCAGTTGTAGGTGCAGCAGTTGTGGGTGCAGCAGTTGTAGGTGCAGCAGTCGTAGATGCTGCAGTTGTAGGTGAAGCAGTCGTGGGTGAAGCAGTCGTGGGTGAAGCAGTCGTGGGTGAAGCAGTCGTAGGTGCAGCAGTCGTAGGTGAAGCAGTCGTGGGTGAAGCAGTCGTAGGTGCTGCAGTCGTATATGCTGTAGTCGTTAGTGCAGCAGTCATAGGTGCAGCAGTTGTGGGTGCAGCAGTCGTGGGTGCAGCAGTCGTGGGTGCTGCAGTCGTGGGTGAAGCAGTCGTAGGTGCAGCAGTCGTAGGTGCAGCAGTCGTAGCTGCTGCAGTCGTAGGTGCAGCAGTCGTAGGTGCAGCAGTCGTAGGTGCAGCAGTTGAAGGTGAAGCAGTCGTAGCTTCTGCAGTCGTAGCTTCTGCAGTCGTAGGTGCAGCAGTCGTAGCTGCTGCAGTCGTAGGTGCAGCAGTCGTAGGTGCAGCAGATGTAGGTGCTGCAGTTGTATGTGCAGCAGTCGTGGGTGCAGCAGTCGTAGGTGCAGCAGTTGTAGGTGAAGCAGTCGTGGGTGAAGCAGTCGTAGGTGCATTAGTCGTAGCTGCTGCAGTCGTAGGTGAAGCAGTCGTAGGTGCAGCAGTCGTAGCTGCTGCAGTCGTAGGGGAAGCAGTCGTAGGTGCAGCAGTCGTAGGTGCTGCAGTCGTAGGTGCAGCAGTCGTAGGTGCTGCAGTCGTGGGTGAAGCAGTCGTGGGTGAAGCAGTCGTAGGTGCAGCAGTTGTAGGTGCTGCAGATGTAGGTGAAGCTGTTGTAGGTGCAGCAGTCGTAGGTGCGGCAGTTGTAGGTGCAGCAGTTGTGGGTGAAGCAGTCGTGGGTGCAGCAGTTGTAGGTGAAGCAGTTATAGGTGCAGCAGTTGTAGGTGCAGCAGTTGTGGGTGCAGCAGTTGTAGGTGCAGCAGTCGTAGGTGCTGCAGTTGTAGGTGAAGCAGTCGTGGGTGAAGCAGTCGTGGGTGCAGCAGTCGTAGGTGAAGCAGTCGTAGGTGCTGCAGTCGTAGGTGCAGCAGTTGTGGGTGCAGCAGTTGTAGGTGCAGCAGTTGTAGGTGAAGCAGTCGTGGGTGAAGCAGTCGTAGGTGCAGCAGTCGTAGCTGAAGCAGTCGTAGCTGCTGCAGTCGTAGGTGTAGTAGCTGTAGATGCTGAAGTCGTAGGTGCAGCAGTCGTAGTTGAAGCAGTCGTAGGTGCTGCAGTCGTAATTGAAGCAGTCGTAGGTGCTGCAGTCGTAGGTGAAGCAGTCGTAGCTGCATTAGTCGTAGGTGAAGCAGTCGTAGGTGCTGCAGTCATAGGTGCATCAATCGTAGCTGCTGCAGTCGTAGGTGCAGCAGTTGTAGGTGCTGCAGTCGTAGGTGCAGCAGTTGTGGGTGCGGCAGTTGTAGGTGCATCAGTCGTAGGTGCATCAGTCGTAGGTGCTGCAGTCGTAGGTGCTGCAGTCGTAGGTGCAGCAGTTGTGGGTGCGGCAGTTGTAGGTGCGGCAGTTGTAGGTGCAGCAGTTGTAGGTGAAGCAGTCGTGGGTGAAGCAGTCGTAGGTGCAGCAGTCGTAGCTGCTGCAGTCGTAGGTGCAGCAGTCATAGGTAGAGCAGTCGTAGGTGCAGCAGTCGTAGCTGCTGCAGTCGTAGGTGAAGCAGTCGTAGGTGCAGCAGTCGTAGGTGCTGCAGTCGTAGGTGCAGCAGTCGTAGGTGCAGCAGTGGTAGGTGCTGCAGTCGTAGGTGAAGCAGTCGTGGGTGAAGCAGTCGTGGGTGCAGCAGTTGTAGGTGCTTCAGTTGTAGGTGCACCAGTTGTAGGTGCTGCTGTTGGAGGTGAAGCAGTCGTGGGTGCAGCAGTCGTGGGTGCAACAGTCGTGGGTGCAGCAGTTGTGGGTGCAGCAGTTGTGGGTGCAGCAGTTGTGGGTGCAGCAGTTGTAGGTGAAGCAGTCGTGGGTGCAGCAGTTGTAGGTGCAGCAGTTGTAGGTGCTGCTGTTGTAGGTGAAGCAGTCGTGGGTGCAGCAGTTGTAGGTGCAGCAGTTGTGGGTGCAGCAGTTGTGGGTGCAGCAGTTGTGGGTGCAGCAGTTGTGGGTGCAGCAGTTGTGGGTGCAGCAGTTGTAGGTGCAGAAGTTGTAGGTGAAGCAGTTGTGGGTGCAGCAGTTGTAGGTGCAGAAGTTGTAAGTGAAGCAGTCGTGGGTGCAGCAGTCGTGGGTGCAGCAGTCGTAGGTGCTGCAGTCGTGGGTACAGCAGTCGTGGGTACAGCAGTCGTGGGTGCTGCAGTCGTGGGTGCAGCAGTCGTGGGTGCAGCAGTCGTGGGTGCTGCAGTCGTGGGTGCAGCAGTCGTGGGTGCAGCAGTCGTAGGTGCAGCAGTCGTGGGTGCAGCAGTCGTGGGTGCAGCAGTTGTAGGTGAAGCAGTCGTGGGTGCAGCAGTTGTAGGTGAAGCAGTTGTAGGTGCAGCAGTTGTAGGTGCAGCAGTTGTGGGTGCAGCAGTTGTAGGTGCAGCAGTCGTAGATGCTGCAGTTGTAGGTGAAGCAGTCGTGGGTGAAGCAGTCGTGGGTGAAGCAGTCGTGGGTGAAGCAGTCGTAGGTGCAGCAGTCGTAGGTGTAGCAGTCGTAGGTGTAGCAGTCGTAGGTGCACCAGTTGTAGGTGAAGCAGTTGTAGGTGAAGCAGTCGTAGGTGCAGCAGTTGTAGGTGAAGCAGTCGTGGGTGAAGCAGTCGTAGGTGCTGCAGTCGTAGCTGCTGTAGTCGTTAGTGCAGCAGTCGTAGGTGCAGCAGTTGTGGGTGCAGCAGTCGTGGGTGCAGCAGTCGTGGGTGCTGCAGTCGTGGGTGAAGCAGTCGTAGGTGCAGCAGTCGTAGGTGCAGCAGTCGTAGCTGCTGCAGTCGTAGGTGCAGCAGTCGTAGGTGCAGCAGTCGTAGGTGCAGCAGTTGTAGGTGAAGCAGTCGTAGCTTCTGCAGTCGTAGGTGCAGCAGTCGTAGCTGCTGCAGTCGTAGGTGCAGCAGTCGTAGGTGCAGCAGATGTAGGTGCTGCAGTTGTATGTGCAGCAGTCGTGGGTGCAGCAGTCGTAGGTGCAGCAGTTGTAGGTGAAGCAGTCGTGGGTGAAGCAGTCGTAGGTGCATTAGTCGTAGCTGCTGCAGTCGTAGGTGAAGCAGTCGTAGGTGCAGCAGTCGTAGCTGCTGCAGTCGTAGGGGAAGCAGTCGTAGGTGCAGCAGTCGTAGGTGCTGCAGTCGTGGGTGAAGCAGTCGTGGGTGAAGCAGTCGTAGGTGCAGCAGTTGTAGGTGCTGCAGATGTAGGTGAAGCTGTTGTAGGTGCAGCAGTCGTAGGTGCATCAGTCGTAGGTGCTGCAGTCGTAGGTGCTGCAGTCGTAGGTGCAGCAGTTGTGGGTGCGGCAGTTGTAGGTGCGGCAGTTGTAGGTGCAGCAGTTGTAGGTGAAGCAGTCGTGGGTGAAGCAGTCGTAGGTGCAGCAGTCGTAGCTGCTGCAGTCGTAGGTGCAGCAGTCATAGGTAGAGCAGTCGTAGGTGCAGCAGTCGTAGCTGCTGCAGTCGTAGGTGAAGCAGTCGTAGGTGCAGCAGTCGTAGGTGCTGCAGTCGTAGGTGCAGCAGTCGTAGGTGCAGCAGTGGTAGGTGCTGCAGTCGTAGGTGAAGCAGTCGTGGGTGAAGCAGTCGTGGGTGCAGCAGTTGTAGGTGCTTCAGTTGTAGGTGCACCAGTTGTAGGTGCTGCTGTTGGAGGTGAAGCAGTCGTGGGTGCAGCAGTCGTGGGTGCAACAGTCGTGGGTGCAGCAGTTGTGGGTGCAGCAGTTGTGGGTGCAGCAGTTGTGGGTGCAGCAGTTGTAGGTGAAGCAGTCGTGGGTGCAGCAGTTGTAGGTGCAGCAGTTGTAGGTGCTGCTGTTGTAGGTGAAGCAGTCGTGGGTGCAGCAGTTGTAGGTGCAGCAGTTGTGGGTGCAGCAGTTGTGGGTGCAGCAGTTGTGGGTGCAGCAGTTGTGGGTGCAGCAGTTGTGGGTGCAGCAGTTGTAGGTGCAGAAGTTGTAGGTGAAGCAGTTGTGGGTGCAGCAGTTGTAGGTGCAGAAGTTGTAAGTGAAGCAGTCGTGGGTGCAGCAGTCGTGGGTGCAGCAGTCGTAGGTGCTGCAGTCGTGGGTACAGCAGTCGTGGGTACAGCAGTCGTGGGTGCTGCAGTCGTGGGTGCAGCAGTCGTGGGTGCAGCAGTCGTGGGTGCTGCAGTCGTGGGTGCAGCAGTCGTGGGTGCAGCAGTCGTAGGTGCAGCAGTCGTGGGTGCAGCAGTCGTGGGTGCAGCAGTCGTGGGTGCAGCAGTTGTAGGTGAAGCAGTCGTGGGTGCAGCAGTTGTAGGTGAAGCAGTTGTAGGTGCAGCAGTTGTAGGTGCAGCAGTTGTGGGTGCAGCAGTTGTAGGTGCAGCAGTCGTAGATGCTGCAGTTGTAGGTGAAGCAGTCGTGGGTGAAGCAGTCGTGGGTGAAGCAGTCGTGGGTGAAGCAGTCGTAGGTGCAGCAGTCGTAGGTGTAGCAGTCGTAGGTGTAGCAGTCGTAGGTGCACCAGTTGTAGGTGAAGCAGTTGTAGGTGAAGCAGTCGTAGGTGCAGCAGTTGTAGGTGAAGCAGTCGTGGGTGAAGCAGTCGTAGGTGCTGCAGTCGTAGCTGCTGTAGTCGTTAGTGCAGCAGTCGTAGGTGCAGCAGTTGTGGGTGCAGCAGTCGTGGGTGCAGCAGTCGTGGGTGCTGCAGTCGTGGGTGAAGCAGTCGTAGGTGCAGCAGTCGTAGGTGCAGCAGTCGTAGCTGCTGCAGTCGTAGGTGCAGCAGTCGTAGGTGCAGCAGTCGTAGGTGCAGCAGTTGTAGGTGAAGCAGTCGTAGCTTCTGCAGTCGTAGGTGCAGCAGTCGTAGCTGCTGCAGTCGTAGGTGCAGCAGTCGTAGGTGCAGCAGATGTAGGTGCTGCAGTTGTATGTGCAGCAGTCGTGGGTGCAGCAGTCGTAGGTGCAGCAGTTGTAGGTGAAGCAGTCGTGGGTGAAGCAGTCGTAGGTGCATTAGTCGTAGCTGCTGCAGTCGTAGGTGAAGCAGTCGTAGGTGCAGCAGTCGTAGCTGCTGCAGTCGTAGGGGAAGCAGTCGTAGGTGCAGCAGTCGTAGGTGCTGCAGTCGTGGGTGAAGCAGTCGTGGGTGAAGCAGTCGTAGGTGCAGCAGTTGTAGGTGCTGCAGATGTAGGTGAAGCTGTTGTAGGTGCAGCAGTCGTAGGTGCGGCAGTTGTAGGTGCAGCAGTTGTGGGTGAAGCAGTCGTGGGTGCAGCAGTTGTAGGTGAAGCAGTTATAGGTGCAGCAGTTGTAGGTGCAGCAGTTGTGGGTGCAGCAGTTGTAGGTGCAGCAGTCGTAGGTGCTGCAGTTGTAGGTGAAGCAGTCGTGGGTGAAGCAGTCGTGGGTGCAGCAGTCGTAGGTGAAGCAGTCGTAGGTGCTGCAGTCGTAGGTGCAGCAGTTGTGGGTGCAGCAGTTGTAGGTGCAGCAGTTGTAGGTGAAGCAGTCGTGGGTGAAGCAGTCGTAGGTGCAGCAGTCGTAGCTGAAGCAGTCGTAGCTGCTGCAGTCGTAGGTGTAGTAGCTGTAGATGCTGAAGTCGTAGGTGCAGCAGTCGTAGGTGAAGCAGTCGTAGGTGCTGCAGTCGTAATTGAAGCAGTCGTAGGTGCTGCAGTCGTAGGTGAAGCAGTCGTAGCTGCATTAGTCGTAGGTGAAGCAGTCGTAGGTGCTGCAGTCATAGGTGCATCAATCGTAGCTGCTGCAGTCGTAGGTGCAGCAGTTGTAGGAGCTGCAGTCGTAGGTGCAGCAGTTGTGGGTGCGGCAGTTGTAGGTGCATCAGTCGTAGGTGCATCAGTCGTAGGTGCTGCAGTCGTAGGTGCTGCAGTCGTAGGTGCAGCAGTTGTGGGTGCGGCAGTTGTAGGTGCGGCAGTTGTAGGTGCAGCAGTTGTAGGTGAAGCAGTCGTGGGTGAAGCAGTCGTAGGTGCAGCAGTCGTAGCTGCTGCAGTCGTAGGTGCAGCAGTCATAGGTAGAGCAGTCGTAGGTGCAGCAGTCGTAGCTGCTGCAGTCGTAGGTGAAGCAGTCGTAGGTGCAGCAGTCGTAGGTGCTGCAGTCGTAGGTGCAGCAGTCGTAGGTGCAGCAGTGGTAGGTGCTGCAGTCGTAGGTGAAGCAGTCGTGGGTGAAGCAGTCGTGGGTGCAGCAGTTGTAGGTGCTTCAGTTGTAGGTGAAGCAGTTGTAGGTGCACCAGTTGTAGGTGCTGCTGTTGTAGGTGAAGCAGTCGTGGGAGCAGCAGTCGTGGGTGCAACAGTCGTGGGTGCAGCAGTCGTGGGTGCAGCAGTCGTAGGTGCTGCAGTCATGGGTACAGCAGTCGTGGGTGCAGCAGTCGTAGGTGCTGCAGTCGTGGGTGCAGCAGTCGTGGGTGCTGCAGTCGTGGGTGCAGCAGTCGTGGGTGCAGCAGTCGTGGGTGCAGCAGTCGTAGGTGCAGCAGTCGTGGGTGCAGCAATCGTAGCTGCTGCAGTCGTAGGTGAAGCAGTCGTAGGTGCTGCAGTCGTAGGTGCAGCAGTCGTAGGCGCAGCAGTTGTAGGCGCTGCAGTTGTAGGTGAAGCAGTTGTAGGTGCATCAGTTGTAGGTGCTGCTGTTGTAGGTGCAGCAGTCGTGGGTGCAGCAGTCGTGGGTGCAGCAGTTGTGGGTGCAGCAGTTGTGGGTGCAGCAGTTGTAGGTGCTGCTGTTGTAGGTGAAGCAGTCGTGGGTGCAGCAGTTGTAGGTGCAGCAGTTGTAGGTGCTGCTGTTGTAGGTGAAGCAGTCGTGGGTGCAGCAGTTGTAGGTGCAGCAGTTGTGGGTGCAGCAGTTGTGGGTGCAGTAGTTGTAGGTGCAGAAGTTGTAGGTGAAGCAGTTGTGGGTGCAGCAGTTGTAGGTGCAGAAGTTGTAAGTGAAGCAGTCGTGGGTGCAGCAGTCGTGGGTGCAGCAGTCGTGGGTGCAGCAGTCGTGGGTGCAGCAGTCGTGGGTACAGCAGTCGTGGGTGCAGCAGTCGTAGGTGCTGCAGTTGTGGGTGCTGCAGTTATAGGTGATGCAGTCGTGGGTGCAGCAGTCGTGGGTGCAGCAGTCGTAGGTGCAGCAGTCATAGGTGCAGCAGTTGTGGGTGCAGCAGTTGTAGGTAGAGCAGTTATGGGTGCAGCAGTTGTGGGTGCAGCAGTTGTAGGTGCAGCAGTTGTAGGTGCAGCAGTTGTAGGTGCAGCAGTTGTAGGTGAAGCAGTCGTGGGTGAAGCAGTCGTGGGTGAAGCAGTTGTCGGTGCAGCAGTCGTAGGTGCAGCAGTCGTAGGTGCAGCAGTCGTAGCTGCTGCAGTCGTAGGTGAAGCAGTCGTAGGTGCAGCAGTCGTAGGTGCAGCAGTTGTAGGTGAAGCAGTCGTAGCTTCTGCAGTCGTAGGTGCAGCAGTCGTAGCTGCTGCAGTCGTAGGTGCAGCAGTCATAGGTGCAGCAGATGTAGGTGCTGCAGTCGTATGTGCAGCAGTCGTGGGTGCAGCAGTCGTAGGTGCAGCAGTTATGGGTGCACTAGTTGTGGGTGCAGCAGTTGTAGGTGCTGCTGTTGTAGGTGAAGCAGTCGTGGGTGCAGTAGTCGTGGGTGCAGCAGTTGTGGGTGAAGCAGTTGTGGGTGCAGCAGTTGTAGGTGCTGCTGTTGTAGGTGAAGCAGTCGTGGGTGCAGCAGTTGTAGGTGCAGCAGTTGTATGTGCTGCTGTTGTAGGTGAAGCAGTCGTGGGTGCTGCAGTTGTAGGTGAAGCAGTCGTGGGTGAAGCAGTCATGGGTGCAGCAGTTGTAGGTGCAGCAGTCGTAGCTGCTGCAGTCGTAGGTGAAGCAGTCGTAGGTGAAGCAGTCGTAGGTGAAGCAGTCGTAGGTGCTGCAGTCGTAGGTGCAGCAGTTGTAGGTGCTGCAGTCGTAGGTGCAGCAGTTGTAGGTGCAGCAGTTGTAGGTGCAGCAGTTGTGGGTGCAGCAGTTGTAGGTGCATCAGTCGTAGGTGCTGCAGTCGTAGGTGCAGCAGTTGTAGGTGCTGCAGTCGTAGGTGCAGCAGGTGTGGGTGCGGCAGTTGTAGGTGCAGCAGTTGTAGGTGCAGCAGTCGTGGGTGAAGCAGTCGTAGGTGCAGCAGTCGTAGCTGCTGCAGTCGTAGGTGCAGCAGTCGTAGGTAGAGCAGTCGTAGGTGCAGCAGTCGTAGCTGCTGCAGTCGTAGGTGAAGCAGTCGTAGGTGCAGCAGTCGAAGGTGCAGCAGTCGTAGGTGCTGCAGTCGTAGGTGCAGCAGTCGTAGGTGCAGCAGTCGTAGGTGCTGCAGTTGTGGGTGAAGCAGTCGTGGGTGCAGCAGTCGTGGGTGCAACAGTCGTGGGTGCTGCAGTTGTGGGTGCAGCAGTTGTGGGTGCAGCAGTTGTAGGTGCTGCTGTTGTAGGTGAAGCAGTCGTGGGTGCAGCAGTTGTAGGTGCAGCAGTTGTAGGTGCTGCTGTTGTAGGTGAAGCAGTCGTGGGTGCAGCAGTTGTAGGTGCAGCAGTTGTGGGTGCAGCAGTTGTGGGTGCAGCATTTGTGGGTGCAGCAGTTGTGGGTGCAGAAGTTGTAGGTGAAGCAGTTGTGGGTGCAGCAGTTGTAGGTGCAGAAGTTGTAAGTGAAGCAGTCGTGGGTGCAGCAGTCGTGGGTGCATCAGTCGTGGGTGCAGCAGTCGTAGGTGCTGCAGTCGTGGGTACAGCAGTCGTGGGTGCAGCAGTCGTAGGTGCAGCAGTCGTAGGTGCTGAAGTCATGGGTGCAGCAGTTGTAGGTGCTGCAGTCGTGGGTGCAGCAGTCGTGGGTGCAGCAGTCGTAGGTGCAGCAGTCGTAGGTGCAGCAGTTGTGGGTGCAGCAGTTGTAGGTAGAGCATTTATGGGTGCAGCAGTTGTGGGTGCAGCAGTTGTGGGTGCAGCAGTTGTAGGTGCAGCAGTTGTAGGTGCAGCAGTTGTAGGTGCAACAGTTGTGGGTGCAGCAGTTGTGGGTGCAGCAGTTGTAGGTGCAGCAGTTGTAGGTGCAGCAGTTGTAGCTGCAGCAGTTATGGGTGCAGCAGTTGTGGTTGCAGCAGTTGTGGGTGCATCAGTTGTAGGTGCAGCAGTTATGGGTGCAGCAGTTATGGGTGCAGCAGTTGTAGCTGCAGCAGTCGTAGGTGCAGCAGTTATGGGTGCAGCAGTTGTGGGTGCAGCAGTTGTAGGTCCTGCTGTTGTAGGTGAAGCAGTCGTGGGTGCAGTAGTCGTGGGTGCAGCAGTCATGGGTGCTGCTGTTGTAGGTGAAGCAGTCGTGGGTGCAGCAGTTGTAGGTGCAGCAGTTGTAGGTGCTGCTGTTGTAGGTGAAGCAGTCGTGGGTGCAGCAGTCGTGGGTGCAGCAGTCGTGGGTGCAGCAGTCGTGGGTGCAGCAGTCGTAGGTGCAGCAGTCGTAAGTGCAGCAGTTGTGGGTGCAGCAGTCGTAGGTAGAGCAGTTATGGGTGCAGCAGTTGTGGGTGCAGCAGTTGTGGGTGCAGCAGTTGTAGGTGCAGCAGTTGTAGGCGCAGCAGTTGTAGGTGCAACAGTTGTGGGTGCAGCAGTTGTGGGTGCAGCAGTTGTAGGTGCAGCAGTTCTAGGTGCAGCAGTTGTAGCTGCAGTAGTTATGGGTGCAGCAGTTGTGGTTGCAGCAGTTGTGGGTGCAGCAGTTGTAGGTGCAGCAGTTATGGGTGCAGCAGTTGTGGGTGCAGCAGTTGTAGCTGCAGCAGTTGTAGGTGCAGCAGTTATGGGTGCAGCAGTTGTGGGTGCAGCAGTTGTAGGTGCTGCTGTTGTAGGTGAAGCAGTCATTGGTGCAGTAGTCATGGGTGCAGCAGTCGTAGGTGCAGCAGTCGTAGGTAGAGCAGTCGTAGGTGCAGCAGTCGTAGCTGCTGCAGTCGTAGGTGAAGCAGTCGTAGGTGCAGCAGTCGAAGGTGCAGCAGTCGTAGGTGCTGCAGTCGTAGGTGCAGCAGTCGTAGGTGCAGCAGTCGTAGGTGCTGCAGTCGTAGGTGAAGCAGTCGTAGGTGCAGCAGTCGTAGGTGAAGCAGTCGTGGATGCAGCAGTCGTGGGTGCAACAGTCGTGGGTGCTGCAGTTGTGGGTGCAGCAGTTGTGGGTGCAGCAGTTGTAGGTGCTGCTGTTGTAGGTGCAGCAGTTGTAGGTGCAGCAGTCGTAGGTGAAGCAGTCGTGGGTGAAGCAGTCGTGGGTGAAGCAGTTGTCGGTGCAGCAGTCGTAGGTGCAGCAGTCGTAGGTAGAGCAGTCGTAGGTGCAGCAGTCGTAGGTGCAGCAGTCGTAGGTGCAGCAGTTGTAGGTGAAGCAGTCGTAGGTGCAGCAGTCGTAGCTGCTGCAGTTGTAGGTGCAGCAGTCGTAGGTGCAGCAGATGTAGGTGCTGCAGTCGTATGTGCAGCAGTCGTGGGTGCAGCAGTCGTAGGTGCAGCAGTTATAGGTGCAGCAGTTGTGGGTGCAGCAGTTGTAGGTGCTGCTGTTGTAGGTGAAGCAGTCGTGGGTGCAGTAGTCGTGGGTGCAGCAGTTGTGGGTGAAGCAGTTGTGGGTGCAGCAGTTGTAGGTGCTGCTGTTGTAGGTGCTGCTGTTGTAGGTGAAGCAGTCGTGGGTGCTGCAGTTGTAGGTGAAGCAGTCGTGGGTGAAGCAGTCGTGGGTGCAGCAGTTGTAGGTGCAGCAGTCGTAGGTGAAGCAGTCGTAGGTGAAGCAGTCGTAGGTGAAGCAGTCGTAGGTGCTTCAGTCGTAGGTGCAGCAGTCGTAGGTGCTGCAGTCGTAGGTGCAGCAGTCGTAGGTGCAGCAGTTGTAGGTGCAGCAGTTGTGGGTGCAGCAGTTGTAGGTGCATCAGTCGTAGGTGCTGCAGTCGTAGGTTCAGCAGTTGTAGGTGCTGCAGTCGTAGGTGCAGCAGGTGTGGGTGCGGCAGTTGTAGGTGCAGCAGTTGTAGGTGCAGCAGTTGTAGGTGAAGCAGTCGTGGGTGAAGCAGTCGTAGGTGCAGCAGTCGTAGCTGCTGCAGTCGTAGGTGCAGCAGTCGTAGGTAGAGCAGTCGTAGGTGCAGCAGTCGTAGCTGCTGCAGTCGTAGGTGAAGCAGTCGTAGGTGCAGCAGTCGAAGGTGCAGCAGTCGTAGGTGCTGCAGTCGTAGGTGCAGCAGTCGTAGGTGCAGCAGTCGTAGGTGCTGCAGTTGTGGGTGAAGCAGTCGTGGGTGCAGCAGTCGTGGGTGCAACAGTCGTGGGTGCTGCAGTCGTGGGTGCAGCAGTTGTGGGTGCAGCAGTTGTAGGTGCTGCTGTTGTAGGTGAAGCAGTCGTGGGTGCAGCAGTTGTAGGTGCAGCAGTTGTAGGTGCTGCTGTTGTAGGTGAAGCAGTCGTGGGTGCAGCAGTTGTAGGTGCAGCAGTTGTGGGTGCAGCAGTTGTGGGTGCAGCAGTTGTGGGTGCAGAAGTTGTAGGTGAAGCAGTTGTGGGTGCAGCAGTTGTAGGTGCAGAAGTTGTAAGTGAAGCAGTCGTGGGTGCAGCAGTCGTGGGTGCAGCAGTCGTGGGTGCTGCAGTCGTGGGTGCAGCAGTTGTGGGTGCAGCAGTTGTAGGTGCTGCTGTTGTAGGTGAAGCAGTCGTGGGTGCAGCAGTTGTAGGTGCAGCAGTTGTAGGTGCTGCTGTTGTAGGTGAAGCAGTCGTGGGTGCAGCAGTTGTAGGTGCAGCAGTTGTGGGTGCAGCAGTTGTGGGTGCAGCAGTTGTGGGTGCAGCAGTTGTGGGTGCAGAAGTTGTAGGTGAAGCAGTTGTGGGTGCAGCAGTTGTAGGTGCAGAAGTTGTAAGTGAAGCAGTCGTGGGTGCAGCAGTCGTGGGTGCAGCAGTCGTGGGTGCAGCAGTCGTAGGTGCTGCAGTCGTGGGTACAGCAGTCGTGGGTGCAGCAGTCGTAGGTGCAGCAGTCGTAGGTGCTGCAGTCGTGGGTGCAGCAGTTGTAGGTGCTGCAGTCGTGGGTGCAGCAGTCGTAGGTGCAGCAGTCGTAGGTGCAGCAGTTGTGGGTGCAGCAGTTGTAGGTAGAGCATTTATGGGTGCAGCAGTTGTGGGTGCAGCAGTTGTGGGTGCAGCAGTTGTAGGTGCAGCAGTTGTAGGTGCAGCAGTTGTAGGTGCAACAGTTGTGGGTGCAGCAGTTGTGGGTGCAGCAGTTGTAGGTGCAGCAGTTGTAGGTGCAGCAGTTGTAGCTGCAGCAGTTATGGGTGCAGCAGTTGTGGTTGCAGCAGTTGTGGGTGCAGCAGTTGTAGGTGCAGCAGTTATGGGTGCAGCAGTTATGGGTGCAGCAGTTGTAGCTGCAGCAGTTGTAGGTGCAGCAGTTATGGGTGCAGCAGTTGTGGGTGCAGCAGTTGTAGGTGCTGCTGTTGTAGGTGAAGCAGTCGTGGGTGCAGTAGTCGTGGGTGCAGCAGTCGTGGGTGCAGCAGTTGTGGGTGCAGCAGTCGTGGGTGTAGCAGTTGTAGGTGCAGCAGTTGTAGGTGCTGCTGTTGTAGGTGAAGCAGTCGTGGGTGCAGCAGTCGTGGTTGCAGCAGTCGTGGGTGCAGCAGTCGTGGGTGCAGCAGTCGTAGGTGCAGCAGTCGTAGGTGCAGCAGTTGTGGGTGCAGCAGTCGTAGGTAGAGCAGTTATGGGTGAAGCAGTTGTGGGTGCAGCAGTTGTGGGTGCAGCAGTTGTAGGTGCAGCAGTTGTAGGCGCAGCAGTTGTAGGTGCAACAGTTGTGGGTGCAGCAGTTGTGGGTGCAGCAGTTGCAGGTGCAGCAGTTGTAGGTGCAGCAGTTGTAGCTGCAGCAGTTATGGGTGCAGCAGTTGTGGTTGCAGCAGTTGTCGGTGCAGCAGTGGTTGTAGGTTGCACCGTTGTCAGAGCAGCAGGAGTTGTAGGTGCTGCTGTTGTTGTTGCAACAGTAGTAGGGGCTGTAGTTGTAGGTGAAGCAGTTGTAGATGGAGCAGTTGTTGAAGATAACACAACTGTAAAGAAAACTTGACAAATATCTCTTGGGTCAATATTCTATGGCTCATGGAGTTGGGACACATTATCTGAGAGTTAGGAACCTAATCATTACTTTAATGTAAATCTCAGAACTGAGTGCCACATTTGTAAAATGTTCCCTCAGTTAAGATTCTTTTCAAACGCTTTACACTTTATGCTTCTTAATAAAAAACATGTAATGTATACTGATTAGGGACCTCAATGTTCAGACATTTTCAACTAAATCATTTTTTAAATAGGCAATCTTTCCAAATGTATATTGTATGCAAAAAAAAGAATTACTCGCCAAAACTGCATGAGATAAGCACTAGGTTGACATGCCTGTTAAGATAATACTCATAGTGTCTCTTAGAATCCATTTTTATTTTGATATTTGGAGCTGAGAGATCAAGGGACCCCTGTTAATAAGACAAAGCCATTTTCTTTGTTGCCAAAGTTTACCCTTTTTATTCAACGTTATTTAATCACAACCCTAACAATCTACCAAGAGCCCGCTATAGCCTCTTAAAGACAGTAACATTTCCCATGGTGAAACAAGGTGAAGGTAAAAGGTTCAAGGTGAGTAAAAATGAGACTACACTCTGTTTCTTGTTTTTGACATATTGTATCAGTTGCTAGAACTCCACCTTAACTTTATGTTGAGTCGTTTCCTACACCTTTTCCACTCTTTCTAAATAAAAAAACATTCATAGCAATCGGTTTATCAGCACAAAGCTTACCTATTAAAATCAGGGAAATTGATACGATCCGTCCGACATCCATCCTCTTTTCCTTTGAATCTATAAAATCAAGCAAACAGATATTTTCTCACAAAAGTGGCAGGTAAAAGCCTTTTTTACACCAGTTTTTAGAACTATTAATAATTTAGTAGTACAAAGTCTGCAAATTATAGTATTCAGTGTTGCAGTAATTGCATTTTTTAAAGCTATAGGTACCTAACACACACAATGTAAAACAGTTTGATACCAACAAATGTATAACAATATGTTCCCACCTCATTATAATTCATGTTCTGAATCCCATATATTGAAACAACTTTGATAAAATGCAACTTTTTCTTCTGTAAAGGTCATCTGTGTTTCAGCATACTGTACAACAATTGTATTAATGTGGTTTACTGACAAAATACATGACACAAACATTGGTCACTTTAAATAAAGAAATAATGTATACCTATGTTTAAAAAAAAGATGTTTATAATAGAATAACAATGTGTTTTATCTGAAACAGTGCATTTTTCTCCACGCCGCAAAATGAAATGTTATATTGTACTTAGTGAAATGAAAAACAGATATTAAATATGTGTATGACTGCCACACACACACAGACACACAAACACACACATACACTCACACACAAAAACAATTTCAGACGAAACCCTGCATATTTACCAAAAAATGTACTTACCCATCATTAAGAGATAAACGATGAAAAGTTATAAAATCCCTTTTTCTATCTGAATTCGATGTACCAAACTATTTCAGTGTCTTTTTTATATAGTCCTTTTCAAGTCTGGGAGATTGCAAACCTCTCCTCTTAAATGACAGTCCTCATCTATACCAAGGCCTTTATATTGGAATCAAAGAAAGGCTTATGACGTGGCTCAAAGGTCATACATTTTTTAAATATGTTGCTACACCTCAGCAACAAACACAACCAAATATCTGGATAGAGAATGTCAGATATCAACCTGTCAGTTTGCTGCATCATATTCAAAGTATTTCCTCTTCTTTTGTCTGAGGAACAGTTTACTTTGGCAATCCATCGTGTGAATGTTGAAGGAGGTTTTCTGCACATCTTAAAAACTCTCAAGATAGACGTCAAATGTTTTTGTATCGGATTGTGAGCTTTTCGTAGACCTCAAATTCCTTAGTCCTTCTATTTCTGTCAGCACCATCAGATCTAAAGCAAACACTGTTATGATTTTTAGTCCCAGTAGCAACAAAGCTTGAAGACAAACAATGGGCGATACTTGTAAATTCAACCAAAAGCTTAAATAAACAGGAATTTATTCATAATTCTAATTTGTTAATCCATCTATTTTATCCGGTTTATCCAGGTCAGGTTCATTTAAATAAGTATGTCGATACAGATTATATATTTATATTGATATAAATAATCTGAAAAAGATATACTAAAAAAACATTTTTTCTTTTTCTCCTGGTCTTTATATGTTTGCAATGTATTTGTCTGACTAAGAACAATATACTGCAAGTATAAACTTGAATAATTATGTATTTTATATTGAGATTGAGGTTGGAGAAAAATACTGGTTGATTTTCACTGTTTATTAAATGCAATGATTTCATGCCGCATCACATTTTTAAATGTACTGTATTCTGATTCTGATTCTGACTTTACTTGAAATCTATATGTATTTGTTAGTCATAACACGGTTGAGTCATTTCTAAAGGATTTCATACCTCAAATGATTAACAAAGCCTGTAATTTAATGTCACGCACATTCATTTGAATGTCATTTCTACACAAGAAGTGGAGCAGGTTACCACTGAATTTTAGGCGACCTTTCATGCAAAATGCACTTTTGTACATCTTTTATACATGAATATGTGTCCCCGGTGTTCCAGGGAACTCACTATGTGTCAGAAAACACAGCCCTCTCTCTTTGCCTCCATACCCAAATCTCTAAAAACGGGGCTGCAACGGATCTGAAACAGACTGATACAGATTTGAAAATTCTCTGACGTCAGGAACGAGGATCTCCACCTATATGGCCAACTCTCCACCTATCAGGGGAATGTGGGGTTGGGCCACGGCCGGCCATTGCCGCTCGAAAGCGCTGGAGACGCTCTAGTACATATGCTAGGCCTGTGAGTGGCGCTATAGTCTGCCACAAAAGCAGCGAAGAAGACCTCCCTCGCATGGTTGCCATGGTTGCCCTTCTGTTTATTCTCCGCTGTGGCTCTTTTTCTCCCTCCCCGAGGCAAGCGTTTGCTCCTGCTGCTGTAATTCAATGCAATCCCTCCCCGTCGAGGCAAGCACTGTAATTCTCTCCGGTTAGTCCACCAGCAGATGACAAACACCCACCTCTCCACCTCTTCCAAGGAACGAGGGGACCGTGCGGCAGAGTTTCAGTTAGATTTGTTTTCGCCAGTCAACATGTCCGGTAAAGTTTAAATCTTCCGGACAAAATTAGAAAAGTGCCGGTCAAAGGTCTTCCTTATTATTTATTGAGCTTTAAAACAAATGAATAATGACTCTATATAATCATATAAGAATAAAACAGGGAGGATGGAGATCTCTTTTTATCCCCCTCTTCTGACAGCCCAGCAGCTAATCTCAAAGCAGCTCCCCTCTCCTGCAGGGGGGCGTGGTCAGCTGCAGCTCATTTGCATTAAAGCTTCGTCACAGAATCAGCCCCTGCAAAAACAGGGCTGGAAAGAGCAAATAGAGCGAAATGAGGCATGGCTAAAAGGCAGGATCTGGAATTGTGAACGCACGAGTCACCCTATACATGGGATATTTTTGCATGAAGACTTAAGAAACACAATGATTTGAACTTGACTGACACTTTCCAAAACATTTTTTTTAAATTGCAAGTCTCTTTTTGTGCGATTTCATCTGTGGCAATGTTTTCACATTTGCTATAGCATGTCGTGTCCAGCTCTCCCTTGTTAAATATATTATTAGTCTAAATGGGAATCTGCTGGTGAAATAACGATTAAATAATAAACAAAAGAACAGATCATGCAGATAATTTTTCATCCACATTTATAAATGAAGCCCTTTTATTACATTTGTTTTAAATAACTGTGAGTCACATCATTTTAAGATTTTATACTTTAGACTTAAGTCAGTAATATTATGGTTAATATCAAGGATTAAAAAAATTCAGCAAATTTGGAACATAACATTAACTGTTCAAAGGTGTGCAACCATTCAACTAATGGCTTATTACTTGTAGATATGGTCATGCAGAACAAGGCATTAATAAGTGTTTTATAATGACTAATAAATAGCCAATATACTGCTAATATGCATGTTAATTAACAACTAGTTGATGGTTAATTTGTGTACCTTAATATAAAGTGTTACCATAAGATTTTATATTTTAGACTTAAGTCAGTAATCTTATGGTTAATAGCAAGGATTCAGCACATTTGGAACATAACATTTACTGTACAAAGGTGTGCAACCATCCATTATACTAAAGACAAAGTAGTAGATATAGTATAAATGTTTGGTATACAACCCAATAAGAAGACGGTCCCCAAATTACTTTGTGCTAAATTAAAGCACAACTTAAATGTATCTCATGTTTTATTACGATTGCATAAGATGTTAACTTTTGTCTATAGCCTCATTTTAATTAATCACTACTTGACCTGTCTATGCTGCGACTGATACTGTATGCATGCACAAAGGCACAAACCCATATTGAGACACACCATTCCTTGTTTCGATTGTACCGGCAGCTCATGGTTACTCTTGTATAAAGCGTTTGTGTGAGCTAAATGTCAGTTAAACACAAATATGATTTAGTTAGTGAGCTACATGGAGATGGCTGGACACTTTTATTAACCTCTATCCTCTTGTTTGCACCCTTGCAAAGGCATAGTCTGTAAGAACATTTGTTAACATTTAATATTTCTTAAATATTGGCTTCAGTTATACTGTAATGTATAACTGTGCAATACTTAAAGTTAAAGTCAACTTTCAGTTGTCAGTTTGTTCAGTTTGTACAGACAGACAGAGAGATCGAAATCACAAGAAAAACAAAAATGCAAATATATATATACAAATATTTATAATAATATGTATATACACATACATAATCAACATCGACACATATATATCCACACATTAAAAAGCATAAATAAAGGCACAACAGTACAAAAGTAACAGCCATCACTTTGGCACTTTCACTGTACAACTCTGTATATATTTTAGCAACAATCAGTTGTTTAGCATTCATATAATTATTTATAGAAATGTATTCAGGGTTTTTTCTAAAAAATATAGTATGAGTAAATAGTATTCAGAGCTCGGTAAAAGCAAAGCTGTCAATGCCGTCTGACGTTCTATTTGACACGATTTTCATATTTTGGAGTAATTATACTTTTTTTTTTTGACAAACAGAAATATTGTTTTCTGGCATCACTCTAAAATGTTAAGGAGAAAATAGTCATTCTGCTATGAGGGCACATGCCTGGTTTAGACAAATCCCTCGTATAAATTGCGATACCCTTTTTTCCAATATATTGACGTTGTATGTTAGGGTTAGGCGTCGAAGTACAATGTAAACATTTTACTTTAACATCAGTATATATTTTTGGAATTAATTTTGATTTAATTGTATAATATTCTTAAATGGAGCAACAACCAAATTACCAAATCAAATCCCCCCTCTTTGTTAACAATATAGTTTTTCTTATTCTAATTTGGATTATGAGTGTTTTATGGAAAGTATTATTGAAATACTGTAAAAAGGGTTAATCGGAGAGGGTTAGTGTGTCCTTCATATACAAACAAGTATTCCCTGCATAAAGCATCAGGTCAGCAGACTGGAGGAAAAGCAGTTGGAGGTCTAACAGTGTCTCATTGATAAGATCTTTACTTTTGTTTGGGGTTTAATATTCAGAATATTGTTCAGTAGGGTATCTGCCAATTGCTATTAATTAGTATTGATCATTTTTTACCATACTTTTGTCAAAAGGTTATAAAATGTCAGAAAACAAAACATTCACCACAAGTTCCCAGAGCCCAAGGTTTCATCTTCAAATGCTTTTTTTGTTTGACCAACAGCCTACGCCCAATTATATTATGTCAAGTATCATCCAGAGATCAGATCAGCAAAACAATTATTGATTACGATTCACACTGGCTCATGTATGACGCTGGTTTAAAACTACCGTTTAGGAAATTATGATACAGGGTTTGATAGTTTATACATCTCTAATACCTCAATGGAATTCCCCATAGTATGATTTACCACCCACTTAGGACAATGATACATTATCATACATGATGACAAATGGTTTATTATAAATAGTTTAATTTAATTTTATCATTGTTATCAGATTATTAGGAAGACAGCAAAATAGATTGACAAACATAAAGGAAAACTCTCAGGACACACATGTGTATGATGATATAAATACACATTAATATTACAGTAAATGGCTAATTACACAAGATATTCTATACAGTACAGTAATTAGTAACCCAACCTAAAACATACATGTGCTTGGAGCAAAGAGCACACCTTTGCACATTACAATCCTAGTAACTAGTTAAGATTGTTAACTTTACTCAACAAGAAGCTCTTAAGTCTACATGTTAAAGTTAAAGAGCATCTTGCAGGGTTTTTTTTTTTCTACATTTATGCTTAAACTTGCTTGAAAATTACAATTAAAAAAGCGAATGTAGGATTTGATATGTTTTACGAGACATAAGGGCAGGAATTCAGAGGGAAAGGAGCAATTTTGGGCTCTGCTCTTAAAAACGGCTTTTTTTTAAGGTCATACGTCAAACGCGTCATATTACATCACACAGGGGACACATCTCCGCTCTCTGACCGCGGGTATAGTTAGTAGTTGCGTTGAGTTGAGCGGTTGTGTTTTAGTGAGCTGGTATTTTTTTCGGTAGTTTTACATTGTATTTCACCATTTGTAATCATGGTGCAGTATTGTGTTTGTGCAGGTTGCACAAATACCAGCCTGTCAGGACATCGAGTCCACAGTTTCCCTCACGGGAAAAGGACCGGAGCTAGCGTTCGTTCCTGGGTGCGTTGTGCATCCACCTCCCTGCAGCACCTACTCTCACTTCACATACTCTCCACAGCTTTATCAAGAAACCGTATTACATCTCTCTCCCCCCCCCCCCCCTTCGCTGCTCTCTCTCTCTCCCCTCCGGTACACGGCACCGTAAGACGTAGTGTGGAGTTGCATTAGGTAACGCTGTGGTGGCTGTACTGCTCCAGCCGTCTCCTTTGTGTTTGTTTGTTTCCCCCTGTCTGTGTTGTTTGTGTGGGTGTGGTGGCTGTCACTCCTGGCTCCCGGCTCAACCTCCACTCACCTGCTGCAATCAGCTGCGCACCCTCCCCGACTACACACCGGCTTTCCATCAAGCCATTTACAACGGCATATCAACGGAGGCTTCACAACCTTTCTCCGCCAGATCGTCAAGTATCAGCCGTATCTCGCGTCTCCCCTCCGGTACACAGCACCGTAGTGTGGAGTTGCATTAGGTAACGCGAGATACGGCTGATACTTGCGCATTAGTTGCTGTTATGGATCAGTATCAACAGTCCTGCCAGTAACGTTACTATATTATCAATGCTTCTTTAGTTATAGCCTGATAGATGATAGCTAACTTCACAATGTTGTGATGTGACGTTAGCTAACATTCTGTAGCTAACGCCGGTCACTCACCAAGATAGCTGCCCAGTTCTCCACTGGTTCTCCTCACACCACAGCTCAATTTCTCTCCGATGGCCGTTATTTCTTCTAATCCTTGGCTGCTCCTGGTCTGTTGGACGCCTAGCAGGCGCATAATTATAAGGTTGTGGTCCGTCATATGCATTCGAATATTCATGTTCAACTTCTTCTGTGTCTTCTGTGTCGAAACTAGCATTGGGATCCATGTTTATTAATATGTTACACCGGCCGCTCTCCCCCTTGTTTCCCCCATGTTACGTCACACGCGGGAGGTCACGTGCTGAGGCTTTTTTATGCGGAAGTGAACATTTCTTACAAAAACGACGCCAGATGTCACTGTAGTGTATATTTCTGTATATATCTTTGAAAATCTAGTGTATTCATCTTTTTCCTACACATTTATTCACAGGTGTCTTTAACCTGGAAGTTGCTCTTTAAATTCATCAATGATTTGAAGATATAGTGTCTTTGGTGTTAGTTAATGATTTATTTGTACGTAATTCATAATAGGTAAATTATTATTGTGATTAATTAATGGACTAAGTGATTAAAGTTGTATTTTTTATCATGTTTACCTGAAGCTTCAGAACCTAAGACATCATGTCTCAGTTTTTTTTTTTACGAGAAACTAATTCCTTTTTCATAATAGTGACGGAAGTCATGTTGTGATTACAATGAATCAATCAATCAATAGGATACGGCTGTACAGTAATAGGCCTAAGGCCTTTTAGTCGCTCATATGATGGAAGTCATGTTGTGATTACAATTCAAATAGTAAAAACAGCCCTAATGCTATTGCTGGTTTGATAGTATCCATGACAACAGAAAGAGGCAGGATGCGGTGACAACACTGATCTTGTTTCTTACTCCACTGGAAGCTGTAAAGGAGGAAACAAATCAACCAAACATTAATTAAAAAAATATATAATTTTTTTAATTTTTGTATTAAGTAGCACTCAGTATTTACTTACATATTCCATTCACGCTAATGGAGCTGCCTTCAATGTCGAATCCAACGACTGTTGAAGCTGCGTTGATCAAAGTGTTCGCAATCTGAGTGCTATTAGGAGCAGATGTGCTTCCAAATGAGACATCAATGACGTGGATGATTGATCCGTTACTGCAGTCGTTGAAGCAACAGTCATAGGTGAAGCAGTTGTTGGAGCAGCAGTGGTAGGTGCAGCAGTTGTAGCCTCAGCAGTTGTAGGTGCTGCAGTTGGCAGGTAAATAGTTGTAACCTCAGCTGTTGTAGGCAGAGTAGTTGTAGGTGACACAGCTGTCGGGGCAACAGTAGTAGCCGCAACAGTTGTAGCCTCAGCAGTTGTATGCACAGTAGTTGTAGGTGATACAGGTGTCGGGGTAACAGTAGTAGCCGCAGCGGTTGTAGGGGCTGCAGTTGTTGGAGCAACAGTCAAAGGTGAAGCAGTCATTGGAGCAGCAGCGGAAGCTGTAAATGAGGAAAAAAGTGAACCAAACATTAATTAAACATTAATCGCGTACAACTGCTGCACATACGACTGGTGCAGCAGTTGTAGGTGCTGCCGTCGTAGGGACAGCAGTTGTAGGCGAAGCAGATGTAGGCACAACAGTTGTAGCCGCAACCGTTGTAGGTGCAGCAGACGTTGGCAAAGAAAGTTGTCGGTGCAGCAGATGTAGCCGCATCAGTTGTAGGTGCAGCAGTCGTTGGAGCAACAGTAGTAGGTGAAGCAGTCGTTGGATCATCAGTTGTAGGAGAGGCAGTGGTAGGCGCTGAAGTTGTTGGAGCAGCAGTGGTAATTGCAGCAGTCTTGGGTGCAGCAGTTGTTGGGGCAAAAGTAGTAACTGCAGTGGTTGTAGCAGCAGCATTTGTAGGTGCAGCAGTTGTAGCTGCTGCAGTAGTTGCAGTTGTAAGAGAGGCAGTGGTAGGCGCTGCAGTTGTTGGAGCAGTATTGGAAGGTGCAGCAGTTGTTGGAGCAGTATTGGTAATTGCAGCAGTCGTAGGTGAAGCAGTTGTACGCTATGCAGTTGTAGGCACAGTAGTTGCATGTGCCACATTTGTTGGGGCAAAATCAGTAACTGCAGCGGTTGTAGCAACAGCAGTTGTAGGTGATGCATTTGTAGGCTCAGCAGTTGTAGGTGCTGCAGTTGTTGATGCAGCAGTCATTGGCGAAGCAGCTGTCGGGGCAGAAGATGCAGCCACATCAGTTGTAGGTGCTGCAGTTGTAGGGGCATCAGTTGTAGGTGCAGCGGTTATAGCCGCAGCAGTTGTAGGTGAAGCAGTCGTAGGTGATGCAGTTGTAGGTGCTGCAGTTGTTGGGGCAACTGTCGGTGGTGCAGCAGTTCTGGGTACTATTGTTGAAGGGGCAGCAGTTGTAGATGCTGCAGTTGTAGGTGCAGCAGTAGTTGGGATAACTGTAGTAGCTGCAGTGGTTAGAGCAGCAGCAGATGTAGGTGATGCAGTTGTTGGGGTAAAACTCGTAGTTGCAGCAGTTGTGGGTGCAGAAGTTGTAGGGGCAGCTGTCAAAGTTGCAGCAGTTGTTGGCGAAACAGTTGTAGGTGCAGCAGTTGTAGGCAATGCAGTAGTTGCAGTGGCAGGTGCTTCAGTTGTAGACGCGACAGTTGAAGGTGCAACATTTGTTTGCGAAACAGTTGTAGGGGCATCAGTTATAGGTGATGCAGTTGTAGCTTCTGCAGTCGTAGGTGCAGCAGTTGTAGGAGCAACAGTAGTAGCAGCAGCGATTGTAGCCACAGCAGTTGTAGCTTTTGCAGTTGTAGGTGCTGCTGTTGTCAGGGCAACAGTTGTAGGTTCTGCAGTTGTCAGGGCAACAGTTGTAGGTTCTGCAGTTGTCAGGGTAATAGTTGTAGGTGCAGCAGCTGTGGCTAATATTGTTGTAGGGACAGCAGTCGTAGGTGCAGCAGTGGTATGCAAAACGGTTGTCGGGGCAGCCGTTGTTGGAGCAGCAGTGGTAGGGACTACAGTGGTTCGTGCAGCAGTTGTAGCCTCAGCAGTAGTAGGTGCTGCAGCTGTAGCTTCTGCAGTTGTGTGTGCAACAGTCATTAGAGCATCAGTTGTAGGAGCAACAGTGATAGCTGCAGCGGCTGTAGCCGCAGCAGTTGTAGGTGATGCAGTTGTAGGTGCTGCAGTTGTTGGGGCAACTGTCGAAGGTGCAGCAGTTGTGGGTTCTATTGATGTAGGGGCAGCTGTCGTAGATGCAGCAATTGTAGGTGCAGCAGTTGTTGGGGCAATAGTAGTAGCTGAAGTGGTTCTTGCAGCAGCAGTTGTAGGTGATGCAGTTGTAGCCCCAGCAGTTTTAGGTGCTGCAGTTGTTGGGGTAAAACTCGTAGGTGCAGCAGTTGTAGGGGCAGCTGTCAAAGTTGCAGCAGTTCTAGGCGAAACAGTTGTTGGGGCAGCAGCTGTAGGTGACGCAGTTGTAGGCTCAGCAGTTGTAGGTGTTGCAGTTGTTGGGGCAACAGTCGTAGGTGCATCAGTTGGGGCTACTTATGTTGTAGGGGCAGCAGTCATAGGTGCAGCAGTTGTATGCGAAACGGTTGTCGGGGCAGCAGTTGTTGGAGTAGTAGTTGTAGGTGCTGCAGTTGTAGGTACAGCAATCTTTGGAGCAGCAGCTGTAGGAGCAACAGTAGTAGCTGCAGCGGTTGTAGCCGCAGCAGTTGCAGGTGATGCAGTTGTAGGTGCTGCAGTTCTTGGGGCAACAGTCGTAGGTGCAGCAGTTGTATGCAAAACGGTTGTCGGGGCAGCAGTTGTTGGAGCTGCAGTGGTAGGGACTGCAGTGCTTGGTGCAGTAGTTGTAGCCTCAGCAGTTGTAGGTGCTGCAGTTTTAGGTGATGCAGTTGTTGGAGCAACAGTCGTAGGTGCAGTAGTTGTGGCTACTATTGTTGTAGGGGCAGCAGTCGTAGATGCAGCAGTTGGAGGAGCATCAGTTGTAGGTAGAGCAGTCATAGGCAATGCAGTTGCAGGTGCACCAGTTGTAGCTTCTGCAGTCGTAGATGAAGCAGTCGTTGGAGCAGCAGTTGTAGGATCAACAGTAGTAGCTGCAGCAGTTGTAGCTGCAGCAGTTGTAGGTGATGCAGTTGTTGGGGCTTCAGTCGTAGATGCTGCAGTTGTAGGTGCAGCAGTAGTTGGGGCAACAGTAGTAGCTGCAGTGGTTATTGTTGGATAAATATTTTCCAAGGTCCATAACTTTGACCCAGTTTATCAGTTCATACTGTCCTGACTGAGCACAAGCACCTGTAACCTTGGCTGCTGTGCTCTCAGTGTTTTGTCTCCCTGTTCCTGCCTGTTGGCGTCAGCTGATAGAGGTGTTATGATTCTATCTTGTTATGCAGCATGTTCATTATTCTCTCTGAACTAGCTAAATACATGGGTCTGGGGTAGAGTTCTTCAGATTTGACGTGGCAACTTTACCGTGAAGTCAGAACCTCTGGCTCTTGGACTTGTGATGTGAATTCTCTGGCCGAAGCTCCTAAATAAACCATCAGTGTTTGACATCAAAGCTCCTGCTCAACCCGTGTCTCCTTCCTGAGTCAATAACTCCCACTGCATTGCTACAGAAGTTTCCCTTACGGCCCGTCCACACTACAGCTTCGACAGCTTCAAAAACGGTTTCCAGCGCGTCTGCCCATTCACTTTGAATGGGGTGACGTCACGTTGCCTCGCTTTTCACCGAACTGAATTGTGGGTAGCAGAGCGGAGCTTTCCTGGCGTTTCAGGCTGCAAAAGTTGAACAATGTTCAACTTTTGAAGCCGGAGACGCCGGAGCAGCCAGCGTCAGCCAATCAAATCACGTGTATGCAAATCTAACAGTTCAAGCGAGAGCCAATCAAACCGCTTGCAAGCTGGGAGAGCCAGGCCGCAGTTCATTTCCTCATATTCCAAACGAGAAATTACGGTGGCAAATCACCCGGTTCTTTACGACCAGAACTATTTACTGGGATACAAACCGGAGGAACCAGACATGGAGGGAGGTGGCAGAGACAGTGGGTGAAACTGGTAGATTTTCGCCTGTTTGGGGAGTTTATATATATATTGCTCGAATAAAATCCCCGGGGTTTTTTGCTTTGTATGCCGGGGGAGGGACATTCATGTGATTGGTTGTTGGTCGCGGTGCTCGAATAAAATCCCCAAGCTTCAGACACGCCCAGCTCCAAGCTTTTTTTGAAGCTATAGTGTGGACGGGCCGTTACAGTTATAGCAGCAGCAGTTGTAGGTGATGCAGTTGTAGCTGCTGCAGTTGTTGGGGTAAAACTTTTAGGTGCAGCAGTTGTGGGTGCAGCAGTTGTATGGGCAGCTGTCGTAGTTGCAGCAGTAGTAGGCAAAACAGTTGTAGGTGCAGCAGTTGTAGGTGCTGCAGTAGTTGCAGTGGCAGGTGCATCAGTTGTAGACCCGACAGTTGCAGGTGCAACACTTGTTGGTGAAACTGTTGTCGGGGCATTAGTTATAGGTTCAGCAGTCGTAGGCAATGCAGTTGTAGGTGCACCAGTTGTAGGTGCTGCAGTTGTAGCTTCTGCAGCAGTCGTTGGAGCAGCAGTTGTTGGAGCAGCAGTGGTAATTGCAGCAGTTGTATGTGCAGCAGTTGTACGCGATGCATTTGTAGACACCGCAGTTGTTTGGGCAAAAGAAGTAGCTGCAGCAGTTGTTGTAGCAGCAGCAGTTGTAGGTGACGCAGTTGTTCGGGCAACAGTCATAGTTGCAGCAGTTGTGGCTACTATTGTTGTAGGGGCAGCAGTCGTATGCGAAACGATTGTTGTGGGCAGCAGTTGTTGAAGCAGCAGTGGTAGGCCCAGCAGTTGTAGGTGCTGCAGTCGTTGGAGCAGCAGTTGTAGGAGCAACAGTATTATTTGCAGCGGTTGTACATGTTACTTGTTAGACGCTTTTATCCAAAGCGACTTACATACTCAATACTGTGGACAATCCCCACAGGAGCAATTTGGGGTGAAGTGTCTTGCCCAGGGACACAACGACATGCTGACTGCAGTGGGGTTTGAACCTGTGACCCCCTGATCCCAACACCAAGGCTTTATCCACTGCGCCACACGCCTCCCTGCGCGTTGTAGCCGCAGCAGTTGTAGGTGATGCAGTTGTAGGTGATGCAGTTGTGGGTGCTATTGTTGTAGGGGCAGCAGTTGTAGGCAAAACAGTTGTAGGCAAAACAGTTGTCGGCGCAGCAGTTGGTGCCGCAGCAGTTGTAGATGCAGCAGTTGTAGGCTCAGCAGTTGTAGGTGCAGCAGTTGTTGGGGCAGCAGTCGTAGGTGAATTGGTTGTTAGGGCAGCAGTCATAGGTGAAACAGTTGTAGGTGAAGCAGTTGTAGGCACATCAGTTGTAGCAGTTGTTGATGCAACTGTTACAAATTATCAATGGTTAGAGACCAACATATAGACAAGTTTACGCGACAAACCACGGGTAGCGCCATAACCCTACACAAATGCACTTCATTTCCGCCGGAAGTCTTTTGCACAGCGTCTGTCGGTGTAAACCGGTGTAAACAGTCAGACGGGCACTGGTGTAAACACAGCGATTTCGATGCTAACAGTGATGCTAGCTTGGGAACACGATTCTACTTCTTTGACTGGAGATGGCGTTACTCTCCCCCACCCGAATTCAGTGCAAAACTGGGAGGATAACATGACGACGTGGCCCAGCATAACGTACAGCAAAATTTGCTCCTACTTCGTTCAATCCATGGCAATAGATGGAAAAGCAATGGACAGTCTGAAGGCCTCCGAGGCATATCAATATTTGCACAGCAACAAAGTTGGTTGTGTCATGTCATACAAACATGATCGTTTTGTTTATCTAAAAGCAAAGGTAGAGCCTAGCCAGTGTTTGAACCATGCGTGGCATAATACTTGGGTGCTGGTAACTGAAGCTGGAGAAGTCAAAACTGCGGGATGTACGTGTGTTGCTGGACCAGGGAGATCTTGTTCCCACTCAGCTGCGATCCTGTGGAAGGTAACTAGATTATTTGACCATTATAGCCTAGGCCTATGTCTTTTGTTGTTGGTATCCGAACTACATCATAGGCTACTTGGCTAGAGTGCAAAGTGTGTGTATGCCATGATGTATTATATCATATGACATGTTTGCAGTGAACCCATTATAATATCTATGCACTGTTTTTACTCTATCTCTCTAGGTAGAAAATGCTGTGAGACAGGGGGAAACCGGGCTTGCCTGCACAGACAGACAGAACCAGTGGAATGCTGGGTCTAAAAGAAATGCTGGTCAGAGGAAGATGAAGTATGTGCGCTTCAAACGACACAACAGGAAGGATCTCTACCAGCCGCCACCAACTTCACAGCCATCCTCTACCACTCCAGAACCGGCACAGGAGGTGACACTCTTTAGGACTCATGAAGAGTGGAGGAAGAACACACTTGCCTCACCAATGGCAGAACTTTTCAATTGCCCTGGGAATAGCCTCCTGCAGTTCTGCTTTAATGCTGATACCTCTTCCATCACCGAGCCAACACCATGTCCACACCTCCATCTCCTAACCCATGATGAGCACCACATACCACTGGCTTGTGTAAAATGCAGAACCTTCTATGATAAGTACATTAACATGTCCACAGCCCGGCTTGAGGAGATCGAGAAGGTTACAAAAGCACAGAGCAAAGAACAGGTCTGGCATGATGCGCGGAGAGTGCGCATCACAGCGAGCACAGCTAGAAAGGTGCCCATTCGCTCAACCACGGCGCCCGACAAGTTTTTGTCAGAACACTTACACCCATCCTTCCGTGGCAATGCTGCAACCCGTCAAGGAGCGGAGGGGGAGGAACTTGCAAGGGACTATTTGGAAACTCTGGGCAACAGCATTGAAACCAAAGGCTTAGTGGTGTGCGACAAGGATCCGTGGCTTGCAGCATCTCCCGATGGAGTGATAAACAAAGACATTCTGTTGGAGATCAAATCACCTGTGTTGGGAAACAAGTCACTTGCAGAATTTTTGGCAACAAAGAACTGTGAAATCACAACTGTGGCAAACGGAAATAGGATAGATTACCATATTGCCTGCAATGGTCCAAAAGGCTACTATATGCAGGTACAAATTGGGATGCACTGCACAGGGCTTCAGCACTCCAAGTTGGTGATCTGGAACAAAACTGAGCACCTAGAAATCGAAGTACCCTACGACCAAGACTTTGTCCAGGGGCATATCATAAGGCTGCGCACATTCTACTTTGCCCACATGCTCCCGAAAATTGTTGACGATTTTGTTGAGGGAAGGTTACAGTTCTGCAGTAAATATCTCAGCATTTTAAAACCAAAATAAACTGCCTTATTTAGGTCATGCCCACAGGAGCCAACAGTTGTCTGTTGTTTACATAATGCACAATTTACATGATCTCTTTATGCTGTGCAATATATCATATGTGCCTGTACTGTTTGAGTGAAAATAAAGTTTGATGTAATTTAATTTCATTATTGCACTGTTATTGCATTATTGCATTTCATATGTTCCTTAGAGTGCTACAATTTCTTTTAACACAGTTCATCATTCATATTAAGCTCATACTGTACATAAATAACACTGAATTAATTAATTGTTTAGAGGAAACTAAAGAAATGGCTTCAACAAGAAAGATCACATGTTTAATCCTAACAGGTATTACAAATTAAAATATAAAAGCAGCCCACACAATTACATCACTATGAAAATATTCATATATAATATTAAAAAATACAATGCATGCAGTATTTGTTGTGTTTATCTGTATTTAATGAACAACATGGCTGGGTGCTGGGTGCTGGTTTGTGGTCGTAGCACTCTCTATCTAACCACTCGTTCAGGTGCTTTCTCGAGTGATTGCAACCAACTACCGCACACGTAGTTCCCGAACCACTTTTCTTCATGTTGTAATTGTTATATCCTCTTTGTCTCTGCGATATCAGTGCTTTGTCGGCACAACGGAGCTAGCTAGCAAAACAAACCCAGTCCGCCAAAACGGAAGTGCATTGCATCGAAGGGAGGAGTTCAGGATGTAGAGCGGAAACGGCTCAATAACTTGTGTATATCTCAAGGGGAAATATCAGCTCAACATTCTAAGGCACACATTATTTGAAAGTTAGGAACCCAACCATTACTTAAATGTAAAGCTCAGAACTGAGTGCCACATTTCTCTATTTATTAATCTCTAATAAAATGTTCCCTTGTTTAAGCCTCTTTTGAACTCCTGGTAAAACCATTTGTGTATCCTGATTAGGGACCTCAATTTTCAGACAATACATTAATTATCAACCCAACCTTCAACATACATGTACTTGAGTTGTGTTAAGCAAATGTTTATGTTTATGTTTATTAAGGATCCCCATTAGCTTTTGCTCTCGACAAAAGCTACTCTTCCTGGGGTCCGACACTTAAAACAATACAAAAATAATACAACAATAATGCAACATTTAGGACATAAGTCCTGACATCATTAACAACATTAAAAACATCACCAATATCATCAACAACATGCGATCAAATTAAATTAAATTAGGGTTCACAGCTCACAAGGGTACATGGTCATTAGTAGATGGCCCTTCAATCTCTTCTTGAAAGAGGCTCTGGACTCTATTTCAGTAAGGTAGTTTGGCAATGAGTTCCATTCCTTTATAGCTCTATAAGACACAGAAGATTTCCGAAGATTTGTCCTGGGTTTAGGTGCCAGTAGATGGCCTGACGTAGCTTGTCTAGTCTTATGGTCATGCTCGTCTCTTGTGTAAACTATTTGATCATAAAAATACAGTGTTTTTTTGCTAAATTGGACATTTTTTTGAAAAGTGATAACACGAGATTGCAGACGTTTCTCAACTGGAAGCCATGATAGGTTTCTATGCATAACTCCAATATGAGTGCGCTTCGAACAGTGGAGAGCTAGTCTGGCAGCCTTGTCTTGAGCTATTTGTAATTTCTGTAAATGTGTTTTAGCTGCTGATGACCATATAACCAGACAGTACTCAAGATGTGACAAAACCAGAGACTGAAAGACTTGTTTCAAAGTGGTTGGTGTTACATACTTTTCTCGCCACAGCTATGTTCCTTCCCATTTTAGTTACAATACTGTCAATTTGCTTTGTCAACCGTAAAACAGAATCAAGAACAATGTCAAGCAATTTAGTCTGGTTTACCTGTTCCACTGGCTGACCAGCTAGTGTCAGGCTTAATTGAGGATTTGCGACCTTCGAAAAAAGAGGCCTGTCAGTGCTTCAACTCAATATCGAGGGCCTAACAACCGCCAAACTCGAAGTCCTGCGTCACCTGGCTGATTCCAACGGGGCAGCGATTCTGCTCCTGCAGGCGATACACTGCACATCAGACAACATCTTCAAGATCCCTAGGTTCCATCTCGCTGGGTCCATCAACAGCAAGTAACACGGTGTGGCAACGTTCGTCCGGACTGAAATAAGCTGGTCAGCCAGTAGCCAATCCCCACCAGGCTCTAACATCGAGTGGCTGGTTACAAAAATCCAGGAAACATCAGTCGTCAACGTATATAAGCCCCCACCATCAGAGCTGTAAACGACGTCACTCCCATCAATAACTGCACCCGCCATCTATGCAGGTGACTTCAACTTTCAGCACACAGACTGGGGTTACAACTACACAACACCTAATGGAGTGGCGCTGAGTGAATGGGCCTCCAACACTGATGCGCTGCTGCTGTATGACCCCAAGGAGCCTCCAACCTTCTTCTCTGCACGCTGGAACACCTCCACCAACCCGGACCTGGCCTTCGCTATATGCCACAGTAACGACCCGAAACCGGAGAGACGCGTCCTGGACAGGCTTCCCCGCTCACATCACCGACCATCCATCATTAAAGTCCCATCACTGGTGGAACTGGTACCAGGGAAACCCGTCAAGCGATGGAACATCCGAAAGGCCAACTGGAAGTCGTATGCTGAGGAGACTGAAAGAAGGTCAGCTGGCCTGCCAGACCCAGACACAGCCGACCTGGATGCGGCCTATGCAGCCTACTGCCAGGTCCTCCTGGGTGCGGCAAAGAAGACCATCCCACGTGGTTATAACAGGAATTACATCCCAGGTTGGGACGAAGAATGCAGCCACCTTCTGTGTGACCACCAGAGGGCTAGCTCCAGAGAAGAGGTGGATGTGACTGCAGCAGCACTGCTCAAGAAGCTGGATATCACCAACAGGGCCAGATGGACAGAGGTCGTTGAATCAATCAACTTCACCCATTCTAGTCGCAAGGCGTGGCAGACCATCAACCAGCTCACAGGCAGAAATACAACACCCCACAGCTGCCCAGTCACAGCAAACGCCATCGCATCCCAGCTCCTGAAGAACGGCCGCTTCCCGGATGCTGACAAAGCCTTTGCCCGACTGACATCGCGTGAGGTGTCTTGCATCTCGGGAGCGGCCAATGTCGATTCCAACCTCTCGGGAGAATTCACAGCAGAGGAACTCAGTGAGGCCATGAGCAAGCTCAAGCCAGGCAGGTGGACTCACAGCTCCCACGGGAACAAGCTGTTTTCCGTTGTGGAAGATCAACAGCAGACCAGGTAACACTACTCTGTCAGGAAATCGAGGACAGCTTCCAGGACAATGAGAAAGCTGGGGTAGTGTACCTGGATCTGACTGCTGCATATGACACCGTGTGGCACCGGGGACTCTACCTGAAGCTGCCGAGGACAATACCGGACCGCCACATGGTGAAGTTCATCATGGAGACACTTTCCAACCGTAGCTTCATCCTCCAGACCAGCAGTGGCCAGTGCAGTAGGCTCAGAAGACTGAAGAACGGGGTACCGCAGGGGTCTGTTCTCTCGCCGATGCTGTTCAATGTTTACATCCACGACCTACCTGATACAGCATCCAGAAAGTATGGCTATGCAGACGATCTTGCCATCATGCTGAGCCGACCAACGTGGAAGGCGATGGAAAAGGGTCTTAACGAAGACATGGGCACACTAGTAGCATACCTTCGAAGGTGGCGTCTGCAGCTCAGCGTCGGAAAGACAGTCGCAGCGGCATACCACCTTAGCACCAGAGAAGCCAAGAGGGAACTTGAGGTGCGCGTCGACAAAAAATGTCTGGAGGTCCAGCAAGCCCCGAAGTATCTTGGAGTGCGTCTGGATCGGACATTATCCTTTAAAAAACACCTGGAAGAAGTCAAGGCAAAGATGACATCTAGGGTCGCGCTGATCCGCCGCCTTGCTGGAACAACCTGGGGAGCCTCCGCTAAGACGCTGCGAATATCCACTCAAGTGTTCTCTGCAGCGGAATACTGCGCCCCAGTCTGGAGCAGAAGCCCTCATGCGAGAAAGGTCGATGTGGCTACCAATACCTCCCTCCGAATAATAACTGGATGCTTAAAGCCTACCCCTTTGTCCCTCTTGCCAGTCCTCGCGGGAATAGCACCGGCCGGCCTCCGACGGGAGGCTGCCACCCTCGCCCTGACCAGGAAGGCACAAAAGTATGACTGGCACATCCTGCACAACACCACAATAACACCAGCACCTCCAAGCAGACTCAAGTCCCGCCACCCCTGCAACAAAGCAGCACAAGAGATGCTCCACTCCACCTCTGAGGACATCTCCAGAGAAGCATGGTTGGCAGCAGCTTGGAAGCAGGAGTGGGAGTCAGCCGGGCCCTCCCGAATCCATCGTTACATCTGGGACCCAGGAGATGGCGCCATTGGAGGAGACGACCTACCGCGCCGGCAATGGACCACTCTGAACCGTCTACGAACTGGGGTCGGTCGCTTTAAAACATCGATGAAGACGTGGGGCTTGGCGGACAGTGCGGCATGCGAGTGCGGTGACCCTGAGCAGACCGCTGACCATACAATCACCATCTGCCCCTTATATAGACCACCCTCGGAAGCCAGCCTCTTCAACCTAGGACGTGGCTACACGACACCGAGTTGGACCTCTAACGGTACACGAAAGAAGAAGAAGAGGATTGCTGCTTAACATATGTCTGGATCCGAACACCATTGCTTTTGTTTTTGCAATGTTGAGTACCGGTTTGTTATTGTTGACCCAGTCTGCTATGGCTTTAATCTCTATTTTAAGTTAAGATAGTTTAACTCACTGCATGTTGATGCTGTACTGTACATTGTGGAATCATCATCATACATTATTACACTGGACTTATTTAATACGTAAGGAAGGTCATTTGTGAATATAGAATACAACAAAGGCCCAAGCGAACTCCCCTGTGGGACCCCACACAGCAACACCTTACTTTCAGAAAAGCTCCCATTGAAAAAGACTCGCTGCCTTCTCCTAGACAGGTAGCTCTCCATCCAACACATAGCAACAGAATCAAAGCCGTGGCATTTGAGTTTTTTCAGCAGCAGACTATGATCGATTACATCGAAAGCTGCGCTAAAGTCTAACATCACAGCTCCTACAAGCCTCCTATCATCCATGCTCTTTAACCAGTCGTCGGTCATTTGTGCAAGTATACTATTTTTTCTATTAATTAACTTTAACACTGGGAGGAGACTTATAGGTTGACTATTGGAACCAGCAAAGGATGTTCTTTTATATTTGGGTAATGGGATAACCTTGGCTTCCTTCCAGATTTCGGGGCACACGCCTTGCTCTAAACTTTTATTAAAAATGTGACTCAATGGCTTGAAAATGTATTTGGCCGTCATTTTGAGCAGTTTACCATCCAAGTTGTCAATCCCAGGAGATTTATCATCGGACAGATGTAAAAGCATATTTTCAACATATTCTTCTGTAACATTGTGGAATTCAAACATGCACTGCTTTTCCCTCATGATACAAAGAGCACACTTTACTTCTAGTGAGCAGTTAAAATTGTTAACATTACTAACTGAGAAGCTCTTAAAGACTCCATGTAAAAGTTACATTCTTTGAATAGTGTATTTGGTGTTATTTACAGCCTTTCTTAGTCTTTATTAACCGATATAACATACTTTGAAGACCTTTTTTATTTTTATTTCGTGTAGATATTTGTAAATCATTTCAAAATGTGTTAAGTCTTTTGCAAGATAACTGTCTATTCAATATTTCTTTTTTGTCAGAGGCAATTCACTTTGATAATGTTTGATGCTGCTTGTTACTAAAGGAGGAATGTATCTCTCAGTCTGCCTAGAGGTGTTTTTATAAACAAGAGTCCAAATGAACTATGCACCACTCCTTGTTTTCTATTTTTTTAACATGAATCTCTGATACAACAAAGGCGGACACTGTTGAAATGGAGTTAAAGGAAATCACACAGCAGTCCGATTGTGTGAGATGCTCTAATGGCTAGAGTGACTTTGCAGTGGCTGGTTTTACTTGTTTGACAATACTAAACAAGCCAGCATTAGTATTTGTCACAGTCAAATATTTGTATTGTACAGTGATCAGTGAAGCAAGGGTGATTTGTACATCACTATTTCAATAATTCATTAACATTAATTTTACGTAATTTGTCTTATTATTCTAGTGATAATTTAATGGAAAATGTAATCAATGGATTTGATATCAAGTTAATCTAAAGCTACAAGACCTTAGACATCATGAATTATTTTTTCACTGACTTAGTTTTTATCGAGAACAAATTATTTGATGGCATTCAATTCAAAACAGCAACGGTTTTATTGCTGATTTGAAAGTTGCTTCGACATCAGCAAGAGGAAGGATGCGGTGACAAGACTGATGTAGTTTCTTACTCCACTTGAAACTGGAAATGAGAGAAAAAACAAAACATTTGTTTAACAAAAAGCAGTGACCCTTGTAAAAAATGTTTATCAAGTAGCACTCTGCCTTCAATGTCGAAGCTGACGACTGTTGAAGCTGTGCTGATTATAACACTCGCAACCTGCAAATGTGACCACAAAGAGAAGGTCAATGAGGCTGACGATTGATCCCTTACTGCGGAAGGAGAACTAAAATGGTTTGGAATATACATTTTGTCTCCTATGATTTATTTTATCCTGTTGTAGGTGCTGCAGTCCCAATTGCTGCGGTCAAAGGAGCAGACATTGTTGGAGCAGCAGTTATTTGTGTAGCTAGGAACAGCGGTTGCTGTTGCAACCGTAGGTGCTGCAATCATTGGTGCTATAGTCGTTGCAGCTGCTGATGTCGTAGGGTCTCAGTTGCTGCAGTTATAGGTACAACTACAGTATAGTTGGTGCTGCAGTTGTAGTTGCTGAGGTCATAGGTGTGATTTTAGTTGGTGCTGCAGTCGTAGGAGCAGTGGATATAGGTGCTACTGTTTTAGGTGCTGCAGTCGTTGCCCCGAAAGTCGTTGGTGATTCTGTTGAAGGAGCAGTAGATGTCGGTGACGCTGTCGTAAGAACAGTGATTGTAGGTGCAATGGAGCTGCTTTCATTGTCAAAAACGACAACTATTGCAGATGCGTTGCTCAAAACGCTCATAATCTGAGTGTTATCAGGAGTAGATGTACTTTTAAAAAAAAGTCGAACATCATTTAAGACTGATCCATGTCTGCATAAGAAGAAACAAACAATTCTATTGAGGCTACTGTTCTTTAATTGTAACACCAAAAACGCTTGCAAATTGTCCTTTCATTGATTTGAAGAGAATGCCCTTTTGAAAACCGGTGTAAGCTGCAGGGACACAAATTCAAATGTGTGTTAATATTAGTTGAGAATTTTATGTTAATATCAGTTATGAAAAATACGTACGTATCCATTTATCATTGCAGCTCGATTTCTGTGAGCTGCAGATGATAGATTCTGCAAATCACTTGAAATTGTGTAGTGAAGAGATCTAAAAGTAAATCTGAATGTTTTAAGGGCTAAAGTAGTAGGTACAGAAGTCATATATTCGGCAGTTCTACTGTAGGTGCTATAGTTTTAGGGCCGGCAATTGTAGGTGATGCAGTCGTAGGTGTGATGTAGTTGGTGGTTTTGTTTTGATAAGTTATTGTAGGTGCAAATGTTGTAGGTCCTGCAGTTGTAGGTGCTGTGGTTGTAGAAGCCATAGGAGACACAGTTGTAGGTGTTGCAGTTGTTGTTGTTGTTGTTGTTGTTGTAGCAGCTGTAGGTGCGGCAGTAAGTGCGGCAGTAGTAGGTGATTTCAGGTGGTCACACTGCGGCCCGGCTCAAACCCCATCCACCTCCTTTCATCCTATCCAGTGCCAGGAGAGCTAATCCAAAGACCTCATCACACCACCTCTTCATCCCATCTCCTCATCAAATTCAGATCTTCAACATCACCACCAGTGTCTAGACCCGGGGGGGATCCTTTATGCTCACGACTGCATTTCCCCCTTTAGATAGCTGATTACCCCCTTTAGATATCCAATTTCAACACTTTGGCATGTTATTCTTGCAAAAGCAAGATAAGCAGTAATGATTGATTAACTTTACAAACTGAGCAACTAAGACTGTATATGTATTATATTATATACTGTATGTATACAAAGATCAAAAATAAATACTGTATTATTTTTATTTACAGCCCTTTCCAAGGAGAGCTTTTCTGATTAAATAAATGCTTTAAACTTTTGCAAGATACATGTTTATTAAAATGCTTCTCTTGTGATAGGCATTATGCAAAAGATCACTCTGACTCTGGTTGCCTCTGGTGACTCTGAGTTTTAAGTGATTTAAGGAGCCATTATTTTAATAAACAAGAATCCGATACCAAAACAAAGTAAGCACCACTCCCAGTTCTCTCTCTGTAAACTAATGTGATTCATTTACACAACAAAGGTTGATCCAGGCTTATTGTATGATACTGTTGCGATGTGTTTTTATTTAACGTAACACAGCAGGGTTTGAATGTTCTCAAATACTTTGGCTATCCTTTGTTTCACGCATTATTTATTATCATAACTTTTAGTCTAATATTGACCCCCTACCTACGCAATAAGACTGCAAAACGGGGAGGAATTTTCTAAATCTATAAATTAAACTTTTCAAAGAGAGAATGTTTCCCAGTCAATTATTTAACTCGTCAGACAAACACGTCTCCTTTAATTTATCCAGACACAAACGTACGTTTTATGAACTTTAGACGATTATCAGACCTTTACCAGGAACACTTCCCACCATTAATTGATGTGCTTAAAGCAGACCTGAAGGGATGGAATATTTGTCCATGTTCTATTTGTTCTATACTTTCTTCAGATGCTGCTATTGTTGAAATGCTGTATAGTTGGGGGAAATTGTAAAAGCATTTATGCGACAATCTATTGAAACTTTAAATATGTGATAATTGGGATATGGCTGAGGTTCTATGCTCTTTTGTGCTCAAGAAAAGTTTTGTTCCTCACCACGTAAGCGATTTTCATTTTGTTCTCAATTTTTTGTCATCTCAATCTGAGATTAGTTAGTGACCATTTTTTGTTCATTGTGTTTTGGAAAAATAAAGTATCTTATACCAATACTTTACCTCTGTCTCCCGGGTCGTGCAATTGGGTCCTACCTCCTAAGTGTCTGAGTTCTTAACATAATTGGGATATGGCTGAGGTTAATAATAGGTTGTATTGGCAATTATTAACAATAGTTTTGTTTATGTAGCACTTCTGAAGCTTCCGTACAACGTTTAAAAGATTTTCAGAGCAATGAATATGCATGACAAATACAAAATATTAAAACTGGAAAACACATCAAGCACACAAGGCCAATAAGACAGGAACTTTTTGATTTAAAGTTTTAAACACCTCAAAATTGCAAAATATGTGGATGTTCAAATATATGCTGTAAAGCAATGACACTAAAACAAGCTAAATATAATGTAATGACAATAAAGTAAGATTTAGAAGAAAACATCATAGTATAGATAAGTATTTAGTGAAGCATCAATGAATAATCAAACTATTTATTATTTAATGGCCATCTTGTAAGACAAGGCAAGGCAAGGCTAGCTTATGTATATAGCTCCTTTCAACACAAGGCAATTCAAAGTGCTTTACAAAAATGAAAGACATTCAGAAAATGGCATTTAAAAACAGTAATTAAAAAGCAAAGATAATAAAAGAAACATTACAAGAAAAAATACATGAATAAAAGTTACAGTGCAGTTTAAGTAAGATATGAATATATCAATTAAAAGCAGCGGCAAAAAGAAAGGTCTTCAGCCTGGATTTAAAAGTAGTAAGAGTTGTAGCGGACCTGCAGGTTTCTGGGAGTTTGTTCCAGATATTTGGAGCATGATAACTGAACGCTGCTTCTCCATGTTTAGTTCTGACTCTGGGGACAGAAAGCTGACCAGTCCCTGAAGACCTGAGAGATCTGGATGGTTCATAATTTAGCAGGAGGTCAAAAATATATTTTGGGCCTAAACCATTCTGTGCTTTATAAATCAGCAGCAGTATTTTGAAATCAATTCTTTGACACACAGGAAGCCAATGTAAAGACTTAAGAACAGGAGTGATATGATCCACTTTCTTAGTGTTAGTGAGGACTCGAGCAGCAGCGTTCTGAATTAGCTGCAGCTTTCTAATAGATTGGAAAACTGCAGTTACATATATGAAAAGAATATCAAACGTCAATTCTTGTCGCATTATAAAGCGCACCCTTTTCTTTTGTCCTGCAGAACAGGTTGCTAAAGCATTCCAACTCTGTGAATGTTGAACAAGGTTCGACTTGCATGACATTATGCTATCACAAAATAATAAATATATACGGGATGAAAATGATTTGCAAAAAATATTTATATTTTCAAATAATATTGAAACTTTTCATCGAATCTGTGCAATAATCACCTTTATATTTTTGTATAATGTCTCAAAACCATATATTACAAATGTCACTAAGTGCCGAAGTTGCTGCTCATCATTGGATGTGAACTTACCTACTTATTTGTCTTTATTTTTATTCTAGTATAACTAATGTGTGCTTTTCTTCTATATATTTATAATTTAGCTTATTATGTCTTATTGCACACCTTTTTTTAACTGCTATGCCACTTTTGGTGTAACAATGTAAATGTCCCCGCTGTGGGACTAATAAAGGATTTATGATTCGGATCACTGGTTTATATTTCATTTTGCAGGTTGAGATAATACTGGAACGTCTACCTCAGGGACCCGACTCGGATAAGCGGTAGAAGATGAACGGAGGTAATAATCTCTATCCATAATAGTCCATCTTAATATTTAAGTTGATTTAATTTGGTATTTATAATATGAACCTGCAAAAGGAACTAGTAATGTTGTCAAATAAATGTAATACAATAAAATAATCTGCAATATTTAGTGGTTCAAATTACCTTTGTTACTTTTCACCACCGGTAACAAGCCATGCAGGGATAAACTACTAAATGACCATTAGTTGTTAAAGATATAAAATCATTATTCAATCATCTTTTGTAAAATTAAACATTTATTATTCGAGTATTCCAACTTATTTTTATCTGCGTAAATTGTGTTTGTATTCAAATGTACAGATGAGTATTTTGTTTATGAAAAAAAGATTACCACAGGTAGTTTCTCAATTGCTGTGATGCAAATCTTTTTTTCTTTAATTCCTGATACCTTTTCAAAACAGTGGTGTAGATTTAGATGAATAGCAGCAACACAGGCAATATAGGATTCAACCCTCCTATTATCTTCGTTTTCCCTCCCTTACTTTGGTGTTCACGGTCAAGTTTGACCGCTTCTGTTTTAACTGCTATTACATTATCAAAAAAAAATTAATCATCACCAAATTTCATTGAACACCCTTTCAAACTGTACATATTATATGAGACTACTGGTATACATGAAAAACTGCAGTAAATATACAAAGAATAGACACTGATACACTATATATATATATATATATAGATATATATATATATATATATATATATATATATATATATATGTGCCAGTATATATATATATACTGGCACATAAGAGCGGGAAATGTGTCAAATTGTTCTGTGTGTGTTTGTGAGTGCCAGGTGTGATTCACATGGGGGATTGGGCACATAAGGGGGTGGGGGGACACATCTAGAGTATGTGTGTGTGTGGGTTTGTGGGTGTTTGTATATGGGTTTTATCTGATCCGGATGGTTACTAATTCCTTTTCTTTATGGCGGTCATTTTTGACCGGGAACACCATAGGTGTTACAAAGTTGACTAAATCATCCAAAATTCAATGAAAGTGGTGATCAGCAATTGTATATGTTCAAATGTCTACTGTGAAGGATATCATAAAGCCTTAATGCAATCGAATGTAAAACAAAAAAGTTATGATTGATGAAAGTAGTAAATCGGTCAGATTTGACCCGAAGACAACAGGAGGATTAATGTAAGGTCTGATCTCTGAACCATAGTAAACTATGCACTACTCCCTGTTATTTCTGTCAGAAGAAATGTGACGCAAATCAAAGGCTGATGCTGGCCTATTGTCTGACACTGTTGTGATATGTTATTATTGGAAACAACACAAGAGGCTTTGCATGCTCTCAAGCATCTTGGCTACACTGACTCACGCATACGACATATGAAGTTTATTATCTACCCGACATTGATGTCCAAGACAATTGAACTGCGAAACCGGTTTGAAAAATTCTCAGTCAGTCACTTAACATTTAAATAACCTCTTTAAACATTTTTCAAAGGGATGGATGCTTCCTAGTATATGTTCTACTCCTTCAAATACAAGACAACCACTTTAAGTGGTCTAGAACAAATACAAAAATGCCCACCCTTATTTAAAAGCAGACCTGGATATATGAAATAGCTTGTATACCTTGCTGGTGGAGTAAATTGCATTCAAATGTACTTTTTTCAATGTTATTACCCCAATCCTTTTTCCATAATATAAAATATTTCCGGTATGGAAAGACAGGAGAGAGTTTTTGCATACACATAAATCCGTTGGTGGATCAGGGCTTTCTATCCTTGGAAAGTATAATTATTATATTATATGTATTATTACGGTAATATACACAATAAGAGTCTGGTAACCAACATTACAAAAAGATTGTTAATACATTCATCCATTATAATTTATATATGTGATGATTGACATCTAACCGAGGTTAATGATAGGGTGTATCGGCACAGCTATAACAATAGTTTTGTTTATATATCACGTTCAAGTTCACGTGCAAGGGTCAAAAGATTTATAGAACACTGAATAAGTGTGTTGTATGACAAATAAAACAGACAAACCGCTGAATAACATTACATTACATTACATTGCATTTAGCTGACGCTTTTATCCAAAGCGACTTACAATAAGTACATTCGACCAGGATGATACAACCTTGAAGAAAACAGAATCATATAAGTACATCAGGTTTCATAGAGCTAAAACATTTCAAGTGCTACTCAACTGGCTATAGATAAGCCAGTCCTTTATTAGTATATAAGTGCTCTGTTAGCAGTTATTTGTTAGTAATTAGTACTTAGTTTTCAGTCTGCGCCGGAAGATGTGCAAGCTTTCTGCTGTCCTGATTTCAATGGGGAGCTCATTCCACCATTTTGGAGCCAGGATAGCAAACCCTGTTTGTTGTGTGTTTTGTATGACAAATAAAAAAGAAGAACAGCTTTCTATCCTGGGAAACTATAATTATTATAGTTGTAGTATTAATATACACAAGAAGAGTCTCGTAACCATCATTGGATTGGTGTGAAATGATAAAAAATATTTCCCAGCTACCTACATACTGTATTGGCCCAATCTAAATTATTATTGTTGTATATGAAGGACTTTTTATGTGGGTGCAGTGGTCATTTAAAGGAAACAAATGGATATCAGTTAAATATTAACTGGCAACTGGATATCAAGACATATTAAAAAGACTGTTAATACATTCATGTGCCAATCCATTATATTTGTAAAGTGATGATTGACATCTAACCGGGGTTAATGATAGGGTGTATCGGCACATCGATAACAATAGTTTTGTTTATATAGCACGTTCAAGTTTACGTGCAAGGGTCAAAAGATTTATAGAACACTGAATAAGTGTGTTGTATGACAAATAAAAAAGAAGAACACACACATTAAGCATACATAAACAAGGCCAATAAGAAAAATGTTTTAAACCAAATTAAAAGGGCAGTATATGGAAGTGCAAATATATCTGCTAAACAATCAAGCATAATATGAATTTAATGACAATAAAATTAGATTTAGACACAACAACAAATTGTAATAGGACATATTTAGTGTTGCATCAATGAAAAAGAAAATATTATTTATTTTAGGCCATCTTGTAAAAGGAAGTTATAAAAAGATTGTCAGGCGTCAATTATTGTCACAGTTTGAGGGCGCACCCTGTCCTTTTGGCCTGCAGCAGCTATTGCATTCCATCTATGTGAATGAGGTCAACTTGCATGACAGTTTGTCATAACAAACTATTAAATATAAGTCAAATGAAAATAATAATAATAATGGCATATTTTCACAAATTAACGCATAAGAACCCGGACTACTTTTGGAAAAAGTAAAAAGACCATGCAGAACACATTTCTGACAAGTAACCCCCCCTCGTGTCAAAGATCTGAAATGTGGCATATATGTCACATTGGGCGTTAATGGTAAAGTAACTCTTGTTTATAACTTAATTAATGAGGATTATTTTAGTTTTAACATTCTTTTAATTGAAGAATCAAGAATACATTAACTAAATATAATTTAATCAGCTAAATGAACTGAGCAGATCATGATATTTCTAATTGTGCATATATGTCACTCCAGATTTTCTGAGAAATGTTAAGGTTAATGTCCCGATGTGACAATGTCACAGCGATATTTATCTTGTTTCATAGCAACATGATCAAGATTTTTTTCAAAACAGGTTAAATGTAATAAAGGACACATTCTTAAATGGCTTGAATTTTACCTTTAGCAACAAAAAACAAGCTTTTGAAATGTAGCTAGTTCGGTCACATGTTAGTTGTTGTTATGGCAACACTACCTGGCCCATGACCCACAGGGTTTCTCAAACTCCGGACCAAGGTCCGGATCCGGACCGAACTGCAAATCAATCCGGACCGAACCCTGTGTCCCATTATTAAAAAAAAAGAAAGAAAAAATTATAAAAAAAAAAAAAGAATTTCTGATTCTGATGTAAATTAAAGTGGACCTATTATGCTATATTGGAAACATATGTTGTAGGGCCATACCTATACAAAACATGTCTGTGAAGGTTTTTGCTTAAAATACCAAACAGATCACCCATTGTAGCCATGCCTCATACTGCTCAAACACCTCTTTTGCAGCCCTGTTAGAGAAACGCGGATTTTGGGTCCTTAGCTTTAAAAAAATAAAATGAGGAGGCAGGGCTAATTCCTGATCAGAATTCTACCGGAGATAAAGTTAAATTATGCTGTGATAAAACGCCATCCTGTTCTAAACCACATCAAAGATTACGTTTTCTTAAACAGTATAGAGCTCAAATGCTTTTTCTCTTGCGGGTTTATCACAAGGTGAGTTCTTTTTTTTATTTCCTGCTTTTTAAACAAGTGCTCTCCAGTACAGGTTAGCTCTGAGTGTTAGCGAGGCTTGTTAATGTAAACAAAGATGAGATTACGTCCAAAACATGTCAGGGATTGTTTCTGATAGCAACTTTGTGTGGGTCCGCCGCCGATTTGACGTCAGATCGGCAGCAAATCTGTACCCGCTCGTTGTACCCCTGTTTTTAAAAAGGTTTGGGTACGGAGGAAAAGAGATAGGGTTTTATTGTCTGACGCTACATGAGTTCAACATGAACATGAAACACCCTTTAATTAACTGCAACGATATGTTGGGAAACCCCCTCAAGGGGCCCCCATGCGAGACGAAACTTCGTTGCTCCGCTCCGGGGGGGGGGGGGGGGGGACTTTACTGACATTGATCTTCTTGACCATTGACCTTGTATACAATTCACAAGTGGACCTTTAACAAAAAAGTTTGAGTACCCCTGCACTAGACTGTTCAGTGTGTGTCACTGTTGCAAAATGAAGTGCAGGTGATACAATATTACAAGGAGAGAGGGTTTTCTTTAAAAATAGGCATTTTATTTCTCAGCCTTCCAGAAAGACATTTTACAGAAACAAAAAAACTGCTTTCTCAACTTCATGCCTGGTGCTGCGTTCACCAGCAAGGACAAACAAAAATGACACCCCTCCCTTTCTCTTCCCTGTCACATTGTTGCCCGCCTTCCAAATTCAACCTGGCCAATCAGGTCATGAAAAGGGTGAGTGAAGAGTTAAATACACAAATAAACACTTTTCTCTCTTTATTTAACATAAATCATGTTATCAACACACATATTGGAGCTTCAAAAGCAACAAGGTCTGCTTAAAACGTATAGTTAAGCTAAGTGACACACATAAAATCACACATTTTCTGACCAATCACATCCAAGACTCCGCCTAATCATACGGAACATATAAGGAGTCCTTTGGAGGTGTGCTCCTCCTTTGAGCACTGGCACAAGATGGCTTCCAGGTCTGAACAACGGAAATGGTGATTAATTTGTGATTGTGCGTTTTTAGGACATTTTAAGAAGGTTAAATCAACTGAGATGCATTATATTAATTTGCATGTACATTTTTATTATAACTTTAAATGAAATAAAGACAATTCTGATGAAAAATGTACTACATTGCTTAACAAGCAAATAGTTAAGCCAAATGTTAGTGAGGGAGTGTATGCGCTTCCTCACAGTCACTTAGGGACTTCATTTGATAAAATAAAGGCTAAACGGGAACTTTCCAGAACATTTAAAGGTCATGTGACATCTGTGTCACGGTGGGTACTTAACATACATTATATATCATCTGAAGAAATAATGCAAATACATACAATACAGGTAAAGTACAAAACAGGCTGCTAATGGTATTTCCTAGTATTCTTCTTAGTGTCTGTTCATGATATTGGTAAGAACCAGCATGAAATCACTATTTATAAAGTGCTAAATATCAACCTGTGTGTTTCTTCTAACCTTAATGTCAATACTTTTTAACACCACACAATGCACTTTAATACCTGTTCCATGATGATACTAGCCAAAGTATGAAAGTCTGATTGAAATATAGTGGGGAGGACACACCCTGAAATTATTTGTTAGCACTGTATATTAAATAGTTTTCAGTACTTCCAACTGTTTGTAATTGTATTTCTTTTTCCAAACTTAACCTAAAGAACTTTTACTGAATACAAATAGTTTTAAAGTGGACTCCATGTGGAGTATACAGGAAGGAGTCATTGTGAGTTGTAATGATGTATTGAGTTAATTTCCCCATACAGATGTAGCACTGAATTTCGGGCTCCAGTTTACAGCTTCCTGCCTAGGACCTGCCAAAGACCAGTATAGAGGAATGTTAAGCCCTCCCACTATTTTCCAAGAGGGCGTTACCAGATTTTCAATTTCAGGTTTTAACCAGGAGATGGCGCTTCATTCACAAATACAGAAAGACAAGTTTCATGGACTTTCAGTTGTGTTTTAAAGAGCATTTGAACACATTAATATTTGAGATCAGCTAAAGCATATCTAATCTTGTAATTCAATAATATATAGTCTTTATATATTAAATAATCATAATGTAAATATTTACATTACACTTCTTTATTTGTTATGCTCATACTTTAACCTTTAGAATCGTTTGCTTTAATATGCAGTATATTTTTGTGTTTGCTTCCTCCTGCTCCCTTTCGGACACATACTGTATGATTTATTATTAATATTAATATGAAGATATTATTAAGATAAGATAAGATGTTACTTTATTGATTGAACATTTTAGTTTAGAATGTGCTGTCCCACGGTAATTCAGAAGGCTCACAGGTCACATTCCGACCATTATTTAAAACAATAGGTGCTTTCACACCGTCTACAGTTTGATTTGTATAGAGGGAGCTCTGTCAGTTTTCGAATTACCCATTTGCTTTCGGGGAGCCCTATTTTTCAGAGCACATCCTGCTACTAAATATGTCACACGCACGCGCTGCTGCGCCAGTCAACAGATGCTGGATGCGATCAATTGCTATAAAAACACTCTTCTACTAATACAGACGGTGTCACTATGCCGGCGGATGTGGCCGTCGTTGAAGCCTCTTCAGGCTCCGCATCGGCAGGCCTCTCCCTCGGTGTGGAGCTGTCAAGCTCGACCCTAACGCCGCTTACAGCCGGCCAACTAAAAGTTGTTTTCCGTTCACGTTGTCATTTTTAGACTCCTTCGCTTCTTTGCTTGTGAATCCAAAAGCTGTGATGCTTGGCTGTTTTCGTTTTGCCATATTTTTTTATTACACAGCCAGAGTTAAAAAAATATCAATATGAACATTTCAAATACCGCGCCGGCATCACCGCCATAACCATAGCAACGTAAGTAAGAATACAGCGCCGCCACGTACAGATGGCAACACCCAGACATATTCACAAATATAAAACAAATATTCAGAAACTGTAATGAACAATAACTATTATTTATTTCAAGAACTGTTATTTACAGAAACTCAACATTTCTAATCTGTGTGACACAAATATGCACGATTGTTTTGTGCTCCCCCTAATTATCTCAAAGTCAGCCTTGAGGGGAGCTCCCTCCCTCTTCGGGGGAGCCAAGCTCCCCTAGCTCCCCCCCATTTCGAACAGTGTCTGTGGCTGAATGGCCAGCGATTAGGTGCGGCGCATTTATCATAGGTGATCAGAGCTAACTGCCTGCCGTCAGATTTCATTTAAAAAACAGATCTGATTTTAAGACTATTTCTGCGCTCATAAAGAATGATAAGAATAAGAATAATGCGTATTGAACTGGTTTAATTAATTAGTGAGCTTATTTAACAATAGAACCGCCAATCGGGTCAATTTGTGTGATGTGTGATGTGTGTTGTGTGTGTGCAATGTAACTTTTTTTCAATAAAATATTAAAGTCTCCCAGTCCGTGACTTTTCCTGAAAGTTTGTTATGTAGCACCCTATGTTGTTAACAATTGCATTCTAATAGCGGGATTTGACGGGTTTAGGTATGCCTATACAAAAACCTCTGGCGGTTATAGTGTTAAGGTAATTAGGTACAGTAGAAGCCCTTTTTTTTATTAGTAACGAATTTAGCAGTTGAACATAAAAGTCAACTAACTGAGGGTCACTTGCAATGACAGTGTTGTGTTTAATTGTAAGCTTGTCACTCAGAGTAACCTACGGTTAATTTAGCTGCTGGAGAAGAAAGATCAAGGGGGGAGGGGGGGAGAGAGCTGTGGTTGATGGGCCATTAGTTGTGTAAATACACAGCTGAGAGCTGCCGTTTCATTCAGACTGTTTAAAAAACTGTAACAACTGACTTTTTTTCTTAGCGGATGCATGTCAATTTAAATCAATAGATACAACTATTTTTAAATCAATACATACAACTATTTTTTAAATCAACAAAAACATTTTCTAAATCCATAAAAGCATTTCAATTAATATTGGGAGTCATGTCGTTACTTTGTTGAGAATGTGGCCGTGTAATAAGCGGGATAATTTGCAGCGACTTGTTCCTTATGGGGAAAATAACACCCGTCATGTGTGTGTAGAGGTGTGTGTGGTTAAAACACTTTCATGAAGTGAAGGAATATCCTTCTATAAAACAGCTGTGGGCAGCAGTGAGTGTCACGGACATGAATTCATAGATCAAGGCAGACTGGTGCACACACTCTCCTGTCCTGCCAGGCGACACGCCCGTTCTAAGCCGTGTCCCTAACTCCTCACATCCCAAGCATCCCCGAAAAGTGTATTATGTTGTTACATCTCAGATGTTATGTTTCAGTTGTGCTCTGTCTATGTTCAGTGATGCAAACTTGTCACCTTTCGGCGAAATTCGCCGTTTTGAATCCAAAATAAGTCGTTTGTGTGATTCATGTAGATCTGCAATACAAATATTTTTGGGGTATGGGGGGGGCTGGGACCCGGAGTAATCTGCGGCCGTGAGCTGTTATGTGCCATCATGACACGCATGGTGTTCTTTTTTTATATATTATAATGAAGTACGAGCTGTGTGCTCGAGTCTTCCTGCCTGTCGGCTCTGCTCATGGATGTATAATAAGGCTCTGCTGCTCCGAGATGATGGTCTAGCTTCAGCAGATACATTACCTAGGGGTGCGTTCGTTAATATTAACTGTGCGTCCGGAGTCACTGTGGCACAGACTGGACCGCTGGTGAACAGCTGTTAGAACGGGCCGTTCAGGTGTTCAGAGCAGAGCTCCCTGTAGGAGCGGCACAGCGTGATGTGAACTGAAAAGTTTTTCTGTGGCAATATTATTTAAGGAATCGTTGAGCTAGCTAGCTAGTATACATTGTCACTATCTGCTAACGTTAGCTTTAGCCTTCTATTTCTAATAGTTTTTTTCATAGGCTATAAACAGAGGTTGTATAAGTATATATATATTGTACTTGAGTAAAAGTAGAAGTACTCCGATCTTGTACTTGAGTAAAAGTAGAAGTACTCAGGTCTTGTACTTGAGTAAAAGTAGAAGTACTCAGATCTTGTACTTGAGTAAAAGTAGAAGCACACAGATCTTGTACTAGAGTAAAAGTAGAAGTACTCAGATCTTGTACTTGAGTAAAAGTAGAAGCACACAGATATTGTACTTGAGTAAAAGTAGAAGTACTCAGATCTTGTACTTGAGTAAAAGTAGAAGTACTCAGGTCTTGTACTTGAGTAAAAGTAATAGTCCCAGAGTGTAGGAATACTCTGTTACAGTAAAAGTCCTGCATTCAAAATGTTCCTCAAGTAAAAGTAGAAAAGTATTATCATCAAAATATAGTGAAAGTAGCGACAGTAAAAGTAGTCATTGTGCAGATTGGTCCATTTCAGAATAATAGATATGATATGTTTTATAATGATTGATCATGAAAGTGTTCTCAAAGCTGGTAAAGGTGCAGCTAGTTTGAATGACTTTGTATACTGCAGGGTAGCTTGTGGATTTACTCCAGGTGGAACTAAAGTCTGATTTAACACTTGATTATATTTCACTTAATTAATCCAGATCTGTGAAGTAACTAAAGGTATTAAATACATGTAGTGGAGTCAAAGTACACCATGTACCTCTGAACTGTAGTGGAGTAGAAGAACAAAGTAGCAACACATTGAAATACTTAAATAAAGTACAAGTGTCTCAAAATTGTGCCCAAGTATAGTACTTGTTGAGTTTATGAACTTAGTTACTTTACACCATGTGGCTATAAAGATAAAAAGACTTAAGCCTTGCACAGAGGCACGCAAATACATTTTCAAAATGCTCAACAGTGCTGCCAAAATTATAAACTGACTGCTACACAATTTAAAATAAATGCTTTTATATATTTCTATTAGATGTGACTCTTTGGCGTTTCTGTTATTATTAACACTGCTGCTTTAGTTGTTCTGACTGCTAAAATCCTCTGTCATTCCGTGGGGTGGGGGAGCCGGGGGCTCAGATCCTTGTCACCTTTTTCATACCTGATGAGTTTGCATCCCTGTATGTGAAAAAGTCTCAGTCACCTTAATTCATGTAATAAAAACATCTCAGGTCAGTAACACTCAAAGCTAAATGTGCAATACCATGTTCAGCTATGTTACTATTTATAATGTTATTGTTGTTACATCAGAAGATGTACATATTGAAATGATTTCTTAACTTACAGTAGGCTATTTTTTACAATGTGTGTTGGAAGGATTTATTAAATTACAATGAATATTGTCATTGTTGAAGGCTTTTAGAGAAGGGTGAACTATAAGCCTGAATTACATAACATTTTATACCTAAAAACATAAAATCCACAATAAATAAATCACAATTATTCTAGTTATTTTTACCTCCCGTATTGCTTTCAACCCACCAGCTTTTATGGTGTTGTTACGTCACTAACTGTAAGCTTGTCACATACAGTCTATGGTCACTCAGAGTAACCTACTGTTAATTTAGCTGCTGGAGAAGAAAGATCAGGGGGGGAGGGGGGGAGAGAGCTGTGGTTGATGTGCCATTAGTTGTGTAAATACACAGCTGAGAGCTGCCGTTTCATTCAGACTGTTTAAAAAACGGTAACAACGGACTATTTTTCTTAGCGGATGCATGTCAATTTAAATCAATACATACAACTATTTTTTAAATCAATAAAAACATTTTCTAAATCCATAAAAGCATTTCAATTAATATTGGGAGTCATGTCGTTACTTTGTTGAGAATGTGGCCATGTAATAAGCGGGATAATTTGCAGCGACTTGTTCCTTATGGGGAAAATAACACCCTTCATCCAGATGAGGATCCCTCCGCTACACTTTGGGATCTTGATCGACCGACGAAGCTCCATTAAAATATACATATATTTGGCGAATTACTGAGTTTAGGCACGTTAATAACGTTTTAATGAAGTTGAATACAGTATATTCATATGTGTCAGTGATTTCATGTCAATTCGGCGAACATAAGCATAAATGATCGTGGTGAAGATGATGATTAAATTAGGATTAAAAATCGAGAGCCGGAATGCATTTCCTCCCGTTCGTTTTTTTCGAATAACAACATTATTTTGTTAAATAACAACATGGTGATGTTTTGTAAATGATTACATGTCTCTTATTTAGCACAGTAGTATGATATCCGTGACATATGGATCTTAACAAAGTTCCGCTGTACATCCAGCATACTGTATCTCACTTTATTTCACATGAGCTCCAGTGTGGAACCCCACTGCACCCCCTGGTGGATCAATGATCCATTGCAGCTGGCTTCATTATAATTACATTTATCTATCACGGGGGCGGTCTCAAGTCAAGCTGGAGGTTTTCCCTTGAGCGAGGGCAGATCTCGTACCAATCACGGCCCTCGCGTTTCAAACTGTCTGAAATGAATCGCTACATCTGTATGCCTGTTTTAAATGCCACAAAGTGAAAATGATGACCTTGCTTGATCATTATGGGTTCAGTTGAGAAGTGGTAGAGATGTGTGTGATTTGAACGGCTTCCTGTGGAGCTGATGCTTCACTAAACATTGCATCGGAAAATTGTAAAACCTACAAGTCACTAACTTGAAACAAAGCAACAATGACATGATGTATTGGCCTTTTTAAAGTGATTTTTCTCCCCGGTGTGGAGCCTAGTCTGTTGCTGCTTTATAAAAGGATATTGTAGTGCCGAGAGACGGGAGTCGGAGGCGGGGTATCGAAGGTACAAGCTAGACTTTTATTTAACATCAGAACAACATGTAAACAGCTTTCAGACCGGGAAGGTAAGACCGGGGGAAACAGGAAATCCGGTCAACTCACTAATGTCCGTGCGGAACAATACCCCAACCCATAGTTCCGTGGGTGAATAATGTCAATCACCACACAAGCCCCCCCAGAATTCACCCATAGTCAAAACCCTCGCGCCTGGGAGGAAGTACCGCCCGACCCCGGCGTGTACGGACCACAGGGGCTGAGGAGGGCGGGGCCGCAGGCGAGGGCAGGGGCAGGGGCGCCAACGAGGGCGAGGGCATCCCCACAGGGGGTGGGGGGCGGGACATGGGAGGGCGGCCCCGACGTGGGGGCAGAGCCAACTCCAACGGCCTGGAAACGTCCACGTGAGCAGGCTTAATCCGATCAACGGACACAGTCTCAGGCCTGCCACCAACGTCCACCACCAGGCTCTTGTCCCCGTGACGTATGACCCTGAACGGACCGTCGTAAGGGGGGCGCAGGGGACCGCGGTGAGCGTCGTGGCAAATAAAAACGAAATCCGCCGACCGTAATCCGGGGGACACCCGGAAAGCTGGGTTGCTGTGCTGCGACGTGGGGACGGGCGTGAATGTCCCGGCGGTCTCCAGCAGGGAGGAGCGCTGCCCGGCTGCAGACCAGGGCACAGTGGCGGTGGGAATGAATACCCCGGGGACCCGTAGCGTCTGGCCATAGACGAGCTCCGCCGACGAGGACTGCAGGTCTTCCTTGGGGGCACACCTGAGGCCGAGCATAACCCACAGGAGCTTATCCACCCAGTTGCCGTCTGTCAATCCGGCACGCAGTGACGCCTTCATGGATCGGTGAAACCGCTCACACAATCCGTTAGCCTGGGGGTGATATGCGGTGGTGCGGTGCAGCTTGACCCCCAAACCCACAGCAACAGCGTTCCACAGCTCCGAGGTGAACTGAGAACCGCGGTCAGAGGAGAGGTCAGACGGGGTCCCGAAGCGCGCCACCCATGTGCCGATGAAAGCGCGGGCGACGTCGGAAGCTGACGTCGAGGTGAGGGGAACGGCCTCGGGCCAGCGGGTCGTCCTGTCCACCATCGTAAACAGGTAGGTGAAACCGTGAGAGGGGGGAAGCGGACCTACGAGGTCGACATTGACATGGTCAAACCTCCTCTCAGGAACCGCAAACAGTTCAAAAGGGGCCCTAGTATGGCGGTGGACTTTAGCCCGTTGACAAGCCACGCATGCGTCGACCCAGGACTTCACGTCCTTCTTAAGCCCCTGCCACACGAACTTCTGCGACACCAACTTCACGGACGGTTTCCTACCGGGGTGGGAAAGATTGTGAACCGCCTCAAAAACGGGTCGGCACCAGTCCGTAGGGACTAGCGGTCGAGGCTGGCCCGTGGAGATGTCACACCACAGCTTCGCGCCCGAGTCACCGACCGTGACCTCCTCCAGTCGCAATCCCGTGACCGAGGCCTTGAGGGTCTGGACCCCGTGGTCAGAGGCCTGGTCAGCGCCCATGCGGAGGTAATCGAGGCCCAGCTGCACAGCTCCGATGACCGCTCTGGAGAGGCAGTCCGCGACCACGTTAGCCTTGCCAGCGATGTGTCGTATGTCCGTGGTGTACTCGGAGATGTACGAAAGCTGGCGTTGCTGTCGGGCGGACCACGGCTCGGCCACCTTGGACATGCAGAAAGTAAGTGGCTTGTGATCCACGAACGCCGCAAACTCCCGGCCTTCCAGCAGGAAACGGAAGTGGTGAACAGCCAAATAGAGACCAAGGAGTTCCCTGTCGAAAGCGCTGTACTTGCGCTCCCTGGGAGTCAACTGGCGGCTGAAAAAGGCAAGCGGTTGCCAGGCGCCGTCGACCCATTGTTCATGCACCGCGCCCACAGCGTAGTCAGACGCGTCGGTGGTGATAGCGATGGGGGCCCTGTGTGACGGGTGAGCCAACATGGCGGCTTCGCTCAGGGCGGCTTTGGTGGCATCGAAAGCGGCTTCCCTTTCAGCCGTCCAGTCTATGGCCTGGCCGGGGGACTTGTCCTTGAGGGCCTCGTACAGCGGGCGCATGGTGTGGGCCGCCCGGCGGATGAACCGGTGATAAAACGTCACCATCCCGAGGAACTCTCGGAGCGCCCGAGCTGTAGATGGTCGTGGAAAGGCGGACACGGCCTCCACTTTCGATGGGAGGGGGGCGGCTCCATCTTTGCTGATGAGATGCCCGAGGAAGTGGATGGAGGACAACCCGAACTGACACTTTGCCGGGTTGATAATCAGGCCGTGTTGGCTGAGCCTCGCAAAAAGGACACGGAGATGTGCCTGGTGCTCTTCAGAGGAGGAGCTGGCGACAAGGATGTCGTCTAAATAGACGAAAATGAATGGCATGTCTCTGAGCGCCGAATCCATCAGCCGCTGAAAGGACTGAGCTGCGTTCTTAAGTCCAAACGGCATACGCAGGAACTCGAAAAGCCCGAACGGCGTAATCACCGCAGTTTTGGGGACGTCTGAGGGGTGCACCGGAACCTGATGGTAGCCCCGCACCAGATCCACCTTGGAGAAAACCAGCTTGCCCGCCAGGTGTGAAGAGAAGTCCTGGATGTGAGGGACCGGGTAGCGGTCCGGCGTAGTGGCGTCGTTAAGGCGGCGGTAGTCACCACACGGTCGCCAGCCACCGGCTGATTTAGGGACCATGTGGAGCGGCGAAGCCCAAGGGCTGTCCGAGCGGCGGATGATGCCCAGACGCTCCATGCTGTCGAACTCCGACTTGGCGACCGACAGCATGTCAGGGTTGAGCCGCCGGGCCCTAGCATAGACTGGGGGGCCTTCAGTGTCAATGTGGTGCTCTACCCTGTGTTTGGTAGTGGCAGCGGAAAAGGTGGGCTGCGTCAAGTCGGGAAACTCACTGAGAAGGTGCTGGAACTTGTCACCCTGTGAGAGTGAGCTGGAGAGCCCGCTGAATGACGCCTCGCCGCGGGTACATGCGAACGAGGCAAACGTCAGTGCGTCCACCAGGCGGCTGTTCTTGACGTCCACCAGCAGTCCGTGAGCGCACAGGAAGTCTGCGCCAAGGAGGGCGAAGGAGATGTCAGCCGTGATGAAATCCCACTTAAACCGCTGACCCTCGAAACACAGGTCCACTGTCTTTGTGCCATAGGTGCGGATAGGGGTGTCGTTAGCGGATGTCAAAGGTGGGCCGTGGCCCCCACCGGCGGCGTCCTCCACCGTAGCCGGCAGGACGCTCCGCTGGGCTCCTGTGTCACAAAGGAGTCTGCGACCAGAGAGGGTGTCCCTGATGAACAGGAGCCGGTTGGATGTGCCCACGCTCGCGGCCACTACCGAGCGCAGGCCTTGGCGTTTCCCGTTTCCTTGTAGGTGCAGGGGGGACGGCACATCCTCGCTTTCGCCCCATAGCGTGCATGGTACTGACACAGGCCAGGGCTGGAGTCGCTGACGTCGGCCCTGGAGCTTCTGCTAGGTGGCATGCCTCTACCAGGGAAGGAGCCGCTGCGTGTCGGGGCCAGCACCTCAGGGGTAAAACGCTGGGTGGCCAGGAAGAACCGGTCAGCTTCTTCGGCTAAAGCGCGTGGCTCAGTAATAGCCGTGTTAGCGAGCGCTGTCTGAACATGCGGCGGCATGTGCCGAAGAAACAGTTCTATGAACAAAAAATTGGGTTCTTCCGTACCTAGCAGGTTGAGCATCATTTCCATGTGGTCAGAAGGCTTGCTGTCTCCCAGGCTATGAATAGCGAGCAGGCGTCGGGCCCGTTCCGACCGAGACAGCTCGAAAGTCTTTAGCAGGAAAGCCTTGAACGCTGCATATTTATCCTGGGCAGGGGGAGATGTAATAAAGCCCACCGTCCGGGTCGCAGTGGAGCTTCCCAGTGCCGAAACGACGTGGAAATAGCGTGATGCGTCATCAGTTACTCCGCGGAGGGCGAACTGAGCCTCCGCCTGTGCGAACCATGCAGCCGCAGATGTATCCCAAAACTCCGGCAGTTTGAAAAATACGGCGTTATTTGCCATGCTCGGTTCAGTCTCGGATCCTTCTACGAGACTTATGTTGGGGTCACCAATGTAGTGCCGAGAGACGGGAGTCGGAGGCGGGGTATCGAAGGTACAAGCTAGACTTTTATTTAACATCAGAACAACATGTAAACAGCTTTCAGCCCGGGAAGGTAAGACCGGGGGAAACAGGAAGTCTGGTCAACTCACTAATGTCCGTGCGGAACAATACCCCAACCCATAGTTCCGTGGGTGAATAATGTCAATCACCACAATATTGAGTTTATTTTTGTCTTTTTAAATTCACTGTTTTGTTTGCTTTTTAGATGGAGTAACGAAGATGAGGGTCTGCCACACAGAATCTCCAGAGCAACCAGTGAGTTTCCCTTTTTTTAAATATCATTTTATTTTTACTGGATGAATGGGGGTATAATACCATTACATTCAAGATGTCAACATGACACCAAGAAATGAATTAGAACCAACAATTGTTAAATGAGATAATACAAATTAATGGGAAACATTTTTTTTAACTGTATAAAGAAATCTAAATAGTTATTTAAATGCATGCAACTTGGACCAGGATAAAAGGCATATAATGGATGATTCATTAACTGATGGAAATCATGAATTTATTCAAGTTTATAGAACGACCCATTACTGTGTCAGGGACTCTCTTAACTATCGTGGCAAAAGCAGAAGCGTTTGTTTTAGATCTGGCGATGCTGACAGGGATCTCCACAAAAAGGATTTAAGTATTTTCGGTTTGTAGACGGTTCACTTTTTGAATCCAATACATTTGATGACACATTTCAGACCTGCAGTTATCTCTGTATACTGCTGTTTTCAAGGATCTTTAGAATATGGCAGGATAACTAGTAGACAGTAGCAATCTATCCTCCTGTTCTATTTTAAAGTTTAATAACAGGATGGATAGCTTTTGGGTTTAGTGACGTCTTTGGCTAGCAGTCCGCTTGTTTGTTTTTTGCCCTGCACCTCCTAGTGATTAACTTGTCAATCAAATAGTGCTAATGATCATTATGTATTCAAAACATTCTCTTGCACAACAACTTGAAACTTAATGTTTTGATCTCATTGAATCAAATATGAAAGTATTAACATGTCAGTCTCTTTTCATAAACCTGGTCAAGAAACTGAATATTTCCCCCTATGCATGTTTTATGGTTATTCTCTTTTTATGTGTTTTCTGCTGTTTCATTGTTTGTGTTTGAGCTACGGCCTATGATAAAGAAATCTAATTTCAATGTGATTCTCCCGGTTAAATAAAACTTTAAAATAACAATTCAGCTCAGGAGAAAAAAATGTAATCCTCAAAAGATAATGAGGATTACGGTTTTAGGGCCTAAAGGTTTTAGGGCCTAAACTTTTGATTTTGTACATCAATGACATGTGAAACGTCAACATTATTGAAATGTGTGTTGTTTGCACACAACACAAATGTATTTTGTTCAGGAGATGATTTAAACATTTTAGCAAAGTGTATTGGACATGAAAGGGTCAAACTTAACAGATGTTTTGATGAAAATAAGTTAACCCTAAATTTGAATAAAACAAAGTTTATGGTTTTTGCTAATAGAAAAAAAGATGAAAACATTACACTGTCCATTGAATTTTGATTCTTAGGTGTGACGCTGGATGATAACCTGACATGGAAATCACACATAGCACATGTTAAAACAAAAGTGTCTAGGAATATTTCTGTTCTAAACAAGGCAAAGTATTTTATAGATTACAAGGCATTGAGAATGTTGTACTGTTCACTTATTTTGCCATTTTTCATGTATTGTATAGAAGTGTGGGGCAACACGTACATGAGCAACATAAAGCCATTGTCAATATTACAGAAAAGGACAGTACGAATAATTCATAAAGCTGATTCAAGAGAACACACCAACAGACTGTTTTTTAAGTCAGGACTCTTGAAACTCAAAGACATAGCTGAGCTGCAGACATTATCAGTAATGCACAGGGCAAAAAGCAGAATGTTACCAGTATATTTACAATAGTTGTTTGTTTTTGGATCAGACAAGGAAGACCACAGAAGGAAATTCAATTTTAAGCATCCTTATGCAAGGACTACTCTTAAGCAAATGTGTATTTTGGTGATTGTTGTACAATTGCTGAATTCTCAACAAAAGGATCTAAATCATTGTATTTGTATTTTTCAGTTAAAGAAATTGTATAAAGTAAGAAAGATGGGACTATATGAAGCAAAATGTGAATAAGTCCATGTAGTCTGGTCCTGCATTGTTAAATGTTTTTGATGTCTTTGATGTGATGTCTGTTCTTTATTTGTAGGTCCCATTATTATTGTTGTTATTGTTATTATTATTATCATGCTCCGCTTGCCACCTTCTTCTCCAGTAGAACTCAGATGAGGGTGTTGCACTTTTCTTTTCCTTTTCTTTTCCTTATACATGTGATGTGTTGGTGTTGATGTTTTGGTGTTGTTGTTTTTTGCTGTTTTGTTTCTTTTCGTTAACCGTCAAGTGGGAATAAGTATTTTTTTGTGTTTCTTATTTCTTATTCTTGTTCCTGCTTCTTTTCGCACAATGGTGTTTTGGTAGAGTCATGTTTTGTTGGCAATTATTGTACATTTGGTTTTGCGTACCATGAGTGGGACAAATAAAAATGAAATGCAAAAATGAAATAAACCTGATGTAGAAGATTTAATATACATATGGACATTTTTTCAATTATATTGTTCCCTTTTGTTGAACAAACTGCAATAAAAAAGCTCAAACTTAGGATAAGACATGTGAGATTGCGTAAGCCGATAGTATCAAGGTGATCATGATTATTCATCACTAAAAGTAAAGTTATACCTCTAAGTCATACAAATTATAATATCATAAAGTCAATGTTTTTTTCTCCAGTGTATTTAATGAATGTAATGTTTTCAGTCCCCTTTTAGGATTATTATTTGTTACCTTTGATTTGTCTCCCCCTTCTGGCAGTAGTTGAACAAACAATTAAATAACACGGCTATAATAAACCAAGCACAAGCAAGGAAGTTTGTGTTTGGTAGATTGTTTCATTGCTCAAACAACGCTCAATGGCAATTGTTAAATATGTTCTTTATTCTCGCGTCCAGGAGAGAAGCTTTAAAATGAGACTAAATGGAGTCTCTGAAAAGATTCAAATGGGATACTTTAATTAAAAAAAGGCGCGGTAGTGTTACAGACAGAATATTGTTCCGGCAGAAAACAGCTGTGAGCTGGTTCTCCTGAGCAAGAAGAAGACAGCGGATCTCTCCTCCGGCGCTGCTATATATATCCTCTGCTGGCTCCTCCCCGCCAGCCGGCTCACCTCGTCTCCAATGTCCGTTATTGCATTTAAACAGAGGATAGGTTCTTTTCACATTCAATATATGCTTAACACGCCGTTTCTCCTCATATTCTCTTTCATCACTTTTCATTTAACACATTCTAAACGCTGTAATCAATACTCTAAACAATACTTCTCGGCTCGTTTGGTTTCCGGTCATTCCGGATGTTGTCACATGCTACTCTCGTCTGTAAACAATAATGTATTCAAATAAACTGTACTTTCATTTAATATTCAACATGGTAGTATCTCGACATCTATCGTTGTAGTGTTAAATCAGTAGGCTTCGGTTTTCACCACTCCAAGTCATTTCGCTTCTCAATTCACCTCTTTAGGAAATCGTATATTAGCCACATGCTAACCGGAGATGAAGGACTTTCAGAATAAAAGCTTAACTGCTTGTGCACAAGAATTTCTGGTTTTTCAGTATAAAAGAGCGTTTAAACTGACGGTATGTTTAAGCTACATTATAGCATCAAAACATTGATTTTAATTTCTAACAGTCCCTCCTTACACACCTAAAAGGTGTGTATAATACTGAAATCAATGAGTTCTTCATCTGAACTTCGCATAGTACATATCTCATATTACAAACATATAATCTAAATGGAATGGTTCAATAGGCTTAACTTTACAAAAATACAAAATAAATTCTTGTCTGTGTTCTAACATAAAAGTTTTCCCTTGTGCATAACTTCTAGTGTTTACATTCAATATCATTCTTCAAAATAGCAGCAATGGCTTGGTATCAGAACATTTCTTCCTCCCTCCTTTCACAGAAACCGTTCTCATACCACGCTCAGTGTTAAGGCACTTGTTTTTACAAAGTGAAAAGAAACAAACCATTTTAGAATAGCAATGATTTATACAACATGAAATCTACCATATTAGAATAGTATAAAATAATAAAGTCAAATAAAATGGACTATCTTAGAATAGTGTAAAATTAATTGGAATAATAAAAATATTAAAAATATACTATCTTGGAATAGTATGAAGTAAATTGAAATGGATTCACTCCATTTTAATTTTGCTCACTTCTTCACATGATATCATTTAAAGAATCACATCGGCTGGACATTCATTGATCAATCTCATCTCCGAACATCCATATCATTTAAACTAACTCATCATTGTCATCCACATCTGTATACGGGGTGGGTCGTCTTGTTCTGCTAGCATTTGTAACCGTCTCCTCCTGAGAAATTTACCCTCCCTCCTTTCATACCATTTAAGGTATGAAAGTAATATGTTCTCTAGAAGGGGCCGTTGTACGTTCTACTCTGGGGTACGGCATTCTAGACAGTCATTTCTGGGAGAAGATTTTGGTCAGTTACAACAGTTGTAGAGTTTCATCACTTAAAAGTTCCTACTCAGTACCTTTAGGTGGTCTGTTCTAATGCAGTGATAAAGTCCCTGAAATGGTGTGAAAACCGGTGGAATATCAATAACTCATTATACCAATTTATTTTCAATTATGGTCTACTTAAATAACTATGCTAACCCCTTTTACAGTGTGTGGAACCTTGGGTGCCCGAGCATGTGATAATTACTCCCTCCTTTAACAAGGATTTTAAAAACAGAAGTCATTTCATTAATGGTTTGTAGTTTAATTCAGGAATTTACACCTATGGCAGATATGTTTCTCCTTTAAATAACATCTCTAAAAGTCAGGTCATCTGGTGAATGGATGACCTTTAGGAGCTGGTGGCGCTTGTCTTTTAAAACTCATACTCTGGTGCCGTGCGCTCCCTCTGAAGCTGCAAGTAAGATTTAAAACATCTGCAGGGTGGGTTGAGCGACCCCTTCTCCCTAAACGATGTTTGTTGTAACAAATATGCACCATCACAATGAGTGATCCAAGGCCCCGCATGTATTACTCCCAACTACATTAGTTTTTTTTTTAAATTAAACTTTGCTTTCGCTCTTTGCCCAGTGTCATTTTAAAACTCTACATCTCGGACGAAAAACAAATGTTATTTCCACCTTAATCTTCCCTCCTGAGGTAATAACCATGCTACAATGGAGAAATCAATACTCTAGATTGGAATACCATCTTTGGCTTGGTACTAGCTCTACCTTTAACATTTTCTATACAAATAAAGATTTGTCTGCTTTTATAGAGTGGTTACTAAAACCATTCCTTTAAACTGTAGGTCTATACTGTAACAAGTTCAATCTTCCCCAAATTCACACATGAATAAAAAAACTCTTAAAGAATAATTTGTTCATATGATGAAAAGATTGAATAATATGTTCTACCCTCAGTGTGTTTTTAGGGTTATTTAATAGTTTCCTCTTTTTTCTTTATAAATTCACCAATTGATTAATTCATGGCTAATAAACCTTTTTCTTTACGTATTTCTCGTTGGTGAATAAGTGTGTTTATGTGTAAACTCACTCACTCCCGTTTTCCTTCTCTCCCCCTCTGGTTGTCAAGCCACGACCCCTTCACATTCTGCCGGACCATGCCAACTCCTCCGTTCTTTCCTCTCCTCCGTCCACCTTCTCCTCAGTCCATCTGCTCTTGGATCCTTCTGCTGTAACTCTTTTCAGTGTCCCATCTGCTTTGCTTTTCATCTCCTCCTTTAGTCTCTACTTTGTTGCATGGAGGGCGTATTCTGCTCTCATGTCCCACACTCTGCTCTTGTGCCCAAATCTTGTGGCTCAGCTTGGAACTTCATGTCCTGTGGGGGACCGATGAGAGTGTGCCTTTTTATGTCACCTGGTTTTGGTTCTTGGTGCCTCAGGTGGAGATAGTTCTGGATGCAGCGTTGGAGTTGTTGGTTCAGCTCTGGTTCTCTGTCTGTTCGATGGAGGAGGAGGAGTCTTCCGTGGTGAAGTCTTTTGTCTGCTTGGACGATGGGGTCGTAGCGTTCTGACAGGCGGAGAGAGAGAGAGAGATCTCGGGACGCATTATCTATAGTTAATTCTAACACACTGAGGTAAAAATAAATCCAACCTTTTCCACTCTATTTTCCTAATCTTACTATCCATCTTAGTTGTTAAATGCCATCTAAACACAATTCATGTCTACTAATAATTTTACCATATCCCTAAACATTGCCTTCACCCACTGTAACATGTTTATTCCAATTAACTCTTTCAAGAAACCATTTTCTTCTATACATTTAAATACATAGATGTTTCAAGCACCACATATTTCACACACTATAAAAGAACGTCTCCATATTTTCTCCATCACTTTAAATCTCACTGTTATTTAGAACCGTAGTAACTTTTGTGACTGGACATATCTGCAATGTCGCCACTATCTGCTGGGGAATCTTGTTCATAGAGTTTGTACGTACAAAGCTGTACTTGTGGGTTAGTAGCCTGTGTCTAACAATCATTTTCAATAATTGTACTCAGGTCACCGGTCGGTTGTTCATAAACTTAACAGGGGGTGTTTCTGGTACAGACTAAAACATGGATCCAGTGTATTTAGAGATTCCCCTAATCTGTAAATCCCCATCACTTACATATCCCAATCACTTAAACCCATCTCATCATTTGATACAAGAACTGCATATAAGGGGGTGAATAATCTTGATTATAACCGCCTCTTGTTTGGGACCGAGTATTTCTAACTCCTCCTCTTGTTGCTCAGCTGATCTTTTGGCTCTGGGGATAAGTGAAAGTCTCTGAAACACAGCTGGAGTCTTGTTAGTGATGTGGGCATTCTATGAGTGAACTAATGGATCCATGTCTTACATAATATTGTACTCCCCTTCCAACCAGAAAGGTGCCAAGTGTAATGAGCACAATCAACAATGCTATTCTGACTCTTATCCCTAGGGGACCCCACAATTGGTTTGGCTTTGTTCTCATCATCTCTATTTTAAACCTGGTTGTGTCCGTTACAGAATTTAAATAATGAGTACAAAAATAACATAACAAATTGGACTCTTTTTACAGATGTAAAACAAAAAATAGGTATTCACATTAATGTACAATCTATAAAAATCTATAGACAATTTGTCTTTTGAGCTGTTTCTATCTTTATCTTATTTCTATTTATTGTTTTGTTCCAGCTCTGCCAAATCAGTCCTAACTCCCAATAATGTTCTGGAAGTTGCCAGTGAAGGGTGACAATGTGTGAGGTGGTGTCAATTTGCTCCTTTTTCTTTACCTTTAAACCGGAGCGCGTGTGAAGTTTGTTACAACCTTTCACGCTTTCGTCCACCGGGGATGAGCCCACTGTCTTTTGTGAACCTTCACCCTCACTCATTCACCTGGCCGAACAGGAGTCTCTTCTGGTGTCTCGTCTGGTATCTCTGTAGTTTTCCTAGCCTGCTGTGTAGACAAAACTTGCATAATATTACTCAGAGTTCTGACATATTCATCCACTTCTATTTGTCTAATATCTCAAACTGGACCACTCCCTCCTTGGAGAAGGCCCGAGCTTCGGCATACCTCTTGTTGACTACATGTTATTATTTATTAACTACCACGTCACTGAAATCAACATATCTGTATAATCATGACACTCCCTCCTTTGAGCATAAAATGCTCAATTAATATTGCAATGATTACCCTATTCTGTACAGGACATGTAAAACTCATAACGTTGCATTAAATAAATATAACTTCTCCGTGTACCCACAAGGGGTACAAAAATATCGTATGATTTATGGTTTTCTGTTGGTATAAATGCATATTCACTATAAAAAAAATCAGCAATTAGCACTTCTAATAGTTTACTTGTTTCAATAATGGCTTTTGTAATGGTATTATGCATCATCGTTGCTGCGAAAAACAATACCTCTGGTGTCGCTAATGCGTCTCGATAACTCTAGGATTAGAGGATTGGTTGACACTGCTGAACTAACATATGATAAAATAATATTTCTCCAAACTGGAGGGAAAATATGAACTATTCTCTCAGAGAGTGACCTGCATGAAGGGCTGGTGCCCCTCACTCAAATGAGATATTGCCTTACGCACAACACCACAAATCAGTAAAGTTACTCAAGAATAAATAAATAAAGACTGATTCTTGAAATTGTTGTAAAAACCCTACAACTTCTTCATCCAAGCTCTCAATCAGTGTTATGTTATTCAATCTGCGGCTCATGCCTTAAAACAGACACTTCAGACCGATTATAAAATTGTGTTTATGAGAAAAATGTAATCTGACTACATAAATCAAATAATTGTTTGATTAAAAACTGCACTTCTGGCTAACAATAAATGAAGTTCCCCTTTAAACACAGCCCCGGTCTTCTGACGGGGTCCATCTATGTACTGGCTGGAAAATGTTGGGCCAGTCTCCGTCGCTCCGTCACAGTTCTCCCGTTAACAGTCACTCTCTAGTTCAGCTGGGTTCTTGTTGACTTCTTCACTGGTTTGAGACAAGCGACCCTATCGGACACCTCCCTTTGTAGCCAGACTTCACCACAGCAGAATCGAGTTTCTGTTTTCAGGTCTGGACAGCTTCACGTCAGGTGTATCGCCGCCCCTTGCATATTTTGGGTGGAAGCCCGTCTTCTTGGCCTCACTAGTTGTGTGGACACAATAGTTTTCTGTGTGGGGGAACAACATCACTCGTAATGTATTTTCCTTCTCATAATTACAAAAATAGTCTGCTAAATGTTCTACTCTGCTACTTCTAATCTGTGGATGCTCTGTGTAAATGCAATATTCTACTCACTATCTTTTAAATAACATTCAACCTCTCCCTCCTGTGGTGACATATGTGGCTCTATGTAGCTGGATTTCCAAATACTCGTTCTCCAGTGGAGTCCTCCCACACTCCTTCACATCTCTTCAGGAAGGCATACATGTCTTCCCCCGGTTCTTTTCTCAGGCTGTTGAGGGCATGTAAACTCCGTGTTGTTGGGTAGATGTGACGAATAGCAGCCCAATAATTCGACCTGATGTAGTGTCATCTGGGTCATTTGTGCAATTGGCCTCGGAATCTATTGCTCTCACTTCAAGTCGTCTTTCAATCCGTCCGAGCAGGGCCCTCATGTCTCCCAAGCACAGGTGGTCCTGGGCTGTGTATCTCTTCAGATCATTCACCCACTTCTGACCTCCTTTCGTGAGTGGAGGTAGCTTTGACACTAATGCTTCCATGTCCCTGTGAGTCCATGATTTGTATCGAAATCCTCCTCTTCCAGCAGCTATCAATGGCATGGAGGTATATGCACCGGTTCTTCGTTCTTCTTGTTCTCTCTGTTGTCTATCTGCAACAATGTCATTATGGGCTTCAACTGCCTTTCGTCTCTCTTCCATTCCTCTGTTGAGTTCCTTTTTCATTATTCTGCCGAGTTCTTCCACATGTAAGCCGTTTGTCAATCCTTGGCTGGCATCTTCCAGATGGAATACCAGACTTGCAACCATAGCTTTTCTTTTTTCAGCTCTGTTCATAGCAATGTTTACAGGTCCATACCAAGAGGGTTGTCCGGCTTTGATCCATGCGTTTTCCTGTTGTAGATATTCAGCATTCTCATGTTCAACTACAGCTTTTTCCGTTGGTCCAGGTTGATCATCTGCTGGAATCAATCCTCTCGTTTGCCACTGTTCTAACAGTTTCTCCATTTGGTTCCATGTCCTCTGTCTTTTACTTGAAACTGTTAAAGCATCGGATCTGATTTTTACCCTTTCCTTGATATCTGCAGTTGAGCCTGGCCCTGCGTCTAGTCTCAACTTAGTTTGTTTTGGTGACATGTTCTCTAATTATTTATGAACTTATCAAAGATGAAGCACTAATCTTCTGACTAGCACCTTCGTTGCTGTTCGTCCGAACTTTAAATTTGTTTTTCTTTTTTTTTTTTTTGCTCAAAGTTTTATTATTTTTATAGATTTTTTTTTTTTTTTTTTTTTTAAGTTTAAGGTAAAATATTAATAAAGTTAATTAATATATAAAAAATATGCAAAATTAAAATATGAAATGTTAAAATAAAGTTGTACCGTGTATGGTTTTGACTTTGAAATATGAATTTGGTTCAAAATCACAATGTTATGGTGTTTCCGCTATTTGGGTAATAATTCTGTACTACCACCAGAGTGCGCTATTTTAAATTCCAGCTTAATCCACTAGGGAATAGCTGTTTCAAAACTGACTCGTTTTTAACAAAGGAGAAACTTAGTTTCCTCAAAAATATCTTTAAAATAGGAATTTACACTATGGTTAAACAACACAACACATAACCGCCAAAACACATTTGCAAAGAAGAATATTCACAATGTTATGGTGTTTCCGCTATTTGGGTAATAATTCTGTACTACCACCAGAGTGCGCTATTTTAAATTCCAGCTTAATCCACTAGGGAATAGCTGTTTCAAAACTGACTCGTTTTTAACAAAGGAGAAACTTAGTTTCCTCAAAAATATCTTTAAAATAGGAATTTACACTATGGTTAAACAACACAACACATAACCGCCAAAACACATTTGCAAAGAAGAATATTCACAATGTTATGGTGTTTCCGCTATTTGGGTAATAATTCTGTACTACCACCAGAGTGCGCTATTTTAAATTCCAGCTTAATCCACTAGGGAATAGCTGTTTCAAAACTGACTCGTTTTTAACAAGGAGAAACTTAGTTTCCTCAAAAATATCTTTAAAATAGGAATTTACACTATGGTTAAACAACACAGCACATAACCGCCAAAACACATTTGCAAAGAAGAATATTCACAAAACCGCCAATACACATTTACCAGCAGAAGTACTTCCAATAGTTCTAACTCTAACAAGAAGTATGATGTTCTTTAGAAGATGGAATGCCTAGCCTCAGTGTGTTAAAGCAAACAGAGTACTTCAATTAGCATTTCATGAAATGGTGACTGCCGTGTGGCTCACCGTGAACATGAGGTCAAGACAAAATGGCAACTGGTTTTCCAACCTTTGACCTGAAGAACAAAGGGATTTGAGAAAACACCTGGAGTTGAAATTGGTGAGGTGATATTTTGTCTAGTAAATTCAACACACAACACTGTAGTTTAAAATAACATTTCCATTTAGTTTACAATGATAAATGGGCCTCATACCCTTACGTCATAGCCCTCTACCCATGTACGTAAATGTTTTGACTTTAAGAGCCAGTATGGTCATCTCTTCTGTTTAAACACGCTATTTATGGGACAAATAGGACGCTAAGCAAACACAATTAGAAGAATATCGTCTATCTAACGCACGAATGTCGCACTTCCTGCCGTAATCCACAACGCAATGTCTTGAAAAACAGAATGGTGTAACCACTGAGAGCTTCAAACTACTCAGGCCTTTTCCTTGAAATAGGACTTTTTTTAAAACGGCCTCACGCTGTTGTTACACAAAACACTCACTCCAATAACCTTAGCTTCAAACTTTGGCTGTGTCTTTGCCTCAAGCAGTCCCGACTGCTTAATGGCCTAAAACCATTCACGTAAAACGTAAAACGCCACAAAAGACACATATAGTGATTGGCCTCTAGCCGACATGTACTAACAGACAAACGAATAGCATGCAGGGTTAAATAGAAAAAAAGAAATTGAACTCACCCTGCCTGTAACAAAGCAACGCCACGTGGTATGCTACCAATATTTATCAATTTAGGCTTGTTTTAACTTAAATTGCACAGCTATTTTCAGGATCCGCTGGCCGCCGTCAAACACACAGAACTAACATTGTCCTACATTAACTATTGAAGAATTCGATATAACAGGTTTCTCCATACCTAGTTGATTTGAGCTCTCTGTGTGCTGAACGGATGCCAGCGGGTCCAGCAAGCAGCCTGCTGTAGTCTCTCCCGGTTTTGCGAGCTCCTGGCTAGCTCGCCAATTGTTAAATATGTTCTTTATTCTCGCGTCCAGGAGAGAAGCTTTAAAATGAGACTAAATGGAGTCTCTGAAAAGATTCAAATGGGATACTTTAATTAAAAAAGGCGCGGTAGTGTTACAGACAGAATATTGTTCCGGCAGAAAACAGCTGTGATCTGGTTCTCCTGAGCAAGAAGAAGACAGCGGATCTCTCCTCCGACGCTGCTATATATATCCTCTGCTGGCTCCTCCCCGCCAGCCGGCTCACCTCGTCTCCAATGTCCGTTATTGCATTTAAACAGAGGATAGGTTCTTTTCACATTCAATATATGCTTAACACGCCGTTTCTCCTCATATTCTCTTTCATCACTTTTCATTTAACACATTCTAAACGCTGTAATCAATACTCTAAACAATACTTCTCGGCTCGTTTGGTTTCCGGTCATTCCGGATGTTTTCACATGCTACTCTCGTCTGTAAACAATAATGTATTCAAATAAACTGTACTTTCATTTAATATTCAACATGGTAGTATCTCGACATCTATCGTTGTAGTGTTAAATCAGTAGGCTTCGGTTTTCACCACTCCAAGTCATTTCGCTTCTCAATTCACCTCTTTAGGAAATCGTATATTAGCCACATGCTAAATGCTAACCGGAGATGAAGGACTTTCAGAATAAAAGCTTAACTGCTTGTGCACAAGAATTTCTGGTTTTTCAGTATAAAAGAGCGTTTAAACTGACGGTATGTTTAAGCTACATTATAGCATCAAAACATTGATTTTAATTTCTAACACAATTCAATCTTATACCGTTGGAAAACCTGTTTATTTACTCTCTAAATGGTGCCACATTTGTTAGGGAAATGCATTTGTGGGATGAGCAGCAGAGCTGAGTTGCGCTCATGAAAAATGTGCAAAATCTTCTCTGCATATGCCAAACACCTTTTGTTTTGCTGTTGACTCTTGTTTGGTGTTAGTGGATTGGATGATTTAAGTCTGAAACAAGACATATTGGTAATTTATCAATTCATTCAATTAACATCAGCAGCCTCAGTGTTGCTGTGTGTGGAAGAACCACATTTTTGTCACATTTTTCATGGGCGCAACCCACATGCTCAGCTCTACGGCTCATTCCACAAAGGCATGTCCCTAACAAATGTGGCAGCAGCTTGCCACCTCCCTCTCATTCACATGCCTTCGATGTAAGTACAAATATTTCGTTAGTGCCAGTTTTTCGTGAGACTGAAGTGGATGCGTATTTTGGTGCTTTTGAGCGTATTGCAGTGGCACTATGGTGGCCGGCTGAGGCCTGGGCTCTGCTAGTCCATTGTAAACTTCAGGAAAAGCTCAGGAAGTGGTTTCTGCTCTTTCATTTCAGGACAGTCTAGATTATGACTCAGTGAAGGGTGCCATACTTAGGGTGTATGAACTAGTTCCCGATGCACACAGACAGAAGTTTAGACATCATCGGAAAGGTCTAAATATAACACACGTGGAGTTTGCCAGGGAAAAGGGAATGTTGTTCACTAAGTGGGTTGCTTCATGTAAAGCGGCGGATTATGCTGCTCTGAGGGAATTGATTATGATGGAGGAGTTCAAGAGATGTTTGCCTGATCGCATTGTGGTTTACTTAAATGAGCAAAAGGTAAATTCACTCTCTGCTGCTGCTGCTGTTTTAGCCGATGCATATGTGCTGACACATAAATCCGTCTTTTCCTCTGTCTTTACTGAGAGGTCTCGCCGTGTGCCCGCTGCACCATTTACTTAGCCGTTGAATGTGTATAAAGTAACCAGAGAGGAGAGAGAGTTCTTTTAATGTCATCAACGTGGACATGTCATCGCCAACTGTGTAGCTCTGAAGCATAAAGAGCAGCCGCAAAAACATGTCCCCTCCAAAAGGCATCGACCTGATTAAAGCAGTCATCCACTATCCCTGCATCTGACACAGACGATGGTGAGATAGATCCCTATTTTAAGCCTTTTGTGTTCGAGGGGTTCATATCCTTAACTGGTGAGTCTGCCGATCAGAGACCTGTGCGTATATTTTGAGACACTGGAGGCTCACAGTCTGTGATTGTTGCCTCTGCACTGCCATTTTAAGAACAGTCAGCCTGTGGTTATGGTTCCACATTATGCGGCATTGAGATGGTTTATATCCCACGGCCCGTACACAGCGTACAGTTCAATCGAAACTAGTAACCGTGTTTTTTCCCAGTTGCCGTGTGTCCAGCGTTACCGTTAAAAGGGATAGTGTTTCTAATGGGAAATGACATTGCGGGTAGTAAGGTGACTCAAGTACTGGAAGTATTGGCCTCTCCTCAGTCCGCAGGGTCGTCCGAGGTAATAGAAGCAAATACCAACAGTTCCCTTATTTGGCGAGTAAACGTGACTGATGTCTCATTGTCTGATCCTGTGTTTGTGCCGGTGCTTCCAGATGAAGCTGTGTCAGACGAAAAGCCAGAAAGTGTGGTTCCCCCTCCTCATGAGGATGTCTGGAGACCAGCGCAACACGCCAGCTCAGACAAGCCTCTTGAGTTTTCGACTCGGGAAGGTGAAGCAATCATAGGTGCAGCAGTTGTAGGGGCTGCAGTTGTAGGTGCTGCAGTTGTGCTGCAGTAGTTGTAGGGTCAGTTGTAGGTGACCCTAGAGCGTCTGCTAGTTTATCGGATATTTATCCTAGTTTTGGTGTTAGCTCTACAGCTCTACAGATGTATGTTGGACCCAGCCTTTGGCCAATTGTTGTTTACTTGTTACGATCCCTTCGTATTCTGCTCTAACGTGTACAATTACATGCAGCGTCTCATGCGATGGGCTCTGATCGTGCGGGACTACAACATAAGACATCCGTCTTAAAAAGGGCGCAGAAAATGTGTTGGCAGATGCTTTGTACAGGTTGGTTTAGTGATGTTCGTGTGTGTTATTAGGTAGGTTCGTTAATGTGCTTCATTTCACAAAACCTGTGGGATTTTGTCTTAAGGGAGGGGTGTTACGGCCGCCGCCTCCCCGGTCCTATTAACTCTGTCTGTGTCTATGCAAATGAGCTGTGCGGTTCTCTTGATGTCATTGGCTGTCCCGCCCTCACTTCTGAAGAGGTGATTGGATCAACGTTCTCCAATCCCAGCACACATCCGGCTCACACCTTCCGCGGTAGGATTACAAAGGCCGTGGACTGGTGGACTGAAATAAATAAATGTGTCATTATGAAATACAAGTCTCTTGAAATAAATAAATGTGTCATTATGAAATACAAGTCCAATGAAATAAATAAATGTGTATTTCAATTTACATGTATACATATTTATTGCCTCATTTATTTATTTGTATTTAAATGTTAGTGAGGGAGTGTATGCGCTTCCTCACAGTCACTTAGGGACTTCATGAGATAAAATAAAGGCTAAACGGGAACTTTCCAGAACATTTAAAGGTCATGTGACATCTGTGTCACGGTGGGTCCGTAACATACATTGTATATCATCTGAAGAAATAATGCAAATACATACAATACAGGTAAAGTACAAAACAGGCTGCTAATGGTATTTCCTAGTATTCTTCTTAGTGTCTGTTCATGATATTGGTAAGAACCAGCATGAAATCACTATTTATAAAGTGCTAAATATCAACCTGTGTGTTTCTTCTAACCTTAATCTCATTACTTTTTAACACCACACAATGCACTTTAATACCTGTTCCATGATGATACTAGCCAAAATATGAAACTCTGATTGAAATATAGTGGGGAGGACACACCCTGAAATTATCTGTCAGTATATGAAATAGTTTTCAGTACTTCCAACGTTTTGTAATTGTATTTCTTTTTCCAAACTTAACCTAAAGAACTTTTACTGAATAAAAATAGTTTTAAAGTGGACTCCATGTGGAGTATACAGGAAGGAGTCATTGTTAGTTGTAATGATGTATTGAGTTAATTTTCCCATATGCCTGTTTAAATGCCACAAAGTGAAAATGATGACCTTGCTTGATCATTATGGGTTCAGTTGAGAAGTAGTAGAGATGTGTGTGATTTGAACGGCTTCCTGTGGAGCTGATGCTTCACTAAACATGGCATAGGAAAATTGTAAAACCTACAAGTCACTAACGTGAAACAATGCAACAATAGCCATGATGTATTGACCTTTTTTAAGTGATTTTCCTCCCCGGTGTGGAGCCTAGTCAGCTGCTGCTTTATAAAAGCATATTGAGTATCTTTTTGTCTTTTTAAATTCACTGTTTTGTTTGCTTTTTAGATGGAGTAACAAAGATGAGGGTCTGCCACACAGAATCTCCAGAGCAACCAGTGAGTTCCCCTTTTTTTAAATATCATTTTATTTTTACTGGATGAATGGGGGTATAATACCATTACATTCAAGATGTCAACATGACACCAAGAAATGAATTAGAACCAACAATTGTTAAATGAGATAATACAAATTAATGGGAAACATTTTTTTCAACTTTATAAAGAAGTCTAAATAGTTATTTAAATGTATGCAACTTGGACCAGGATAAAAGGCATTTATAGTTTATTTATTTATTTTATTCACAGTTTATAGAACGACCCATTACTGTGTCAGGGACTCTCTTAACTATCGTGGCAAAAGCAGAAGCGTTTGTTTTAGATCTGGCGATGCTGACAGGGATCTCCACAAAAAGGATTTAAGTATTTTCGGTTTGTAGACGGTTCACTTTTTGAATCCAATACATTTGATGACACATTTCAGACCTGCAGTTATCTCTGTATACTGCTGTTTTCAAGGATCTTTAGAATATGGCAGGATAACTAGTACGCAGTAGCAATCTATCCTCCTGTTCTATTTTAAAGTTTAATAACAGGATGGATAGCTTTTGGGTTTAGTGACGTCTTTGGCTAGCAGTCCGCTTGTTTGTTTTTTGCCCTGCACCTCCTAGTGATTAACTTGTCAATCAAATAGTGCTAATGATCATTATGTATTCAAAACATTCTCTTGCACAACAACTTGAAACTTAATGTTTTGATCTCATTGAGTCCAAAATGAAAGTATTAACATGTCAGTCTCTTTTCATAAACCTGGTCAAGAAACTGAATATTTCCCCCTATGCATGTTTTATGGTTATTCTCCTTTTGTGTGATTTCTGCTGTTTCATTGTTTGTGTTTGAGCTACGGCCTATGATAAAGAAATCTAATTTCAATGTGATTCTCCCGGTTAAATAAAATCTTAAAATAACAATTCAGCTCAGGAGAAAAAAATGTAATCCTCAAAAGATAATGAGGATTACGGTTTTAGGGCCTAAATGTTTTAGGGCCTAAACTTTTGATTTTGTACATCAATGACATGTGAAACGTCAACATTATTGAAATGTGTGTTGTTTGCACACAACACAAATGTATTTTGTTCAGGAGATGATTTAAACATTTTAGCAAAGTGTATTGGACATGAAAGGGTCAAACTTAACAGATGTTTTGATGAAAATAAGTTAACCCTAAATTTGAATAAAACAAAGTTTATGGTTTTTGCTAATAGAAAAAAAGATGAAAACATTTCACTGTCCATTGAATTTTGATTCTTAGGTGTGACGCTGGATGATAACCTGACATGGAAATCACACATAGCACATGTTAAAACAAAAGTGTCTAGGAATATTTCTGTTCTGAACAAGGCAAAGTATTTTATAGATTACAAGGCATTGAGAATGTTGTACTGTTCACTTATTTTGCCATTTTTCATGTATTGTATAGAAGTGTGGGGCAACACGTACATGAGCAACATAAAGCCATTGTCAATATTACAGAAAAGGACAGTACGAATAATTCATAAAGCTGATTCAAGAGAACACACCAACAGACTGTTTTTTAAGTCAGGACTCTTGAAACTCAAAGACATAGCTGAGTTGCAGACATTATCAGTAATGCACAGGGCAAAAAGCAGAATGTTACCAGTATATTTACAATAGTTGTTTGTTTTTGGATCAGACAAGGAAGACCACAGAAGGAAATTCAATTTTAAGCATCCTTATGCAAGGACTACTCTTAAGCAAATGTGTATTTTGGTGGTTGTTGTACAATTGCTGAATTCTCAACAAAAGGATCTAAATCATTGTATTTGTATTTTTCAGTTAAAGAAATTGTATAAAGTAAGAAAGATGGGACTATATGAAGCAAAATGTGAATAAGTCCATGTAGTCTGGTCCTGCATTGTTAAATGTTTTTGATGTCTTTGATGTGATGTCTGTTCTTTATTTGTAGGTCCCATTGTTATTGTTGTTATTATTATTATTATTATTATTATTATTATTATTATTATTATTATTATTATTATTATTATTATTATTATTATTATTATCATGCTCCACTTGCCACCTTCTTCTCCAGCAGAACTCAGATGAGGGTGTTGCACTTTTCTTTTCCTTTTCTTTTCCTTATACATGGGATGTTTTGGTGTTGATGTTTTGGTGTTGTTGTTTTTTGTTGTTTTGTTTCTTTTCGTTAACCGTCAAGTGGGAATAAGTATTTTTTTGTGTTTCTTATTTCTTATTCTTCTCCCTGCTCCTTTTCGCTCAATGGTGTTTTGGTAGAGTCATGTTTTGTTGGCAATTATTGTACATTTGGTTTTGCTTACCATGAGTGGGACAAATAAAAATGAAATGCAAAAATGAAATAAACCTGATGTAGAAGATTTAATATACATATGGACATTTTTTCAATTATATTGTTCCCTTTTGTTGAACAAACTGCAATAAAAAAGCTCAAACTTAAGATAAGACATGTGAGATTGCGTAAGCCGATAGTATCAAGGTGATCATGATTATTCATCACTAAAAGTAAAGTTATACCTCTAAGTCATACAAATTATAATATCATAAAGTCAATGTTTTTTTCTCCAGTGTATTTAATGAATGTAATGTTTTCAGTCCCCTTTTAGGTTTATTATTTGTTACCTTTGATTTGTCTCCCCCTTCTGGCAGTAGTTGAACAAACAATTAAATAACACGGCTATAATAAACCGAGCACAAGCAAGGAAGTTTGTGTTTGGTAGATTGTTTCATTGCTCAAACAACGCTCAATGGCAATTCAATCTTATACCGTTGGAAAACCTGTTTATTTACTCTCTAAATGGTGCCACATTTGTTAGGGAAATGCATTTGTGGGATGAGCAGCAGAGCTGAGTATGTGGGTTGCGCTCATGAAAAATGTGCAAAATCTTCTCTGCGTATGCCAAACAGCTTTTGTTTTTCTGTTGACTCTTGTTTGGTGTTAGTGGATTGGATGATTTAAGTCTGAAACAAGACATATTGGTAATTTATCAATTCATTCAATTAACATCAGCAGCCTCAGTGTTGCTGTGTGTGGAAGAACCATATTTTTGTCACATTTTTCATGGGCGCAACCCACATGCTCAGCTCTGCGGCTCATTCCACAAAGGCATGTCCCTAACAAATGTGGCACCAGCTTGCCACCTCCCTCTCATCCACATGCCTTCGATGTAAGTACAAATATTTTGTTAGTGCCAGTTTTTCGTGGGACTGAAGTGGATGCGTATTTTGGTGCTTTTGAGCGTATTGCAGCGGCACTATGGTGGCCGGCTGAGGCCTGGGCTCTGCTAGTCCATTGTAAACTTCAGGAAAAGCTCAGGAAGTGGTTTCTGCTCTTTCAATACAGGAGTCAGGACAGTCTAGATTATGACTCAGTGAAGGGTGCCATACTTAGGGTGTATGAACTATAGTTCCCGATGCATACAGACAGAAGTTTAGACATCATCGGAAAGGTCTAAATATAACACACATGGAGTTTGCCAGGGAAAAGGGAATGTTGTTCACTAAGTGGGTTGCTTCATGTAAAGCGGCGGATTATGCTGCTCTGAGGGAATTGATTATGATGGAGGAGTTCAAGAGATTTTTGCCTGATTGCATTGTGGTTTACTTAAATGAACAAAAGGTAAATTCACTCTCTGCTGCTGCTGCTGTTTTAGCCGATGCATATGTGCTGACACATAAATCCGTCTTTTCCTCTGTCTTTACTGAGAGGTCACGCCGTGTGCCCGCCGCACCGTTTACTGAGCCGTTGAATGTGTATAAAGTAACCAGAGAGGAGAGAGAGTTCTTTTAATGTCATCAACCTGGACATGTCATCGCCAACTGTGCAGCTCTGAAGCATAAAGAGCAGCCGCAAAAACATGTCCCCTCCAAAAGGCATCGGCCTGATTAAAGCAGTCATCCACTATCCCTGTATCTGACACAGACGATGGTGAGATAGATCCCTATTTTAAACCTTTTGTGTTCGAGGGGTTCATATCCTTAACTGGTGAGTCTGCCGATCAGAGACCTGTGCGTATATTTTGAGACACTGGAGGCTCACAGTCTGTGATTGTTGCCTCTGCACTGCCATTTTAAGAACAGTCAGCCTGTGTTCATGATTCCACATTATGCGGCATTGAGATAGTTTATATCCCACGGCCCGTACACAGCGTACATGTTCAATCGAAACTAGTAGCCGTTTTTTTCCCAGTTGCTGTGTGTCCAGCGTTACCGTTAAAAGGGATAGTGTTTCTAATGGGAAATGACATTGCAGGTACTAAGGTGACTCCTGTATAGGAAGTTGCAACAGTAGTAGGAGCTCCAGTTGTAGCAGCAGCAGTAGTTTTATGATGCACCGTTGTCGGAGTAGTTGTATGTGATATATATTGTATATATATGTATTGTTGGAGCAGCAGTGGTAGGGGCTGCATTTGTAGGTGTATCAGTAGTTGTAGGTTGCACCGTTAATGGAGTAGCAGTCATTGCGTCATCTTTTGCGTCATGACGTAACTGTTTGCGTGCCTGCTTCATAAAGCCAAACCGCGCGAAAACCCCTCACAGCTCACACCGACAACAACAACAATGGCCGATTGTGCTCCAGCTTCCTCTGTACCTCTTCGGAAGACCAGATTCCCAGTAGGTAGCTGGTCTTTTCAGTGGACCACTGCTGCTTTTTAAGTTTCTCCATCGTTGTGTACAAACTGGATAAAACGTGGGCTTTTTGTTGTTGTTCAGGAGTTGATGCCTGGCCCTCCCCCCCTACCTCCACCTCAGCCACCTGGTAACTCACCCCCAGCACCGCGCCTCTCCCACTCCAACCTCTCCTCCTTCTCCCTTGTGGATGCTCTCCAAGTGGCCAAACTGGTCAGTTCGGCCAAGACCTCCACCTGCTCCCTGGACACCATGCCCACAGCCCTGGTCAAGGACTGCCTACCCACCCTCTGTCCCTATATGGTGGTCATCATCCATGCTTTTCTGGCTCCTGGTATAGTCCCCACCAACTTCAAAATGGCTTCAGTCACCCCCATACTCAAAAAACCTGGCCTGGACCCCAACGACCTCCAGAACCACCGGCCGATCTCCAACCTTCCTTTCCTAAGCGAAACTCTGGAAAGAGTGGCCGCCGGCCAACTCCATCTATACATGTCCAACCATGAGCTCTATGAGCCCTTCCAATCCGGCTTCAGACAGCAACACAGCACTGAGACCGCCCTCATCAAGATCACCAATAATCTCTTCATTGCTGCTGACTCTGGCCGCCTCAGCATCCTCATCCTCCTGGACCTCTCTGCAGCGTTTGACACCATCTCTCACAACATCCTCCCCACCCGCCTCTCAGACCTCCTAGGTATCACTGGCACAGCGCTGTCTTGGTTCACATCCTACCTCCATAACAGGAAACAGTTTGTCTCCATCAATGGCTCTAATTCACCACCGGCTCCAGTCCCGCAACCTGGGTGTCATCCTCGACTCCACCCTCTCCTTCCACTCCCACGTCAAGTCTGTGACCAAATCGGCCTTTTTCCATCTAAGGAACATTGCAAGACTCTGACCGTCACTCCTGGAGTCGGTTGCCGAAACCTAGTCCATGCGTTTGTCACCTCCCGCTTGGACTACTGCAATGGTCTCCTGTTTGGGGTTCCCAACAAAACCCTGGACAGGCTCCAGTATGTCCAAAACTGTGCTGCTAGGGTACTCACACATACAAAGCCGTGGCAGCACATCACTCCCACCCTCATCCACCTCCACTGGTTGCCGGTCAAGTCCTGCATCACCTACAAAGTCCTCCTCCTTACCTACAAGTCCCTCTATGCCCATGCCCCACCCCGGAACCTGCGGTCTTCAAACTCTGGCCTGCTTACCACCCCCCGCACCAAACTGCGAACCTTCAGGGACAGAGCCTTCAGCGTAGCAGCCCCCACCCTCTGGAACGCTCTCCCTGTGGAGATCTGCAACATCCCCACGCTTGACGCCTTCAAAAGGGCCCTCAAGACCCATCTGTTCACCAAGGCCTTTGGCCCCTAATCCATTAGTTTTTTTTGTCTGTCTGACTGGTTGTCTGATTGCCTTTTTTTTTGTTATGTTTGTTTTGCCCTGTTCTTCCTTGTAAAGTGACCTTGGGTCCCATGAAAGGCGCTATATAAATCTAAGATATTATTATTATTATTGATCCCGACCCTGCCCCTGCCCCCGCCTCGACGTAAGCGTGACGTATGCGGTGCTTTTGCTCTAGCCAGACACTTTTTTGGTGCTTGAAACAAACCGGATTCCGGAGGCTGCTCCGCTTCCGTGTGAACAGGAAAACCCGGTGCTTTTCAAGCTCCAGCTCCGAACCGGCCCTGAAACACAGTTGGTGTGAAAGAGGTATAAGTGGCTCCCTTACCTTTGTCTCAGGGCTCTCAACCTCACATATTTTCCTGTCAGACTTGCACCCACACTACACTATATATACACTTGCATACATTCACAGTAAATATGTATTCAGTATGATAGCTGTTTAACAGAAGTTAAATTAATTTCTCACTTATTCTGACAATGTACTTAACCCCAAATAAAAGAAACCAATAAAAAGAGTTGTTAAATAATAGTGAAGTCACATTGTAATAACAGTAACTCATCTCTCAAGTTTTCTTTTTGAGCTTTGCCAAACGCCACTGTGTCAATTGTCCTACTTGGGTTGCCGTCCGGAGTTGTCCAATATGGCGGACCATCTCGCACATGCGCATTGCAGATCGGGCAGGGCTGCAGATCGGGTAGTGACAGACGTAACCTTTACACAGTGTTCACTTCTACAATTAATGCAACTTAATGTCATGATATACGTTTACACGCTCAAACATATTATTTGCACAAAATGATTAATCTCAACCGCTGTCAATCTTACACAATCAAAAACACTTTCGGCGCTCTCGCTATAACTCCCCTCTCTTTTCAGGTGGAGCCGAGGACCCGACCAGCATCTGCCAGACGACATTCCAATTAATACGGTTTTATCCTTTAATAAATACTACATCAATAAATAGTATAAATTATATAAAAATGTGCAAATATGCAATGTCAAACTGTACTGTGCAAATCACGCTAATAAAGTGCAAAATGTTCACTAAAGTGCTGAGTGACATTATTACAGTGCAAAAGGAAGTTGTAAAGTGCAAACCCACATGTGCATTATTACAAGGACCCCAATGCCGTCATTCCATAGTAACAAAGTTACCTTTGTTACAGTGCTGCTGTCGCTGCTGTCGTATGGTTGATCAGCATGACATGACAGTCATTATGGTATAGGCAACAACATCAACCTGAGGGATTTTTTGGGTCATTACGTATGTTATTAAACTTGAGTCCCAACTCTGACAGTAATCTGGTCTGTTATTTATTTTTAAACCTATATTTAACCAGGAAAGTCTAATTGAGATTTAAAACACAGTTACAGAACACAAATCAAAAACAATAACAGAGGACATAATATGGTCACAATCAGATCATCATCATTAAAAGCATCAACAGACAGACTTGTGTGCTTTTTGGTCATTAAGAAGTACTTTAAAAGTAGTTCAGAGAGATCAGCTCCCTGAGCTTCGTGTAGCAGGTGGTTCCAAGCAAATCTAGTAGCGTAACCGAGTGCCGCTTTCACCCGGAGGCCGAGGCCCTGTTTTTTCAGACCGTAGTCATAATTTTTGTAAAACAAATCTGGATCTTTTAGTATAGTTAATTAATTCTGCGCTGCCATCTCTCCATCTTTGTCATTAGGTATTTTACCAATAGTGAAATAGCGCCCTATTAAATGTTAATGGTGAATGTGTGGTGAAACCCGGTACTGCACTCACTTCACTTTAGACATGGTCGAGAAGAAGCCAGAAGAAATATAGTGGCGCAGTGACAAGTCCTAAAATCCGGAAGTGAGTTAGCATTTTACCACTACCGGTTGCCTCATCTCAGAGTCAATGGGATTTCTCCATAGGATTTTGGAAAATAGCTCGAAATAAGGTCTGTGGTTGACACAAATTTAAGAGACGGATCACGTTTTGTTCCACTGGTGATTTTTGAAGAGTTTACGTGTCTGAGAAATTATGGTTGTTAACAAGTGGCTGAATAGGACTACAGAAGTTGTCGAGGACGTTGTACGTCATTACGCCAAACGCGTCTGTTTGCCCCTGTTCTGCTTGAAAGCAAGTACCTGCGCTCTTGCAAACTGTTAAAACAAACGCTTCACCTTGTACAATTTTGAATCTGTATTTTTGAATATCAATTAATCAATGTTTATTTATATAGCTCAATATCACAAATGTTACATTTGTCTCAGCGGACTTCACAGTTTGTACAGAATATCAGTATGACAGTATGACACCCTCTGTCCTTAGACCCTCACATCGTACAAGGAAAAACTTCCAGAGAAAACCCCACAGTGTAAAGGGAAAATGGGAGAAACCTCAGGCAGAGCAACAGAGGAGGAATCCCTCTCCTAGGACGGACAGACGTGCAATAGATGCGGTGTGTAAATCGAAGAGATAATACATTTCACAGCATAGGTAGACCAAATGGTTGGAAATGCATGTGTCTATAATAAGAAGATTAATCCACGAGGATGTCAGCAATCCTGTGGGAGCCATCAGGGAAGTAGTATGGTGAGAGTCTGGCATGACCGCAGAGACGGGTTCAGCCATGACTCAAAGTCCAGGACTCAGATCCTGTACTCAGGATAGAGGATCCAGGACACACGACCACAGCAACAGGATTAGCCTCGACTCAGGATCCCGGCGTATATGTAGACACAAAAAAGAGATTTGGGGGAAGCTGGGTTAATCGGAACATGAGAGTACACAGGTACAGACAGAAGGCAGAAGTAAGGTGTCCCTCGACAGTCCAAGCCTATAGCAGCTAAACTAATGTGTCTACATACATGCACTCCCTTAGGATAGGTTGAGGGAAAAGGGTAGCAGGTAAGAAGTAAGAAGCAGAGGTGGAGAGGCACACACAGGGAGAAATGCCCCACTGGAACCTTAATTGGAATTGGTTAGAGGTGAGGAGTAGGTCTGTGACTACGTTCCACACTCCCCGCCCGGGATAGGCCTCTCTGCAACCTTTCAGAGATGTATCCCTTATAAAAACGGTATTCTGCAGCACTCATCCAGATAAGATGTGACTGTTAGGATTCCTAATAGTGTTTGCTGAGACCAAGATTAATGACACATCAGCATTTTAAAGTTTAAATATCCCTGTTCATGCAGCAATGACATTTCTGCTGCTATCTTTGCAAAACGAGTTAACAGTCACATCTTATCTGAATGAGTACTGCAGAATACCGTTTTTATAAGGGATACATGTGTGTGTAGTCTTTCATATTAAACATGATCGCTGGTAGATAGCTACAGTAGTCGTCACAGTTTACCCTGGGCGGGTCCCAGTTCCCTGGGCGGGTCACAGTTTCACACAGATGAGGGACTTCTCCACGCTGCTTTCAAACTGTGAGTAAACACCGTGTGCTTCACTGGGAGGCTGTCTGAAGGTGTACCCAGGTCTCAGATGGACTTAGTATCACATTAGGAACGATATTCAGTGATAAATCGCGCAACAATAGCTGGTTTTAATGATTTATTGGAGCTTGCAATGTTTTGAACAGACATCCCCTGTCAACTCGTTTTTCTTTTTGTAGTCCTCGCTGTTCGCGTCCGGATATCGCCATCGTAACCACAACCTCACACAATGGTACTGAATGTGCGTCAAAGTCTTCCTACAGAGCCAAATATACCAAAAGATGTATGTAAACTGTGCCCCAGTTGATCGGGAAACCAGTTAAAGGGGAAACCAGTTAATCCGGAACACCGGCCGGCGGGGGGAACGGGCTTAACAGGTTCTGATTCACTGACACTACAAAGGCTGAGAAGGCATTGTAAGGTGCTTTTGTGAAATGTAATCATAGAAAATCACATTGATTGTTCCTACATCACTGTTGCTTTATGTAGGGTCCTGACATTAAACCTGATAACATACACTTATACACTACCTATGATAATTGATAAATAACACACAAAAGACAAATACACTTCTTTTAGAGATTTAGTATTCTGTAAATCTTCAGACAGAATATATACAAACAAGACATTTTACAAAAATACATTTCATAAATAAAAAGATTGACATTGAATTGTTTAGACATGTATTTGTGTACAATGATTATAAAGCTCTGCATTGGTTTCAGGGTTGTTTTTTTCTGTTCTTGGAGAGGGATCCCTCCATAGCCTTTTCATGAGGTTTCTTCTGTTTGTCCTTCGTTTATTTGTTGAATTTGGGTTAGTTTTTTTCTGTAGGGTTCTACAAACAGAGGGTTTCATATAGGCTGCACAGATTGTAAAGCCCTCTGAAGCTGATTTGTGATATTAGGCTGCATTTATACATTATTATATATAATTTATACATTTAAATGGATTACACGATTGAGTGATGTGTTTCTTCATTTTAATCTATGACATTTTTTCTAAACTTAAACAAGATAGCGTTAGTTACTGTCACACAATTAAATATTCCTATAACAAATTGATCAGTGAAGATTAATTTGTACATTATTAGTGCAATTATTTTTACATTCCTCGGTAATGTTACATGTCTGGCCTATTGGTCTAATGATGATTGAATGGACGCGTTACTCAAAGTAACATTTTATTTAAAGTTCATCTGAACCTGAACAAGACTGAAGACATCATGAATCCTTTTTAACCAACAGAGTATTTCACCATGAATAAATCATTTTTCATTCCAGTGATGGAAGTCATTTAGTGATTACAATTAAAATTGTAAAAACAGCCCTAAAGCTATTGCTGGTTTGATAGTATCCATGACAACAAACAGAGGCAGAATGCAGTGACAAGACTGATCTTATGTCTTACTCCACTGGAAGCTGTAAATGAGAACAAAAATAAACAAAACATTAAATCAACAAAAATTAGAATTTTCTTTTTTTTGTATTAAGTAGCACTCAGTATTTCCTTACATATGCCATTTACTCCAATGGAGCTGCCTTCAATGTCGAATCCAGCGACTGTTGAAGCTGCGTTGATCAAAGCGTTCGCAATCTGACTGCTGTTAGGAGCAGATGTGCTTCCAAATGAAACATCAATGACGTTGATGATTGATCCGTTACTGCAGAAAGAGAAACACAATATTGTTTGAAATATCAGATATAGGATCCTACTCTTTATTATAACATGTTAATAGTTTAAAAATAATTACCTGAACGCAACAACATCTATTGATTTGAACGACGAAGGGAATGCCTTTTGGAAAACAGGTGTAAGCTGTAGAAACACAAAACAAACAATTTTACTTGATCTTTATTGGTCTTTCATCAATTAATAATGAATAATTATTTAGTGTCCAACTGTGGAGTAGGCCTCTCATAGTTTGAGTGGGCGCTTTAGCTCTCTGATAAAATATTGCCGTAGATGTACCGTGCCATAGATTTGATTAATAGGGGTAAACTTACCTGATCCTTTATCATTGTAGCTCGACCTTTATAAGCAGCAGAAGATGGATTCAGCAAGTCACTCGTAAATGTGTCTAGAACCGATCTGAAAGTCACCCTTTTTGTTATAATGGCTATAGTAGTAGGTGGTGCAGTTGCAGGTGCAGTACTAGTTGCAGGTGCTGCTGTTGTTGTTGCAACAGTGGTAGGGGCTGTAGTTGTAGGTGAAGCAGTAGTTGTAGGTTGCTCCGTTGATGGAGCAGCTGTAGTTGTAGGTACTGCTGCTGTTGTTGTTGCAACAGTAGTAGGGGCTGTAGTTGTTGTTGCAACAGTAGTAGGGCCTGCAGTTGTAGGTGCAGCAGTAGTTGTAAGTGTTGCTGTTGTTGTTGCAACAGTAGTAGGGGCTGCAGTTGTAGGCGTAGCTGTGGTTGTAGGTTGCACCGTTGTAAGAGCAGCATTAGTTGTAGGTGCTGCTGTTGTTGTTGCAACAGTAGTAGGTGCTGCTGCCGTAGGTGCAGAAGTAGTTGTAGGTTGAACCGTTGTCGGAGCAGCAGTAGTTGTAGCTGCTACTGTTGTTGTTGCAACAGTAGTATGGGCTGCAGTTGTAGGTGCTGCTGTTGTTGTTGCAACAGTTGTAGGTGCTGCTGTTGTTTTTGCAACAGTAGTAGGTGAAGCAGTAGTTGTAGGTGCTGCTGTTGTTGTTGCAACAGTAGTAGGGGCTGCAGCTGTTGGTGTAGCAGTAGTTGTAGGTTGCACCGTTGTCAGAGCAGAAGTAGATGTAAGTGCTGCTGTTGTTTTTGCAAGAGTAGTAGGGGCTGCAGTGGTTATTGGAACAGTAGTAGGTGATGCTGTCGTAGGTAAAGCAGTCAATATAGGTGGAACAGTTGTCAGATTAGCAGTAGTAGTAGGGGCTGCAGTTGTAGGTGTAGCTGTAGTTGTAGGTGTAGCTGTTGTTGGTGCAACAGTAGTAGGTGCTGCTGTTGTAGGTGTAGCTGGAGTTGTAGTTTGCACTGTTGTCTGAGTAGCAGTAGTGGTAGGTGCTGCTGTCATTATTGCAACAGTGGTAGGTGCTGCTGTTGTAGGTGCAGAAGCAGTTGTAGGGTTAGCAGTATTAGTAGTTGCTGCTGGTGTAGCAGTAGTTGTATGTTGCACCGTTGTCTGAGCAGCTGTAGTTGTAGGTGCTGCTTTTGTTGTTGCAACAGTAGTGGTTGCTGCTGTCGTAGGTGATGCAGTAGTTGTAGGTGCTGCTGTTGTTGTTGCAACAGTAGTAGGTGCTGCTGTGGTCGGAGCAGCAGTAGTTGTAGGTTGCACCATTGTCTGAGCAACAGTAGTGGTTCCTGCTGTCGTAGGAGCAGCAGTGGTAAGTGCTAATGTTGTTGTTGCAACAGTAGTAGGGGCTGCAGTTGTTGATGTAGCAGTAGTTGTACGTTGCACCGTTGTCGGAGCAGAAGTAATTGTGGGTGGTGCTGTTGTTGTTGCAACAGTAGTGGTTGCAGCTGTCGTAGGTGCAGCAGTAGTTGTAGGTTGCACCGTTGTCTGAGCAACAGTAGTAGTTGCTGCTGTCGTAGGTGCAACAGTAGTTGTAGGTGAAGCAGTAGTTGTAGGTTGCACCGTTGTCAGAGCAACAGTAGTGGGTATTGCTGTCGTAGGAGCAGCAGTGGTAAGTGCTGATGTTGTTGTTGCAACAGTAGTAGGGGCTGCAGTTGTTGGTGTAGCTGTAGTTGTAGGTTGCACTGTTGTCGGAGCAACAGTAGTGGGTATTGCTGTCGTAGGAGCAGCAGTAGTTGTAGGTTGAACCGTTGTCTGAGCAGCAGTAGTTGAAGGTGCTGCTGTTGTTGTTGCAATAGTAGTAGGGGCTGCAGTTGTAGGTGCAGCAGTAGTTGTAGGTGCTGCTGTTGTTGTTGCAACAGTGGTAGATGCTGATGTTGTTGTTGCAACAGTAGTAGGTGCTGCTGTTCTAGGTGCCGCAGTAGTTGTAGGTTGCACCGTTGTCTGAGCAGCAGTAGTTGTAAGTGCTGCTGTTGTTGTTGCAACAGTAGTGGTTGCTGCTGTCGTAGGTGAAGCAGTAGTTGTAGGTTGCACCGTTGTCTGAGCAACAGTAGTGGGTGCTGCTGTCGTAGGAGCAGCAGTGGTAAGTGCTAATGTTGTTGTTGCAGCAGTAGTAGGTGATGCTGTCGTAGGTAAAGCAGTAATTATAGGTGGCAACGTTGTCGGATTAGTAGTAGTAGTAGGTGCTGCTGTTGTTGTTGAAACAGTTGTAGGGGCTGTTGTCGTTGGTGCAGCAGTAGTTGCAGGTTGCACCGTTGTAAGAGCAGCAGTAGTTGTAGGTGCTGCTGTTGTTGTTGCAACAGTTGTAGGGGCTGTTGTCGTTGGTGCAGCAGTAGTAGCAGGTTGCACCGTTGTAAGAGCAGCAACAGTGGTAGGGGCTGCGGTTGTAGGTGAAACAGTAGTCGTAGGTTGCACCGTTGTCGGAGCAGCAGTAGTTGTAGGTGCTGCTGTTGTCGTTGCAACAGTAGTTGTAGGTTGCACTGTTGTCAGAGCAGCAGTAGTAGTAGGTGCTGCTGTCGTAGGTGCAGCAGTAGTTGTAGGTGCTGCTGTTGTTGTTGCAACAGTAGTAGGGGCTGCAGTTGTAGGCGTAGCTGTGGTTGTAGGTTGCACCGTTGTAAGAGCAGCATTAGTTGTAGGTGCTGCTGTTGTTGTTGCAACAGTAGTAGGTGCTGCTGCCGTAGGTGCAGAAGTAGTTGTAGGTTGAACCGTTGTCGGAGCAGCAGTAGTTGTAGCTGCTACTGTTGTTGTTGCAACAGTAGTATGGGCTGCAGTTGTAGGTGCTGCTGTTGTTGTTGCAACAGTTGTAGGTGCTGCTGTTGTTTTTGCAACAGTAGTAGGTGAAGCAGTAGTTGTAGGTGCTGCTGTTGTTGTTGCAACAGTAGTAGGGGCTGCAGCTGTTGGTGTAGCAGTAGTTGTAGGTTGCACCGTTGTCAGAGCAGAAGTAGATGTAAGTGCTGCTGTTGTTTTTGCAAGAGTAGTAGGGGCTGCAGTGGTTATTGGAACAGTAGTAGGTGATGCTGTCGTAGGTAAAGCAGTCGATATAGGTGGAACAGTTGTCAGATTAGCAGTAGTAGTAGGGGCTGCAGTTGTAGGTGTAGCTGTAGTTGTAGGTCTAGCTGTTGTTGGTGCAACAGTAGTAGGTGCTGCTGTTGTAGGTGTAGCTGGAGTTGTAGTTTGCACTGTTGTCTGAGTAGCAGTAGTGGTAGGTGCTTCTGTCATTATTGCAACAGTGATAGGTGCTGCTGTTGTAGGTGCAGAAGCAGTTGTAGGGTTAGCAGTATTAGTAGTTGCTGCTGGTGTAGCAGTAGTTGTATGTTGCACCGTTGTCTGAGCAGCTGTAGTTGTAGGTGCTGCTTTTGTTGTTGCAACAGTAGTGGTTGCTGCTGTCGTAGGTGATGCAGTAGTTGTAGGTGCTGCTGTTGTTGTTGCAACAGTAGTAGGTGCTGCTGTGGTCGGAGCAGCAGTAGTTGTAGGTTGCACCATTGTCTGAGCAACAGTAGTGGTTCCTGCTGTCGTAGGAGCAGCAGTGGTAAGTGCTAATGTTGTTGTTGCAACAGTAGTAGGGGCTGCAGTTGTTGATGTAGCAGTAGTTGTACGTTGCACCGTTGTCGGAGCAGAAGTAATTGTAGGTGGTGCTGTTGTTGTTGCAACAGTAGTGGTTGCAGCTGTCGTAGGTGCAGCAGTAGTTGTAGGTTGCACCGTTGTCTGAGCAACAGTAGTAGTTGCTGCTGTCGTAGGTGCAACAGTAGTTGTAGGTGAAGCAGTAGTTGTAGGTTGCACCGTTGTCAGAGCAACAGTAGTGGGTATTGCTGTCGTAGGAGCAGCAGTGGTAAGTGCTGATGTTGTTGTTGCAACAGTAGTAGGGGCTGCAGTTGTTGGTGTAGCTGTAGTTGTAGGTTGCACTGTTGTCGGAGCAACAGTAGTGGGTATTGCTGTCGTAGGAGCAGCAGTAGTTGTAGGTTGAACCGTTGTCTGAGCAGCAGTAGTTGAAGGTGCTGCTGTTGTTGTTGCAATAGTAGTAGGGGCTGCAGTTGTAGGTGCAGCAGTAGTTGTAGGTGCTGCTGTTGTTGTTGCAACAGTGGTAGATGCTGATGTTGTTGTTGCAACAGTAGTAGGTGCTGCTGTTCTAGGTGCCGCAGTAGTTGTAGGTTGCACAGTTGTCTGAGCAGCAGTAGTTGTAAGTGCTGCTGTTGTTGTTGCAACAGTAGTGGTTGCTGCTGTCGTAGGTGAAGCAGTAGTTGTAGGTTGCACCGTTGTCTGAGCAACAGTAGTGGGTGCTGCTGTCGTAGGAGCAGCAGTGGTAAGTGCTAATGTTGTTGTTGCAGCAGTAGTAGGTGATGCTGTCGTAGGTAAAGCAGTAGTTATAGGTGGCAACGTTGTCGGATTAGTAGTAGTAGTAGGTGCTGCTGTTGTTGTTGAAACAGTTGTAGGGGCTGTTGTCGTTGGTGCAGCAGTAGTTGCAGGTTGCACCGTTGTAAGAGCAGCAGTAGTTGTAGGTGCTGCTGTTGTTGTTGCAACAGTTGTAGGGGCTGTTGTCGTTGGTGCAGCAGTAGTTGCAGGTTGCACCGTTGTAAGAGCAGCAACAGTGGTAGGGGCTGCTGTTGTAGGTGAAACAGTAGTCGTAGGTTGCACCGTTGTCGGAGCAGCAGTAGTTGTAGGTGCTGCTGTTGTCGTTGCAACAGTAGTTGTAGGTTGCACTGTTGTCAGAGCAGCAGTAGTAGTAGGTGCTGCTGTCGTAGGTGCAGCAGTAGTTGTAGGTGCTGCTGTTGTTGTTGCAACAGTAGTAGTGGCTGCAGTTGTAGGTGAAACAGTAGTTGTAGGTTGCACCATTGTCGGAGCAGCAGTAGTTGTAGGTGCTGCTGTTGTTGTTGCAACAGTTGTAGAGGCTGCTGTCGTTGGTGCAGTATTAGTTGTAGGTGCTGCTGTTGTTGTAGGTTGCATCGTTGTCAGAGCAGCAGTAGTTGTAGGTGCTGCTGTTGTTGTTGCAACAGTAGTAGGGGCTGCAGTTGTAGGTGCAGCAGTAGTTGTAGGTGCTGCTGTTGTTGTTGCAACAGTAGTAGGGGCTGCTGTCGTTGGTGCAGCAGTAGTTGTAGGTGCTGCTGTTGTTGTTGCAACAGTAGTTGTAGGTTGCACTGTTGTCAGAGCAGCAGTAGTAGTAGGTGCTGCTGTCGTAGGTGCAGCAGTAGTTGTAGGTGCTGCTGTTGTTGTTGCAACAGTAGTAGTGGCTGCAGTTGTAGGTGAAGCAGTAGTTGTAGGTGAAGCAGTAGTTGTAGGTTGCACCGTTGTCGGAGCAGCAGTAGTTGTAGGTGCTGCTGTTGTTGTTGCAACAGTTGTAGAGGCTGCTGTCGTTGGTGCAGTAGTAGTTGTCGGAGCAGCAGTAGTTGTAGGTGCTCCTGTCGTAGGTGCAGAAGTAGCTGTAGGTTGCACCGTTGTCGAAGCAGCAGTAGTTGTAGGTGCTGCTGTTGTTGTTGAAACAGTTGTAGGGGCTGTTGTCGTTGGTGCAGCAGTAGTTGCAGGTTGCACCGTTGTAAGAGCAGCAGTAGTTGTAGGTGCTGCTGTTGTTGTTGCAACAGTTGTAGGGGCTGTTGTCGTTGGTGCAGCAGTAGTTGCAGGTTGCACCGTTGTAAGAGCAGCAACAGTGGTAGGGGCTGCTGTTGTAGGTGAAACAGTAGTCGTAGGTTGCACCGTTGTCGGAGCAGCAGTAGTTGTATGTGCTGCTGTTGTCGTTGCAACAGTAGTTGTAGGTTGCACTGTTGTCAGAGCAGCAGTAGTAGTAGGTGCTGCTGTCGTAGGTGCAGCAGTAGTTGTAGGTGCTGCTGTTGTGGTTGCAACAGTAGTAGTGGCTGCAGTTGTAGGTGAAGCAGTAGTTGTAGGTTGCACCGTTGTCGGAGCAGCAGTAGTTGTAGGTGCTGCTGTTGTTGTTGCAACAGTTGTAGAGGCTGCTGTCGTTGGTGCAGTATTAGTTGTCGGAGCAGCAGTAGTTGTAGGTGCTCCTGTCGTAGGTGCAGAAGTAGCTGTAGGTTGCACCGTTGTCGGAGCAGCAGTAGTTGTAGGTGCTGCTGTTGTTGTTGCAACAGTAGTAGGAGCTGCAGTTGTAGGTGCATCAGTGCTTGTAGGTGCTGCTGTTGTTGTTGCAACAGTAGTAGGAGCTGCAGTTGTAGATGCATCAGTAGTTGTAGGTGCTGCTGTTGTGGTTGCAACAGTAGTAGGGGCTGCTGTCGTTGGTGCAGCAGTAGTTGTAGGTGCTGCTGTTGTTGTTGCAACAGTAGCAGTGGCTGCTGTCGATGGTGCAGCAGTAGTTGTCGGAGCAGCAGTAGTTGTAGGTGCTGCTGTTGTTGTTGCAACAGTAGTAGGGGCTGCTGTCGTTGGAGCAGCAGTAGTTGTAGGTTGTACCGTTGTCGGAGCAGCAGTAGTAGTTGTAGGTGCTGCTGTTGTTGTTGCAATAGTTGTAGGGGCTGTTGTCGTTGGTGCAGCAATAGTTGTAGGTGCTGCTGTCGTAGGTGCAGCAGTAGTTGTAGGTGCTGCTGTTGTTGTTGCAACAGTAGTAGTGCCTGCAGTTGTAGGTGAAGTAGTAGTTGCAGGTGAAGCAGTAGTTGTAGGTTGCACCGTTGTCGGAGCAGCAGTAGTTGTAGTTGCTGCTGTTGTTGTTGCAACAGTTGTAGAGGCTGCTGTCGTTGGTGCAGCAGTAGTTGTCGGAGCAGCAGTAGTTGTAAGTGCTGCTGTTGTTGTTGCAACAGTAGCAGTGGCTGCAGTTGTAGGTGAAGCAGTAGTTGTAGTTGAAGCAGTAGTTGTAGGTGAAGCAGCAGTTGTAGGTTGCACCGTTGTCAGAGCAGCAGTAGTTGTAGAGGCTGCTGTCGTTGGTGCAGCAGTAGTTGTCGGAGCAGCAGTAGTTGTAGGTGCTGCTGTTGTTGTTGCAACAGTAGTAGGGGCTGTTGTTGTTGTTGCAACAGTTGTAGAGGCTGCTGTCGTTGGTGCAGCAGTAGTTGTAGGTTGCACTGTTGTCAGGGCATCAGTAGTAGTAGGTGCTGCTGTCGTAGGTGCAGCAGTAGTTGTAGGTGCTGCTGTTGTTGTAGGTTGCATCGTTGTCAGAGCAGCAGTAGTTGTAGGTGCTGCTGTTGTTGTTGCAACAGTAGTAGGGGCTGCAGTTGTAGGTGCAGCAGTAGTTGTAGGTGCTGCTGTTGTTGTTGCAACAGTAGTAGGGGCTGCTGTCGTTGGTGCAGCAGTAGTTGTAGGTGCTGCTGTTGTTGTTGCAACAGTAGTTGTAGGTTGCACTGTTGTCAGAGCAGCAGTAGTAGTAGGTGCTGCTGTCGTAGGTGCAGCAGTAGTTGTAGGTGCTGCTGTTGTTGTTGCAACAGTAGTAGTGGCTGCAGTTGTAGGTGAAGCAGTAGTTGTAGGTTGCACCGTTGTCGGAGCAGCAGTAGTTGTAGGTGAAGCAGTAGTTGTAGGTTGCACCGTTGTCGGAGCAGCAGTAGTTGTAGGTGCTGCTGTTGTTGTTGCAACAGTTGTAGAGGCTGCTGTCGTTGGTGCAGTAGTAGTTGTCGGAGCAGCAGTAGTTGTAGGTGCTCCTGTCGTAGGTGCAGAAGTAGCTGTAGGTTGCACCGTTGTCGGAGCAGCAGTAGTTGTAGGTGCTGCTGTTGTTGTTGCAACAGTAGTAGTGGCTGCAGTTATAGGTGAAGCAGTAGTTGTAGGTGAAGCAGTAGTTGTAGGTTGCACCGTTGTCGGAGCAGCAGTAGTTGTATGTGATGCTGTTGTTGTTGCAACAGTAGTAGGGGCTGCAGTTGTAGGTGAAGCAGCAGTTGTAGGTTGCACCGTTGTCGGAGCAGCAGTAGTTGTAGGGGCTGCTGTTGTTGTTGCAACAGTTGTAGAGGCTGCTGTCGTTGGTGCAGCAGTAGTTGTCGGAGCAGCAGTAGTTGTAGGTGCTACTATTGTTGTTGCAACAGTAGTAGGGGCTGCTGTCGTTGGTGCAGCAGTAGTTGTTGGTTGTACCGTTGTCGGAGCAGCAGTAGTAGTTGTAGGGGCTGTTGTCGTTGGTGCAGCAGTAGTTTTAGGTGCTGCTGTCGTTGGTGCAGCAGTAGTTGTAGGTGCTGCTGTTGTTGTTGCAACAGTAGTAGTGCCTGCAGTTGTAGGTGAAGCAGTAGTTGCAGGTGAAGCAGTAGTTGTAGGTTGCACCGTTGTCGGAGCAGCAGTAGTTGTAGTTGCTGCTGTTGTTGTTGCAACAGTTGTAGAGGCTGCTGTCGTTGGTGCAGCAGTAGTTGTCGGAGCAGCAGTAGTTGTAAGTGCTGCTGTTTTTGTTGCAACAGTAGTAGTGGCTGCAGTTGTAGGTGAAGCAGTAGTTGTAGGTGAAGCAGTAGTTGTAGGTGAAGCAGCAGTTGTAGGTTGCACCGTTGTCGGAGCAGCAGTAGTTGTAGAGGCTGCTGTCGTTGGTGCAGCAGTAGTTGTCGGAGCAGCAGTAGTTGTAGGTGCTGCTGTTGTTGTTGCAACAGTAGTAGGGGCTGTTGTTGTTGTTGCAACAGTTGTAGAGGCTGCTGTCATTGGTGCAGCAGTAGTTGTAGGTTGAACCGTTGTCTGAGCAGCAGTAGTTGAAGGTGCTGCTGTTGTTGTTGCAATAGTAGTAGGGGCTGCAGTTGTAGGTGCAGCAGTAGTTGTAGGTGCTGCTGTTGTTGTTGCAACAGTGGTAGATGCTGATGTTGTTGTTGCAACAGTAGTAGGTGCTGCTGTTCTAGGTGCCGCAGTAGTTGTAGGTTGCACCGTTGTCTGAGCAGCAGTAGTTGTAAGTGCTGCTGTTGTTGTTGCAACAGTAGTGGTTGCTGCTGTCGTAGGTGAAGCAGTAGTTGTAGGTTGCACCGTTGTCTGAGCAACAGTAGTGGGTGCTGCTGTCGTAGGAGCAGCAGTGGTAAGTGCTAATGTTGTTGTTGCAGCAGTAGTAGGTGATGCTGTCGTAGGTAAAGCACTAGTTATAGGTGGCAACGTTGTCGGATTAGTAGTAGTAGTAGGTGCTGCTGTTGTTGTTGAAACAGTTGTAGGGGCTGTTGTCGTTGGTGCAGCAGTAGTTGCAGGTTGCACCGTTGTAAGAGCAGCAGTAGTTGTAGGTGCTGCTGTTGTTGTTGCAACAGTTGTAGGGGCTGTTGTCGTTGGTGCAGCAGTAGTTGCAGGTTGCACCGTTGTAAGAGCAGCAGTAGTTGTAGGTGCTGCTGTTGTTGTTGCAACAGTAGTAGCGGCAGCAGTTGTAGGTGAAGCAGTAGTCGTAGGTTGCACCGTTGTCGGAGCAGCAGTAGTTGTAGGTGCTGCTGTTGTTGTTGCAACAGTAGTAGGGGCTGCTGTTGTTGTTGCAACAGTAGTAGGGGCTGCTGTCGTTGGTGAAGCAGTAGTTGTAGGTTGCACTGTTGTCAGAGCAGCAGTAGTAGTAGGTGCTGCTGTCGTAGGTGCAGCAGTAGTTGTAGGTGCTGCTGTTGTTGTTGCAACAGTAGTAGGGGCAGCAGTTGTAGGTGAAGCAGTAGTCGTAGGTTGCACCGTTGTCGGAGCAGCAGTAGTTGTAGGTGCTGCTGTTGTTGTTGCAACAGTAGTAGGGGCTGCTGTTGTTGTTGCAACAGTAGTAGGGGCTGCTGTCGTTGGTGAAGCAGTATTTGTAGGTTGCACTGTTGTCAGGGCAGCAGTAGTAGTAGGTGCTGCTGTCGTAGGTGCAGCAGTAGTTGTAGGTGCTGCTGTTATTGTTGCAACAGTAGTAGGGGCTGCTGTCGTTGGTGCAGCAGTAGTTGTAGGTTGCACCGTTGTAAGAGCAGCAGTAGTTGTAGGTGCTGCTGTTATTGTTGCAACAGTAGTAGGGGCTGCTGTCGTTGGTGCAGCAGTAGTTGTAGGTTGCACCGTTGTAAGAGCAGCAGTAGTTGTAGGTGCTGCTGTTGTTGTTGCAACAGTAGTAGGGGCTGCTGTCGTTGGTGCAGCAGTAGTTGTAGGTGCTGCTATTGTTGTTGCAACAGTAGTAGCGGCAGGAGTTGTAGGTGAAGCAGTAGTTGTAGGTTGCACCGTTGTCGGAGCAGTAGTAGTTGTAGGCAGTAGTCAAGTTGTAAAAAAAAGCCAGGGGGGATGGTGGATCTGCATGCCCCCCCCCCCCCCCCCCCCGGAGATTAAAAACAAAAACTAACCTGCAATTCAGGGTAGTTGAGTAGACTGGATATATGTTTGGTGCTGACTGCCTTAAGGGCCCTTAATTTGATCTGATGACAGCGCATTTGGTGGGAGACCAACGTTGTACCCTTTTGATTAGTGTTTAAGCACAAAGATAATTATTATATTCTATTACTGTAAAACAACTTGCATGCTATGGATATATTACGTGTCAGATACTCCTGTCATTGATCTTGACCAAGGCACCTCAGAATTAGAGTTGGTCCCATGGCTACCACTGCTCCTACATAGTTAGGGTAAATGCAGAGGACACATTTTCCCACTGGGTGCAAGTGCAACTTCAACTTCAACTTCACACTCACAATACCTATAAATCTACTGGGAATTCATCCATTAAATGCTGAAACAAAACCTCACAAAACATTGAACATGAATCCTCTCTAGTCAAGTCCATTTTAATTCAAGTGCAAGAACATGGATTAAACAAATATAATATTTACAAAATCTGAAAATAATACATATAATATGATATACAAATACAAATAAACAGTTTTATTCAATGGCTACCAACCCAATTCTCCCCTATACTGTAGTATCTCATAGGATCTTCCAAAGAGTTTCATAATCATGTTTTTTAATGACAACTTTCCGGGCTCTTGCTCTCAGATCATTAGCCAAGCTATGACTTTGAAGCCAAGACTTGACATAAACTTCTGGTTTGAACATTTGTAGTGGAGGGCCAACACACTTGATGAAAAGCAAGGCTGACATACTTTTTACCTCTAGCGTGCTTCTAGTTGTGGTTAAAATGTTCATCTGACTGAACCCACGCTCACACTCAGCTGTGGAGATGACCAGTGTGTTCACTGCTTGAAGGAGGGGTTTTAGCTCTTCTGGTGCTTGTGGTGTCATTTCATCAACAGTTTTGAGTTTCACCATATCAACATATTCCCTCATTCCTCTCTGAATTTGTCTGCCATCATCAAGCTTGAAAAAGGAGCAGAGTTCCTGTATTTCCTTTTCGGCATAACGAACACCACACACATCTGGCCAGTTTGATGGCTGCAGCACTTTGACATTGTCAAGAAAGCTCTGGTACTCTTCTTTGCTTCTCTGTTTTCCAGGCAGTGATCCCATTCTTGTCTCAATTTTAGCAGCCAAAGCATGAAAAAAATGTTGGTGGTTTATTTCTCTGCTGTGTCTTAAATTATTTGTTAGTGGCACCCCTTCGAATAGCTTCAAACCGATTGCAGTCTGAGCCACTTCTGCCGCTGGTCCAGGCTGCTCTGCCATGGACTTCAACACACGGACCTGCCGACTGAGTATTGCTACAGCCTTGGGGAGCGTCATGTTTCTGTCTTGAAGAGAGAGAGAGAATTCAGACAACTCTTCTAAAGCATCATACATGATTCCAAGATTGTGCACAAAGGTGACATTAGAAAGGCGATCTATTAAACCACTGAACATGCATTTCTCTGTTGAACTTCTTTTAGGATCAACTGAGGCATTGGAAAAGTGCTTGTGGATTGCAGGGTACTGCTGCCATACAGCTTTAATGGTCCTGTAACTGGATGCCACCCATCTAGTGCTGAGAATTCTCCCTATGTTCAGATACTGTAAAGCAAGTTCCTCACAACATTCAGTGAGCTCACGGCGGTTTTTGGCCGATGCATGATAGAGACTGTACACTTTGTCAAAGAAAAACTGGAAGTCATTCATCCCTACAGTTTCTTCAACAGCATCTCCAACACTCAGCTCAAGACGGTGGTTCATGCAGTGCCACACCATTACGTTTGGAAACTTTTCTACGATTTTGGTTGCAACACCTGCTTTACTTCCAAGCATTACAGAAGCTCCATCTGATGCAAAGCAAACAAAGCGTTCACTCAGAATAGCTTCAGAGAAGCCATGATGTGACAGATTTTTCATTAGAGCTTGATAGATTTCACCTGCATTGGTAGCAGAAAGCTCAACTAGATCCAAGAAGAATGTTAGGGGCTCTTCACTCATCCCTAAGCTCGCTCTAATATAAATGATCAATACTGATTTTTTACTGTCAGTTGTAGCTTCATCTATCATAACAGAAAGTTTTGTTCCACTTTGAAGGACCTTTCCAACTACTCTCTTTCGCATTGCATTTGCTATGTGTTGGCTGATTGTTGCACAGGAATAGTCTGAATGTAAAGTTCTTCCCATGTCTAGTCCATTCAAGACTTGCAGATCAATATCGGACGGTAGATCTGTGAAAGGCCTTCCAGATTTCACAATCTTGTAAACTGTACGAAATACCCTATCAGTAGTTAAGAAGTGATCCCTTTGCATTTCAGAAGTCAATGTTTCCAATGTCTTTTCTTTTGCTTTTTCCATGGTTTTCTCAGCTGCTTGGTGATAGTCTGACATTTTATGCTTGTGTATTTTCTTACGAAGAGACTGCAGCTGTGCTGCTCGGTTTGTACCATAGGCTGTAACCTTAACGTTGGACCACTCCTCAGCAATATGCAACTGGCTGCTCCCACATGTACTTGGCCCAACCACTTTCATTTTCTGGCAGGTTAGGCAGCCAAGTTTTTTTGCTTTGACATATTAGCCATGGATAATACTTTTTTTTCTCCCTGAACTTGGTAGATGTCCAGCATTCAGGGATATCTTGCTCATTATCTCCCTGGTTATTTTGGTCAGAATCATCAACACTATCTCGCCCTGCTTCTGCCTCCTCCTCTCTTCTTTTTTCTACCACAAAAACATAAAATCTATGTTAAAACCCCACTTGGTAAGATACATTTCCCCTCTTCGAAAAAGAAAAGTGTCTACTTAGAATTATCAAACCTGTTCCTTCTCCAGCTCTAGGCTCCTCTGCTTCTGCCTCCTCCTCTCTTCTTTTTTCTCTCACAAAAACATAAAATCTATGTTAAAACCCCACTTGGTAAGATACATTTCCCCTCTTCGAAAAAGAAAAGTGTCTATTTAGAATTATCAAACCTGTTCCTTCTCCAGCTCTAGGCTCCTCTGCTTCTGCCTTCTCCTCTCTTCTTTTTTCTACCACAAAAACATAAAATCTGTTAAAAACCCCCCTTGGTAGGATTAGCTATTTCCCCCTCTTCGAAAAAGAAAAGTGTCTATTTAGAAATATCAAACCTGTTCCTTCTCCAGCTCTAGTCTCCTCTGCTCTCCTTCCTGCTTCCTCGCCATGATTATCCTCTATATGAAGAAAACAACGGCATTATGGTTTTGTTAGAATGAGCAGACAGTGAAGTAGGCCTACTGTCAAGTTGTGGTTTTTTTTCATATAAAATAAGAGCGATGACATTCAACCACCAGAAGCCGCTATCACACGATTCGGAGGCATGCATCACATTTAAAGCTTTTTAAGTAATACATTTTGGTCGCTCACAGTGACTAAAGGTGCAATTTTCACACTTAATTTATATTATATGATCTCACTAAAATGAATGGAAAGCTTATCAAACAAAGTGCTTAAATCACTAGTGGATACATGATCATCGAATTGATACACAAAATCAGCCTAAAGATCCTCCAGGAACCTTAATTCAAATGGGTTCTTTCGGAACCAGTTTTCATACTGAAGAATCCCAAACTTGGACTATCTACCATCCTTAACTGAACTTCACCGGCTGTTTCAGGAACCGTCAACGACACCTGTTCTTCTCTGTGTTCTTCTGCCCCTGTCGTCTCTGCTTGTACACTAGCTTGCTCTGCCTCATCCTAAATTACATTTAATTGTTTTCCCCGACTGAACATGTCTAGGCTAGTTAAGTGTGTTTCTTATGCGGTCGCCTAAGCAGTAAAGAGCTGTGGGAAACCCTGCGAGATATTCCATGTGAAAAAGAAATCAAATCTGACATTAACTTTGTGAATATAAGAAAGGTCTAACCTGACGTTGGTTACTATAGCAGCTAGTACTAGCTGCCTGGCGTTAGGCTAGTTAACAAGAAAAAAAACGTAAGCTCCCAAACTATAACTCTGTTGTTATCGCCTCTGTCCAGAGATTACACATTTGGTGACATATCAAAAGTATTCTTGACTTACCTTCAGTGGTACTTTTTGTCCTCTTAAAGCCGAAGTAGTCCCTCAGGTCAAGCTGTCCTTGTCGCTTACTGGCCATGATGCTTGCACAGGCTGCGCTGCTATCGTTAACGCTGACTGACTTGACATCAATTTCGTGATCGTGATATGTGCACGAGCCCCTCGTCAACAGTATTTTAGCGGCTAAAATAATGTGGACGAGGGGCACGTGACGTGCACATATAAAATGTAGAATGTTGAAAATTAAACATTGGCAATATTTCCACATTAATTGATCAAATAACAGGGGATGGGAAGGGGGGATGGCCGTTTCATAAGGGGGATGGTTTTGACCATTTTAATACCTAAGGGGGATGCAATCCCCCCCCATCCCCCCTCAACTCGACTACTGGATATAGATATACAGATACTAAAGATATGAATGTACTTGCTTTCAAGCAGAACACAGGGGAAAACAAACTTAGCGTGAGTGTTTACGTGTTAGGCGTAATGACGTACAACGGTCTCGACAATTTCTGTAGTCCTATTCAGCCACTCGGTAACAACCATCGTTTTTCAGACACGTAAACTCTTCAAAAATCACCAGTGGGGTCACTGCTGATGTATTTAATGTCGTAGAACAAAACGTGATTTATCTCTTAAATTCGTGTCAACCATAGACCTTATTTCGAGCTATTTTCCAAAACCTTATGGAAAAAATGCATTGCTTTTTGACGAAGGAACCGGAAGTGCTAAAAATGCTAACTTACGTCCGGGTTTTTGGACGCGTCACTACGGTTCTCTATAGCCAGCATGTGTAGCTCTGGGGACGGGGTGGACCCCTTCAAATCCCGTTTTGGACAGTCTGCCGTGGTTCCATCCCATTTCAAAGTGCTGTTCGACGCTCGGCGTAACCCTCGGCGCACACTCAAACATCCAATCACAGAGCTTGAGGACTATCACGGGGTTTGTCAAGCGAAGCGGAGAGAATACTTACTTCCGGGTGTAAAATTCTCTAAAGCAACTACTTTGAGCTGCTCCGACCCTCGGACTCCAACTTGTGTTTATTAATCAAACAAATAAATAAATACAAGGACAATTATGTGTTATTGTTGAGTAAATAACAGTGTGTGGTTTAGAAAATAATACAAAATTAGAAGGAAAAAACGATGAAACAATACAGATTTCAGTATTCTGAGCCCCTACTCTCCCCATAACTGACGGCAACAAAAGTCCTACATTATTCAATTAAAATAAAGAACTAAAAACAATAAGTGTGGCTTGATATTGAGTAAGAAAAAGGTTGATAAACGCTGTGAGAATGGATCTGCGGAGAGCATTTCGCCGCGATCCCAACTCGTCTATTACCGACATTCAGGGAGCTCTATGCAAGTCAATGGGACGCCCTGCCCGTTGAAAACGGACTCTCAAGGGGTACCCTGTCCGTAATAGAGTGACGGGGAGGGGCCCTGACCGACCGTCAACATGTGACGGGTTGGGAGTGAGAACGTGTTGCTCACACGAACGCTTTAAACAAGAATAACCATACAGAGGCCTGTACTACGAAGCTGGTTCAACCTAAGCTGGATATGTTTGAGTTAGCCGATTGGCCTAATCCAAAACATAGGCGCTCTCGCTAAACTGTCCTACGACGCTGGCTATCAGCTTGATCGCTCAAGATACATCTAGTTAGGTGCGCGTTCACATGAAAGGGGTGGTATTTGGAGCATTCGACCAATCACAAACATGGACAAGCGTACTGACAGCGCAGCGTCATACTTCCTGAATGAAAAGTCAACTATATAATTAGACAAATATGAAGAAGTTAAACTTTAAACATCCATGACTTAAACGTTTGATTGCGTACATTAAGAGGTTTATGATATCACTGCCCGTCTCAGACACGAGTGGATTTGTCTCGAGTGTTTCGTCAATTTAATGTGTTGCTTAAAATAATACTTCTGCATACAGTATAATAATAATAATAATAATAATACATGGGACTTTTATAGCGCTTTTCATGAAACTCAAAGACGCTTTCACAGAGAATTTAAGAAAACACAACAAAAAAAGACAAAGAAATACAAAAAGAGATAAACAAAACAGAAAAAATACGGGGGGAGTATGTGACACTGTGAGTGTTGCACGGCCAGATACGGCTCAGCTGACTCAGATAAGGAAATATATGATGAAGATCGGAGGTGATATTCTATTAATGTTCACGTTCACACAGTCGGTGATTTTTGCCGGCCGTCTTTCCTGCATTTCCTTTCTCCTGTAATATGACTTGATCGCTTTAAACTCTGCATACTGAGCTCTGATTGGTCAGCAGGCAATGCTTTCACTGAGTTGAGCTCTTAGCCTGCAACCTAACCTGGTCCCGACCAAGGGGGTATACTATGAAGCAGGATTTTCGTTTAGCAAGGTAACTTCTGGGATTTCCGGTACTACGAAGCTGGTTCACTTTTTAGCAGGCTAGATCTCCATGGTGACTTATCCTGGAACCTAGTCTGTGCTCCGAAGCAGGATAGGTTCCAGGCATAGAATGTATATATAAAGGTTCCAGGATAAGAGATCAACTCAGCGAAAGCACCACGCCTGCTGACCAATCAGAGCTCAGTGTGCGGAGGAAATACAGTTTAAACTGCCGTTGCAGGAAAGACGGCCGGCCAAAATCACCGACTGTGTGAACGTGAAAATTAATAGAACATCACCTCCCATCTTCAGAGCAATCTGACTATTATAACTATTATAGTATTATGTTAAGAAAGCTTAATTAAATATCTACCACAACATAAGTAACCGGATCAAAGTAACATTACGTTGCCTACGGTCTGGGGCACTGTGAGTGCAGACGTCGATGTGTCCCATTATCATTCATATCACATCATATCACATCATAATGTATCATATATTTCCTTATCTGAGTCAGCTGAGCCGTATCTGGCTGTGTAACACTCACAGTGTCACATACTGTATGAATAAGTATTATTTTAAGCAACACATTAAGTTACCGAAACACTCGAGACAAATGTAATTAAAGTCAGATCGTGTCTTAGACGGGGCAGTGATATCATAAACCTGTTAATCTACGCATTCAAACACTTTTTCTTTTACCAGCTGTATTCACCTTGCAGGTGCAGCTATGTGGCTTTTATCCTGGATAAAGTGTTTAAGTCATGGATGTTTAACGTTTAACTTCTTCATATTTGACTAATATTATAGTTGACTTTTCATTCAGGAAGTATGACGCTGCGCTGTCAGTACGCTTCTCCATGTTTGTGATTGGTCGAATGCTCCAGATACCACCCCTTTTATGTGAACGCGCACCTAACTAGCTGGACACGGCTGGCTTGAGCGAACAAGTTGATAGCTAGCGTTGTAGGACAGTTTAGCAAAAGCGGCTTTGTTTTGGATTAAGTCAAACGGATAACTCAAAACATATCCAGGATAGGTTGAACTAGATTCGTAGTATACCCCCCAGGTTAGCCGCACAGCATAAGTTACCATGGAGATCTAGCGTGCTAAAAAGAGAACCAGCTTCGTAGGACCGGAAAGCCCGAGTTTTCCCTGAAGTTAGCCGGCTAAGCGAAAATCCTGCTTCGTAGTATACCCCCCAGAGGCTACTAAACTGCAGTTATAATCAAAACAAGGAATAGTGTTTCTCATTATGGGCTTGTGCATGCATATCAGTCGCAGCACAGATAAATCAAGTCGTGATTCATTAAAATGAGGCTATAGACCAGGGGTCCCCTAAATATATAATAACACTATTTATGAAATAAATAATAACCAAATAACCGTCTTTGGGTTCTTCACAGAAAAAAAGTCCATTGAACATTAACTTTCTGTTGTGCCGTGCACAATCTCAACAGCTAAAAGTTTAGCTTAGTTGTCAGAGCAGAATCTATTACTCAAATGACTCATATGAGCAGTCTCTCAAAGTTCTTGTGTTCCTTCCTTATAATCCTTTTGTAGGTTCCAGTATGCTTGTAGACACCGCTGTTTGCAGCTCTCTCTCATCAACTTCCCTGTGAAAACCACAAAGCAAGCAGGCTGAGAAACCAAACTAAGTGATACAGCACCTACACAGCACAATACATTTCACTACCATATGGTTGTGGAGATGGATTTTATCGCAGTAGATTTTATTATGATTACATTTGTTTATACTCAAAATTACTCATTCAAGTCAGAAAAGTGAGCTTACCTATGTATTTTCATCAGCGTGAACCGTGGGCCTGCATCTGGCTGGTGAGAAGTTGAATGTCAGGTTCCATTCTAGTCACAGCCAGTCTCAAACACTGATGCAGATGTTCATCTGTCAATCTTGATCTCATCGTAGTTTTAAGGTGTTTCATGTGCGAAAAGGTTTGCTCGCAGATATACGTGCTGCCAAAAAGTGTAAACATCTTCATTGCGTGTTTTTTTATGTTAGGGTACATGTCGTTTGGAAGGGCGGCATAGAAGTCAATGAGACTGTTGGGCTTGAATGCGTCTTTCAGAACATCACAGTTCTGTAACTCGGCCAACTCAAACTGATAAGAAGGCTGGGCCTCATCGATGTCGGCAAGAAAGGGGTTCTGGAAAAGAAGGATTTCTTTTGAATTAACATGTAGTATCCGGAATCAAACACCAAACTCCGCCTTCAGCATTACCAGTGCTTCCAAACACTTTTCAGCTGGGAACGGGACCGCTGGGTTCTCTGCAGAGAGGTTTTGGGTAGCATGGAGATGCTGTTCAGCATTTCTGTCACGTCTGTTAAAAATGCGAGGTTCCATTTCCATTCTGGGTCGATCAGCTCTGGGACCGTTTTGTCTTTTGAATGAAGAAATGCGTTAATGTTGGGTAGCAGCTTGTAAAAACGCCTCAAAACTCTGCCCCGGCTCAACCATCGGACCTCTGTCTAGTACAGCACATCGCCGTGCGCACACTCCAGTTCAGACAGGAATTGTTGGAACTGCCTGTGTTTAAGTCCCTTTGCTCTGATGAAGTTTATGCATGACACCACAACCTTCATGACAGAATCCCACTTCGACACTTTGCAGCACAGTGCTTGCTGGTGAATTAGGCAGTGGACTTGTAGCGGGGCGGTGAGACCCCGTTCTTCCATCTCCCGGTTCATGCGTCCTATTAGACCCCGAGACGGGCCCACCATACTAGGAGCCCCATCAGTCGTGATGCTGGCAAGCTTTGACCAGTCTAGGTCCAACTCTTCCATGGTTTGGCATACTTTGCCAAAAATATCCTCCCCCGTTGTAGTCCCTTTGAGACTTTGGAGGGCTGCCAGCTCTTCGCACATCTCAAAGTTTGCGCTAACTCCACGAATAAAAATGAGCAGCTGCGCTGTGTCTTGCACGTCCGTGCTCTCATCCAGTGCTAATGAAAAAAAGTCAAATTCTTTCGTCTTCTGCTGCAGCTGGGCATATACATTACCCCCGATTTCTTCAATGCGTCTGGTGATTGTACTCGCTGACAGACTCACGGTATTAAAGACATCTTTCTTCTCGGGACACACCTCTTCCGCGACAGCATTCAAACATTTCTTGACAAACTCTCCATCAGTGAAAGGTTTACCGCTGCTTGCTATCAGTTGAGCAACTCGAAAGCTGGCCCGAACGGATGACTGGTTCAGCTGAGCTTGGCGTACACATGTATTCTGCTGATCTAACAGTCCACTTTTTAGCTTTGAGAGTTTATCTGCTCGCATTTGGCCTTGCAAGTTATCATACTTGTCTTTGTGGCGGGATTCATAGTGTCGGCGCAGATTGTATTCTTTGAATACCGCCACCACCTCTTGACAGATGAGACAAACAGCCTTTTCTTTGCATTGAACAAAAAAATAATCGTTTGACCACTGCAGGTTAAATACCCTGCATTCTGAATCAATTTTTCTCTTACCTAACCTTTTCGCCATTATTCCATTCTATTTGACAGGGGCTAGTCTAGGATTCGCGTTGCCAGACTGAAAAAAAATCATAATGCGTCTCTGGTATTGTTCAGGGGGCCGGGACCGCTGCTATAGACAAAAGTTAAGATCTTATGCAATCGTAATAAAACATTAGATTAAGTTAAGCTGTGCTTTAATTTAGCACCAAGTAATTTGGGGACCGTCTTCTTATTGGGTTGTATCCCCAACATTTATACTATCTACTACTTTGTCTTTAATAGAGAGGCGAAGTCACGCCCATCTACTTCCGGTCCATGGGACCCCGGAAGCGAAAAATTATACATTGAATTCAATGGAGAGAGAAAACGTATCTTTTGATCCCGTTTGAATTGTGCCACGAACTACACATATGATGTTTGTCAATCTTAAACAATCATTTCCATGTCAAAAAAGTCACATTTTGTCGTAAAACTGTTGAAATATAAGACTATGAAAAATACGCGACTACAAAGACTACAAATCCCAAATCCCATTCTGGGTCGCGCATGTGATGTCACAGGCGATAATGCTTCAAGTGGTTGCGAATCGTAATTAAAGCGAAGAAGAAGATTTCATAACTGATTTATTCCCTCCAATAAATATAAGAGATTGCTCCAATAAATTCACTTTTATAAGATGCCTGTGTGCTTTGTACCATGTTGTAATCACAAAAGTGATCATACCACTTGCTCGTTCTATCGCTTCCCGTCTTATGAAAGGACCAGGAGTCGCTGGATCAGACATATCAGGTAATATCATAGGTAATATACATCTTGTGCATGGAACATAGTCAAGTTGGCTACCTAGCTAGTAGTGAGCACGTTAGTTAGCATTACATTACTTAGCCTTGTCATTTTTAGTAGCCTTACCATTAAGTTATTATTTTATTACATGAAGTACACCAACATTTTAAACAGTAAGATTAGTCATCATGGTAAGTATTTCATGAAACATTTGAAGAGTAGCCTACTGCGCCCTCCACCGGGTACTAAGGAAGCAGTTCAGGAAGAGTCGAAGGAAGGCAGGCAGGCAGGGAGCTTTGCATGACATTCTTCTGGACATGTGTCATTGTGATGACAGTAAGGGTGAGTCAATCTGTTTGTTGGAAAGACAGTAGTTGAGTGATTACTGAGAGAAAATTATTAAAAGAGATAATTATTCAGTGTTGTTACTTTAAAGTGTTGTTACTGACCTTTTTCTCTTTTATTTTCTTTACCTCACCTGTAACTGCTGAGACCCTGAGGAACATGCACACTGGACTGACCTGCTCTGGCAACCTGATTTCCACTATATAATAGTATTTGGTTATGGTATATTATTTATATACATCAAAGGCACAATGCACCCCCCAGAGAGACACATGTATTGAGTGTGATATTTTGCATAGGTCATGTGAAATCATCTTTACATACTAGAAAACTGTAGGAGCGGCAACTTGTTTTGAAATTGAATTTTTAATATCCGATAATAAAGTTGATCTGTTTTCTTTATTCTTCTCTCTTCCCAGCTCCATCCATCACCGTTCTCTGTTCCTGCAGGTCCTGCTTGCTAATCAATGCTCATATGTTTTTACACAACTACAAATAAAGTCAATGTACTGTATGACATGAAGTTGTGCTTCATTCTGAGTCAATAATAAATTCATTCTGCCTTCAACTGCAAAATGATTGTGGACTGCACCGACATCCATGTAGCTGCCCCCCAGTAAGATGAACCAAGCAAAGCTGACACTCAACATACAGCTGTGCTCTTAAGTTTACATGAAGAATTTGTGAAATATTGGTAATTATTTGGAAAAAATGACTGACGATGCAGAAAACTTTTTTTATTTAGGAACAGTGGTCAGGTGAAGCATTTATCACTACATATGTATCACACTTAAAAGGCCAAACACACTGGCCAAACACACCTCGTTTACAACTCCCCAGTTGACAGCCATGGCTCCGTCTAAATTGTACCCCCCAAGCACCCTCTTCATGAGGGACGCGCATGGAGTGGATGAAAGTCCCGACCTCAGCACAGCACCAAAATTGCTGGCTGTCAACCTGATCTGCCTGTGTAACTGCAACTGAGGATTTGTCTGCTGTCCTACGGTGGCTGTCTGGATGGCAGCTTAATGGTCTCTGCTCAGTCGCATTGAGGCAAGAATTGCCTCAAGCCCCCGACCCCCATGCTCCTTCACCAGCTCCGGCACGTTGAAAATGGCCTGATGTTGAGGCTGCAGCTCCGGCTCAGGTGACAAAAGCCATGCCATGCCACGCTGCGCCCCTCAGTGCAGACCTGAACCAGTCTACTTCCTCAGTGGCGATGTCTCTGGCCAGTGGGTTGTATGTCTCCTCTTGCTGTTGGTAGAGTTGAGACACCGGCTGGACTACTTTTGAAGTGCCAGGCTTCCTCCACTGGCACTCAACTTCTGTGGAGCTGATCTGCCACATGGCAAATATTGCCAATGCTGCAGCGTGGCTGCATTTGTACATCCTCCGTGCACAACCACAGACAGCGCTCTGCATCGCGCCATCCTCTCCCATGTAGATCTGTACAAATAAAGTAAGTACCATGTTTGTTAACATGCTATAATAGATTGAATGAGCAATACAAGGTTGGTCCAGATTTGGGGGTGGGAGGGTTTATTTTCCCATAGTTTTGTCCTCTTGTCTGATTGTTGTTATTGTTTGTTTTTTCTGAATTTTTTGTAATTTGTGTTGTATTGGTTGTGATTGTACATTGAATTTTTTTTAAATGTGTATTACATTTTTGAAAAACATTTGATCAACAAAAAAAGAATTTTTGGTCAGGATCTAGACTCAGTGTGTAGTTTATGAATTAATCAATGCTCTCTACATTAGGAAAACACATACCAGTGTACCAGAGGGAGTCACACACAGCTGTGCCTAGATAACCAAACAAATTGACAAGATAACCAAAATCCTTGAATCTACACACAGCAAATCAACTCAAATGACACAACGAGATGTAAAAAGGAGATCACACATATAGTCGATATAAAAATGGCCGCTTCAATCTGAAGAGCAACTAAAACAAAACACGGGAGTGTACCTTGTTCTTGTGAACACTAATGTTATCCACAGCATACACACCCGTATACAGTACACCCGTTCTAGGTTCTGATTGGCTCTCTAGGTTGGCATTCTAGCTTCTGACTCCAGGTTGTCAATCACAGCCGTGGTTCATATTATGCTTGTCGACTCGTAACATCGCTAAACTTTTTTTCTTGACGGTTTTCTCAGTCAACTAATGCTATTGATAACAGTAACATAAATTAACACAGCCCTGCACACTGCAGTCATTATATGCCGGGTCTGTGGTTCATCATCTTCTTTTTCATTCTCCTCCTTATTGACTGACATTAACCTGTTAACATTGCACTCATATTACTCACCGAAACCTTGTAAAGCCGGTCCCGCATGCTGGCTCTTACAGAACCGACTAACTCCCCTTTCGTGTATGTACAGCTCTCAACGTGCCCAGACTTGTAGTGATTTTCACCTCGTTTTATACTTTTATTCTCATTCTGAAAGAATGAGGTGAAATGTGCCAACGTGACGGCCATCTTTGTGTTGGTGACGCGTATTGTGCGGGACCAGAGACATGTAGTTCACTGAGCGGCTTAACACAAAAAAAATTGTTACTTCACAGTTTTACGACACATTTTAATTTTTTTGACTTGCAAAATGTTCTTTTAAATTGACAAACATCATATGTGTCATTCGTGGCACAATTCAAACGGGATCAAAAGATACGTTTTCTCTCTCCATTGAATTCAATGTATAATTTTCCGCTTCCGGGGTCCCATGGAGGCTCCCGGAAGGGGAGGGACTTCGCCTCTCTATATAATGGTTGCACACCTTTGAACAGTTAATGTTATGTTCCACATGTCTTTTGAATCCTTGTTATTAACCATAAGATTACTGACTTAAGTCTAAAATATAAAAATCTTACAATGCTGTGACTCACAGTTATTTAAATCAAATTTAATAAAAGGGCTTCATTGATAAATGTGGATAAAAAATTATCTGCATGATCTGTTCTTTTGTTTATTATTTAATCGTTATTTCACCAGCAGATTACCATTTAGAATAATAATCTCTTTAACAAGGGAGAGCTGGAAAAGACATGCTGTAGCAAATGCGAACACATTGCCACAGATGAAATCGCACAAAAAGAGAGTTGTATTTAAATTAACTATAAATCGTACATAAGGAAAAAGTTGGGTTGTTTTTCTTTTTGGAAAGTATCAGTCAAGTTCAAATCATTGTGTTTCTTAAGTCTTTATGCAAAATATCCCATGTATAGGGTGACTTGTTCACAAATCTGGTTTAAAATAATGATCGTCCAATGATCAACAACACTGTGTGATTGACAGGTGATCTCTGTGCCATACAAAATCCACACACTTCAAAGCCAAAGACGTCACTGAAACTAAACTAAAAGCTACCCATGCTTTTAATAAACTTTAAAATAGAACAGCAAGATAGATTGTTACTGCATAATTGTTTGTGAGATACTGAAAGCCAGATTTGAAGGGGAAAAAAAGAAAATGAACAAAAGAACATATTATTCAAGTAGCTTAAGAAACTTGATCATAAAGTTTAATCTTACACTAAAATTCAGCGGTAACCCAGCTAGCGGGGAACGTTCTCACAACTTTGGCTAACATTACCTACAGGTTCTAATAAGGTTTTAAAGAAACGTTTTAATCTGATGTTCAAAGAATGTTTATTTTTTCAAATAATGTTCCTATAAGGTTTAAGGTTAACTAAGACATAACGTTTTAACTGCAACATTCAGAGGATGTTTTGAGGATGTTATTGAGGCCTGAGATGACAGAAAGTTTTTTTATAAAATGTTCCTTTAATGTGATATGTTAACAAAGGTGGAACGTTTTGCCTGCAACATTCTAAGGATGTGTTTTGGACGTTGTTGGGTAACTAATTAAAGATGTTCTTTATAAAACATTCCCTCAATGTTACATGATAACCAAAGAAGAACATTTTGAAAGTAACATTTGGATAATGGTTTCAGAAGGTTATTCCTTTTTTATAAAACGTTCCTGTGATGCAAAATATGAACAGGGTCATGGTCAACGTCAGATTTATTTGTAGTATGCTTTAAAAAAACAAACTTGTTGCATTTGTTTGAAAAGGATGTTTAAAAAAAATCTGATGTCACTACATTTTCCTTTAAAAAACAAAAACAAGTACGTAATTCATGATATTGCATGTTTGCGTAGGCATGTCTGAGTTCCCAGCAAGACATTGTTGGTTCTAAAAACATTCTAAGAATGTTACCATTCATTGTTCTAGGAATGGTTTCATCGAGAAGTTTTATTCTGGTTCCTAGAATGTACTTCTGAAAGGTAGGATAACGTTCTCTAAAAACATTCTTAAAATGTTTGGTGATAACATTGTTCAAACATTATACCCCAAGTGTTTTTGTTGTTTATGCACATATCTCTATTGTCATATGGATCGAATAACACTTAGAAAACCAAAGACAGACATATAGAAGAACGGACCGACTGTCACTGCCCGTCCCTTAAACCCCTGTTAGTGTTTGTATGTGTTTGTTTCTACTGTGTGTGTCTCTCTCTCCCCCCACCTGCCTGCGGGTCTGCTCTACACGGCTGGGAGCAATTTCCAATCAACCACACCTGCAACCTGCTCATCAGCCACACTATGAAAGCCTGCAGCCTGCACTCATTCCCTGCCAGATTGTTGCCGTGAACGGTTTGTTGCGTGCCGCTCTAGCTTTTTGCCAGCATATTCTTTGACAACTTTGCCTTCCTTTGCCTCACACTCATTTTTGTGTCTCTCCCAGGAGGAATCCAAGGCCTTCCACACTCCCAATACCAGCCAGGCCTCTCCACCCTGGAAAAAATGTTTCCCACTGCTGCCATAACAAACCTCCACTCACAGCTCCCCTTTTCTAATAAACAAATGTTACTTTCACCAGCTGATTCTGAGTCATCCTTGTACATGTGTTCATAGTAAAATTCCAATAGTTAAGTAAACTATCAAAATCATCCTAATGACCACAGTGGTCAGTCCACTTACCCAGGAATTTTGAGTTTAACAATTACAGGAATATTATGTCTTTATGTTCTAATAATGTAAAAATATTTTAGTAAATTGTTACCACAGAACATTTGCATAATGTTTTAAACATAAAGCAAGTTATCCTTCTCTAAAATAATAAGCAACATAAACAAATCTAACTTGCAGCTGAAAACGTTTTAAGAACAGTAGGGCATAATGTTCTAACAATGTTATCAAAAACATTTGAAGAATGTTTTTAGAGACTGTTATCCTACCTTTCCGAAGAACATTCTGGGAACCCAAATAAAAGCTTCTGCTGAAAACGTTTTAAGAATAGTAGGGCATAATGTTCTAACAATGTTATCAAAAGCATTTTAGGAAGGTTATCACCAAACATTTTAAGAATGTTTTTAGAGAACGTTATCCTACCTTTCAGAAGAACGTTCTGAGAACCAAAAGAAAACTTCCCGCTGAAAACATTCCTAGAACAATGAATGTAGTATTCTCAGAATGTTTTTAGAACCAAAGATTTCTAGCTGGGAACCTGCCCCACTTCTTGTGTAGAAAGGACATTCGAATGAATGTGCGTGACATCAAATGACTGGCTTTGTTAATTATATGAGGTAGGAAATCCTTTAGAAATGACAAGCTTAAAGAGGAAAATATATTCATAATTATAATTTGTGAATCCATCCATTTGATCCTGCTTATTCAGGTCAGGTTCATTTAAATAAGTATGTCCATGAAGATTATATATTTATATTGATAGAAAGAATCGGAAAAAATATACACTAAAAAACCTTTTCTTCTGATCTTTATATTTTTGCAATGTATTTGTCTTATTAAGAACAATATACTGCAAGTATCAACTTGAACAATCATGTATTTTACATTGAGATTGAGGTTGGAGAAAAATACTTGTTGTTTTTAACTATTTATTAAATGCAGTGATTTCATGCGGAATCACATTTATATAAATATAAATATTATTTTGTGTGCTCATATTAGATTTTTTGATAAGTCAATTGCTTTAGTTTTTTGCACTTCTTCCTGCTCAATTAGCAGTTTACTTGAAATCTATATTTATTTGTTAGTCATAACCTTCTGTAACACTGCTGGAACTTCATTCAACATTCACACGATGGATTGCCAAAGTAACCTGTTCCTCAGACAAAAGAAGAGGAAATACTTTGAATATGATGCAGCAAACTGACAGGTTGACGTCTGACATTCTCTTTCCAGATATTTGGTTGTGTTTGTTGATGAGGTGTAGTAATGTAAAAGTATTTATGACCTTTGAGCCACGTCATAAGCCTTTCTTTCATTCCAATATAAAGGCCTTGGTATAGATGAGGACTTTCATTTAAGAGGAGAGGTTTGCAATCTCTCAGACTTGACAAGGACTATATAAAAAAGACACTGAAATAGTTTGGTACATCGAATTCAGATAGAAAAAGGGATTTTATAACTTTTCATCTTTTATCTCTTAATGATGGGTAAGTACATTTTTTGGTAAATATGCAGGGTTTCGTCTGAAATTGTTTTTGTGTGTGAGTGTATGTGTGTGTTTGTGTGTCTGTGTGTGTGTGGCAGTCATAGACATATTTAATATGTGTTTTCCATTTCACTAAGTACACTATAACATTTCATTTTGCGGCGTGGAGAAAAATGCACTGTTTCAGATAAAACACATTGCTATTCTATTATAAACATGTTTTTTTTAAACATAGGTATACATTATTTCTTTATTTAAAGTGACCAATGTTTGTGTCAAGTATTTTGTCAGAAAACCACATTAATACAATTGTTGTGCAGTATGCTGAAAAACAGATGACCTTTACAGAAGAAAAAGTTGCATTTTATCAAAGTTGTTTCAATATATGGGATTCAGAACATGAATTATAATGAGGTGGGAACATATTGTTATACATTTGTTGGTATCAAACTGTTTTAAATTGGATGTGTTAGGTACCTATGGCTTTAAAAAATGCAATTACTGCAACACTAAATACTATCATTTGCAGACTGTGTACTACTAAATTATTAATAGTTCTAAAAACTGGTGTAAAAAAGGCTTTTACCTGCCACTTTTGTGAGAAAATATCTGTTTTGCTTGATTTTATAGATTCAAAGGAAAAGAGGATGGATGTCGGACGGATCGTATCAATTTCCCTGATTTTAATAGGTAAGCTTTGTGATGATAAACCGATTGCTATGAATGTTTTTTTATTTAGAAAGAGTGGAAAAGGTGTAGGACACGACTCAACATAAAGTTAAGGTGGAGTTCTAGCAACTGATAAAATATGTAAAAAACAAAGAAACAGAGTAGTCTCATTTCTTACTCACCTTGAACCTTTTACCTTGACCTTGTTTCACCATGGGAAATGTTACTGTCTTTAAGAGGCTATAGCGGGCTCTTGGTAGATTGTTAGGGTTGTGATTAAATAACGTTGAATAAAAAGGGTAAACCTTGGCAATGAAGAAAATGGCTTTGTCATATTAACAGGGGTCCCTTGATCTCTCAGCTCCAAATATCGAAATAAAAATGGATTCTAAGAGACACTATGAGTATTATCTTAACAGGCATGTCAACCTAGTGCTTATCTCATATAGTTTTGGCGAGTAATTCGTTTTTTTGCATACAATATACATTTGGAAAGATTGCCTATTTAAAAAATGATTTAGTTGAAAATGTCTGAACATTGAGGTCACTCATCAGTATACATTAAATGAGTTTTACTAAGAAGCATAAAGTGTAAAGCAATTGAAAAGAAGCTTAACTGAGGGAACATTTTACAAATGTGGCACTCAGTTCTGAGATTTACATTAAAGTAATGATTAGGTTCCTAACTCTCAGATAATGTGTCTCAACTCCATGAGCCATAGAATATTGACCCAAGAGATATTTGTCAAGTTTTCTTTACAGTTGTGTCATCTTCAACAACTACAACTGCTGCACCCACGACTGCTTCACCTACAACTGCTGCACCTACAACTGCTGCACCTACAACTGCTGCACCCACAACTGCTGCACCTACAACTGCTGCACCCACAACTGCTTCACCTACAACGGAAGCACCTACAACTGCTGCACCTACAACTGCAGCACCTACAACTGCTGCACCTACAACTGCTTCACCCACAACTGCTTCACCCACAACGGCAGCACCTACAACTGCTAAACCTACAACTGCTGCACCTACAACTGCAGCACCTACAACTGCTGCACCTACAACTGCTGCACCTACAACTGCTGCACCCACAACTGCTGCACCCACAACTGCAGCACCTACAACTGCTGCACCCACAACTGCTGCACCCACAACTGCTGCACCTACAACTGCTGCACCCACGACTGCTTCACCTTCAACTGCTGCACCCACAACTGCAGCACCCACAACTGGAGCACCAACAACTGCTGCACCCACAACTGCTGCACCTACAACTGCTGCACCCACAACTGCAGCACCCACAACTGCAGCACCTACAACTGCTGCACCTACAACTGCCTCACCCACAACTGCTGCACCTACAACTGCTGCACCCACAACTGCTGCACCTACAACTGCTTCACCCACAACTGCTGCACCCACAACTGCTGCACCAACAACTGATGCACCTACAACTGCTTCACCCACAACTGATGCACCTACAACTGCAGCACCTACAACTGCTGCACCTACAACTGCTGCACCCAAAACTGCTTCACCTACAACTGCTTCACCTACAACTGCTGCACCTACAACTGCTGCACCAACAACTGCTTCACCTACAACTGCTGCACCCACAACTGATTCACCCATAACTCCTGCACCCACAACTGCTTCACCCACAACTGCTGCACCTACAACTGCTGCAGCCACAACTGCTGCACCTACAACTGCAGCACCCACAACTGCTGCACCTACAACTGCTGCAACCACGACTGCAGCACCCACAACTGCTGCACCTACAACTGCAGCACCCACAACTGCTGCACCTACAACTGCAGCACCTACAACTGCAGCACCTACAACTGCTGCACCTACAACTGCTTCACGCACAACTGCTTCACCCACAACGGCAGCACCTACAACTGCTGCACCTACAACTGCTGCAGCTACAACTGCAGCACCTACAACTGCTGCACCTAAAACTGCTGCACCAACAACTGCTGCACCCACAACTGCTGCACCCACAACTGCTGCACCCACAACTGCTCTACCCACAACTGCTTCACCTACAACTGCTGCACCCACGACTGCTTCACCTTCAACTGCTGCACCCACAACTGCAGCACCCACAACTGCATCACCAACAACTGCTGCACCTACAACTGCTGCACCCACAACTGCTGCACCTACAACTGCTACACCCACAACTACATCACCCACAACTGCAGCACCTACAACTGCTGCACCTACAACTGCTTCACCCACAACTGCTGCACCTACAACTGATGCACCCACAACTGCTGCACCTACAACTGCTGCACCCACAACTGCTGCACCTACAACTGCTGCACCTACAACTGCTGCACTTACAACTGCTGCACCCACAACTGCAGCACCCACAACTGCAGCACCAACAACTGCTGCACCTACAACTGCTGCACCCACAACTGCAGCACCCACAACTGCAGCACCCACAACTGCAGCACCAACAACTGCTTCACCTACAACTGCTGCACCTACAACTGCTGCACCCACAACTGCAGCACCCACAACTGCAGCACCAACAACTGCTGCACCCACAACTGCTTCACCCATAACTCCTGCACCCACAACTGCTTCACCCACAACTGCTGCACCTACAACTGCTGCAGCCACAACTGCTGCACCTACAACTGCAGCACCCACAACTGCTGCACCTACAACTGCTGCAACCACGACTGCAGCACCAACAACTGCTGCACCCACAACTGCTTCACCCACAACTGCTGCACCTACAACTGCTGCAGCCACAACTGCTGCACCTACAACTGCAGCACCCACAACTGCTGCACCTACAACTGCAGCACCCACAACTGCAGCACCCACAACTGCTGCACCTACAACTGCTGCAACCACGACTGCAGCACCCACAACTGCTGCACCTACAACTGCAGCACCTACAACTGCTGCACCTACAACTGCTGCACCTACAACTGCAGCACCTACAACTGCTGCACCTACAACTGCTTCACCCACAACTGCTTCACCCACAACGGCAGCACCTACAACTGCTGCACCTACAACTGCTGCAGCTACAACTGCAGCACCTACAACTGCTGCACCTAAAACTGCTGCACCTACAACTGCTGCACCCACAACTGCTGCACCCACAACTGCAGCACCTACAACTGCTGCACCCACAACTGCTCTACCCACAACTGCTTCACCTACAACTGCTGCACCCACGACTGCTTCACCTTCAACTGCTGCACCTTCAACTGCTGCACCCATAACTGCAGCACCAACAACTGCAGCACCTACAACTGCTGCACCCACAACTGCTGCACCTACAACTGCTACACCCACAACTGCAGCACCCACAACTGCAGCACCTACAACTGCTGCACCTACAACTGCTTCACCCACACCTGCTGCACCTACAACTGCTGCACCCACAACTGCTGCACCTACAACTGCTGCACCCACAACTGCTGCACCTAAAACTGCTGCACCTACAACTGCTGCACTTACAACTGCTGCACCCACAACTGCAGCACCCACAACTGCAGCACCAACAACTGCTGCACCTACAACTGCTGCACCCACAACTGCAGCACCCACAACTGCAGCACCCACAACTGCAGCACCAACAACTTCTTCACCTACAACTGCTGCACCTACAACTGCTGCACCCACAACTGCAGCACCCACAACTGCAGCACCAACAACTGCTGCACCCACAACTGCTGCAACCACAACTGCTGCACCCACGACTGCTGCACCCACAACTGCAGCACCTACAACTGCTGCACCCACAACTGCAGCACCCACGACTGCAGCATCAACGACTGCTGCACCCACGACTGCCGCACCCACAACTGCTGCACCTACAACTGCTGCACCCACGACTGCTACACCCACAACTGCAGCACCTACAACTGCAACACCCACAACTGCAGCACCCACAACTGCAGCATCCACACCTGCTGCACCCACGACTGCTGCACCTACAACTGCTTCACCTACAACTGCTGCACCTTCAACTGCATCACCTACAACTGCTGCACCTACAACTGCTGCACCCACAACTGCTGCACCTACAAATGCTGCAACCACAACTGCTGCACCCACAACTGCTGCACCCACAACTGCTGCACCTACAACTGCTGCACCTACAACTGCTTCACCTACAACTGCTGCACCCACAACTGCTGCACCCACATCTGCAGCACCTATAACTGCTGCAACCACAACTGCTGCACCCACAACTGCTGCACCCACAACTGCTGCACCTACAACTGCTGCACCTACAACTGCTACACCCACAACTGCTGCACATACAACTGCTTCACCTACAACTGCTGCACCCACAACTGCTTCACCTACAACTGCTTCACCCACAACTGCTGCACCCACAACTTCTGCACCTACAACTGCTGCACCCACAACTGCTGCACCCACAACTGCTTCACCCACAACTGCTGCAACCACAACTGCTTCACCTACAACTGCTGCACATACAACTGCTGCACCTACAACTGTTGAACCCACAACTGCTTCACCTACAAGTGCTGCACCTACAAGTGCTGCAACCACGACTGCTGCACCTACAACTGCTGCACCCACAACTGCAGCACCAACAACTGCTGCACCTACAACTGCTGCACCCACAACGGCTGCACCCACAACTGCTGCACCCACAACTGCTTCACCTAAAACTGCTGCACCTACAACTGCTGCACCTACAACTGCTTCACCTACAACTGCTTCACCTACAACTGCTGCACATACAACTGCTGCACCCACAACTGCTGCACCTACAACTGCTGTACCTATAACTGCTGCAACCACAACTGCTGCACCCTTAACTGTTGGCCCGTCAACTGCTGCACCCACAACTGCTGCACCCACAACTGCTGCACCCATAACTGTTGGCCCGTCAATTGCTGGCCCATCAACTGCTGCACCCATAACTGCTGGCCCATCAACTGCTGCACCCACAACTGCTGGCCCATCAACTGCTGCACCCATAACTTCTGGCCCATCAACTGCTAAACCTACAACTGCAGCACCTACGACTGCAGCACCCTCAACTGCAGCACCTACGACTGCTGCTGCTCCAACATACGTCATCACAGCAGCCATGGAGGGCGAACCATTTATTGATGCTTATAATGACAACACAAGCCAGGAATACATAGAGTTAGAAAAACGACTTCTATCAACGGTGAATGTTTTTTTGTTATATCACCTCGATTTGAGTATCTCTGAATTTGTATTTTAAGTATATTTTGACAAAAGTGACTAAAAGTCTTTCAATGTTGCTTTTTTTGCAGTGTTCTAAGATATACAAACCCGAATTTGGAAACAGATTTTCCCACTGCAAGCTGAAAAAGCTCAGGTAAAAAAGGTTTCACTTCAATTGGGTCTCAAAAAGACAAATGCTTTAGTGTTGATAGTGACACATGTAAATCAGACGACACAAGGCAACAGACAGAGTCTTTCATATCATAATTGTTCTCTTTTTTCGTTTGACGTTATAAAACAGCGCTTTAGCAGCAAGGGCGACCGGAACTGAAGCAGAAATGGGAGTTGTGTTCAACAGCACTACTCCTCTTGCAGATCTCCCACAGAATAGTGAAGTGGTTCAAACCTTAGTAGAAGCTGTGAATAATACCAACAGTACCTTCGACGTGAGCATAAGTCCTGATTCAGTCAAAGTTGAATGTAAGTAAAGACAACACAATGTTTCTCTCCAATAAGTTTCTAAACCATTTTGAATAACATTTACTGTGCATGCTTGGTTTATAAATAATTTACTAACAAAAGTATGTAGCTAAAGAACAAATGTAGGTAAAGACAAAATTAATGAACACTACTTTAATAATTTTCAGTTACAGTTGTGTCTTGTTTAATGTCATATCTTGTAAATAAATAGTTATTTGTTGCAAGAATACTTTTTCCTATGAAATTTCAGAACAAATATATTTTTGTAAGCCCTTCATCATTGATCTTATTTCTGTAAAACTGGCACCAGGGTTTTACCAAAAAAAAAAAAACATAAATCCTCTTGGTTTGGGCATTGATAAATATTAACATAATGTTTATATGTCTGTTTTTACAGCAGGTCCAGTCCCAGCTACAACTACAGCACCTACAACTGCTAAACCTAAAACTGCAGCACCTACAACTGCTAAACCTAAAACTACAGCACCTACAACGGCAAGACCTGCGACTGCAGCACCTACTACTATAGCCCTTATAACAAAAAGGGTGACTTTCAGATCTGTTCAAGACACATTTACGAGTGACTTGCTGAATCCATCTTCTGCTGCTTATAAAGGTCGAGCTATAACGATAAAGAATCAGGTACGTTTTTTTTGTCCACCCACTCAAAACATGTGAATTATGGGCCTACTCCACAGTTACCACACTAGGATTAGGAATTATTAATTAATGAAAGACCAATAAAGATCAAATCAAATAAATGAGTCAAGCTCTAAATAAAATGCAAAGGTTTATGTGAAAAAATATATGTTTTTGTTTTGTGTTTCTACAGCTTACACCTGTTTTCCAAAAGGCATTCCCTTCGTCCTTCAAATCACTAGATGTTGTTGCATTCAGGTAATTTTTTAAGACCATTCAAGTTTTATAATAAAGACTGGGATCCTATATCTGATATTTCAAACAATATTTGTTTTCTTTTTCTGCAGTAACGGATCAATCATCAACTTCATTGATGTCTCGTTTGGAAGCACATCTGCTCCTAATAGCACTCAGATTGCGAACACTTTGATCAACGCAGCTTCAACAGTCGATGGATTCGACATTGAAGGCAGCTCCATTGGCGTAAATGGCATATGTAAGTAAATACTGAGTGCTACTTAATACAACAATTACATTTTGTTTACATTTAAATTAATGTTTGGTTTACTTTTTTCCTCCTTTGCAGCTTCCAGTGGAGTAAGCCACAAGATCAGTCTTGTCACCGCACCCTGCCTATTTCTGTTTTCATGGCTACTGTTAAACCAGCAATAGTATTATGGCTGTTTTTACACAGTAATCACAACATGGCTGCCAATGCTGGTATGAAAAAGGATTTATTTTTGTTGTTAAAAATCCCAGATTTTTTGAGTGGAAGTCTTCTACAGCTTCTGATGAACTTGCTTTTATAATTAACTTTGCATTGACCGGACCAATCAAGGACAGTGGAATATTTATTTTTGTCGTATTCATGATTAAACTTTAAGCACCTAGTCCATTAAAACATCCATAAAGTTATACACACAAACACACACACACACACACACACACACACACACACACACACACACACACACACACACACACACACACACACACACACACACACACACACACACACACACACACACACACACACAGACACACACACACACACACACACACACACACACCCACACCACACCACACCACACCACACCACACCACACACACACACACCAGATGGCTGTGCCTTGGTGTTCAGTATCTTGCCAAAGGACATGTGGGTCATAGGAGCAGAGGAATGTACTGCTGTTCTTCCGATTACCACACAACCGTTTATAGCTTATCCTTTTATACCTGAAATATATGTAAAAACAATGCACTGTAATTTATTTGTATTTATAGTAAGTGTTTTTATGTTATCATGCGTGGACGTATTCTTTGAGATGTCTTTGTACAATTGCTGTCACAAACTTTACAATGATCAGAATACAAAATATTTAAAGAAACAAAATGGTCTCTTGTGTGATGTTTTGCAGGAAGGACAACATGTTCCGTTATTAAATTCACAAAGAATGCAACCACCTAGCCACTTCTTTTATCATAGGGGCAATACATATCAGTCTTACTGCATTCAAATTGTTACTTAAGTACAAGAACAAAAGTATTAGCATCAAAATATACTTAAAGTACCAAAAGTAAAAGTACTCATTGTGCAGATCGGCCCCTTTCATGTATATGATATGTTTTGATTATAATTATTGATGCATTAAGTGTTATCAAAGCTGGTAAAGATGCAGTTTTAATGAGTTTGTATACTGCAGGGTAGCTTGTGAATTTACTCCAGGTGTGACTAAAGTCTAATTTAAGACTTGATTATATTTCACATCATTACAGTTTTTCTCGATTGCTGACACACGTTTTTTTTTTTAAATGCTCAGTTTCTCAGAACACTAAACACAATTCACAAAACCACACACCCAAAGTGCAAAACACCTAATTTCTCCTGCTAAGTGAAGAACTGCACTCAAAACGACATAAACACTTACCAAATGCAAACTTTTGCACCAAATATAACACACTTCATTCATAATACTGGATGGTTTGACCACCCAACTACTGTACACACTGCTGAGCATAATCTAAAGCACTTTCATATTTTATGTGCTATGCTCTGTATGTAGAGGTTTCTGCAGAGAAAGATTGCTTGAGTATACAGAAATACAGTAAATGAAGAAATACAAATTACTTGTTGAAAAAAACTCATATTTTATTCAAAAATAACATTGTGCAACATGCATCTCAGCACATACTGTAGTTACTATGCTTTGGATCTCTCTACTTTAAGTGTGATGGCATTGTTTGCCAAAACCCAGTTTGTAGCTGCTGCTTCCTGTGCCTCATTGAAAATCCTTGGCCTTCCACCTACACCTCTTCTTTTCTCAGTCCTTCAGATAAACAACAAAGATATAGTGGTTGGTCAGTCTCTGCGTTGCATAAAAGTAAGTTTACCACAGTCAATTGTGCAGGATTGTTGTACAGTTATAGTATGCAACTTGCCAACAATTAAATTACAGTAATGAATATGTTTCACACAACAGATATAAGCACTGATATATCATGAATTATGCAGAGCTAAAAACTGGTAACCAACCTGTTTTCAAGTCTAAGTGTCCGGATTACAGAGGGAACAGTAGATCGGCTTAGATTATGCTGAACCCTCTGTCCAGCCTCTCTCATTGTCAAACCATGGTTGATAACATTTCATTTCATTAGAGAGTACTCTTCCTCCTCCTCTCACTCTCAGCCCAGCCCTTCCTCTTCCTCTTGCTCTTGCTTCCATGTTGGCTTTCATTGTTGCTGAAAGAAAGTACTCACCTCTGGTCTTTTTAAAGTGCTAAAATCCTGATTGATGAGCCAACAATTATGCTATCAGGTGTTTGGTCAGGTGGAACGTGTTTCTTGATTATTGGTCCATGTGTGAGGCATTTTGCATATCAGTGTTTTAAACCCGCTAACACGTGACTTTATGTCAGATTCCTGTGTCTTACGTGGAGAAACGTGTGCAGTGGTTTGCAAAAAGTGCCATGCTGATTTGCACATTGTGTGAAAAGCTGAAAACGTGTTTAGAGTTTTGGAGATTTGAGCCGATGTTTTGCTCTTTGAGTGTCAGTTAAAATAATTGTGCTTTATGTATAATTTTAGTGTGTTAGCAATCGAGAAAAACTGTAATCCAAATCTGCAAAGTAACTAGGTATTAAATAAATGTAGTGGAGAAAAAGTACACTATTCACCACTGAAGTGGAGTAAAAGCACAAAGTAGCATACAATGGAAATAGTCAAGTAACATACGTATCTGTATATACGTATACGTAAGTATCTCAAAATTGTACATGAGTACAGTGCTTGAGTAAATGTACTTAGTTACTTCCTACCTCTGTGAGTACTACATCTCAAAGTCTGTGTTAACTGTCCAATGCAACTGTTCCTTTCACTGACAATACAGCCTTTAGAAGAAAAAAAACATGGGAAAAATAGAAACTCATATCCCACGTGGCAAAGGTGTCATGTCACAGATTGTGTGACAGAATATTTTATTTTTATTTGATATATATCAATCCATTAGTCGACCGAACATAATCTCTTCTTGCTGCCCTGTGGTGAGCAGCTTTTATAACAACTGAGGTCGACATCAACTATTCATTTTGAGCATTCAGTCAATATGATATTCTAATAGTGTTGCTCTTCTTAGTTATTACTGATCAAACAGGCTGTATGAGGAGTTCATGGGTCGGGAGTTTGATGAGAAAACCTACAGCGACACCCTGTTCCGCCTCAATGGGACTGTGGGCCTCTGGTGGCGGTGTGTGATCGTCTCTGCTCACTGGAACAAGGAGCAAGGTATGTCCTCATCTCTCAAGTCAGATGAGTCGTCCTGGTAGTATCTCTGTGAAGTTTCACAAACAAAGATACTCTTTGACTTGAAGCCTCACCTTGTTTCAGGTAGATGCCACTTGTGTTGCTCATTCCCAAACAGGTCGGAGCTGTATCACATTTGGAATTTTGATTACATAAGTAACGTTGTGTAGCCTACCATCACCTTGTGTCACATAATTAAGCTTTAAACAAAATACAAATTGTCTGTCTTTGAGAAATCTTTGAAGGTTTTAGGGAGTTTATTTCTATTAGGGGATTCTCTTTTTATGGTTTTCATGTTGATACCGATACCCAGACAGGTTTGTGACAGCCTACAGAACAAAAAGAAGTTACTAAATTAAAGTTGCTAAATTAAATTAATGAAATATGTCCTCATCTATTTGACAAAATCTTCCCAATTTTCAAATGTTCCCTTGCTCCCTTAACAACATTACTAAAGTCGGGACCTCAGAAGCTTTCTAGCTAACAATGTTGAATGGAAGAAGTCTTCACACTTCCTGGTTCCACTGTCACAAACTGTAAATTAAACTGGATTACATTTATTTTTGAAAGCCAGTGAAAAAGAAAGAAACCCCTGAATAATAATTGTCATGGGCGGTTCTAAGCGGGGGCCAACAGGGGCCAGTGCCCCTGTAACATCCAGCTTGGACTTCTCTGTGGCTTCCCTCCAAGAAGATACATCTATGATAATGCAATGTATTTATTTTATGTAAGTGTTCCAGCAAAAACTGGGCTTGTACCTGGGCCAAAGTGAACTGGGATGGGGTTTCTTTCAGTAATGTAATTTAATAACTTTAAACTAAGTTACTGAAACAAGTTTGTGACTAATACAATACCAAGAAACATTAAGAAATACAATCAAAACACATTTTGGCTTTATAAATAAGGAATGTATTACCCCAAACACCTTTCAATGTTCTGTATCTTGGGCAAAAGTAACAAAAAAAGGGTAACTCAACTAAAATTGAATCTAAGTCATTGACTTAAATTTGACCAGAACCGCCACTGATCATAATTGATCATATAGCAAGATGGATTAGGCAATGGTTCCTTATACTTGGAACATTTAATAATAAAGGCGAAGATTTTGTGTAGTCTGGAAGAATGAAAGTGAACTCTGTGTATGACCCTCGAATTGTATCAAATAATGTCTTGCATTGATCTAATTACCACAGATTTTCTCAATACAGGCCTCCCACATCTCGTATGTGATTGAGTATACTTGGAGTTTCGGTAAAAAAGCTCTGTGTATGTTGTAATCCACCCAGATGCTGTCAGATCTGAATGTTTATGACTTGTATTACACTTTATAATACATGCTCATACTTGCTCTTTGCGTCAAAACCTCTTTCAGATGCCAAGATGATGCTGGAGTGTTGAAGCTTCAGCCTACCTCAGCAGTTCACTCCCAAGTATAAAGAACCAGGCAACCACAACAGTGGAGAGGACATGCTGCACACCTGTGAGTTCATTCTTGGCATGTTCAACTAAATGTTTAGGTCGCCTGAAGCTGTAAAAACTAGAATCACATTCATTCTCGAGTAGTGCGTTTATTCGGACCCATTGGGCATGTTTAATATTACAGTGTCTCCAATCAGGGCTGTTTTTTCTAGAAGCTGAGTGAATTATGACTCATATATTTTTGTGTCTATGTGTAGATTTGTGGAGATGCCAGTTTCTGCTGCCACTGGTGTCCTTGGGTCTGGTGGTGTTGGCGGGCCTGACTGGGTTCTGTGCCTGCCTCTGCCGAAGCCTCACCCCCATCCTTGGCATAGGAGTACTTCACCTGCTGGCTGGTAATACCCATTCAAAGATACCAAACCACTCATTAGTAAATGCTAGCTTTTACCGTATGAATCACCCAATTGGTTAATTTGTGCGGAAGTACATCTGGAATTTGAGAGTTGTTATTATGTGACTGTAATTTGAGATTGAACTGATGTCCAATATTTTGGTTTTGAGGAGTCACAGAGGCCCCAGTTTGAATCCCCTTCCGAAAAAAGATTGGCTCAAAACTGATTTGGTTTGAGTCTAACTAACCAGCAGTGTTGGGTGTAACCAGGGGCGGCGCAAGGGGGTAGCTTGGAGTTGCTATAGCAACTCCAACAATTGGCCTAGCAACGGCTTAGCAACCCCATTGTTTTGTTATGAAAATGTATCTATATATATTTATATGCATTCTCGCGAGATCTATCAGGGGTCGTTGTCAGTTAAAGCGCAAACTGCTACTTGGCTAATGTTGTTAGAATTCTCAGTATGTGAACACAGATCGAACATGGAAAGATTTCTCACAAGTCAGCGTAAACGACCGCGATCCAGCCGGACAACCCTGTGTGTGTGTGTGTGTGTGTGTGTGTGTGTGTGTGTGTGTGTGTGTGTGTGTGTGTGTGTGTGTGTGTGTGTGTGTGTGTGTGTGTGTGTGTGTGTGTGTGTGTGTGTGTGTCTATCTGTCTGTTTGCGGTGTGGTGATGTACTTGTACGCTCAGGGTGTAATGGTATTATACAAAAATATTGTAGGAGCACAGAAACAGTGTTCAAATTCTGCTTTTACAAACGTATTTAGGTTGTGCTTACCTTGCAAAGTAATGTTATAAGTGTCAAAAGAATGTTTTAATGTAAATATTAATGATGATATTTTAGCGTGTCCAAGTTAATAGTTATTTCAGTTATCAGATGTGCACAGTTTAGTACATTTGTAAAGTTATTTAGGCAATATTGTTGGTGGGAGTTAGGGAGAGACCGCCCCTTCCAGGTGTGTGTGTGTGTGTGTTTTCCGGTGTGTGTGGAGGGAGTACGAGACGGTAGGAGTTGTGTTAGAGTGTGGGGAAAAGTCATAATGAGTGTTATAGCCTACTATTGATTGGTTCTGTAAGGCGTGGCTGTTGCCGTCAATACCAGAAAATTAAGAGAACGTTTTCGACATTGAAGGCTCGTGATCTGTGATCTTGAATAGCGGTGAACGCTACAATATGAACAGGCTCGTGCTTGGCCCACTGGTATTGTTTGTTTATTTATTTTGAAAATTAACTAGCAACGCCGTGCGTAAGGGATAATGTGCAGCGACGCGGTCATTATTCCTTATTATTCATTATTCCGGTCATTACACCTTCATGCCGATCTAGATCCCTCCGCTTCGCATCGGGCTCCTGATCAGCCTGTCTGTGTTCTTTTCCCCATAATGACCAAGTCAGTGCACATTATCCCGCTTATTACATGGCCACATTCTCAACAAAGTAACGATATGACTCCCAATATTAATTGAAATGCCTTTGTGGATTTGGAAAATGATTTTATTGATTTAAAAAATTGTTGTATTGATTTAAATTGACATGCATCCGCTAAGAAAAATAGTCCGTTGTTACTGTTTGAACTAACGTAGCAACGGCAGGAACTGCTTCGATAGCGTTTTTGAGGAGCTTTTTGATTACAGATTTGAAAACATCGCTGCTTGCTTTAAGTGAAGCCCCAAGGTCCCCGCCGGCGGGGACCCTGGTTTTTTTTTTCAGGACACTGTGTCTCAGGGTATCTTAATATTTAAGAACCTATTAATGTGTTATACCAGATTAACGGAAATAATCTCAGCTAACTGACGATATAAACAATTTTTACCAAAACAAAACACAAGTCTCATAAGAAGCATCTAAATGACCCCTTAGCGAAAAATGCTAACGGACATTGGCACAGAACTCAAGATAAAAGTACCCTTATTACTTATCGTAGCTGCACATACAAGATCTCCGATTAAAGCTGAGGTTCCACAGATTATTTAGGTATATAGTATCATCACTGAGTGATCCGAACTTGTGACAGGGGAAGCAAAGACAGACATCACAACACGTACCTTTACGTAGCTTCTAGGGAGATCGTCTCACCGTAGCTGTTAATCTGATCAAAAGACATGTTCAATGGCATTAAAACGAGAAAAAACGCGGCTGAATCGGTTAATCCATAGGTTGATAAAGTTCCTGGGCAATAATTGGAATGATTTATAATCCATAATTCCATTTTTATGTAAAAATCGCAGAGCAAAAGTTAGCTGCTAATGGTAGCCACCAGAGTGGCTGCTGCTTCCGGTCTTGGCTATGCGGCAGTATAATACACACACATGACCAAATAAGGACTATGTGGGAGTTCCCCTCGATTCCATTGGCTCTGAACGGTTAGAAAGAGATGTCACATGTCAAAATCCAGCAGGGAGAGCCAGAGATATGAAAAATCCACCCAAATGGCCCCAGAAGAGTTTTTTTTGTGCTAAATCTGTCTAAAAATGTCAAATATCACTTGTTTTGCATCAATCTTGATACAGGGTACTTATTATATGTTGTACTTTGGATTCCTAAAGCTTTTAGTCTACTAACCCATCATCCAAGGTTAGTTTTCACTATAAGTACAAAATATGTTTTGGACGGACACTATAATTTACAGTTTTTTACCATGTTCAATCTGAATTTTCTTTAAAATAAAAAACATCTATATTGAATCTGACTTTTCTACATCCAACTGACAGGTTTATCATTACTTTGAGAAAAAAAGATTATTAATTTAACCCTTTTAGAAGGGAAGATATGGTCATTTGTTCTGGAAATGTCCTTTTCGAGCCTGAAACCTGAAAAACAGGCTCAGGGTTTAACAGGTTTTAAAAGTAGCATAATTCATTATGTCAAACCTTGGAAAGTATCTCGATATCCATGCCCTAATGCCAAAGGATCTGCACACTGAATATGTGTCGCCGTTTGATGTCTATGTCTGGACCGCTGCATAAAAAGGAGTGTTTCTGCCCGTTACTTCTCCGCTGTTTTCTTGTCGCTCTTGTCTTGTCAGTTAGAAAAGCAAACTGCATGCAGTTTGCTTTTCATTAAATCGAACTGACTTCTTTGTGCAGATGTGAGCGTCCTTAACAACGGTCAATATATCCTTGACACCGGTCTGTCTGTTCTGGATTGAGAACGTGTCACGTGTTCTGAATTGACCAATCAGAATCGAGTATTCAACTAAGCCATGTAATAATGTCATATAGCAACTGTTAAACTACTGCAGCAAAAAAATCCTGGCGCCGCCCATTGGTGTAACGCGTTACAAATGTAACGAAGTTACAGTAATATATTACTTTTTGCTGTAACAAAGTAATGTAACGCATTACTAATGAAATGTGGGTAATATACTACCTGTTACAATGTTCAGTAACGCAGTTACAACACATTTTAACACAAAATTAAATGCTGTTTTTGTTTTTTAAGAATGTACTAACATCGCGAGACATTCCGACACCAGAGACAAATTGTGCGGGTAGATTAGTAATCCTGGTGTGTTTACCCATCAGGCTTCGGGTTGGGATCTTCGGGGGTGCATAGGCATGCATTGCACCCCCAGTTGAATGTTATGCACCCTCTATTAAAAAAAGAGAACGGAGCGAAAAATACAAAGAAAAATTGTGTCAGGTGCGCGTGACCTGCTCCGCTGCGCGTGCATCATTTACAAAGTGCTTCCACAGCAGTGACACACATCTGTGGATAATCATTAATACGAAAATGGTTAAAGCAACCATCACTAAACACCAGCAACACTGCATCTGCTGCAGACAGTAGCAACAGGTCAGATGAGGACATCAGGTTACCCTCCGTTGTGGACACTAGCTTACTCCCGCCTGACTCGCCACCCTCGCCTCCGGAGCAGCAGTCTTTGTCGCCCGAAACTACGCGGCCCGCAGGTGCCAGGATACCACGGCAAAACAGAGCCTGCCCAGGTATATCTAAACGAGTACCCGCCAGTACAGTGGGGTAAGGCGGTCATTTTGCAGCTCGTGGCATAAAAATAGACAATGGCTAGAATATTCATGTGAAAATAGTGCCATATTCTGCATTCAAATAATATTTGCCTTGATTTACAATATGTTCTCATTTATTTTATCAGTACAGGTTTGAAGCTTTTGTGCTTTTCTTTGCCATAGTCCACTTTGAACTATATGAAATATTTCAGGATTGCACTTTTAACTCACTTGAAATGTTCTCCCTTGCTTGGTTTCAAAACATAACAAATGCCATAATCTGTTCATTGGGGACCATCAATGCTATTTTTCATTGCTTTTGCCGGCCACTATTGCTCATGTAAACCTACTACTGCTGCACCCCCTGTAATCTCAGATGCACCCTGAGGGGCAACCCCAACAAAAAGCCTTCTGGGGCGCATTGGAAAAGGCGAAGAAAGAGGCAGGAGGAAACACACCAGGAAAACAGAGGTATGTCTGATGACTGTTTTGTGTTTATTGGCATTTCTCAAGCAAATGTTTAAATCTAGCCAGACAGCTAAACGCAAGGAAAACAGGTGTGAGCTGCTAACTACCTGTCGTCATAGCTAGATAGGTAGCTAACTAGCTTTACCTTACCTTTAATACTGATATTATTATTAACGCTATCTATTTTGGAGAAAAAGGGGGAGGAAAACCGAGTATGTCTCATGACTGTTGTGTTTAACAATATTGAAATGTTTCAAGCAAAGTTTTAAAGCTAGCTAGCTATCGTTAGCTAACGATATAGACATGTGCTGTTAGCCAACGATAGCAGCTGACATATAGTATGATAGAAGCTGGCAGATGGCATATGCTTTACCATCTAGCTAGATAGCTATTTTTACTCCACTTGCACTCTGTGGGTTTTCTTGTATTCATTATATATATTTATTATCACTAACCCTTTAAGTGCCAGCACCACCATTTGTACAGTAGAGCACATTTTGTTTCTTGATATCTTGTTGAAAAATAAATAAAAAAGTTTAACTGATTCAGCCAGCTTTACCCTTTGGTTGACATGTTATGCACAAAACAACCTCTAGATGTCACTGTGGTTCGAACAGAAAGCCCTTCAGCCGGGCTGCTAAATCCTAAGAACTGCTACAGGATTTGATTTGTTTTTGATCTGTATTTTTGAAAATTATGTAACTTTTTTAGTTTTTATCTTTTTTTTAGCATATTGTTTATTATATAATAAGTTAGTACTTTTTTAGCATATTGTTTATTATATTATAACTCAGTACTTTTTTAGCATATTGTTGTGTTGTTTGTTTATTATATTGTAACTTAGTACTTTTTTAACGCATTTCAGATATGCAACACTAAGCTGTCTGTGGCTCTTTCCTGCTGTAACGCTGCAAATTTCCCCTCTGTAGGATTAATAAAGGTATTCTGATTCTGAATTATGTTTTGGAAACTTTTTTCCCTATCTTTTATGAATATATCTGGTTGTATATATTGCTAATTTTCCATAAAAGAAACACATGTATTTGAGTTTGTGTTTTATTTGAGTTTGATGCATACAAATACTGTACTGTATATGATGACTATTGAAAATGCACTTTTACCATAAAAGGCCAGCTCGACCAGTTCGTAGAGGCCAAGCGGCAAACTCTGTGGAAGAGCCGGGGAGCCAATACGGAAGTTGCACACACTGCAGTTCATATATTAGCCGATAGGGACTGACTGCAGAAAGGAGCAATTTCCATAGACCCCCATGTTAAAATGCCCAACTTTACAGCAGAAAAAAACATGTTTTTACCCATGGATGCAATAAATATTATTATGAATATAGTTAGATTCCACCTTCATGATTATGGATCTGTGAGTGAATTGTTTTCTAACACGACCCTTTTATTTATATTAGGTCTTAACGTTTTTGCATAAATTAGGTCGTCGTCACATTGAGTGACGGCTCTGTGAAAAGACTGCTGCTGTTAGCTTCTTGTCTCTCTGCTACCTGCTCCTTGAAGCTAGCTACAGGCACTCTGCCTGTTCAGCTCATCCAGGGAACACAACTTGCCCCCGGCCGTGTTTGTTTGTTCTTCATGCTTATATATCTGACTATTGTGACTCGCTCTGCGGTTGAAACAGACGGTGCATGAATGCGGTTTTGCGGTAAGTGAAATTTGAGTACTTATTTATGTGTTAATGATTTTAATCAGCTACGTACTGAATCTTAAGGCTTGGGTTAGCGTGTAAGCGAGTGGTAGCTACATCGGTGCTAACGATGCTAATAGTAGCCTCCAAGTTAAAATCATAGACTATATTTATAAAGGTTAAAACAAAATAGACAAGTGTTAAGTGGGATAATACTGTACAACAAACGGCTTCTGTTTGAGGTTGATAAAATAAGATCATCATTGTAACTTAGAGAGATTATTATTATGTAGGTAGGAGCTGTATGCATTGCTAAGGTTAATTTAAATTGGCTATGTTCAAGTATGTAGACAAGCTAATGTCGAAGTAGTGTATGTGAAATCAACCTCACAATAAGATGTGTGTATATTACAATTATTAATGTCATATTTCAAGATGATTACTTAGATATTACAATATGGTTGGTTGAGCTGGAGTTAATTATTGAGCTTACACATTAACATCACTGTCATCTGAAGAACAAACCCAAACCTTGTTGTTTTTATGAATTGCATTACCAAATTGGTATCAAATAAACAGTAAGCATTGGTAACACAACTTCCAAAGTTACAGTAGAATAAAAAGGACCCTGACTCGGACAATACACAATCCAACATGTTCAACAGAAGATAATCAGTTATATTGTTTGTACACATGGTACTTTACATATATCTGTTTGTTTAAGGTGTCCAGGTGATGCAGACAGGCTGGACCAGAGAGTGAGAGACAGAACTGGACTCCTCACAGCAGTGAACTTCAGCTCAGGTACAAATACTCTTTTTTTCATGCTGTACGAAGAATCAAGAAAGATATTGGTTTAAGTAAATGAAGTATTGACTTGAATACACTGATATACATTCCATTAAACAATACTAGATCACCTACACATCAGTGAAGTTGAGGGTTCTTTCCATGCAAAAAGTTACATTTAGATGTTAACAAGCAATGTGATTTTGTCAGCTTTCTAATGTAATGTATTGAAGGCAAAGATATTTAACACATAGTGAGAACTGCTACTATTTATCTCTCAATATTGTCTGTAAAAAACGTGGTAAAAGTTATTATTTCAGTGAGACAACAGAGCAAGCTTCTACAGTTGCACTACGTTTTGATTACAGTTATTTTGATAATAACATATATTTCAATGTTGATGAACTTCATACTTTTCATTCATAATCTGATTGTCTTTGTAGCTCACTGTTGAAATAAAAAAAAAACATTACAATTACAAAATAATTATATCTACAGCCCCTAAACACACAAACACACCGCTTTCATAAATAACACACTTGTTCTGCAATAACATGTTTTATGTTTCCTGTAATTTTTGTTAGGAAAGGACATGCCTGAAAGACACAACATTTTCTCCTTATCTGAGGGTCAAGAAGAACATCCAAGAGAATCATTAAAAGCTGATATTATGATATTTTAAGACCAGTACACTAAGAAACTACTTTTATTGTAAAAACAGTCAGCTGATCGAATGCACCTATTTCCACATCGACACTCCATCAGCTGATTATTTGTATTTGCCTCGCTTTATGAGCTTCACATCACTTGTGCCTTGTACCACAGAGTTTGCAATGTCACAAATAAATGGGGCCAATCTTCAGTCAGATGTGAATGTGTAATCTAACATTTTCAGTAAGAATAATGGACAAAAGGAGTGCAAATACAAATACAATTTATTGAAATGTGAACCAAAACTTAATCAAACATGTTTTAAATAAAAAGCACATATGGACAGAAGGTGTAAACCTATTAAATGTATAAGTAAACACATTTAGTCAAATAAAGTGACAGACTAGGCCTGTGCAGTTGGTATCAGCTTTGCCCTGCATGGGCTCCTCCATCAGGCCTGGTCCTCCTCGCAGAGGAAAGACCCTCAGTCCTCTCCAAACCAACAGACAGGTGTCCATCACACGGAGGTTTCTCCCTGAAGTCTCTGCAGTTTTCTGGACACCACGCTGTCTCAATCCGTCCACACTGAATATGAGAGGGGGAAAATGAAAATAACAAATGCTTTAGACCAGCGGTTTTCAAAGTGTGAGGCGCGCCTCCACTGGGGGGCGCCAGAGAGCTTCAGGGGAGGCGCAGCGTGAGACACAAAAGAACAAGAAAAAGACGAGTAAAGTGACACTTGCCCACTTGTGGCTGTCTGTGGAGACCGAGTTCCCCCACCTCGCTAAAAAGGCTGTAAAAGTGCTCATTCCCTTCACCTCCACCTACCTGTGTGAGTGCAGGTTTTCCGCATTGACTTTGATCAAAAGCAAGTACCGGTAAAGGCTGCAGCCAGATTATGATCTGCGTTTATTCCTGTGTGCATCAAAGACGCAGACTCATTGTTCCCACTAAAGTAGGGGTGAGTGTAATAAGGAGGCAAAGTTGACGTTCAGTGTGTTACCGGGCGCATATAAGGATTTATCCACCAGGTTGAAAATGTTAAAAAAAATATCTCTTGAGAACACGGCGTGCGGAAATATACGGGTCGTGCTGCAGCTAGATGTGCCTGTCCTCTGTAAGAAGGTGTCGGCGACTGACATGCAAGGAAGAACGGCTGTCCACAGGCTGTTCCAACTTTAACAACTGTATTAACTTCCAGGGTAGTGAATTGAACTTGCAATTGTAATTGGGTGTGTGGTATATTTTCATGCACGGACACGCATGTTCCACAACACACAAACTGAACAACACTCAATTTTCCGATCGCTACCAGTGTCCTTGCGATCTTGTTATAATAAAGTGCACGTTACTGATGCAATATGGTTGAGACCATTCGGGCTTATTCTAGAGGTGCAAGGAATAGTCCAAGTAGTGGGGGAGTTTTATACAATATGTTTAAAACATAAAAATTAATTTTTTTAAAAGGTTATTGTTTAATGTTTTAAGGAGGTGACACTACTCAGCCAATCAAATCAGTGCAGTCAGCACGATAGATTCAAACACACACACACAGAGACGAGACAAGAGGAGAGAAACAGTCGGAGTAATTTCAAATGGCGGAAGGTAGACAGCGAAAACAGAGCATCTAATTACATTTTCTCTTAATGGACCTCTTTGAAATGCAATCGAATACCCCTGCATTATAGCAACAATAATAATAATAATAATAATAATAATAACAGCAATAATAATTGGGAGGGGGGGCGCGGCTGTTCTTATGTTCTCTGAGGGGAGGCTCACCTACCCACACTTTGAAAACCCCTGCTTTAGACAATAAGAAACATAAAGTTGACTGTTGAGTTGCTAAATTTCTTTAGATTGTCAATACTATTACTGTATAACTAATATATCAGGTTAAGAGGCACATTAAAATAAAGATTGATCTTTAAATACATGTTGTCTTTTGAATTGTTTGTCTAAAGTCAAGGATCTAGAACTGGTACTTAGTTTTGATGATACAGTCTGGTTATTATGCTGTTTGGAGGAGGCCTCACAGGTAAGAGCACTAACTAGCTACCATCAATGTATTAAACGTATAATTAAGTGATATCAAAATATAAATAACTAATGGCATGCTAACATATTAATATTTGCTTGATTCCAGTGTTGAATTTAGCACAATTGCATACAAACGTTAAGGGATTTTAAGATTCTGAAGTATTATGCTAAAAAATCAATAACTTAGATTATTATTTTTATATTTGCTGAATAGTTTAATGTCGGCTTACCTTAGAAACTTAAAATGCCACGGCAGTGTGCAGATGGGGAGCATGTTAGCTTAGCTTGGTAGCTTCAGCTAGCTCTGAAACTTTCAGCACGGTGGCAGCAGGTCCCGCCTCGGCTCCGCCTCTTTGCCCTTATTTGGAGCAGGCTGGAGAAGGCGGGAGTTGAACTCTGACGTCACTGTCGAGCCGTTAGTGGCCGACTCCGCCTACTAAGGGCTTCTTGGCAACTCTGCAGAATCCTATGGGTGACATCACGGACCCTACGTCCATTTATATATACAGTCTATGGAGCGGAGGAGCCGAGGGGAGGGGAGCCGAGGAGAGAGGAGGGGAAGCAGCAGGCGGTTAGAGAAATGAGAACTCCTCTCCTCTTAGCGGTCATTTTAAAGAGACGTCCATTAATGATGACAGGAGACACAGCAGCTCTCTGTCTGATGGACAGATGTGTTCATGACGACTTATATATTTACTTTTAATTCATTCACAGTGCGGTATAATGCGACAATACAGATGCGGACACACACACGCACACATACACACACATATATATATGTATATATTTATATAAATATATACAATTTCAGAATCAAACAGAGCACTCTCATAATAACGTAACACTATCAGAGACTGGATATAGCAAAAGGCAAGACAAACTGACACTGAACACTGGGAGACAGGGGAATTTAAACACATGACAACAAGACACAGGTGAAAACAATCAGGGGCGGGGCTGACGCTGATGAGGGCGGGAGACACACACCAGGATAGGAAGTGGGAGACAAGACAGAAAATGGTTAAACAAAACATGACTAGACTCAACATTTCTGTCGGTGCACAACAGTACCCCCCCCCTCCAGCAGCTTACAGACCTTGTAAACCTCACCATCCTCAAAGAACTGGAGCAGTGGAGGGGATCCGGAGGACGGGTCCGGGACGACAACCCAGAGGCAAAGCACAGTCCATGATGGGTGTCTCGGGCGGACGGCCCAGGGGCAAGGCAGAGTCCATGATGGAGTTCTCGGGTGGACGGCCCGGGTGCAAGGCAGAGTTCATGGTGGAGTCCTCGGGCGGACGGCCCGGGCGCAAGGCAGAGTTCATCGTGGAGCCCTCGGGCAGGAAACTCAGGAGACCGGGCTCGAGGGCGAAAGCCGCTGGGAACTCAGGAGGCCGGGCAAAAGGACGGGCAGGAGCTGGTGGAACCCCTGTCGGGTCAGGCGTAGACGAGACCCTGGACGGAACCTGGGCTGGTGTCAGTGGGACCCACAACGGAGCAAGGGCTGGTGTCGATGGGACACGAAACAGCACAGGACATGGTGTTGGCAGGACCCCCGGCAGAAGAGTAGTCGGCGGGGCCTCCAACGGCACAGGACACGGGGTTGGCAGGACCCCCGGCAGAAGAGCAGTCAGCGGGACTCCCAACGGGACAGGACACAGGGTTGGCAGGACCCCCGGCAGAAGAGCAGTCGGCGGGACCCCCAACGGGACAGGACACAGGGTTGACAGGACCCCCGATAGAAGAGTAGTCGGCGGGACCCCCAACGGGACAGGACATGGAGTTGGCAGGACCCCCAGCGGAAACTCCAACGGACCACGACATTGGGTAGGGACTTGAGAGGGAACTCGAGAGGAGACTCGAGAGGAAACTCGAGAGGTGACTTGAGAGGGTACTCGAGAGATGACTTGAAAAAGGACTCCAGAGGGAAATTGAGAGTCAACTCGAGAGGAGACTCGAGAGGGGACCTGAGAAGGAACTTGACAGGGGACTCGAGAAGAGACTCGAGAGGAGACTTGAGAGGGGACCTGAGAAGGAACTTGAGAGGGAACTCGAGAGGTGACTTGAGAGGGAACTCAAGAGGAGACTTGAGAGGGAACTCGAGAGGAGACTTAAGAGGTGACTTGAGAGGGGACTGGAGAGAGGGGACTGGAGAGGGGACTGGAGAGGGGACTGGAGAGGAGACCTGAGAGGTGACTTGAGAGGGAACCTGAGAGGAGACTTGAGAGGTCACTTGAGAGGTGACTTGAGAGATGACTTGAAAAAGGACTCAAGAGGGAACTTGAGAGGGAACTCGAGAGGAGACTCAAGAGGGGACCTGAGAAGGAACTCGAGAGGAGACTTGAAAGGGAACTCAAGAGGTGACTTGAGAGGGGACTCGAGAGGAGACTGGAGAGGAGACTTGAGAGGGGACTGGAGAGGGGACTGGAGAGGGGACTGGAGAGGAGACTCGAGAGGGGACCTGAGAGGTGACTTGAGAGGGAACCTGAGAGGAGACTTGAGAGGTCACTTGAGAGGTGACTTGAGAGATGACTTGAAAAAGGACTCCAGAGGGAACTTGAGAGGGAACTTGAGAGGAGACTCAAGAGGGGACCTGAGAAGGAACTTGAGAAGGGACTCGAGAGGAGACTTGAAAGGGAACTCGAGAGGTGACTTGAGAGGGGACTCGAGAGGGAACTTGAGCGGGGACTCCAGGGAAAAACTGAGAGGTGGCTTGAGAGGGGATCCGAGAAGAGACTCGTGAGGGGACCTGAGAAGGAACTCGAGAGGAGACTTGAGAGGTGACTTGAGAGGTGACTTGAGAGGGAACTCGAGAGGAGACTTCAGAGGTGACTTGAGACGGTCGGTAAGCCGACAGGACACAGGAAGCTGTCATCGGCCGAAGAGCCAGTACTGGAGCCGAAACTGGAGTCGGGACCATGGCTACTGGGGCCGGTAGTGAAGCCGGAACCATGGTTGCTGGGGCCGGTACTGGAGCAGTCCGTAGGTGAGTGAACAAATGATTCATCTGTGCAGCCAGTTGTTGCATCTATGTGGAGATGTCCTGGCGTCCTACCAGCTCTTTTATTTCCTGGGCGGCTGTGCCCAGCTGTTACCCGTGGCGATAAATCTTCTCGCCTCGTCCTGACAGGGCGGAATGAAGCGTTCTTGGGTCGGCTGGGTCCATAATGGTCAGTTCGTTCTGTTAAGAACTCAGACACTTAGGATGTAGGACCCAATTGCACGACCCGGGAGGCAGAGGTAAAGTATTGGTAAGATACTTTATTTTTTCCAAAAAACAGCAAGATGAACACAAAATAGTCACTATCGAATCTCTAGTTGAGATGACAAAAATTGAGAACAAAATGAAAGCGCTCACGTAGTGAGGATCAACACTTTACAAGAGCACAAAGAGAGCATAGACCTGACCATGGCAAGAGACAAGACAAACTGACACTGAACACTGGGAGACAGGGGAATTTAAACAAATGACAACAAGACACAGGTGAAAACAATCAGGGGCGGGGCTGACGCTGATGAGGGCGGGAGACACACACCAGGATAGGAAGTGGGAGACAAGACAGAAAATGGTTAAACAAAACATGACTAGACTCAACATTTCTGTCGGTGCACAACAGACCGGAAAAACTGTCTTCACCCAGTGAGGGTTGGCTAACTTTACATGGAAGCTGCCGCATATACACGTTCTCCTGGCGAAACCTCAAATAATTTTCGGAATATCTATCAAACTATGGATCCTACAAATCGATTGGACGTGGATTCTAAAAGTACAATATACATGTATTGCTAGAAATCTAATCAAAAAGCATTTTAATGGCCAAACTATCCTACAATTTAGGATTTTACAGAGAGGGTTATTTGTGAATAAACGACCCTCTGTAACGTTTGCAATCAACGGGAGCACTAGAGGTCGAAAACTTTAAAACGTGATTATAGGTGGTATTAAGCGCTTCAACAAACAACGTATTTGGTCTTATGAGTTGGAGGACTTTTTGGAATTTGATCGATGCAGACTGGTTTACAAACTCTTTTTCTTTGCCAAAATATGCTGGAGAGTGTTAATTCCTTGTGCGTTGTCAGGGACCAAGCAGTAACGGCCCCTATGTACGGCGGCGTGCGTTGAAGCTTCAACGCTTATGCCAATTCACTTTGAATGGGGTGACGTCACGCTTCGCCAAACTGCATTGTGGGAGCAAAGCGTAGCTTAAAAATTAGAACAATGTTCTACTTTTGAAGCTTCGACGGAAGCGTCAGCCAATCGAATCATATGCCAGTACAAGCTCTAGCCAATCAGACCGCTGCTTGTGTGTCTGGGGCGGGAGATTCATGTGATTGGCTGTTGGTCGAGCGTCAGACATGCCCGCCGGCAAGCTTCAACGCACGCCGTCATGTGTATGGGCTGTAAGGCAACAGGACACAGGAGTTATTTAATCTGTTATTTTAATCTAGGCCTATAAAAGAAGTCAACCCGAAAATACATCTTATGAATATAACAGCAACTTAACAGGTGTTAACGCAACAAACTGAACTCCTAAAAGGAAAAAACCTGTAACGACGAGACGCCGTTACTGGAGCTCACATGGACATGTGGATATAATTATTGTACTGTGTGGGGTATATTGACGACAACTTCCCTGTTCCCCATGTATGTTGTTGCTGATTGTGTGCACCTGGTGCCCTGTGTTGTCTCCTCCCCCCTCACCTGTGCCTAATTGCTCCCCCCCACCTGTGTTTTGTTGTGCTAATTACACTCTAAAAAGTATATTTTGGAAAAGTTGAAGTAAAGCACTTTTTTGAATAAATCTGATTCAGATTTCTGCTTTAGCGACGGCACTGTACTTTTGTGTATTATATCAACTTCAAATTGTGCTTTACTACATTGACCTGCTATTCTTATGCAAATGCAAGCGCTTCAATTAGGTTTTCCTGTCTAACGTCATGACGTAGACGTTGAACGTCAACGTCTTTTCCAGCAAGATTTTTCTAGCTGAAGCTGCCATTTTTTCTCCTCGTCAATCTCATCGTCCATGCGGTCAAGGTCATTCTGAAAAACGGTAAGTTTAATGCAGACAAAGTCATGTTTTACACATTTAAATTGTCAGATAACAAATGTTCTGCCTGTATGGGTCAAATGTACGTCTTAAGGGTTAACTTTAGTTAACTAACTGAACCGGACCAGCTAGTTAAGTCATGCTAACTTTAACATGTTCGATGCATTTAACTGATTTTGTGAAATGTGTTAGCCATATGTTTAAACCACTGGTGTGCTAAAGGTAATGTGGCATTTCATTTAGCATTTTGCTAGAGGACACTACCGGACTGTGAGAGTAAATGCTAGGTGAGTAACTTGTGCAAGTAATTTGCACGCGGGGCTCTCGTGGTGTAATACCGTTACTGAAAGTAGTCTTAAGTTAACGTATGTCATACTGTGTACTGGTTAAGCTGCTTATTTGCACATTAGCACGGATACATTTAAGCGTACATGTGTTTGCAACTGTGCTGCGCGCTCGCAGTTCTGTTACGACGTTTGGGTGTTTTACTGCCGTCTCCGTTAACGTATTTAGTGAGACACAGGCGATGAGAGAGGGTGCACGTCGTTCTCATGAACGCACAGTGGTGAGTCCGGCGCTTATTAAACAACACTGCTCTGCTGCTATTCCTAAAAGGAATTCCTAAAAGGAATAGCAGCAGATATAATAATAGCAGCTTCCTAAAAGGAATAGCAGCAGAGCATGTAAAAAATGTAACTCCGCCAGCCCGTAATCGCGCCCCCGTAATGCTGCCAGTCCGACGTGTTCCCATTCCGACAGTCCTGTGCGCGTATGCTAATTAGCCATGTGCGCCAAACAGAAGAAGGGCCCTATCTTCTGCCCGGCGCAATTTACTTTAGTTATACCATATATATATATGATATATATATATATATAATAGTTTTACCGTGAGTAAGTGTTTAAAAGAATGAATGAATGCGGGTGATGCTTGGTGCGCGTGTGTGTGCGCCCATCTGTCTAAACACACGCAAATTAAACACGTAAGTGTATGAGAAGGAGATCGAGTCAGTCGACCTGCGATAAGCAGCTGATTCTGAACGAACTCGTCTTCGAGATGGACGTGTTCTAACGCATTTTTAATCGATGAAATGTTAACACAACAGTATATATCTGACCATTTAATTTTCGAAATTAAATGGTCCCCCCCCACCCCCCCCAACAACTCCGCCAGCCGGTAATCGCGCCCCCCCCCCCCCCAACAAATCCACCACACATTGCTACCTGGTCTGTGGGAAACACTGCTTAATATTAATGCATTTTTAATTTGCTTTTCATGATTCTTTCCCTGATTGGTGGTGGTTACATCAGCCCTGGACACAACTCATCAAACTACCCAAAGGTAAGTTAAACTGCAGAATTAGAGTGCTAAAGACAGTGATTTTTTTCTGGCTTTAATGTGACAGCGTGTACAGGACAGTGTTTTGTTAATGTACTCATAGTTTTGCAAAATGTAGTATTAATGCTCACAAATTAGTAACCCATTGCAGCTTAAATCTGAAAAAACTATTTAAGAAATCCTATCTAGGCCTGAATGTGAACTGACTGTAATGAAAACTGAGCCTCAGAGATAAAAAAAATAATAATAATTTTGAAGATATCCACATTGGATTTGATGAATTCAGACCCTTGAAGTCTTGCTTTAGCTTAAGATAAAGTTTTTAACAGTTGATTTATATTTAAATTTATTTGGGAAAGTGAGCACTTTACAACCTGTACTGACAGAAAAAACAATCAAATGGCCACAAATTGCTTCCAATGGGCATGTGTGTATTTCCCTTAAGACAGACTTGATAACTGTAAACCTATCCCTTAAGGCACTGTTCGTCAATCTTTAAAAAAAAAACAATTCAGCATCGTGAATACAGAGATGTTATTGCCAAATAACCATTGAAATATGTTCTGTAATATTTAAACAATACCTGCATGTTATGGCATTTATTCTCAATTATATTAAGGTGAATGGTAGGCTATTACAAACTACATTTACACTGTTGCTGTCTTTGATGCCTCAGTCAGATAGGAATGCAGTTTCATATTTATCATACCATTTACAACAATCACCTTTTATGCAGTCAGTGTGAATAAATATTAATTTGCAGCATTTCAATGACTATTTACGGGCACTATGGCCGTTGCATGAAGTTTGCAAAGGCTGCTACACATTTCGAGTTTATTGTGATTTATAAAATGAAACTGGGGCTACTCCAGGGGCTTCATTTAAAAAAAGGGCTTATGATTCAAGTCAAAAGGTGGAATACGGATGAAACACCAAAGTTCTTGTGCATCAATATATTTCAGATTTATATAACACGTGGACACTCTACGCTGGTTTGACTTCATAAATTACAATCAACTCTAAATGTGTCGCAACCTTTGCAGTTTCATGTAAGGCCCATAAATTGTCAGTGAAACACCCCAAATTAGTATTTGTTTACACTGACTGCAAGGTCAGGATTTGCCATGATCACTCAAGGTGATCGTGGCAAATGCTGTTAGAACACACTGTGAACGTATAGCCACTTTCAAAACGGTTCGTGCTTTAGAACAAAAGTACACGTTGAAGACGCATATAAAACGAACATGAAGCCATAAAAATGAACACAATATGTGAAAAATATGAAACTGCACACCTATATGCCTGACTGAGGCATCGAAAACTGCATCATTGTAAACGTAATTTGTAATGTGCTGTTCATGTTAATATTAATGAGAATAAATTCCATAACATGCAGGTATGGTTTCAATATTTCAGAACATATTTCAATTGTTCTTTTGCAATAAGATATGTTTGTATTCATGATCGCTGAGTCCTGTTTTTTGGTCATTCCCTGTGAAATGTATTGGGTTTTTATTTATTCATAAGAATGGATTCATCCGTTTTTGCAAAGTAACTTATGTTTGACACATGACGTGATATTTGTATACATTTTACACAAAAACGTAGTTTCTCGCGTTTTCGTCACCATTTGTAATTTCTGTGCGTACGCCTGGATCAGTGTCCGTGGAGAACTGCACATTCTCCCGTCAAGTTTGTTTTTTATAAATCCAAAAGTGCTTAGAGTGGCGTGCGCCATCTTCTATAAATGAGGCCCCTGGTGTGAGAAACTGCCTTAAGGTTTATTCTGAGAGGGCTGGCTACATTAACAGACTGTTGTGTTTAAACAATTGGCTCCACCACCACTATCTCCTTAAAAATTCAACCTACAAAGGAACTCCCAATAAAGCCAGTTTCTTTGTTTTTTTTTCAGTTTTCCGCTTCATGTGGAGATGCAAGGACTGTGGGATTGTGTTAAGAAGAAGATCTGAGCTGCTCAAGCATTACAAACTGAATCATAGGCACTATGGACGGGGCCATTCATATCCATGTACCTATTTAAATTGTACATGTAGATTCAAGACTTGGAATGCCCTACTAAGTCATTTATCAAGGAATCACCCTGCCCAACAAACTATCAACAAAGCTGCATCAACGTTCACATGCCATATTTGTGTTCATAATCAACTCTGCACTGAGAGGGAATTTTTTCAACACATCTTTAATCATCTTAAAAATAAGGAGACTGTTACATGCGTGTTCCAAGACTGCGAATATAAAACCAATATATATGAGAACTTCAAAAGCCATAAATACAGGAAACATTCTGGGACGGGGAATATCTTTAAGCCTGGTATTAATTCTGTTACAGAATCCTTTGCCAGTCTTGCCAGTGATATTTCAGATGGGGAACGTATAGAGAGCAATGACAATTTAGATTCTGCTTTTGTCGATGGGGTTTCTGAGAACTTGGAGAAGGATATCGAGCTTAAACTTGCGTCAGTACTTCTTAAGTTAGAAAACATCTTTCTTGTGTCAAATGCTGCGGTAGATGAACTTCTGCAGGAGTTTAACTATTTGATTGGTTCTCTTTCTCTGCCAATCACTCAAAAGACTATTAACCAAGTATTACAAGATAATGGTTGCCAGTTTGACCAGTCAGTGGTTAAAAAACTAGCCAGTGCACTCTGTGATAGAAACCCTGTTAAAAAAGCAATTGGAGATAAAGGCACACTTTCCAGTGCTTGGAGGCGAAAGGCTTACTATAAGAGACACTTTAATGTAGTGGAACCAGTGGAATATATACTAGACCAAAAGAATGGAAAGTCATTCCAATATATTTCAATTTTAAAGTCTTTGGTACAAATTCTTGACTGCCAGACAATCTTAGATCAGGCTGTTAATTTGAATACTTTAGATAAAGAATCACAGGGAACTTGTGCACAGATATACAGATCTTTCTTTGATGGTGCCTTGTTCAAAGAAAATGGACTTTTGTCTAAACAGGAAAGCCTTTCCTTGATATTATATATTGACGATTTTGAAATATGTAATCCCCTTGGTACATCCAGAAGGAAGCATAAAATCTGTGGTTTGTATTGGATTCTGGGCAATTTACCACCGGGCTGTAACTCTGCTTTGTCCTCCATCTATTTGGCAGCTTTAATTAAAAGTACTGATCTGAAGTGCTATGGCTATGATAAAGTGTTAGAACCTTTTCTTAACGATCTTGTCATTTTGGAACAGAAAGGGATATTTGTGTCAAAGTTGGGCAGAACAATAAAAGGCACAGTTCAGTGTGTGGTTGCTGACAACCTTGGGGCACACGGTATTGCTGGATTTGTTGAGAATTTCTCAGGGTCATATGTATGCAGATTTTGCACTGCAGAAAAAGCAGACATCCAGACTCAAGAAGTTAGAAGCGGCGTCTTTCCTTTGAGAACCAAAGACATTCATGCCGATCATTTAAGAACAATTGAGGAAAATGGGTTGCCCAATTATTATGGTGTGAAATCAGAGTGTATTTTATCAAAGCACCTCTCCTATTTTGACGTTACCTCTGGGTTTCCTCCCGATATCGTGCATGATCTTTTCGAAGGTATTGTTCCTTTTGAACTTGCACTTTGCCTGAGTGTATTCATTAAAAAAAAGTATACCACATTATCTACATTAAATGATGCAATATCATCTTTCAACTTTAAGTGGGCTGACAAAACTAATCGACCTCATCCTGTGCCTCTCAGTTTTGGGTCCAGAAAAACTGTTGGGGGAAATGCGCATGAGAACTGGAGTCTAATCAGATTTTTGCCTTTGTTGATTGGGCGGAGAGTTCCCTGTGAGGAACCAGCTTGGCAGATCTTAACAGACCTGAAGGACATTGTGGATCTAGTAGTCAGTCCCATTCAATCCCAGGACTCCATTGCATATCTTGATTTTAAGATCTCTGAGCACCGAATTAGATTCCAAGAGGTTTTCCCAGACTGTCCCCTTAAACCAAAACACCATTTCTTAGAACATTACCCATACTTGATCCATCAATTTGGTCCACTAGTTTCCCTATGGACGATGCGTTTTGAAGCAAAGCATAGCTTTTTTAAAAGAGTTGCCAGGAATATCAGGTGCTTCAAAAACGTGCTACTTTCCCTTTCAGAGAGACATCAGTATCAGATTGCCCATCATTTGCATGCATGTAGCTTTACCAGACCTCTATTGGAAGTGACAAATGTTTCCACTGTACACATCGATGTTCTTAACAAGGACATTTCAAATGCTCTGAGACGGAAGTCTTCAGATATGGACACAGTGGGCTTGGCCAAAAGCGTGACATATGATGGACTAAACTACAAGTGTGGAATGATCTGGATCCAAGGCTCACTGGGAGGACTGCCAGAGTTTAGTGAAATCATCCAAATGGTGATACTGCAGGACAAGTTGATCTTCATTGTGAAGAAGCTCATTGGATGGTATATTGAACACTATAGAGCTTTTGATCTCAAATCATCCCCAGTCGAGGAAGTGGAACTTATTGAGCCACAAGAACTACATGATACATACCCACTGGCGGACTACAAAATTGGAGGGATGCGTCTTGTCACATTGAAAAGATATATCCATGTTTAAAGGGTGAGCTCTCTCCATGTAATGTTGTTTTATTTTGTTCTCAATACAAGCCAAAGGTGGTCCACTTACAGAAGGTAAATTACAGGACATGAATTATGAGAACCTTTTAACTGCATGTGGGTGTTTTTTGTTTTTTTATTGATTGCCCTTAAGGGATAGTTAAGTATTTTTTAAAGTGATTTGCCTCACCTTATTGTGCTTTTGCTCTCTTTTCAGACTGCCATGGCTCATTCCACGACTGCCAGACTTAAAGTGATTTTGGGGGACAACAACATTGAAAAACTGACACTTCCCAATGGCATACCAGAGTCACTAGATGACCTTATCGGCACGATAAGGAGTACATTCGGATTAAAGTGCAGCTTGAAACTGCAGTACATGGACCAAGATTTTGGCAATGACTTTTTCAATCTGAACTCTACTGCTGAACTTCAGAATTTGGGGACAATCAAGGTGATCCAGCAAACAACCTTGATCAGTGCCACTGCATCCTCTGCTTCTGTTTCACCCGAGTCGGATGACTGTGTCTCACTGGCATCAAACGATACTATACTGCTTTCATCCCCCGAGTCTCTGTCATCTCGAACCAAGCAGTGGCCAGAAGAATTTCCAATTCCTCAATTTTCCTACGACACAGAGTTGCAGTTAGTGAAAGGTAATTCTGAGTGCCAGGTTGGAAACAAGTTGTTGACCTTGAGCTCCAGAATGAAATCAGATATCTTGAATAGAGTAGTTGAAGAAATTTACCAATATAAGGCCTACCCGGAGGATGCACATTTCTGCACAGTTGCAGAGGCCTTAATCAAAAAGCACCCTTGTTTAAAAGAGCCTGGCTCATTCAATGGCTGCTATGGCTGGAAACAGCGACTGAAGTACAAAATGGGGAACTACCGGACTCAACTCAAAGTGCAGGGGTGTCCAGAGCTGTCAGTAAATTCCCTGAAATCGAAATCAACGTCAGATGCTTTCCCTGCTAAAAAGGTGAAGAGGCCAAAACGATCCGAAGCCAACTTCTATCCTTCCCTACTGGAGAAACTGAGGACAGCATGGAAAAAGAGAGAATAGAACTTCTGACGGATGTCAAGATGAGGAACAATGAAAGGGTAATCACGAACAAAATGGCTTGCACGTTTGCCTACAGGCGACAAGAGGTGGTCAACCAAGAACCCAGCATTGAAGACTTTAAAGACAGGTGGCCTGCCCTGTTCCATCAGAAAGAGGTATGGTAACAATGGAACTGAAATGACACAAATTGAACAGTTTATTGACAGAATTTACATATTCAAGTAAACTTTTCGTTGCATTGACATTTTGCCTGTTGTGTATGCAGGCTTCAGTGTTTACGTTGTTAAAACTGAGATTGTATGTGAGGTAATTTGCATGTCCTTTTTATTTATTCATTGTCATCTGTTTTAGATCAATGCAGAGTTCCTGAGGCTCATGGCTGTTCCTCTTGAGGATAAGTTCTTTGCCCAGTTAGACATCCAATCAAGTCAGCTAATCAAAGTCATCCGTGCCAAAGGTGGAGCAACACGCATCTAGAGCATCAAAAGTAACAAGTTTCCTTGGTTGCTTAGAGGGTGTCACAGTACCCCTATCTATTAAAGATGCATCATCCGGGTTAGCTTAGCTCCAGCGCCGGTAGCTAAGGGGATCAATAGCGTGCCTCCGCTGGCAGCAAGAAGATGAACTAAACGACTCACTAAACGCTTCTGTTTATTTACCAAGTTATGTTATGCTCGTTATTTCTGGCACGTGTTATTTTATAACCAAATGCATACTGGTAGGAAACCGCATGGGATGTAAACAAGACGTCAGTGACTATAAGGAGCAGAAGAGAGGTTGCTGTGAAGATCCAGAACTGTATAGATTTGAACCAGAATAAGCAGAGGAGCACCTAGATGTTTTGGAAGGGGAGCTGGTGAGGAGAGAGGCTGAGGCTGATGTACTGAGTGGATACGTGGGAAAGTTTCAATAACTGCCGGTTGAGTGACAGATTATTGATAAACAGATTGTTTTAACACAATCTGTTGTACTGTCCTCTCGCCTGATATATCAAACCTTCCAATTGATGGCAGCTCCCGGTGTACTCAAAGGCACTGGTTTGCTGTCGGCAGGTGGACAAGCCCCACATCGACACCGCTAATGACTCTCTCCTCGTCCCCAGGCTGTTAACCAGCCTCTCCTCTCCCGCTCTCCTTCCAAAACATGTAGTTTCTCCTCTGTGGTTCAAATCCATACAGTTCTGTATCTACGCAGCAATCTCTCTTCTGCTCCATATAGTCACCAACATCTTGTTTACAAACTGAAAAGCCCATCTGCGTGAGTTTGTGTATGCCCGCTGTGCTCTTTCCTACCGGTATGTATGTATGTATGTATGTATGTATGTATGTATGTATGTATGTATGTATGTATGTATGTATGTGGTTCTAAAATGACACAACGTGCCAAAAATCACGAGCGCAACATAATGTGGTAAATAAACGAGCACAAGTGTTAGGTGATTGGTTTAGTTTTATCTTCTTGCTGTAAGTGGAGGCAGGCTACATGTTCCCCATAGCTACCAGTGCTAGAGCCAAGATAACCCGGATGAGCGACCTATGCCCCTAACTTCATTAAAAATGCACGCACAGTTAAAGGGAAGGTTTCTGTTGCCTTGCAAAGTGCTAAAAATTAAAAATATTCCTTTAAGTTTTAGGAGTAGGGACACCTGTCTTCAGAGATTTTGAAGATTAAATTAATCAAGATTTTATTGTCCAAGACTGAGGACATTCATCTTCGAAGGGAGTGTGTCCTGAAAGCCCTCATCTTCTTCCTTGGCGAGGATGCAGATGACCTGATCAAGGAATATCGTGTAAGTTTCCACAGCAATTTGCATGTCTGCTCATCTCATATTAATCCTGTAAAACATACAGACATTTTTGTCAACTATAATTACTGAAACCTGGTTGGATTGACTACATGTTGTATTTATAATATATGTAGTGATTCTTGCGTAGAGCTACTGGTGAAAAGGTTAGTCTAGAGTCCTGCAAAACATCAAGACACACTTTGACCCTTTCACGATACCAGGCTTTGCCAATAATGAGATGTGTGGCTGAGCCTTTAAAAGGCTCCAATCCATATAGCACTATTCAGTGAAATGAAGTCGATGTGATTTTGCAGTTGTCTTTTTAATGTGAGGCGTGAATAAAAGTACAAAGTGATGACAGTGATGTTTTGTGTCATGTACTTTAGGACTCTGGACCAGAGGACGTTCAAAGGGACCTGGAGCATCTCACTGTGGCAGTGTTTGTCATTCGAAGGGACGGGGAAGGACCGCAGGAGCCACCTGAAGACATGGGCATCGTCATCGAGGGCGTGAAGGTGTTGCATGGACTGACTTCAGTTGCCTCAGCTTGTGCCCTGCTTCTAGGTTTGCTATATGCACTTAACCTAGCTTATCCCAAACCCCTTCGTTTTACTTTCGAAGTGCTCCAGAAAATCATCATGGAGCTTGATCAACACAAGATGTCCCCCAAAGTCCAAAATCTGTATGGCAGTCTTCAAAGCTCGCAGTAATGACACGCATCACAATTGATTCCCTTTCTGGACCCAAAAATGGCCTAGGGAGGAACAATGTTAAGACTTGAAACTGAAGCCTCTTTGGGTGTTTTTGCCTTTGTGTGGTTAAAGAGACAATCGAGAGACAAATATTCTTCAAACCACAAGATATACTTGATTTTGTTGCAGGTTTTTGGAGGTGCAGGAGTTTTTCTCCAAACATGTTTCCTTCATTTTCTGGGGAAATGTTGAGCTTAGAGCTCAAATACCTTACTGAGGTGTTAATGTGTTATCAAGTGTTATCAATTGTGCACACTGTTGTGTGTCCGATTTTAAATCGTAAATTTAGTGCCTTTCATCTATACTTTTATTTCTTTTTTTTTGAAGTAAAAAAAACGACCTGTAAGTCATATTGTGAAACTAACTTACAGGATTTTCTTTTTTCAAAAACTGGCGGCTGCCAGAAGTACGCTACAAACGCTTTTGTACGGTTGCCGAAACTGAAGAAAGGCCTTTTATTTATTTTATTTTTATATATTTTTTTTGTTACTACTGTGTCTACGAGCTTATGCTGGTAAAAACTGGTTCTATATGGGAAAGATTTTGCTTGCCCAAACTGTTATGCACTTTTTATGCATTAGTCTTGTGATTGTTAAAATGCATATTTGTTCAAATGTAATTGTCCTTTAAGCTATCCTGGATGAGCAACCTTTGTTGACCGCTACATCAAAAATGCATGCAGTTACAGGAATGGTTAGGCAATTCAAAATGTCTAAAATCTACATTTGTTGTCTAAACTGTAATGCATGTTGTGCATATGTGTTTAAAGAAAAAAGTAAACTGTATGCATTTAATGTGTTGGAAGATGTCGGCATATTGCGTTTTATACTTTCATATAATAAAGTATTCACAAACAGTGAAAATGTGATATTTTTTTGAAAGCCAACTTAAATTTTTAATTGTAAAAAAAATATTTTATTATGTTGAGCAAACTTACATTTCACATTAAGGTTACTATAAAAATATTCTTAACCTTAAGGCAGAATATTGGGTTCTAAGGAAGCAGTATTTTACTTTAGGATATAGCAGAAAATTTAGTTGGAAAACAAGGACATTTTAATTTGTTGTGCATTCATTTTAAGTTTGATTGATGCAAATTGTTTATTTGAAAACTAACATATTAGTAATTCGATCTGACTTAAAATAATTGGGTCAGTCTAACTTGCTATTTTTATTTGAATAAACTTAATTAATTTATGTGTTACCAATTGAAGTAATTCAATTAAGTTGATCCAACTATTTTCTTTTTACAGTGTAGTGTAAAGGTATTTAGGCTCTGTTTTCCCTGTCTGTGGGAGAGGCTGATAGTGGGTGTGAGATCTTTGTGGCTGTGCAGGATGTGTTCACGGAGAACAGCAGGATTGAGGCTGTGAACTTTGTGCACATTATTTTAATAAATGCCCACGTCGGGTTATATTTTTGGACGTTCTGCCTCTGCCTCCTTGCTTGGTCGGGCCGCTCAACGGTCAGTCTCACAATTGGTGTCAGAAGTGGGATCCGACCAAGTGAGGAGGTAAAATTGACGAGAGGAAAGAAGAGGGACCAAAGAGAGACAAGCAGCAGGAGACGAGAGACAAGCAGCAGGAGACGAGAGACAAGCAGGAGGAACGTGCACCTCGAGTTTGGAGGGAGTGCAGGCCCGGGTGGCAGAATTGAAGGAGGAGTTGGAGGACAGAGCTGGGTGCCGTCGCCGCGATCAGGGGAGGGATATATTGGGTCCATGGCCTCGGGGAGGGATATATTAGGTCCATAGTCTCAAGGGAGGGATCTAGTGTGTCCATAGCCTCAAAGGAGGGATCAAGTGTGTCCATAGCCTCAGGGGAGGGATCTATTATGTCCGTTCTAGTCCAACACACGTCTCACAGTACCTGTCCCTGCAACCCTATGACTTTACTGTCCAGTGTCGGGCCAGGAAAGCCAACTTGGGGGCAGACTGTCTATCCCGGGTACATGAGAATTGAGGTACTGTGCGCTTTAGGAGAAGAGGGGGGGAATGTAACGACGAGACGCCGTTACTAGAGCTCACATGGACATGTGGATATAATCATTGTACTGTGTGGGGTATATTGACGACAACTTCCCTGTTCCCCATGTATGTTGTTGCTGATTGTGTGCACCTGGTGCCCTGTGTTGTCTACTCCCCCTCACCTGTGCCTAATTGCTCCCCCCCACCTGTGTCTTGTAGTGCTAATTAGTGTATAGGTATTTAGGCTCTGTTTTCCCTGTCTGTGGGAGAGGCTGATAGTGGGTGTGAGATCTTTGTGGCTGCGCAGGATGTGTTCACGGAGAACAGCAGGATTGAGGCTGTGAACTTTGTGCACATTATTTTAATAAATGCCCATGTCGAGTTATATTTTTGGACGTTCTGCCTCTGCGTCCTTGCTTGGTCGGGCCGCTCAATGGTCAGTCTCACAAAACCCGATTGGCTTCTTGCAGTATTTATCCGTCCTCAGCCACGCCTTTGCAGAACCAGGAAGTAACCTTCCCCAACGACCACGGTAAGACAATGAAAGTCATTAACACAAACAAAAACTTCTTAGAATATGTGAGAATAAACTAAATGAAGTCAGGTTACAAAATAAAGAGTTTAACATTTAAATCAAATGTGTGGTGTCAATTGTTGGCATGTTTTACTGCAAATTAAATGAAGCAAGTCTACTGGCGGTGAGGGTGCAGTGTAATGGTTTTACCCTGTGTGGCTGTGGTCATCACATGAGTATACGGTACACACTCTAAAGCCCCCCTTAATGGAGTTCTTTGTGAGTAATGACATGAATCAGATATGACACCTTATTGAGATATATATGCATCTATATGGCCCAACAACAATGACAAGTCAGAAAGATATCTATTAATCATCTCTTAACACTGTCATTGTATTCTCCCTTTTTTGGTCTGCTGCTGCATGACGCTTTCACAATCTACTACTGCAGATTATAGTTAGTTTAAGTGTGCCAGTTGGTTAAGTCAAATTAATGAATCATATCAAAATAAATGTAAATGTAGCCCAATAAATGTAATTTGAAAAGGGACTAGTTGAATATAGTCTTATATTTGGAAAATACTTTACAGTCCAACTTTATGAAGGAACAAAACCAGCAATGATTGAATTTGAGTGTGTTTGGTCACAATCCTCCTGTGATTATTTTTGCTGTCTTCTTGAGTACTACAATACAAAGGCAATTCGACTATGTTTTGTCTTTTTTGATCAACAACATAGAAATAAGCATTGTGAGCATTTAATCCAATTTTAGCCAACCTGTTTGGCAGTGGTATCTAAGACGTGTCTGAATACCTACAACTGTTGTGTATCTGTAGCTTCAATGACACCTACAAATGATCCAACAAAGCCATCATCTGATTATCCCTACGAAAATAAATAGATAAGTGATTTATATAGTCATTATAATGATTCAAGTGCTTCCTTTAACAAATATAATTAATTTTCATAAATAAAACCCCTTTATTGGCATCACAGAGAAGTTTGGTAAAATGACTGTGGCCCACCATTTTAGATTATAAAAATATAATATATAATCAAAATAAATATGGATATATCTATATATATATATATATATATAGATATATATATCTGTATAATAAAATATGGTTAATAATAATAATAATAATAATAATACATTAAAGCAATGATCCATTCCCTGTCAGTTTATCTATTCATTTGACATTTTTGCCTTAAGCCTGCACATAAACAACTTGTCTTTCCAAAATGATTGTCACTTTAGTTAATGCACACATCAAGCTGACAGCTGAGACTATTTATTTATTCATTTAAACCAGGGCCATTGTGAATCGACATGCAGCCATTTTATTTCTGGAGAATCCTGAATAACTTATATATAACCATATTGAGAATAACAGATTGGAAAAAAAGGTTTTTAGAAACAATAAGACAGCGTTTCATTGTTTGTACTTATCTTCAGTGCCTTTTAATGGAAGCATTTTCAACTTACTGAGAGACACCGTGTTTTTATTTTCGGATGCTAAAAACGTAACATAACATACAATATATGTTGTGTTCCGATCATCAAGAAGACCTTGTTTTTTTCAAAAATACAGGTAAGCTCGCAGGATACACATAAGTTATTTATGAATATATAAAAAGATAGAAATAAGAAAAGTTACTGGATAATAATACAAGGCACTGTGTTAACCGCAGTAGGGGCTGAAGTTTTAGGTGCAGGAGTAGTTGTAGGTTGCACCGTTGTCGGAGCAGCATTAGTTTTAGGTGCTGCTGTTGTTGTTATACCAGTAGTAGTTGCTGCGGTTTTATGTTTAGCAGTAGTTTTAGGTTGAACTGTTGTCGGAGCAGCAGTAGTTGTAGGTGCTGCTGTTGTTGTTGCAACATTATTAGGTGCGGCTGTTGTAGGTGAAGCAGTAGTTGTAGGTCGCACTTTTGTCTGAGAAGCAGTAGTTGTAGGTGCTGCTGTTGTTGTTATACCGGTAGTAGTTGCTGCGGTTGTAGGTTCAGCAGTAGTTTTAGGTTACACCATTGTCGGAGCAGCAGTAGTTGTAGGCGCAGCAGTTGTTGTAGGTTGCAACGTTGTCGGAGCAGCAGTAGTTGTAGGCAGGCGCGCCGGATTCATTTTAGAATTGGGGGGGCCAAAAAAAGTGCGTGTGTATGGCCCAATCCCAAACTACGCCCTAGACACTCCCCCTCCGTGACGGAGTGAACTCCGTGGAGTGACACATGAGGCTCCCTCCTGTCAGATGGAGGGAGTAAATACAGCGGCAAGCTTTGGGACAAACTCCCCTCTCTCCGGCAGAAACAGGAAATGCCGTAACGGCTACAACGGTTTCAAATCAGCATCTCTTTGACAAAAAATGTAAATGAATAACTCAAATAAAACTCCAAACATCTTTAATTGTGTTACTTTTTTGTAAAGCTCTTAGTTTTAAACCTGATGTTTATAAGCTTCTTAGTGTTTGCAACAGTCTACTGTAAATATACACAATTTTATAATAAAATGCACACATTCACCTTTTTCTAGACTAAACACAGGTATGATCCTAAGTAAAAAAAAAAATGAGGTTATCATGAGGTTGTTAACATCGCAATTTATCACTATCGTTTAGTGGTTTTGCCAAGAATTAACCACTCTGTTTTTGTACCATTCTGCGTTGAAGTACCTTCTCTTTGCCCAAATAATCTACTAGCGGTCTCCTTTTTTCTGATAGTTAGCTGTACAGCTTTAACCGCCTCAATGTCCCGACAGCAAACCTCCATGCAGTTGGAACCAGCCTGTTTCGGTTCAACAACTGCGGCGGTGGGGTCGGCGGCGGTTTTGACAGTTTCTGCGGCCGCAGACTAGAGCTGCTGCTTTTGGGTTCATCTGGCTTCGCTGTTTGAAGAAGGTCCAGCCTCCGGAGATGTGGTAGTCAGGGATGTGACCTTCCAGTTGTTAAATTTAAGTTTAGATTGACCGTATTTAGTTTTCTTCTGCGCTGGTTCTTCTGACATGTTTGCAAGTGTATATATTTTTTATATCTCTAGGTTAACGGCTGACACACACAGCAGAACAACGTAACAAATAAAGTAAACAACGTAACAAATAAACAAATCTAAGCTTTTTTATTGGTTGTAATTTACATGGATACATTTGAATGGTGTGACAATGTCCTATTTGATTGGGTTAAAATGTATATATTCTTCCTGTTATGTCTGCCTGCTTTATTTTACCTAATGCAAAGTGACCTGCTCCATCGAAATCGTTCGCATTGACCCGAAGACACATTTTTATTCCTAGCTTTCTAATGAGATCAGGATTGTTTTTGTACTCCAAATATTAAGCAAAATATGTCACATTATATAATGACTGTTACAGAGTCATCGTTTTGAGAAAAAGGCCTTTAAAGTGTTTCTCTTCTCTGGAATCCATCGATCTGATTGATTATTAGCGGAGCAAATGATCAAAAATACTACGGAGGGAAGATATTTTCGTTTGGATTACTGCACTCACGGGAAACACCGGCTGTTGTTATGCCTGTTGTGACGTTAAATTACTCAGTTCTCCGCTTGTAATTATGCCATTACAAACTTCAAACCTGTATTTATCATCTGCATTTGCCGAAACAAGTTTAATATTCTGAAAGCCAAGACTTTGTTTATTTGAAATCAGATGAAAACGAACTGTAACGGACCCTGCCGTGTTATCTATGATTACTATGCCTTACATTCATAATTTCAGCGGGAGGGAGGGGGAGCGGTGCTGCGGAAGAGCAGAGTGGCCAGTGAGAGGCGAGCTGTGGTCTTCCCTTTACAAGCTTAAAAAATGCGTGTAGCTAATGAGATTGAATATATATAACAATACAACATAACAAAATATACACAGCTAGATCAGATCGCGTTTTAGATGCGACTTTAGAGTAGAGGGGAATTATATAAACGGGATTTGTACAGTGTTCCGCGCCGCGTGTATATACGTGTGTGTTTGTGTATTTTTGAGTTTGTGTGTATTGTGTTTGTTTCCCGGGGAAAAGACTCACGAGAAACACCGGCTGTTGTTATGCCTGCAGTGACGTTAAATTACTCCGTTCTCCGCTTGTAATTATTCCGTTACAAGCTTCAAAGTTGTAGGCCTATTTATCATCTGAATTTGCCGAAGCAAGTTTAATGTACTGAAAGCCAAGACTTTGCTTATTTGAAATCAGATAAAAACAAACTAAAGGACCCTGCCGTGTTATCTATGATTACTATACACCTTACGTTCATAATTTCAGCGGGAGGGATGGGGAGCGGCGCTGAGGAACAGCAGAGTGGCGAGTGAGAGCTGTCATCTTCCCTTTACAAGCTTCAAACATGCCTGAAGCTAGTGAGACTGAATATAACAATCAAAAATAACAAAATGTACACAGCTAGATCAGATCGCGTTTTAGATGCGACTTTAGAGTAGAGGGGAATTATTGAAACGGGATTTGTACAGTTTTCCGCGGCATCTGCTGCTGCGAAAATGTGGGGTAGGGCTGAAAAGTGGGGGGGCCAATGGCCCCCTGGCCCCCCTGCTTCCGGCGCCCTTGGTTGTAGGTGCTGCTGTGAGGCTGCTCTGCTGCGTTGTGAACAGGAAAACCCGGTGCTTTTCAAGCTCCAGCTCCGAACCGTCTCTGAAACACTGTTGGTGTGAATGAGGTAAAAGTGGCTCCCTTACCTTTGCCTCAGGGCTCTCAACCTCACATATTTTCCTGTCAGACTTGCAACCTGGCTGGTGCACTAGTAATAAAGTGTGGGAAGATCATTACCAAGAATAACTGGGTATGGCAATGTTGGGGCTAATGCTACAGCCAAAAGAAAGGTTTGGCCTCCTACAGTCAGATAGACCTCTGCTGTGGGGTAAACATGTTGATCACCATGAATGCAGCTCATGGTTGAAGTACCCTGACTCCACTTTTCCCTACGGACCAAACTTGACAAAACAACTGACTGAAAATATGCTGTATCAAGCAAAGCTTCTACTTGCTGCCCATCGATCAAGACTTGTACTTTCCTGTCTTTCTCACCTAATCACTCAACCCTGTCTGGCCTAGAAACTGCACACAGGAGAGATGGCTTGGTGTGACCTAAATCTGGGCAATATTGCTTGGTGTGACCCAGAGCATTGCATTGATAGCACCTCATTTCTTATTCAAAGGTTTTTGAGCTTGGTCTGGGGATTGGGTTATGAACTGTCTATCACTCGAGAAATATCTACCTGGTGACTGACCAAACCCTCGGTCACCCCCAATGGAACTACTCAAATGGGTCTGGTTGTTCTCCCAACTGCAGGTGGCATCCCAGCTCCCTTTTCTGGCTGATGTGTAGACCTCTGCCAGGCGTGCTACCTCCGCTGCTATCTTGGGGTCATGCTCTCCTTTCCAAATGTCTCGCTCCGGATGGAGCATCCTCAGGAACTGCTCTAGGATAATGGCCCCGGTCATTTCTTCCAACGTCGATTTTTCTGGCTTGACCCATTTGACGAAGAGATCTTTCAGACGAACATACAACTCTTGTGGAGTCTCGCCAGACTCGATCTTCAGTGACCGGAATCGTCTTCTGTAAGTATCCGGTGTGATTTCATACTTTGACAAAATTGCTGCTTTAACTTTCCCATAATTGTCAGTCTTTCTTGTCCATCATCACGACGAGCTTTACTTTATATTATTATGTGCAGGCATGATTAGTGGTTTATTAGCCATCTGTTAATTTCACCCAAGAACAACATTATAACTGACCAGAATATACATATAAATACATTCCCAACTAAAACAAACCCTTAAGCCCATCTGTTACTTGTTTCATCCCGGAACCTTCTTTAGTCAGTATTTGTTTCCCCCGAGGATCTTTTGGCCAAACACACTGGAGCGGACACAGGACGAAACAGCATGGGTAAGCGATGGACATTGTCACTACCCGATCTGCAGCCCTGCCCGATCTGCAGTGCGCATGTGCGAGATGGTCCGCCATATTGGACAACTCCGGACGGCAACCCAAGTAGGACACTTGACACAGTGGCTTTTGGCAAAGCTCAAAAAGAAAACTTGAGAGAGATGAGTTATTGTTATTACAATGTGACTTCACTATTATTTAACAACTCTTTTTATTTAACAACTCTTTTTATTTAACTTCTTGTATTTGGGGTTAAGTACATTGTTAGAATAAGTGATAACCCTGTGATAGGTCAGGGTCATGCCATGGGAAGCCAGCCGGCCTCTCGCTTTCGACCAATCAAATTGCATCAACGCTATTAATATACACAATAAGAGTCTGGTAACCAACATTGAAAAAAGATTATTAATACATTCATGTGCCAATCCATTATATTCTTAAAGGGAGGGAATCCTCATGACACGCATTTAAAAAGAAAATATCATCCGATAAAACAGACCAGTCTCTGCCGGTCTTCTTTTTTTATTTTTTTATCCGATGACGTTATCAGTGATTTTAAGCTGATTAATTACCAAAATAACATCAACCCTGTGGGCAGCGCCATTTTGACGAGTCACATGACTTATTTTACCGGACGTGACGTTAACTATGCGTTTGGTGTCGAGGACAAATTGACGTATGTGTTTTGTTCATGTTGTTTACTGTAGTTACTCTCACAATTATATTTAAATATGCCTCTGTGGTGACACCATATTGGGGACCATAATTCACCTTGTTTGTGTTGTTGCTACAGGGACCCTTTATGGGAAACACCGGTAGCGTTAGCTAGTCATTCCTGCTAGCTTGTCAATGAGAGCAGTTCATGTATTAACCTCCGAGTGTTTAATGGATAATAAAGTGTGGAAGTCCATTCTTAATACACCGCCTCCGACTCCCTTTTCACGGCACTACACCTCATTGTATCGCGAAACATTGCCACAATTCGGATAGGAACAATCCACGGAAGGCTCGGTTCCATCTATTGCCAACGGGGAAGTACGTTCGGAGGCAGTGGCTAGCGAAATGTGCTCGGCCCGAACCGAAAGATCCACAGGCGCATGTATGCAGCGAACATTTCAAGTTTCCGGACGACTACTCTGAGAGTATGATGAAACATAAAATGGGATTTATTAATCAACCATTACTTAATGGGGATGCAGTGGCATTATTTTAAGGTGTCCGAAAAAGACAGTAAAATAGCGTAATGCAACGTGTGCTTCGGTGAGCGGAGCGAAACACACAAGAGTTAGACCTACACTTCGCTATTTTATCTACCTCTGGAACAAGCTAAACTAGTTATAAATATATTTATTATTCACTGTCAGGTCACTCATTACTGGATCAGTGAGCTGCGTGAGATACTGACAGGCTGTCAGGAGAGGGAGAGAGAGGGGGATTCCCCTTTGTGCAATCCAAGTCGTCTGTGAACAGTTTATTTTCAAGCTCTTCAAGCTCATGACAACATATGTTCATCAGAGGATTGTCCATGGCTACTCACCGATCGCAAGTACACCATTCATGTACAGGTCTCCCTACCCGAAATCAATTGCACGAGTAAAGGGATCGTCTCCAGCAAGATCACTGTGCTGTTCATCCTCATCGTCACTGTCCCTGGATTCCTGACGGTTCTGGCCACTTGGCTCGAACCTGTATGGCTGAATTCCCCCATCCAATCTCTCCACATTGCTCAAAACTTCTTCCTCGGCCTACGAGTCCGAACTCATATACTCCGCCATGTTTTCGTCGAATGAGCTGTTCGTGTGTTTCATAGACTGTATATAAAGGGTGTGTTTACAAAGTGAACGCATAGATGACGTCACGACCTAGTTTTTCGGATCACGTGACTACTGAAAATGTTCAAAATGGCAGCTGCCTGACGGAATATACAGGTTTTGATCAAAAAGAGCTATAAAATCATTATTTAACGGGGAATATCGCTGATTTCTTCAGGGTATGGTTTAAACATACTGTTTCACTAAATACTGAAGTTTTGATTAAATATCTAATGAGTGGAGCCTTCCTTTAATATGCGATGATTGACATCTAACCAAGGTTAATTATAGGGTGTACCGGTACAGCTATAACAATAGTTTTGTTTATATAGCACGTTAAAGTTTACGTGCAAGGGTCAAAAGATTTATAGAACACTGAATAAGTGTGTTGTATGACAAATAAAACAGACAAACCGCTTTCTATCCTGGGAAACTATAATTATTATAGTTGTATTATTAATATACACAAGAAGAGTCTGGTAACCAAGATTGAATTGGTGTGAAATGATAACAAAATATTTCCCAGCTACCTACATATTGGCCCAATCTAAATTATTATTGTTGTATATGAAGGATTTGTATGTGGGTGCAGTGATCATTTAAAGGAAACAAATGGATATCAGTTAAATAGTAACCGGCAACTATTATTTATTTTAGGCCATCTTGTAAAAAGAAGTTATAAGAAAATTGTCAGGCGTCAATTATTGTCACAGTTTAAGGGCGCACCCTGTTATTTTGGCCTGCAGCATCTATTGCATTTCATCTATGTGAATGAGGTCAACTTGCATGACAATTTGTCAGAACAAACTATTGCATTAAAATAAAATAATAATGATGGCATATTTTAACAAAAAATTAACCCATAAGAACCCGGATTACTTTTGGCAAAAGTATGGGGAACATAATTTAAAATAAAAAGACCATGCAGAACACATTTCCGACAAGTAACCCCCCTAGTGTCAAAGATCTGAAATGTGACAAATATGTCCCATTGGGCGTTAATGGTAAAGTAACTCTTATTTATAACTTAATTAATGAGGATTATTTTAGTTTTAACATTCTTTGAATTGAAGAATAAAGAATATATTAACTAAATATAATTGAATCAGCTAAATGAACTGAGCAGATCATAATATTTCTAATTGTGCATATATGTCACTCCAGATTTTCTGAGAAATGTTAATGTTAATGTCCCGGTGTGACAATGTCACAGCGATATTTATCCTGTTTCATGTTTTTTTTCAAAACAGGTTAAATGTAATAAAGGACACATTCTTAAATGGCTTGAATTGTACCTTTAGCAACAAAAAACTATCTTTTTAAATGTAGCTAGTTGTTATGTTAATGCTAATGAGATAACTAAGTCAATATAATGAGATAGCTAAGTCAATATAATGAGATAGCTAAGTCAATATAATGAGATATTAAGTCAATATAATGAGATATTAAGTCAATATAATGAGATAACTAAGTCAATATAATGAGATAACTAAGTCAATATAATGAGATAGCTAAGTCAATATAATGAGATAGCTAAGTCAATATAATGAGATATTAAGTCAATATAATGAGATATTAAGTCAATATAATGAGATAACTAAGTCAATATGTAAGGGATAATGTGCTGCGGCGCGGTCATTATGGGGAAAAGAACACAGACAGGCTGATCAGGAGCCCGACGCGAAGCGAAGGGATCTAGATCGGCATGAAGGTGTTCTTTTCCCCATAATGACCAAGTCGCTGCACATTATCCCGCTTATTACATGGCCACATTCTCAACAAAGTAACGTTATGACTCCCAATATTAATTGAAATGCTTTTGTGGATTTAGAAAATGATTTTATTGATTTAAAAAATAGTTGTATGTATTGATTTAAATTGACATGCATCCGCTAAGAAAAATAGTCCGTTGTTACTGTTTGAACTAACGGAGCAACGGCAGGAACTGCTTCGATAGCGTTTTTGAGGAGCTTTTTGATTACAGATTTGAAAACATTGCTGCTTGCTTTAAAAGTAGAACAATTCATTATGTCAAACCTTGGAAAGTATCTAGATATCCCTGCCCTAATGCCAAAGTAACTGGCAACTGTTAAATATGTTCTTTATTCTCGCGTCCAGGAGAGAAGCTTTAAAATGAGACTAAATGGAGTCTCTGAAAAGATTCAAATGGGATACTTTAATTAAAAAAGGCGCGGTAGTGTTACAGACAGAATATTGTTCCGGCAGAAAACAGCTGTGATCTGGTTCTCCTGAGCAAGAAGAAGACAGCGGATCTCTCCTCCGACGCTGCTATATATATCCTCTGCTGGCTCCTCCCCGCCAGCCGGCTCACCTCGTCTCCAATGTCCGTTATTGCATTTAAACAGAGGATAGGTTCTTTTCACATTCAATATATGCTTAACACGCCGTTTCTCCTCATATTCTCTTTCATCACTTTTCATTTAACACATTCTAAACGCTGTAATCAATACTCTAAACAATACTTCTCGGCTCGTTTGGTTTCCGGTCATTCCGGATGTTGTCACATGCTACTCTCGTCTGTAAACAATAATGTATTCAAATAAACTGTACTTTCATTTAATATTCAACATGGTAGTATCTCGACATCTATCGTTGTAGTGTTAAATCAGTAGGCTTCGGTTTTCACCACTCCAAGTCATTTCGCTTCTCAATTCACCTCTTTAGGAAATCGTATATTAGCCACATGCTAAATGCTAACCGTAGATGAAGGACTTTCAGAATAAAAGCTTAACTGCTTGTGCACAAGAATTTCTGGTTTTTCAGTATAAAAGAGCGTTTAAACTGACGGTATGTTTAAGCTACATTATAGCATCAAAACATTGATTTTAATTTCTAACACAACTGAATATGTGTCGCCGTTTCATGTCTATGTCTGGACCGTTGCGTAAAATGGAGGATTTCTGCCCGTTACTTCTCCGCTGTTTTCATGTCGCTCTTGTCTTGTCAGTTAGAAACGGCCAAACTGTATTTAGTTAAATCGAACGGACTTGTTTGTGTATGTGAGCGTCCTTAACAACGGTCAATAAGTGCTTGACAGCGGTCTGTCTGTTCGGTATTAACAACGTGTCACGTGTTCTGAATTGACCAATCAGAATCGAGTATTCAACTAAGCCATGTAATAAAATGAGATATTAAGTCAATATAATGAGATAGCTAAGTCAATATAATGAGATAGCTAAGTCAATATAATGAGATATTAAGTCAATATAATGAGATAACTAAGTCAATACAATGAGATAACTAAGTCAATATAATGAGATAACTAAGTCAATACAATGAGATAACTAAGTCAATATAATGAGATAACTAAGTCATTATAATGAAATAGCTAAGTCATTATAATGAAATAGCTAAGTCATTATAATGAGATAGCTAAGTCATTACAATGACTTACAATGCTTCGGGAGCTAGTTTGTTAGCCAACATATCCATTGACTGATGTTGTGGACGACCTGAAGCTGGTGGCAAGTCCTACGAGATGGTAATTGACCACTTCGCCACTATGCAAGACAGGAGAATGGCCTTGCTCTACAGACAGGGTGAGTATGAAATGCACACCCCCTTCTCTCTGTGTGACGCTACTGTTTACTGTACTGCCTGTTAGCCATCTTTGTAGTTTATGATGTGGTGCTGTTGCTTACTGTGTGCTGCTGGCCTGGATTTAGCTTCATGTGCTAGTCAGTCGGAAGTTGTGGTTTTATTAGTTTTTCTTTGCTCCCTTAAAGTCAGTTCAAGCTTCTGAGATGATTTTAGGTGGAGAGCTTTGCAAAAATTGGCTAAATGCTTTAAATCTTTGGCAAGATAACTGCCTATAAAATGATATATTTTTTGAAAAAAAGGCAATACCGAAAATGTACTCTGACAATGGTTGATGCTGGTGGTTACTCTGACTATGGGCTATAATAGGTTGCTCAAGGAATGATGTATTTCTAAAAAAGTGTGTCTGGAAAGTGTTTTAATAAATACTCATTAAATATTCAAAATGAACTATGCACTACTAGTACTCTCTTGAGTCTCTTCCCGTTAAGTGGGTATGACACATTCATAGTTTGTTAAATGTTAAGAAGCCCTCAGACGCTGTTTCTTGCAAGGTGTTGCCGGCCGGCGGGGGCACCGGGCTTAACAGGTTCTGATTCACTGGCACTACAAAGGCTGAGAAGGCATATTGTAAGGTGCTTTGGTGAAATGTAATTATAGAAAATCACATTGATTGTTCCTAAACATCACTGGTGCTTTATTTAGGGTTGATTAAACCTGATATCATACACTGATACAAAACCTATGATAATTGATACATAACACACAAAAGACAAATACACTTCTTTTAGAGATTTTGTATTCTGTAAATCTTCGGACAGAATATATACAAACAAGACATTTTACAAAAATACATTTCATAAATAAAAAGATTGACATTTAATTGTTTAGACATGTATTTGTGTACAATTATTATAAAGCTCTTCATTGGTTTCAGGGTTGTTTTTTTCTGTTCTTGGAGAGGGATCCCTCCATAGCCTTTTCCTGAGGTTTCTTCTACTTGTCCTTCGTTTGTTGAGTTTGGGTCAGTTTTTTTTAGGGTAATACGAACAGAGGGTTTCATATAGGCTGCACAGATTGTAAAGCCCCCTGAAGCTGATTTGTGATATTAGGCTGTATTTGTACATTATTATACATCATTTATACATTTAAATGGATAAGACGATTGGATGATGTGTTTCTTCATTTTATTCTATGACATTTTTTCTAAACTTAAACAAGATAGCATTAGTTACTGTCACAAAATTAAATATTCTTATAGCAAATTGATCAGTGAAGATTAATTTGTACATTATTAGTGCAATTATTTTTACATTCCTGCGGTAATGTTACATGTCTGGCCTATTGGTCTAATGATGATTGAATGGACGCATTACTCAAAGTTACATTTTATATCAAGTTCATCTGAAGCTGAACAAGACTGAAGACATCATGAATCCTTTTTCACCAACAGAGTATTTCACCATGAATAAATCATTTTTCATTCCAGTGATGGAAGTCATGTTGTGATTACAATTCAAATTTTAAGAACAGCCCTAATGCTATTGCTGGTTTGATAGTATCCATGACAACAGACAGAGGCAGGATACGGTGACAAGACTGATCTTGTGTATTACTCCACCGGAAGCTGTAAATGAGAACAAAAAGAAACAAAACATTAAATCAACAAAAAGTAGAATTTTCTTTTTGTTGTATTAAGTAGCAATCAGTATTTACTTACATATGCCATTTACGCCAATGGAGCTGCCTTCAATGTCGAATCCATCGACTGTTGAAGCTGCGTTGATCAAAGTGTTCGCAATCTGAGTGCTATTAGGAGCAGATGTGCTTCCAAACGAGACATCAATGAAGTTGATGATTGATCCGTTACTGCAGAAAGAGAAAACAAGATATTGTTTAAAACATCAGATATAGAATCCTACTTTTTATTATAACACCTTAATGATTTAAAAAAATTACCTGAATGCAACAACACCTAGTGATTTGAAGGACGAAGGGAATGCCTTTTGGAAAACAGGTGTAAGCTGTAGAAACACAAAAACATATATTTTTCACATAAACCTTGGAATTTATTTGACTTGATCTTTATCGGTCTTTCATCAATTAAGAATTCATAATTATATTGTGGTAACTGTGGAGTAGGCTTCTCATATTTTGAATGGGCGCTAAAATATTGCTGTAGATATACCAGCAGATTTTATTTATAGGGGTAAACTTACCTGATTCTTTATCATTGTAGCCCGAGCTTTATAAGCAGCAGAAGATGGATTCAGCAAGTCACTCGTAAATGTGTCTTGAACAGATCTGAAAGTCACCCTTTTTGTTATAAGGGCTATAGTAGTAGGTGCTGCAGTCGCAGGTCTAGCCGTTGTAGGTGCAGCAGTTTTAGGTTTAGCAGTTGTAGGTGCTGCAGTTTTAGGTTTAGCAGTTGTAGGTGCTGTAGTTGTAACTGGGACTGGACCTGCTGTAAAAACAGACATATAAACATTATGTTAATATTTATCAATGCCCAAACCAAGAGGATTTATGTATTTTAGGTAAAACCCTGGTGCCATTTTTACAGAAATAAGATCAATGATGAAGGGCTGACAAAATTATATTTGTTCTGAAGTTTCTTAGGAAAAAGTATTCTTGCAACAAATAACAATTTATTTACAAGTTGTGACATTAAACAATACACAACTCCAAACTGAAAATCATTAAAGTAGTGTTCATTAATTTTGTCTTTACCTACATACTTTTGTTAGTAAATTATTTATAAACCAAGCATGCACAGTAAATGTTATTCAAAATGGTTTAGAAACGTATTGGAGAGAAACATTGTGTTGTGTTTACTTACATTCAACTTTGACTGAATCAGGACTTATGCTCACATCGAAGGTACTGTTGGTATTATTCACAGCTTCTACTAAGGTTTGAACCACTTCACTATTCTGTGGGAGATCTGCAAGAGGAGTAGTGCTGTTGAACACAACTCCCATTTCTGCTTCAGTTCCGGTCACCCTTGCTGCTAAAGCGCTGTTTTATAACATCAAATGAAAAAAAAGAACAATTATGATTTGAAAGACTCTGTCTGTTGCCTTGTGTCGTCTGATTTACATGTGTCACTATCAACACTAAAGCATTTGTCTTTTTGAGACCCAATTGAAGTGAAACCTTTTTTACCTGAGCTTTTTCAGCTTGCAGTGGGAAAATCTGTTTCCAAATTCGGGTTTGTATATCTTAGAACACTGCAAAAAAAGCAACATTGAAAGACTTTTAGTCACTTTTGTCACAATATACTTAAAATACAAATTCAGAGATACTGAAATCGAGGTGATATAACAAAACAACATTCACCGTTGATAGAAGTCGTTTTTCTAACTCTATGTATTCCTGGCTTGTGTTGTCATTATAAGCATCAATAAATGGTTCGCCCTCCATGGCTGCTGTGATAACGTATGTTGGAGCAGCAGCAGTCGTAGGTGCTGCAGTTGTAGATGAAGCAGTTGTGGGTGCAGCAGTCGTAGGTGTTGCAGTTGTGAGTGCAGCAGTTGTAGGTGCAGCAGTTGTGGGTGAAGCAGTTGTGGGTGTAGCAGTTGTAGTTGCTGCAGTTGCGGGTGAAGCAGTTGACGGTGCAACATTTGTGGGTGCAGCAGTTGTAGGTACAGCAGTTGTAAGTGCTGCAGTTGTAGGTGAAGCAGTTTTGGGGGCTGCAGTTGATGGTGAAGCAGTTGTAGGTGTAGCAGTTGTAGGTGAAGCAGTTGTGGCTGCAGCAGTCGTAGGTGTTGCAGTTGTGGTTGCAGCAGTTGTATGTGCTGCAGTTGTGGGTGCACTAGTTGTAGTTGAAGCAGTTGTGGGTGCAGCAGTCGTAGGTGCTGCAGTTGTAGGTTCAGCAGTAGTAGGTGCTGCTGTTGTTGTTGCAACAGTAGTAGGTGCTGCTGTCGTAGGTGAAGCAGGAGTTGTAGGTGCTGCTGTTGTCGTAGGTGTAGCAGTAGTTGTTAGTTGCACCGTTGTCGGAGCAACATTAGTAGTAGGTGGTGCTGTTGTTGCAACAGTAGTAGGGGCTGCAGTTGTAGGTGTAGCTGTAGTTGTAGGTGCTGCTGTTGTTGTTGCAACAGTAGTAGGTACTGTTGTCGTAGGTGCAGCAGTAGTTGTAGTTTGCACTGTCGTCAGAGCAGCAGTAGTAGTAGGTGTTGATGTCGTAGGTGCAGCAGTAGTTGTAGTTTGCACCGTTGTCGGAGCATCAGTAGTTGTAGGTGTTGCTGTTGTTGTTGCAACAGTAGTAGGTACTGATGTCGTAGGTGCAGCAGTAGTTGTAGGTGCTGCTGTTGTTTTTGCAACAGTAGTAGGGGCTGCAGTTGTAGGTGAAGCAGTAGTTGTAGGTGGCACCGTTGTCGGAGCAGCAGTAGTTGTAGGTGCTTTTGTCGTGGGTGCAGCAGTAGTTGTAGTTTGCACCGTTGTCTGAGCATCAGTAGTTGTAGGTGTTGCTGTTGTTGTTGCAACAGTAGTAGGTGCTGCTGTCGTAGGTGCAGCAGTAGTTGTAGTTTGCACTGTTGTCGGAGCATCAGTAGTTGTAGGTGTTGCTGTTGTTGTTGCAACAGTAGTAGGTGCTGTTGTCGTAGGTGCAGCAGTAGTTGTAGGTGCTGCTGTTGTTGTTGCAACAGTAGTAGGTGCTGATGTCGTCGGTGCAGCAGTAGTTGTAGGTGCTGCTGTTGTTGTTGCAACAGTAGTAGGTGCTGTTGTCGTAGGTGCAGCAGTAGTTGTAGGTGCTGCTGTTGTTGTTGCAACAGTAGTAGGTGCTGATGTCGTCGGTGCAGCAGTAGTTGTAGGTGCTGCTGTTGTTGTTGCAACAGTAGTAGGTGCTGTTGTCGTAGGTGCAACAGTAGTTGTAGGTGGCACTGTTGTCGGAGCAGCAGTAGTTGTAGGTGCTGCTGTTGTTGTTGCAACAGTAGTAGGTGCTGCTGTCGTAGGTGCAGCAGTAGTTGTAGGTGCTGCTGTTGTTGTTGCAACAGTAGTAGGTGCTGCTGTCGTAGAGGCAGCAGTGGTTGTAGGTGGCACCGTTGTCGGAGCAGCAGTAGTTGTAGGTGCTGCTGTTGTTGTTGCAACAGTAGTAGGTGCTGCTGTTGTTGTTACAACAGTAGTAGGTGCTGCTGTCGTAGGTGCAGCAGTAGTTGTAGGTGCTGCTGTTGTTGTTGCAACAGTAGTAGGTGCTGCTGTTATGGTTGCAACAGTAGTAGGTGCTGCTGTTGTTGTTACAACAGTAGTAGGTGATGCTGTCGTAGGTGAAGCAGTAGTTGTAGGTGCTGCAGTTGTTGTTACAACAGTAGTAGGTGCTGCTGTCGTAGGTGCAGCAGTAGTTGTAGGTGCTGCTGTTGTTGTTGCAACAGTAGTAGGTGCTGCTGTCGTAGGTGAAGCAGTAGTTGTAGGTGCTGTAGTTGTTGTTAAAACAGTAGTAGGTGATGCTGTCGTAGGTGCAGCAGTAGTTGTAGGTGCTGCTGTTGTTGTTGCAACAGTAGTAGGTGCTGCTGTTGTTGTTGCAACAGTAGTAGGTGCTGCTGTCGTAGGTGCAGCAGTAGTTGTAGGTGGCACTGTTGTTGTTGCAACAGTAGTAGGTGCTGTTGTCGTAGGTGCAGCAGTAGTTGTAGGTGCTGCTGTTGTTGTTGCAACAGTAGTAGGAGCTGCAGTTGTAGGTGAAGCAGTAGTTGTAGGTGGCACTGTTGTTGTTGCAACAGTAGTAGGTGCTGTTGTCGTAGGTGCAGCAGTAGTTGTAGGTGCTGCTGTTGTTGTTGCAACAGTAGTAGGTGCTGCTGTCGTAGGTGAAGCAGTAGTTGTAGGTGCTGCTGTTGTTGTTGCAACAGTAGTAGGGGCTGCAGTTGTTGTTGCAACAGTAGTAGGTGCTGCTGTCATAGGTGAAGCAGTAGTTGTAGGTGCTGCTGTTGTTGTTGCAACAGTAGTAGGTGCTGTTGTCGTAGGTGCAGCAGTAGTTGTAGGTGCTGCTGTTGTTGTTGCAACAGTAGTAGGTGCTGTTGTCGTAGGTGCAGCAGTAGTTGTAGATGCTGCTGTTGTTGTTGCAACAGTAGTAGGTGCTGCTGTCGTAGTTGCAGCAGTAGTTGTAGGTGCTGCTGTTGTTGTTGCAACAGTAGTAGGTGCTGCTGTTGTAGAGGCAGCAGTGGTTGTAGGTGGCAACGTTGTCGGAGCAGCAGTAGTTGTAGGTGCTGCTGTTGTAGTTGCAACAGTAGTAGGTGCTGCTGTTGTTGTTACAACAGTAGTAGGTGCTGTCGTAGGTGTAGCAGTAGTTGTAGGTGCTGCTGTTGTTGTTGCAACAGTAGTAGGTGCTGCTGTTATGGTTGCAACAGTAGTAGGTGCTGCTGTTGTTGTTACAACAGTAGTAGGTGCTGCTGTCGTAGGTGAAGCAGTAGTTGTAGGTGCTGCAGTTGTTGTTACAACAGTAGTAGGTGCTGCTGTCGTAGGTGCAGCAGTAGTTGTAGGTGCTGCTGTTGTTGTTTCAACAGTAGTAGGTGCTGCTGTTGTTGTTGCAACAGTAGTATGTGCTGCTGTCGTAGGTGCAGCAGTAGTTGTAGGTGCTGCTGCTGTTGTTGCAACAGTAGTAGGTGCTGCTGTTGTTGTTGCAACAGTAGTAGGTGCTGCTGTTGTTGTTAAAACAGTAGTAGGTGCTGCTGTCGTAGGTGCAGCAGTAGTTGTAGGTGCTGCTGTTGTTGTTGCAACAGTGGTAGGTGCTGCTGTTGTTGTTGCAACAGTAGTAGGTGCTGCTGTCGTAGGTGCAGCAGTAGTTGTAGGTGGCACTGTTGTTGTTGCAACAGTAGTAGGTGCTGTTGTCGTAGGTGCAGCAGTAGTTGTAGGTGCTGCTGTTGTTGTTGCAACAGTAGTAGGTGCTGCTGTCGTAGGTGAAGCAGTAGTTGTAGGTGCTGCTGTTGTTGTTGCAACAGTAGTATGTGCTGTTGTCGTAGGTGCAGCAGTAGTCGTAGGTGCTGCTGTTGTTGTTGCAACAGTAGTAGGTGCTGCTGTCGTAGGTGAAGCAGTATTTGTAGGTGCTGCTGTTGTTGTTGCAACAGTAGTAGGGGCTGCAGTTGTTGTTGCAACAGTAGTAGGTGCTGCTGTCGTAGGTGAAGCAGTAGTTGTAGGTGCTGCTGTTGTTGTTGCAACAGTAGTAGGTGCTGTTGTCGTAGGTGCAGCAGTAGTTGTAGGTGCTGCTGTTGTTGTTGCAACAGTAGTAGGTGCTGTTGTCGTAGGTGCAGCAGTAGTTGTAGATGCTGCTGTTGTTGTTGCAACAGTAGTAGGTGCTGCTGTTGTAGAGGCAGCAGTGGTTGTAGGTGGCAACGTTGTCGGAGCAGCAGTAGTTGTAGGTGCTGCTGTTGTAGTTGCAACAGTAGTAGGTGCTGCTGTTGTTGTTACAACAGTAGTAGGTGCTGTCGTAGGTGTAGCAGTAGTTGTAGGTGCTGCTGTTGTTGTTGCAACAGTAGTAGGTGCTGCTGTTATGGTTGCAACAGTAGTAGGTGCTGCTGTTGTTGTTACAACAGTAGTAGGTGCTGCTGTCGTAGGTGAAGCAGTAGTTGTAGGTGCTGCAGTTGTTGTTACAACAGTAGTAGGTGCTGCTGTCGTAGGTGCAGCAGTAGTTGTAGGTGCTGCTGTTGTTGTTTCAACAGTAGTAGGTGCTGCTGTTGTTGTTGCAACAGTAGTATGTGCTGCTGTCGTAGGTGCAGCAGTAGTTGTAGGTGCTGCTGCTGTTGTTGCAACAGTAGTAGGTGCTGCTGTTGTTGTTGCAACAGTAGTAGGTGCTGCTGTTGTTGTTACAACAGTAGTAGGTGCTGCTGTCGTAGGTGAAGCAGTAGTTGTAGGTGCTGCAGTTGTTGTTGCAACAGTAGTAGGTGCTGCTGTCGTAGAGGCAGCAGTGGTTGTAGGTGGCACCGTTGTCGGAGCAGCAGTAGTTGTAGGTGCTGCTGTTGTTGTTGCAACAGTAGTAGGTGCTGCTGTTGTTGTTGCAACAGTAGTAGGTGCTGCTGTCGTAGGTGCAGCAGTAGTTGTAGGTTGCACTGTTGTTGTTGCAACAGTAGTAGGTGCTGTTGTCCTAGGTTCAGCAGTAGTTGTAGGTGCTGCTGTTGTTGTTGCAACAGTAGTAGGTGCTGCTGTCGTAGGTGAAGCAGTAGTTGTAGGTGCTGCTGTTGTTGTTGCAACAGTAGTATGTGCTGTTGTCGTAGGTGCAGCAGTAGTCGTAGGTGCTGCTGTTGTTGTTGCAACAGTAGTAGGTGCTGCTGTCGTAGGTGAAGCAGTAGTTGTAGGTGCTGCTGTTGTTGTTGCAACAGTAGTAGGGGCTGCAGTTGTTGTTGCAACAGTAGTAGGTGCTGCTGTCGTAGGTGAAGCAGTAGTTGTAGGTGCTGCTGTTGTTGTTGCAACAGTAGTAGGTGCTGTTGTCGTAGGTGCAGCAGTAGTTGTAGGTGCTGCTGTTGTTGTTGCAACAGTAGTAGGTGCTGTTGTCGTAGGTGCAGCAGTAGTTGTAGATGCTGCTGTTGTTGTTGCAACAGTAGTAGGTGCTGCTGTCGTAGGTGCAGCAGTAGTTGTAGGTGCTGCTGTTGTTGTTGCAACAGTAGTAGGTGCTGCTGTTGTAGAGGCAGCAGTGGTTGTAGGTGGCAACGTTGTCGGAGCAGCAGTAGTTGTAGGTGCTGCTGTTGTAGTTGCAACAGTAGTAGGTGCTGCTGTTGTTGTTACAACATTAGTAGGTGCTGTCGTAGGTGTAGCAGTAGTTGTAGGTGCTGCTGTTGTTGTTGCAACAGTAGTAGGTGCTGCTGTTATGGTTGCAACAGTAGTAGGTGCTGCTGTTGTTGTTACAACAGTAGTAGGTGCTGCTGTCGTAGGTGAAGCAGTAGTTGTAGGTGCTGCAGTTGTTGTTACAACAGTAGTAGGTGCTGCTGTCGTAGGTGCAGCAGTAGTTGTAGGTGCTGCTGTTGTTGTTTCAACAGTAGTAGGTGCTGCTGTTGTTGTTGCAACAGTAGTATGTGCTGCTGTCGTAGGTGCAGCAGTAGTTGTAGGTGCTGCTGCTGTTGTTGCAACAGTAGTAGGTGCTGCTGTTGTTGTTACAACAGTAGTAGGTGCTGCTGTCGTAGGCGAAGCAGTAGTTGTAGGTGCTGCAGTTGTTGTTGCAACAGTAGTAGGTGCTGCTGTCGTAGAGGCAGCAGTGGTTGTAGGTGGCACCGTTGTCGGAGCAGCAGTAGTTGTAGGTGCTGCTGTTGTTGTTGCAACAGTAGTAGGTGCTGCTGTTGTTGTTACAACAGTAGTAGGTGCTGCTGTCGTAGGTGCAGCAGTAGTTGTAGGTGCTGCTGTTGTTGTTGCAACAGTAGTAGGTGCTGCTGTTATGGTTGCAACAGTAGTAGGTGCTGCTGTTGTTGTTACAACAGTAGTAGGTGATGCTGTCGTAGGTGAAGCAGTAGTTGTAGGTGGTGCTGTTGTTACAACAGTAGTAGGTGCTGCTGTCGTAGGTGCAGCAGTAGTTGTAGGTGCTGCTGTTGTTGTTGCAACAGTAGTAGCTGCTGCTGTTGTTGTTGCAACTGTAGTAGGTGCTGCTGTCGTAGGTGAAGCAGTAGTTGTAGGTGCTGCAGTTGTTGTTAAAACAGTAGTAGGTGCTGCTGTTGTAGGTGCAGCAGTAGTTGTAGGTGCTGCTGTTGTTGTTGCAACAGTAGTAGGTGCTGCTGTTGTTGTTGCAACAGTAGTAGGTGCTGCTGTCGTAGGTGCAGCAGTAGTTGTAGGTGGCACTGTTGTTGTTGCAACAGTAGTAGGTGCTGTTGTCGTAGGTGCAGCAGTAGTTGTAGGTGCTGCTGTTGTTGTTGCAAGAGTAGTAGGAGCTGCAGTTGTAGGTGAAGCAGTAGTTGTAGGTGGCACTGTTGTTGTTGCAACAGTAGTAGGTGCTGTTGTCGTAGGTGCAGCAGTAGTTGTAGGTGCTGCTGTTGTTGTTGCAACAGTAGTAGGTGCTGCTGTCGTAGGTGAAGCAGTAGTTGTAGGTGCTGCTGTTGTTGTTGCAACAGTAGTAGGTGCTGTTGTCGTAGGTGCAGCAGTAGTTGTAGGTGCTGCTGTTGTTGTTGCAACAGTAGTAGGTGCTGTTGTCGTAGGTGCAGCAGTAGTTGTAGGTGCTGCTGTTGTTGTTGCAACAGTAGTAGGTGCTGCTGTCGTAGGTGAAGCAGTAGTTGTAGGTGCTGCTGTTGTTGTTGCAACAGTAGTAGGGGCTGCAGTTGTAGGTGAAGCAGTAGTTGTAGGTGCTGCTGCTGTTGTTGCAACAGTAGTAGGGGCTGCAGTTGTAGGTGAAGCAGTAGTTGTAGGTGCTGCAGTTGTTGTTACAACAGTAGTAGGTGCTGCTGTTGTTGTTGCAACAGTAGTAGGGGCTGCAGTTGTAGGTGAAGCAGTAGTTGTAGGTGCTGCTGTTGTTGTTGCAACAGTAGTAGGGGCTGCAGTTGTAGGTGAAGCAGTAGTTGTAGGTGCTGCAGTTGTTGTTACAACAGTAGTAGGTCCTGCTGTTGTTGTTGCAACAGTAGTAGGGGCTGCAGTTGTAGGTGAAGCAGTAGTTGTAGGTGCTGCTGTTGTTGTTGCAACAGTAGTAGGGGCTGCAGTTGTAGGTGAAGCAGCAGTAGTTGTAGGTGCTACTGTTGTTGTTTCAACAGTAGTAGGTGCTGCTGTTGTTGTTGCAACAGTAGTAGGTGCTGCTGTTGTTGTTGCAACAGTAGTAGGTGCTGCTGTTGTTGTTACAACAGTAGTAGGTGCTGCTGTCGTAGGTGAAGCAGTAGTTGTAGGTGCTGAAGTTGTTGTTGCAACAGTAGTAGGTGCTGCTGTCGTAGAGGCAGCAGTGGTTGTAGGTGGCACCGTTGTCGGAGCAGCAGTAGTTGTAGGTGCTGCTGTTGTTGTTGCAACAGTAGTAGGTGCTGCTGTTGTTGTTGCAACAGTAGTAGGTGCTGCTGTCGTAGGTGCAGCAGTAGTTGTAGGTGCTGCTGTCGTAGGTGCAGCAGTAGTTGTAGGTGCTGCTGTTGTTGTTGCAACAGTAGTAGGGGCTGCAGTTGTAGGTGAAGCAGCAGTAGTTGTAGGTGCTGCTGCTGTTGTTGTTGCAACAGTAGTAGGTGCTGCTGTCGTAGGTGAAGCAGTAGTTGTAGGTGCTGATGTTGTTGTTGCAACAGTAGTAGGTGCTGTTGTCGTAGGTGCAGCAGTAGTTTTAGGTGCTGCTGTTGTTGTTGCAACAGTAGTAGGTGCTGCTGTCGTAGGTGCAGCAGTAGTTGTAGGTGCTGCTGTTGTTGTTGCAACAGTAGTAGGTGCTGTTGTCGTAGGTGCAGCAGTAGTTGTAGGTGCTGCTGTTGTTGTTGCAACAGTAGTAGGTGCTGCTGTCGTAGGTGCAGCAGTAGTTGTAGGTCCTGCTGTTGTTGTTGCAACAGTAGTAGGTGCTGCTGTCGTAGAGGCAGCAGTGGTTGTAGGTGGCACCGTTGTCGGAGCAGCAGTAGTTGTAGGTGCTGCTGTTGTTGTTGCAACAGTAGTAGGTGCTGCTGTTGTTGTTACAACAGTAGTAGGTGCTGCTGTCGTAGGTGCAGCAGTAGTTGTAGGTGCTGCTGTTGTTGTTGCAACAGTAGTAGGTGCTGCTGTTATGGTTGCAACAGTAGTAGGTGCTGCTGTTGTTGTTACAACAGTAGTAGGTGATGCTGTCGTAGGTGAAGCAGTAGTTGTAGGTGCTGCAGTTGTTGTTACAACAGTAGTAGGTGCTGCTGTCGTAGGTGCAGCAGTAGTTGTAGGTGCTGCTGTTGTTGTTGCAACAGTAGTAGGTGCTGCTGTTGTTGTTGCAACAGTAGTAGGTGCTGCTGTCGTAGGTGAAGCAGTAGTTGTAGGTGCTGGAGTTGTTGTTAAAACAGTAGTAGGTGCTGCTATCGTAGGTGCAGCAGTAGTTGTAGGTGCTGCTGTTGTTGTTGCAACAGTAGTAGGTGCTGTTGTCGTAGGTGCAGCAGTAGTTGTAGGTGCTGCTGTTGTTGTTGCAACAGTAGTAGGTGCTGCTGTCGTAGGTGAAGCAGTAGTTGTAGGTGCTGCTGTTGTTGTTGCAACAGTAGTAGGGGCTGCAGTTGTAGGTGAAGCAGTAGTTGTAGGTGCTGCTGTTGTTGTTGCAACAGTAGTAGGGGCTGCAGTTGTAGGTGAAGCAGTAGTTGTAGGTGCTGCAGTTGTTGTTACAACAGTAGTAGGTGCTGCTGTTGTTGTTGCAACAGTAGTAGGGGCTGCAGTTGTAGGTGAAGCAGTAGTTGTAGGTGCTGCTGTTGTTGTTGCAACAGTAGTAGGGGCTGCAGTTGTAGGTGAAGCAGTAGTTGTAGGTGCTGCAGTTGTTGTTACAACAGTAGTAGGTCCTGCTGTTGTTGTTGCAACAGTAGTAGGGTCTGCAGTTGTAGGTGAAGCAGTAGTTGTAGGTGCTGCTGTTGTTGTTGCAACAGTAGCAGGGGCTGCAGTTGTAGGTGAAGCAGCAGTAGTTGTAGGTGCTGCTGCTGTTGTTGTTGCAACAGTAGTAGGTGCTGCTGTCGTAGGTGAAGCAGTAGTTGTAGGTGCTGATGTTGTTGTTGCAACAGTAGTAGGTGCTGCAGTTGTAGGTGAAGCAGTAGTTGTAGGTGGCACTGTTGTTGTTGCAACAGTAGTAGGTGCTGTTGTCGTAGGTGCATCAGTTGTTGTAGGTGCTGCTGTTGTTGTTGCAACAGTAGTAGGTGCTGCTGTCGTAGGTGCAGCAGTAGTTGTAGGTGCTGCTGTTGTTGTTGCAACAGTAGTAGGTGCTGTTGTCGTAGGTGCAGCAGTAGTTGTAGGTGCTGCTGTTGTTGTTGCAACAGTAGTAGGTGCTGCTGTCGTAGGTGCAGCAGTAGTTGTAGGTCCTGCTGTTGTTGTTGCAACAGTAGTAGGTGCTGCTGTCGTAGAGGCAGCAGTGGTTGTAGGTGGCACCGTTGTCGGAGCAGCAGTAGTTGTAGGTGCTGCTGTTGTTGTTGCAACAGTAGTAGGTGCTGCTGTTGTTGTTACAACAGTAGTAGGTGCTGCTGTCGTAGGTGCAGCAGTAGTTGTAGGTGCTGCTGTTGTTGTTGCAACAGTAGTAGGTGCTGCTGTTATGGTTGCAACAGTAGTAGGTGCTGCTGTTGTTGTTACAACAGTAGTAGGTGATGCTGTCGTAGGTGAAGCAGTAGTTGTAGGTGCTGCAGTTGTTGTTACAACAGTAGTAGGTGCTGCTGTCGTAGGTGCAGCAGTAGTTGTAGGTGCTGCTGTTGTTGTTGCAACAGTAGTAGGTGCTGCTGTTGTTGTTGCAACAGTAGTAGGTGCTGCTGTCGTAGGTGAAGCAGTAGTTATAGGTGCTGCAGTTGTTGTTAAAACAGTAGTAGGTGCTGCTGTCGTAGGTGCAGCAGTAGTTGTAGGTGCTGCTGTTGTTGTTGCAACAGTAGTAGGTGCTGCTGTTGTTGTTGCAACAGTAGTAGGGGCTGCTGTCGTAGGTGCAGCAGTAGTTGTAGGTGGCACTGTTGTTGTTGCAACAGTAGTAGGTGCTGTTGTCGTAGGTGCAGCAGTAGTTGTAGGTGCTGCTGTTGTTGTTGCAACAGTAGTAGGTGCTGTTGTCGTAGGTGCAGCAGTAGTTGTAGGTGCTGCTGTTGTTGTTGCAACAGTAGTAGGTGCTGTTGTCGTAGGTGCAGCAGTAGTTGTAGGTGCTGCTGTTGTTGTTGCAACAGTAGTAGGTGCTGCTGTCGTAGGTGCAGCAGTAGTTGTAGGTGCTGCTGTTATTGTTGCAACAGTAGTAGGTGCTGCTGTTGTAGAGGCAGCAGTGGTTGTAGGTGGCAACGTTGTCGGAGCAGCAGTAGTTGTAGGTGCTGCTGTTGTAGTTGCAACAGTAGTAGGTGCTGCTGTTGTTGTTACAACAGTAGTAGGTGCTGCTGTCGTAGGTGTAGCAGTAGTTGTAGGTGCTGCTGTTGTTGTTGCAACAGTAGTAGGTGCTGCTGTTATGGTTGCAACAGTAGTAGGTGCTGCTGTTGTTGTTACAACAGTAGTAGGTGCTGCTGTCGTAGGTGAAGCAGTAGTTGTAGGTGCTGCAGTTGTTGTTACAACAGAAGTAGGTGCTGCTGTCGTAGGTGCAGCAGTAGTTGTAGGTGCTGCTGCTGTTGTTGCAACAGTAGTAGGTGCTGCTGTTGTTGTTGCAACAGTAGTAGGTGCTGCTGTTGTTGTTACAACAGTAGTAGGTGCTGCTGTCGTAGGTGAAGCAGTAGTTGTAGGTGCTGCAGTTGTTGTTAAAACAGTAGTAGGTGCTGCTGTCGTAGGTGCAGCAGTAGTTGTAGGTGCTGCTGTTGTGGTTGCAACAGTAGTAGGTGCTGCTGTCGTAGGTGCAGCAGTAGTTGTAGGTGGCACTGTTGTTGTTACAACAGTAGTAGGTGCTGTTGTGGTAGGTGCAGCAGTAGTTGTAGGTGCTGCTGTTGTTGTTGCAACAGTAGTAGGTGCTGCTGTCGTAGGTGAAGCAGTAGTTGTAGGTGCTGCTGTTGTTGTTGCAACAGTAGTAGGGGCTGCAGTTGTAGGTGAAGCATTAGTTGTAGGTGCTGATGTTGTTGTTGCAACAGTAGTAGGTGCTCTTGTCGTAGGTATAGAAGTAGTTGTAGGTGCTGCCGTTGTTGTTGCAACAGTAGTAGGTGCTGCTGTCGTAGGTGAAGCAGTAGTTGTAGGTGCTGCTGTTGTTGTTGCAACAGTAGTAGGGGCTGCAGTTGTTGTTGCAACAGTAGTAGGTGCTGCTGTTGTTGTTACAACAGTAGTAGGTGCTGCTGTCGTAGGTGAAGCAGTAGTTGTAGGTGCTGCAGTTGTTGTTACAACAGTAGTAGGTGCTGCTGTCGTTGGTTCAGCAGTAGTTGTAGGTGGCACTGTTGTTGTTGCAACAGTAGTAGGGTCTGCAGTTGTAGGTGAAGCAGTAGTTGTAGGTGGCACTGTTGTTGTTGCAACAGTAGTAGGTGCTGTTGTCGTAGGTGCAGCAGTAGTTGTAGGTGCTGCTGTTGTTGTTGCAACTGTAGTAGGTGCTGTCGTAGGTGAAGCAGTAGTTGTAGGTGCTGCTGTTGTTGTTGCAACAGTAGTAGGTGCTGTTGTCGTAGGTGCAGCAGTAGTTGTAGGTGCTGCTGTTGTTGTTGCAACAGTAGTAGGTGCTGTTGTCGTAGGTGCAGCAGTAGTTGTAGGTGCTGCTGTTGTTGTTGCAACAGTAGTAGGTGCTGCTGTCGTAGGTGCAGCAGTAGTTGTAGGTGCTGCTGTTGTTGTTGCAACAGTAGTAGGTGCTGCTGTTGTAGAGGCAGCAGTGGTTGTAGGTGGCACCGTTGTCGGAGCAGCAGTAGTTGTAGGTGCTGCTGTTGTAGTTGCAACAGTAGTAGGTGCTGCTGTTGTTGTTACAACAGTAGTAAGTGCTGCTGTCGTAGGTGCAGCAGTAGTTGTAGGTGCTGCTGTTGTTGTTGCAACAGTAGTAGGTGCTGCTGTTATGGTTGCAACAGTAGTAGGTGCTGCTGTTGTTGTTACAACAGTAGTAGGTGCTGCTGTCGTAGGTGAAGCAGTAGTTGTAGGTGCTGCAGTTGTTGTTACAACAGTAGTAGGTGCTGCTGTCGTAGGTGCAGCAGTAGTTGTAGGTGCTGCTGTTGTTGTTGCAACAGTAGTAGGTGCTGCTGTTGTTGTTGCAACAGTAGTAGGTGCTGCTGTCGTAGGTGCAGCAGTAGTTGTAGGTGGCACAGTTGTTGCAACAGTAGTAGGTGCTGCTGTTGTTGTTGCAACAGTAGTAGGTGCTGCTGTTGTTGTTACAACAGTAGTATGTGCTGCTGTCGTAGGTGAAGCAGTAGTTGTAGGTGCTGCAGTTGTTGTTACAACAGTAGTAGGTGCTGCTGTTGTTGTTGCAACAGTAGTAGGTGCTGCTGTTGTAGGTTCAGCAGTAGTTGTAGGTGGCACTGTTGTTGTTGCAACAGTAATAGGGGCTGCAGTTGTAGGTGAAGCAGTAGTTGTAGGTGGCACTGTTGTTGTTGCAACAGTAGTAGTTGCTGTTGTCGTAGGTGCAGCAGTAGTTGTAGGTGCTGCTGTTGTTGTTGCAACAGTAGTAGGTGCTGCTGTCGTAGGTGAAGCAGTAGTTGTAGGTGCTGCTGTTGTTGTTGCAACAGTAGTAGGTGCTGTTGTCGTAGGTGCAGCAGTAGTTGTAGGTGCTGCTGTTGTTGTCGCAACAGTAGTAGGTGCTGTTGTCGTAGGTGCAGCAGTAGTTGTAGGTGCTGCTGTTGTTGTTGCAACAGTAGTAGGTGCTGCTGTCGTAGAGGCAGCAGTGGTTGTAGGTGGCACCGTTGTCGGAGCAGCAGTAGTTGTAGGTGCTGCTGTTGTTGTTGCAACAGTAGTAGGTGCTGCTGTTGTTGTTACAACAGTAGTAGGTGCTGCTGTCGTAGGTGCAGCAGTAGTTGTAGGTGCTGCTGTTGTTGTTGCAACAGTAGTAGGGGCTGCAATTGTAGGTGAAGCAGTAGTTGTAGGTGGCACTGTTGTTGTTGCAACAGTAGTAGGTGCTGTTGTCGTAGGTGCAGCAGTAGTTGTAGGTGCTGCTGTTGTTGTTGCAACAGTAGTAGGTGCTGCTGTCGTAGGTGAAGCAGTAGTTGTAGGTGCTGCTGTTGTTGTTGCAACAGTAGTAGGGGCTGCAGTTGTTGTTGCAACAGTAGTAGGTGCTGCTGTTGTTGTTACAACAGTAGTAGGTGCTGCTGTCGTAGGTGAAGCAGTAGTTGTAGGTGCTGCAGTTGTTGTTACAACAGTAGTAAGTGCTGCTGTCGTAGGTGCAGCAGTAGTTGTAGGTGCTGCTGTTGTTGTTGCAACAGTAGTAGGTGCTGCTGTTATGGTTGCAACAGTAGTAGGTGCTGCTGTTGTTGTTACAACAGTAGTAGGTGCTGCTGTCGTAGGTGAAGCAGTAGTTGTAGGTGCTGCAGTTGTTGTTACAACAGTAGTAGGTGCTGCTGTCGTAGGTGCAGCAGTAGTTGTAGGTGCTGCTGTTGTTGTTGCAACAGTAGTAGGTGCTGCTGTTGTTGTTGCAACAGTAGTAGGTGCTGCTGTCGTAGGTGCAGCAGTAGTTGTAGGTGGCACAGTTGTTGCAACAGTAGTAGGTGCTGCTGTTGTTGTTGCAACAGTAGTAGGTGCTGCTGTTGTTGTTACAACAGTAGTATGTGCTGCTGTCGTAGGTGAAGCAGTAGTTGTAGGTGCTGCAGTTGTTGTTACAACAGTAGTAGGTGCTGCTGTTGTTGTTGCAACAGTAGTAGGTGCTGCTGTTGTAGGTTCAGCAGTAGTTGTAGGTGGCACTGTTGTTGTTGCAACAGTAATAGGGGCTGCAGTTGTAGGTGAAGCAGTAGTTGTAGGTGGCACTGTTGTTGTTGCAACAGTAGTAGTTGCTGTTGTCGTAGGTGCAGCAGTAGTTGTAGGTGCTGCTGTTGTTGTTGCAACAGTAGTAGGTGCTGCTGTCGTAGGTGAAGCAGTAGTTGTAGGTGCTGCTGTTGTTGTTGCAACAGTAGTAGGTGCTGTTGTCGTAGGTGCAGCAGTAGTTGTAGGTGCTGCTGTTGTTGTCGCAACAGTAGTAGGTGCTGTTGTCGTAGGTGCAGCAGTAGTTGTAGGTGCTGCTGTTGTTGTTGCAACAGTAGTAGGTGCTGCTGTCGTAGAGGCAGCAGTGGTTGTAGGTGGCACCGTTGTCGGAGCAGCAGTAGTTGTAGGTGCTGCTGTTGTTGTTGCAACAGTAGTAGGTGCTGCTGTTGTTGTTACAACAGTAGTAGGTGCTGCTGTCGTAGGTGCAGCAGTAGTTGTAGGTGCTGCTGTTGTTGTTGCAACAGTAGTAGGTGCTGCTGTCGTAGGTGAAGCAGTAGTTGTAGGTGCTGATGTTGTTGTTGCAACAGTAGTAGGTGCTGTTGTCGTAGGTGCAGCAGTAGTTGTAGGTGGCACTGTTGTTGTTGCAACAGTAGTAGGTGCTGTTGTCGTAGGTGCATCAGTAGTTGTAGGTGCTGCTGTTGTTGTTGCAACAGTAGTAGGTGCTGTTGTCGTAGGTGCAGCAGTAGTTGTAGGTGCTGCTGTTGTTGTTGCAACAGTAGTAGGTGCTGCTGTCGTAGGTGCAGCAGTAGTTGTAGGTCCTGCTGTTGTTGTTGCAACAGTAGTAGGTGCTGCTGTCGTAGAGGCAGCAGTGGTTGTAGGTGGCACCGTTGTCGGAGCAGCAGTAGTTGTAGGTGCTGCTGTTGTTGTTGCAACAGTAGTAGGTGCTGCTGTTGTTGTTACAACAGTAGTAGGTGCTGCTGTCGTAGGTGCAGCAGTAGTTGTAGGTGGCACAGTTGTTGCAACAGTAGTAGGTGCTGCTGTTGTTGTTGCAACAGTAGTAGGTGCTGCTGTTGTTGTTACAACAGTAGTATGTGCTGCTGTCGTAGGTGAAGCAGTAGTTGTAGGTGCTGCAGTTGTTGTTACAACAGTAGTAGGTGCTGCTGTTGTTGTTGCAACAGTAGTAGGTGCTGCTGTTGTAGGTTCAGCAGTAGTTGTAGGTGGCACTGTTGTTGTTGCAACAGTAATAGGGGCTGCAGTTGTAGGTGAAGCAGTAGTTGTAGGTGGCACTGTTGTTGTTGCAACAGTAGTAGTTGCTGTTGTCGTAGGTGCAGCAGTAGTTGTAGGTGCTGCTGTTGTTGTTGCAACAGTAGTAGGTGCTGCTGTCGTAGGTGAAGCAGTAGTTGTAGGTGCTGCTGTTGTTGTTGCAACAGTAGTAGGTGCTGTTGTCGTAGGTGCAGCAGTAGTTGTAGGTGCTGCTGTTGTTGTCGCAACAGTAGTAGGTGCTGTTGTCGTAGGTGCAGCAGTAGTTGTAGGTGCTGCTGTTGTTGTTGCAACAGTAGTAGGTGCTGCTGTCGTAGAGGCAGCAGTGGTTGTAGGTGGCACCGTTGTCGGAGCAGCAGTAGTTGTAGGTGCTGCTGTTGTTGTTGCAACAGTAGTAGGTGCTGCTGTTGTTGTTACAACAGTAGTAGGTGCTGCTGTCGTAGGTGCAGCAGTAGTTGTAGGTGCTGCTGTTGTTGTTGCAACAGTAGTAGGTGCTGCTGTCGTAGGTGAAGCAGTAGTTGTAGGTGCTGATGTTGTTGTTGCAACAGTAGTAGGTGCTGTTGTCGTAGGTGCAGCAGTAGTTGTAGGTGGCACTGTTGTTGTTGCAACAGTAGTAGGTGCTGTTGTCGTAGGTGCATCAGTAGTTGTAGGTGCTGCTGTTGTTGTTGCAACAGTAGTAGGTGCTGTTGTCGTAGGTGCAGCAGTAGTTGTAGGTGCTGCTGTTGTTGTTGCAACAGTAGTAGGTGCTGCTGTCGTAGGTGCAGCAGTAGTTGTAGGTCCTGCTGTTGTTGTTGCAACAGTAGTAGGTGCTGCTGTCGTAGAGGCAGCAGTGGTTGTAGGTGGCACCGTTGTCGGAGCAGCAGTAGTTGTAGGTGCTGCTGTTGTTGTTGCAACAGTAGTAGGTGCTGCTGTTGTTGTTACAACAGTAGTAGGTGCTGCTGTCGTAGGTGCAGCAGTAGTTGTAGGTGCTGCTGTTGTTGTTGCAACAGTAGTAGGTGCTGCTGTTATGGTTGCAACAGTAGTAGGTGCTGCTGTTGTTGTTACAACAGTAGTAGGTGATGCTGTCGTAGGTGAAGCAGTAGTTGTAGGTGCTGCAGTTGTTGTTACAACAGTAGTAGGTGCTGCTGTCGTAGGTGCAGCAGTAGTTGTAGGTGCTGCTGTTGTTGTTGCAACAGTAGTAGGTGCTGCTGTTGTTGTTGCAACAGTAGTAGGTGCTGCTGTCGTAGGTGAAGCAGTAGTTGTAGGTGCTGCAGTTGTTGTTAAAACAGTAGTAGGTGCTGCTGTCGTAGGTGCAGCAGTAGTTGTAGGTGCTGCTGTTGTTGTTGCAACAGTAGTAGGTGCTGCTGTTGTTGTTGCAACAGTAGTAGGGGCTGCTGTCGTAGGTGCAGCAGTAGTTGTAGGTGGCACTGTTGTTGTTGCAACAGTAGTAGGTGCTGTTGTCGTAGGTGCAGCAGTAGTTGTAGGTGCTGCTGTTGTTGTTGCAACAGTAGTAGGTGCTGTTGTCGTAGGTGCAGCAGTAGTTGTAGGTGCTGCTGTTGTTGTTGCAACAGTAGTAGGTGCTGTTGTCGTAGGTGCAGCAGTAGTTGTAGGTGCTGCTGTTGTTGTTGCAACAGTAGTAGGTGCTAATGTCGTAGGTGCAGCAGTAGTTGTAGGTGCTGCTGTTATTGTTGCAACAGTAGTAGGTGCTGCTGTTGTAGAGGCAGCAGTGGTTGTAGGTGGCAACGTTGTCGGAGCAGCAGTAGTTGTAGGTGCTGCTGTTGTAGTTGCAACAGTAGTAGGTGCTGCTGTTGTTGTTACAACAGTAGTAGGTGCTGCTGTCGTAGGTGTAGCAGTAGTTGTAGGTGCTGCTGTTGTTGTTGCAACAGTAGTAGGTGCTGCTGTTATGGTTGCAACAGTAGTAGGTGCTGCTGTTGTTGTTACAACAGTAGTAGGTGCTGCTGTCGTAGGTGAAGCAGTAGTTGTAGGTGCTGCAGTTGTTGTTACAACAGAAGTAGGTGCTGCTGTCGTAGGTGCAGCAGTAGTTGTAGGTGCTGCTGCTGTTGTTGCAACAGTAGTAGGTGCTGCTGTTGTTGTTGCAACAGTAGTAGGTGCTGCTGTTGTTGTTACAACAGTAGTAGGTGCTGCTGTCGTAGGTGAAGCAGTAGTTGTAGGTGCTGCAGTTGTTGTTAAAACAGTAGTAGGTGCTGCTGTCGTAGGTGCAGCAGTAGTTGTAGGTGCTGCTGTTGTGGTTGCAACAGTAGTAGGTGCTGCTGTCGTAGGTGCAGCAGTAGTTGTAGGTGGCACTGTTGTTGTTACAACAGTAGTAGGTGCTGTTGTGGTAGGTGCAGCAGTAGTTGTAGGTGCTGCTGTTGTTGTTGCAACAGTAGTAGGTGCTGCTGTCGTAGGTGAAGCAGTAGTTGTAGGTGCTGCTGTTGTTGTTGCAACAGTAGTAGGGGCTGCAGTTGTAGGTGAAGCATTAGTTGTAGGTGCTGCTGTTGTTGTTGCAACAGTAGTAGGTGCTCTTGTCGTAGGTATAGAAGTAGTTGTAGGTGCTGCCGTTGTTGTTGCAACAGTAGTAGGTGCTGCTGTCGTAGGTGAAGCAGTAGTTGTAGGTGCTGCTGTTGTTGTTGCAACAGTAGTAGGGGCTGCAGTTGTTGTTGCAACAGTAGTAGGTGCTGCTGTTGTTGTTACAACAGTAGTAGGTGCTGCTGTCGTAGGTGAAGCAGTAGTTGTAGGTGCTGCAGTTGTTGTTACAACAGTAGTAGGTGCTGCTGTCGTTGGTTCAGCAGTAGTTGTAGGTGGCACTGTTGTTGTTGCAACAGTAGTAGGGTCTGCAGTTGTAGGTGAAGCAGTAGTTGTAGGTGGCACTGTTGTTGTTGCAACAGTAGTAGGTGCTGTTGTCGTAGGTGCAGCAGTAGTTGTAGGTGCTGCTGTTGTTGTTGCAACTGTAGTAGGTGCTGTCGTATGTGAAGCAGTAGTTGTAGGTGCTGCTGTTGTTGTTGCAACAGTAGTAGGTGCTGTTGTCGTAGGTGCAGCAGTAGTTGTAGGTGCTGCTGTTGTTGTTGCAACAGTAGTAGGTGCTGTTGTCGTAGGTGCAGCAGTAGTTGTAGGTGCTGCTGTTGTTGTTGCAACAGTAGTAGGTGCTGCTGTCGTAGGTGCAGCAGTAGTTGTAGGTGCTGCTGTTGTTGTTGCAACAGTAGTAGGTGCTGCTGTTGTAGAGGCAGCAGTGGTTGTAGGTGGCACCGTTGTCGGAGCAGCAGTAGTTGTAGGTGCTGCTGTTGTAGTTGCAACAGTAGTAGGTGCTGCTGTTGTTGTTACAACAGTAGTAAGTGCTGCTGTCGTAGGTGCAGCAGTAGTTGTAGGTGCTGCTGTTGTTGTTGCAACAGTAGTAGGTGCTGCTGTTATGGTTGCAACAGTAGTAGGTGCTGCTGTTGTTGTTACAACAGTAGTAGGTGCTGCTGTCGTAGGTGAAGCAGTAGTTGTAGGTGCTGCAGTTGTTGTTACAACAGTAGTAGGTGCTGCTGTCGTAGGTGCAGCAGTAGTTGTAGGTGCTGCTGTTGTTGTTGCAACAGTAGTAGGTGCTGCTGTTGTTGTTGCAACAGTAGTAGGTGCTGCTGTCGTAGGTGCAGCAGTAGTTGTAGGTGGCACAGTTGTTGCAACAGTAGTAGGTGCTGCTGTTGTTGTTACAACAGTAGTATGTGCTGCTGTCGTAGGTGAAGCAGTAGTTGTAGGTGCTGCAGTTGTTGTTACAACAGTAGTAGGTGCTGCTGTTGTTGTTGCAACAGTAGTAGGTGCTGCTGTTGTAGGTTCAGCAGTAGTTGTAGGTGGCACTGTTGTTGTTGCAACAGTAATAGGGGCTGCAGTTGTAGGTGAAGCAGTAGTTGTAGGTGGCACTGTTGTTGTTGCAACAGTAGTAGTTGCTGTTGTCGTAGGTGCAGCAGTAGTTGTAGGTGCTGCTGTTGTTGTTGCAACAGTAGTAGGTGCTGCTGTCGTAGGTGAAGCAGTAGTTGTAGGTGCTGCTGTTGTTGTTGCAACAGTAGTAGGTGCTGTTGTCGTAGGTGCAGCAGTAGTTGTAGGTGCTGCTGTTGTTGTCGCAACAGTAGTAGGTGCTGTTGTCGTAGGTGCAGCAGTAGTTGTAGGTGCTGCTGTTGTTGTTGCAACAGTAGTAGGTGCTGCTGTCGTAGAGGCAGCAGTGGTTGTAGGTGGCACCGTTGTCGGAGCAGCAGTAGTTGTAGGTGCTGCTGTTGTTGTTGCAACAGTAGTAGGTGCTGCTGTTGTTGTTACAACAGTAGTAGGTGCTGCTGTCGTAGGTGCAGCAGTAGTTGTAGGTGCTGCTGTTGTTGTTGCAACAGTAGTAGGGGCTGCAATTGTAGGTGAAGCAGTAGTTGTAGGTGGCACTGTTGTTGTTGCAACAGTAGTAGGTGCTGTTGTCGTAGGTGCAGCAGTAGTTGTAGGTGCTGCTGTTGTTGTTGCAACAGTAGTAGGTGCTGCTGTCGTAGGTGAAGCAGTAGTTGTAGGTGCTGCTGTTGTTGTTGCAACAGTAGTAGGGGCTGCAGTTGTTGTTGCAACAGTAGTAGGTGCTGCTGTTGTTGTTACAACAGTAGTAGGTGCTGCTGTCGTAGGTGAAGCAGTAGTTGTAGGTGCTGCAGTTGTTGTTACAACAGTAGTAAGTGCTGCTGTCGTAGGTGCAGCAGTAGTTGTAGGTGCTGCTGTTGTTGTTGCAACAGTAGTAGGTGCTGCTGTTATGGTTGCAACAGTAGTAGGTGCTGCTGTTGTTGTTACAACAGTAGTAGGTGCTGCTGTCGTAGGTGAAGCAGTAGTTGTAGGTGCTGCAGTTGTTGTTACAACAGTAGTAGGTGCTGCTGTCGTAGGTGCAGCAGTAGTTGTAGGTGCTGCTGTTGTTGTTGCAACAGTAGTAGGTGCTGCTGTTGTTGTTGCAACAGTAGTAGGTGCTGCTGTCGTAGGTGCAGCAGTAGTTGTAGGTGGCACAGTTGTTGCAACAGTAGTAGGTGCTGCTGTTGTTGTTGCAACAGTAGTAGGTGCTGCTGTTGTTGTTACAACAGTAGTATGTGCTGCTGTCGTAGGTGAAGCAGTAGTTGTAGGTGCTGCAGTTGTTGTTACAACAGTAGTAGGTGCTGCTGTTGTTGTTGCAACAGTAGTAGGTGCTGCTGTTGTAGGTTCAGCAGTAGTTGTAGGTGGCACTGTTGTTGTTGCAACAGTAATAGGGGCTGCAGTTGTAGGTGAAGCAGTAGTTGTAGGTGGCACTGTTGTTGTTGCAACAGTAGTAGTTGCTGTTGTCGTAGGTGCAGCAGTAGTTGTAGGTGCTGCTGTTGTTGTTGCAACAGTAGTAGGTGCTGCTGTCGTAGGTGAAGCAGTAGTTGTAGGTGCTGCTGTTGTTGTTGCAACAGTAGTAGGTGCTGTTGTCGTAGGTGCAGCAGTAGTTGTAGGTGCTGCTGTTGTTGTCGCAACAGTAGTAGGTGCTGTTGTCGTAGGTGCAGCAGTAGTTGTAGGTGCTGCTGTTGTTGTTGCAACAGTAGTAGGTGCTGCTGTCGTAGAGGCAGCAGTGGTTGTAGGTGGCACCGTTGTCGGAGCAGCAGTAGTTGTAGGTGCTGCTGTCGTTGTTGCAACAGTAGTAGGTGCTGCTGTTGTTGTTACAACAGTAGTAGGTGCTGCTGTCGTAGGTGCAGCAGTAGTTGTAGGTGCTGCTGTTGTTGTTGCAACAGTAGTAGGGGCTGCAATTGTAGGTGAAGCAGTAGTTGTAGGTGGCACTGTTGTTGTTGCAACAGTAGTAGGTGCTGTTGTTGTTGTTGCAACAGTAGTAGGGGCTGCAGTTGTTGTTGCAACAGTAGTAGGTGCTGCTGTTGTTGTTACAACAGAAGTAGGTGCTGCTGTCGTAGGTGAATCAGTAGTTGTAGGTGCTGAAGTTGTTGTTACAACAGTAGTAGGTGCTGCTGTCATAGGTGTAGCAGTAGTTGTAGGTGCTGCTGTTGTTGTTGCAACAGTAGTAGGTGCTGCTGTTGTTGTTGCAACAGTAGTAGGTGCTGCTGTCGTAGGTTCAGCAGTAGTTGTAGGTGGCACTGTTGTTGTTGCAACAGTAGTAGGGACTGCAGTTGTAGGTGAAGCAGTAGTTATAGGTGCTGCTGTTGTTGTTGCAACAGTAGTAGGTGCTGCTGTCGTAGGTGCAGCAGTAGTTGTAGGTGCTGCTGTTGTTGTTGCAACAGTAGTAGGTGCTGCTGTCGTAGGTGCAGCAGTAGTTGTAGGTGCTGCTGTTGTTGTTGCAACAGTAGTAGGTGCTGCTGTTGTAGAGGCAGCAGTGGTTGTAGGTGGCACCGTTGTCGGAGCAGCAGTAGTTGTAGGTGCTGCTGTTGTAGTTGCAACAGTAGTAGGTGCTGCTGTTGTTGTTACAACAGTAGTAGGTGCTGCTGTCGTAGGTGCAGCAGTAGTTGTAGGTGCTGCTGTTGTTGTTGCAACAGTAGTAGGTGCTGCTGTTATGGTTGCAACAGTAGTAGGTGCTGCTGTTGTTGTTACAACAGTAGTAGGTGCTGCTGTCGTAGGTGAAGCAGTAGTTGTAGGTGCTGCAGTTGTTGTTACAACAGTAGTATGTGCTGCTGTCGTAGGTGCAGCAGTAGTTGTAGGTGCTGCTGTTGTTGTTGCAACAGTAGTAGGTGCTGCTGTTGTTGTTGCAACAGTAGTAGGTGCTGCTGTCGTAGGTGCAGCAGTAGTTGTAGGTGGCACAGTTGTTGCAACAGTAGTAGGTGCTGCTGTTGTTGTTGCAACAGTAGTAGGTGCTGCTGTTGTTGTTACAACAGTAGTAGGTGCTGCTGTCGTAGGTGAAGCAGTAGTTGTAGGTGCTGCAGTTGTTGTTACAACAGTAGTAGGTGCTGCTGTTGTTGTTGCAACAGTAGTAGGTGCTGCTGTTGTAGGTTCAGCAGTAGTTGTAGGTGGCACTGTTGTTGTTGCAACAGTAATAGGGGCTGCAGTTGTAGGTGAAGCAGTAGTTGTAGGTGGCACTGTTGTTGTTGCAACAGTAGTCGTTGCTGTTGTCGTAGGTGCAGCAGTAGTTGTAGGTGCTGCTGTTGTTGTTGCAACAGTAGTAGGTGCTGCTGTCGTAGGTGAAGCAGTAGTTGTAGGTGCTGCTGTTGTTGTTGCAACAGTAGTAGGTGCTGTTGTCGTAGGTGCAGCAGTAGTTGTAGGTGCTGCTGTTGTTGTTGCAACAGTAGTAGGTGCTGTTGTTGTAGGTGCAGCAGTAGTTGTAGGTGCTGCTGTTGTTGTTGCAACAGTAGTAGGTGCTGCTGTCGTAGAGGCAGCAGTGGTTCTAGGTGGCACCGTTGTCGGAGCAACAGTAGTTGTAGGTGCTGCTGTTGTTGTTGCAACAGTAGTAGGTGCTGCGGTTGTTGTTACAACAGTAGTAGGTGCTGCTGTCGTAGGTGCAGCAGTAGTTGTAGGTGCTGCTGTTGTTGTTGCAACAGTAGTAGGGGCTGCAATTGTAGGTGAAGCAGTAGTTGTAGGTGCCACTGTTGTTGTTGCAACAGTAGTAGGTGCTGTTGTCGTAGGTGCAGCAGTAGTTGTAGGTGCTGCTGTTGTTGTTGCAACAGTAGTAGGGGCTGCAGTTGTTGTTGCAACATTAGTAGGTGCTGCTGTTGTTGTTACAACAGTAGTAGGTGCTGCTGTCGTAGGTGAAGCAGTAGTTGTAGGTGCTGCAGTTGTTGTTACAACAGTAGTAGGTGCTGCTGTCGTAGGTGCAGCAGTAGTTGTAGGTGCTGCTGTTGTTGTTGCAACAGTAGTAGGTGCTGCTGTTGTTGTTGTTGTTGCAACAGTAGTAGGTGCTGCTGTCGTAGGTTCAGCAGTAGTTGTAGGTGGCACTGTTGTTGTTGCAACAGTAGTAGGGACTGCAGTTGTAGGTGAAGCAGTAGTTGTAGGTGCTGCTGTTGTTGTTGCAACAGTAGTAGGTGCTGCTGTCGTAGGTGCAGCAGTAGTTGTAGGTGCTGCTGTGGTTGTTACAACAGTAGTAGGTGCTGCTGTCGTAGGTGAAGCAGTAGTTGTAGGTGCTGCTGTTGTTGTTGCAACAGTAGTAGGTGCTGCTGTCGTAGGTGCAGCAGTAGTTGTAGGTGGCACTGTTGTTGTTGCAACAGTAGTAGGTGCTGTTGTCGTAGGTGCAGCAGTAGTTGTAGGTGCTGCTGTTGTTGTTGCAACAGTAGTAGGGGCTGCAGTTGTAGGTGAAGCAGTAGTTGTAGGTGGCACTGTTGTTGTTGCAACAGTAGTAGGTGCTGTTGTCGTAGGTGCAGCAGTAGTTGTAGGTGCTGCTGTTGTTGTTGCAACAGTAGTAGTTGCTGCTGTCGTAGGTGAAGCAGTAGGTGTAGGTGCTGCTGTTGTTGTTGCAACATTAGTAGGTGCTGTTGTCGTAGGTGCAGCAGTAGTTGTAGGTGCTGCTGTTGTTGTTGCAACAGTAGTAGGGGCTGCAGTTGTAGGTGAAGCAGTAGTTGTAGGTGCTGCTGTTGTTGTTGCAACAGTAGTAGGTGCTGCAGTTGTAGGTGAAGCAGTAGTTGTAGGTGCTGCTGTTGTTGTTGCAACAGTAGTAGGTGCTGTTGTCGTAGGTGCAGCAGTAGTTGTAGGTGCTGCTGTTGTTGTTGCAACAGTAGTAGGGGCTGCAATTGTAGGTGAAGCAGTAGTTGTAGGTGCCACTGTTGTTGTTGCAACAGTAGTAGGTGCTGTTGTCGTAGGTGCAGCAGTAGTTGTAGGTGCTGCTGTTGTTGTTGCAACAGTAGTAGGGGCTGCAGTTGTTGTTGCAACATTAGTAGGTGCTGCTGTTGTTGTTACAACAGTAGTAGGTGCTGCTGTCGTAGGTGAAGCAGTAGTTGTAGGTGCTGCAGTTGTTGTTACAACAGTAGTAGGTGCTGCTGTCGTAGGTGCAGCAGTAGTTGTAGGTGCTGCTGTTGTTGTTGCAACAGTAGTAGGTGCTGCTGTTGTTGTTGTTGCAACAGTAGTAGGTGCTGCTGTCGTAGGTTCAGCAGTAGTTGTAGGTGGCACTGTTGTTGTTGCAACAGTAGTAGGGACTGCAGTTGTAGGTGAAGCAGTAGTTGTAGGTGCTGCTGTTGTTGTTGCAACAGTAGTAGGTGCTGCTGTCGTAGGTGCAGCAGTAGTTGTAGGTGCTGCTGTGGTTGTTACAACAGTAGTAGGTGCTGCTGTCGTAGGTGAAGCAGTAGTTGTAGGTGCTGCTGTTGTTGTTGCAACAGTAGTAGGTGCTGCTGTCGTAGGTGCAGCAGTAGTTGTAGGTGGCACTGTTGTTGTTGCAACAGTAGTAGGTGCTGTTGTCGTAGGTGCAGCAGTAGTTGTAGGTGCTGCTGTTGTTGTTGCAACAGTAGTAGGGGCTGCAGTTGTAGGTGAAGCAGTAGTTGTAGGTGGCACTGTTGTTGTTGCAACAGTAGTAGGTGCTGTTGTCGTAGGTGCAGCAGTAGTTGTAGGTGCTGCTGTTGTTGTTGCAACAGTAGTAGGTGCTGCTGTCGTAGGTGAAGCAGTAGGTGTAGGTGCTGCTGTTGTTGTTGCAACATTAGTAGGTGCTGTTGTCGTAGGTGCAGCAGTAGTTGTAGGTGCTGCTGTTGTTGTTACAACAGTAGTAGGTGCTGCTGTCGTAGGTGAAGCAGTAGTTGTAGGTGCTGCTGTTGTTGTTGCAACAGTAGTAGGTGCTGCTGTCGTAGGTGCAGCAGTAGTTGTAGGTGGCACTGTTGTTGTTGCAACAGTAGTAGGTGCTGTTGTCGTAGGTGCAGCAGTAGTTGTAGGTGCTGCTGTTGTTGTTGCAACAGTAGTAGGGGCTGCAGTTTTAGGTGAAGCAGTAGTTGTAGGTGGCACTGTTGTTGTTGCAACAGTAGTAGGTGCTGTTGTCGTAGGTGCAGCAGTAGTTGTAGGTGCTGCTGTTGTTGTTGCAACAGTAGTAGTTGCTGCTGTCGTAGGTGAAGCAGTAGGTGTAGGTGCTGCTGTTGTTGTTGCAACATTAGTAGGTGCTGTTGTCGTAGGTGCAGCAGTAGTTGTAGGTGCTGCTGTTGTTGTTGCAACAGTAGTAGGGGCTGCAGTTGTAGGTGAAGCAGTAGTTGTAGGTGCTGCTGTTGTTGTTGCAACAGTAGTAGGTGCTGCAGTTGTAGGTGAAGCAGTAGTTGTAGGTGCTGCTGTTGTTGTTGCAACAGTAGTAGGTGCTGTTGTCGTAGGTGCAGCAGTAGTTGTAGGTGCTGCTGTTGTTGTTGCAACAGTAGTAGGGGCTGCAATTGTAGGTGAAGCAGTAGTTGTAGGTGCCACTGTTGTTGTTGCAACAGTAGTAGGTGCTGTTGTCGTAGGTGCAGCAGTAGTTGTAGGTGCTGCTGTTGTTGTTGCAACAGTAGTAGGGGCTGCAGTTGTTGTTGCAACATTAGTAGGTGCTGCTGTTGTTGTTACAACAGTAGTAGGTGCTGCTGTCGTAGGTGAAGCAGTAGTTGTAGGTGCTGCAGTTGTTGTTACAACAGTAGTAGGTGCTGCTGTCGTAGGTGCAGCAGTAGTTGTAGGTGCTGCTGTTGTTGTTGCAACAGTAGTAGGTGCTGCTGTTGTTGTTGTTGCAACAGTAGTAGGTGCTGCTGTCGTAGGTTCAGCAGTAGTTGTAGGTGGCACTGTTGTTGTTGCAACAGTAGTAGGGACTGCAGTTGTAGGTGAAGCAGTAGTTGTAGGTGCTGCTGTTGTTGTTGCAACAGTAGTAGGTGCTGCTGTCGTAGGTGCAGCAGTAGTTGTAGGTGCTGCTGTGGTTGTTACAACAGTAGTAGGTGCTGCTGTCGTAGGTGAAGCAGTAGTTGTAGGTGCTGCTGTTGTTGTTGCAACAGTAGTAGGTGCTGCTGTCGTAGGTGCAGCAATAGTTGTAGGTGGCACTGTTGTTGTTGCAACAGTAGTAGGTGCTGTTGTCGTAGGTGCAGCAGTAGTTGTAGGTGCTGCTGTTGTTGTTGCAACAGTAGTAGGGGCTGCAGTTGTAGGTGAAGCAGTAGTTGTAGGTGGCACTGTTGTTGTTGCAACAGTAGTAGGTGCTGTTGTCGTAGGTGCAGCAGTAGTTGTAGGTGCTGCTGTTGTTGTTGCAACAGTAGTAGGTGCTGCTGTCGTAGGTGAAGCAGTAGGTGTAGGTGCTGCTGTTGTTGTTGCAACATTAGTAGGTGCTGTTGTCGTAGGTGCAGCAGTAGTTGTAGGTGCTGCTGTTGTTGTTGCAACAGTAGTAGGGGCTGCAGTTGTAGGTGAAGCAGTAGTTGTAGGTGCTGCTGTTGTTGTTGCAACAGTAGTAGGTGCTGCAGTTGTAGGTGAAGCAGTAGTTGTAGGTGCTGCTGTTGTTCTTGCAACAGTAGTAGGTGCTGTTGTCGTAGGTGCAGCAGTAGTTGTAGGTGCTGCTGTTGTTGTTGCAACAGTAGTAGGTGCTGTTGTCGTAGGTGCAGCAGAAGTTGTAGGTGCTGCTGTTGTTGGTGCAACAGTAGTAGGTGCTGTTGTCGTAGGTGCAGCAGAAGTTGTAGGTGCTGCTGTTGTTGGTGCAACAGTAGTAGGTGCTGTTGTCGTAGGTGCAGCAGTAGTTGTAGGTGCTGCTGTTGTTGTTGCAACAGTAGTAGATGCTGCTGTCGTTGGTGAAACAGTAGTTGTAGGTGCTGCTGTTGTTGTTACAACAGTAGTAGGTGCTGCTGTTGTTGTTGCAACAGTAGTAGGTGCTGTTGTCGTAGGTGAAGCAGTAGTTGTAGGTGCTGCTGTTGTTGTTGCAACAATAGTAGGTGCTGCTGTCGTAGGTGCAGCAGTAGTTGTAGGTGCTGCAGTTGTTGTTACAACAGTAGTAGGTGCTGCTGTCGTAGGTGCAGCAGTAGTTGTAGGTGCTGCTGTTGTTGTTGCAACAGTAGTAGGTGCTGCTGTCGTAGGTGCAGCAGTAGTTGTAGTTGGCACTGTTGTCAGAGCAGCAGTAGTAGTAGGGGCTGCAGTTGTTGTTGCAACAGTAGTAGGTGCTGCTGTCGTAGGTGCAGCAGTAGTTGTAGGTGCTGCTGTTGTAGGTGCAACAGTAGTAGGTGCTGCTGTTGTCGGAGCAGCTGTCGTTGTAGGTGCTGCTGTTGTTGTTGCAACAGTAGTAGGGGCTGCAGTTGTTGTTGTTGTTGCAATAATCGTAGGTGCTGCAGTCGTGGGTGCAGCAGTTGTAGTTGTTGAAGATGCAAAAACTGTAAAAAAAACTTGACAAATATCTTTTGGGTCAATATTCTATGGCTCATGGAGTTGGGACACATTATCTGAGAGTTAGGAACCTAATCATTACTTTAATGTAAATCTCAGAACTGAGTGCCACATTTTTTTAAATGTTCCATCGGTTAAACTTATTTTGAAACGCTCTACACTTCATGCTTCTTAGTAAAAACCATTTAATGTATACTGATTAGGGACCTCAATTTTCAGACATTTTCAACTAAATCATTTTTTGAATAGGCAATCTTTCAAAATGTATATTGTATGCAAAAAAGCGAATTACTCCCCAAAACTGCATGAGATAAGCACTAGGTTGACATGCCTGTTAAGATAATACTCATAGTGTCTCTTAGAATCCATTTTTATTTCGATATTTGGAGCTGAGAGATCAAGGGACCCCTGTGAATATGACAAAAGCCATTTTCTTCGTTGCCAAAGTTTACCCTTTTTATTCAACGTTATTTAATCACAGCCCTAATAATCTACCAAGAGCCCGCTATAGCCTCTTAAAGACAGTAACATTTCCCATGGTGAAACAAGGTGAAGGTGAAAGGTTCAAGGTGAGTAAGAAATGATTTTGACATATCTTATCAGTTGCTAGAACTCCACCTTAACTTTATGTTGTCACGTTTCTTACACCTTTTCCACTCTTTTTATATAAAAAAACATTAATAGCAATCGGTTCATCATCACAAAGCTTACCTATTAAAATCAGGGAAATTGATACGATCCGTCCAACATCCATCCTCTTTTCCTTTGAATCTATAAAATCAAGCAAACAGATATTTTCTCACAAAAGTGGCAGGTAAAAGCCTTTTTTACACAATTTTTTTAAACTAATAATAATTTAGTAGTACAAAGTCTGCAAATGATAGTCTTCAGTGTTGCAGTAATTGCATTTTTTAAAGCCATAGGTACCTAACACATCCAAAACAGTTTGATACCAACAAATGTATAACAATATGTTCCCACCTCATTATAATTCATGTTCTGAATCCCATATATTGAAACAACTTTGATAAAATGCAATTTTTTCTTCTGTGAAGGTCATCTGTGTTTCAGTATACTGTACAATAATTGTATTAATGTGGTTTACTGACAAAATACATGACACAAACATTGATCACTTTAAATAAAGAAATAATGTATACCTATGTTAAAAAAAAAACATGTTTATAAGAGAAAATAATAATGTGTTTTATCTGAAACAGTGCATTTTTCTCCACGCCGCAAAAATGAAATGTTATATTGTACTTAGTGAAATGAAAAACAGATATTAAATATGTGAATGACTGCCACACACACACAGACACACAAACACACACAGACGCTCACACACAAACACTATTTCAGATGAAACCCTGCATATTTACCAAAAAATGTACTTACCCATCATTAAGAGATAAACGACGAAAAGTTATAAAATCCCTTTTTCTATCTGAATTCGATGTACCAAACTATTTCAGTGTCTTTTTTATATAGTACCGTATTGCAAACCTCTCCTCTTAAATGACAGTCCTCATCTATACCAAGGCCTTTATATTGGAATGAAAGAAAGGCTTATGACGTGGCTCAAAGGTCATACATTTTTTAAATATGTTGCTACACCTCAGCAACAAACACAAACAAATATCTGGATGGAGAATTTCAGACGTCAACCTGTCAGTTTGCTGCATCATATTCAAAGTATTTCCTCTTCTTTTGTCTGAGGAACAGGTTACTTTGGCAATCCATCGTGTGAATGTTGAAGGAGGTTTCACTAGTGTTACAGAAGGTTAGTGGAAAACTGCACATCTTAAAAACTCTCAAGATAGACGTCAAATGTTTTTGTATCGGATTGTGAGCTTTTCGTAGACTTCAGATTCCTTAGTCCTTCTATTTCTGTCATCACCATCAGATCTAAAGCAAACACTGTTATGATTTTTAGTCCCAGTAGCAACAAAGCTTGTAGACACACAATGGGCGATACTTGTAAATTCAACCAAAAGCTTAAATAAACAGGAACTTATTCATAATTCTAATTTGTTAATCCATCCATTTTATCCGGCTTATCCAGGTCAGGTTCATTTAAATAAGTATGTCGATAAAGACTATATATTTATATTGATAGAAATAATCTGAAAAAGATACACTAAAAAAACATTTGGTCTTTTTCTCCTGGTTTTTATATGTTTGCAATGTATTTGTCTTACTAAGAACAATATACTGCAAGTATAAACTTGAATAATTATGTATTTTACATTGAGATTGAGGTTGGAGAAAAATACTGGTTGATTTTCACAGTTTATTAAATGCAATGATTTCATGCGGCATCACTTTTTTTGTTTTTTTCCCAAAATATTTTTATTCACATGTAAGACAAAAGTCTAACAGTGCATTACAGCAATTAAGGCATTTTCATTTTTTTCCCGCCCAAAAGAACCCTTACTCACTTTCCCTTAACCCCGCCCCATCCCAACCCATCCCATCCCATCCCATCCCAACCACCCCTCTCCCGGAGCACTGAGGCAACAGTACATCAATACAATACAAAATGATAGATACCATAATATACATGCACATACCTGCATACATACATACATACATACATGTACACATAGTAACACATATTCAGGGATGTCACACGAGCTGCATGTGTGGTGGACAGGGGAGTAATTATATCAGAATTATAGATGGATAAATAAAGGGAGAATCCCTACAGCGACACCATGTCAGGGGGAAGACGGTCTACATAGCTGATCAGTGGCCTCCAATGAGCGTAAAACTTATCCGAGGAACCCCGGAGAGTAAACTTAATTTGTTCCAACTTTAGAAGAGACATAGTATCATTCAGCCACATTTTAAAAGAGGGAGGTAAAGGAGATTTCCACAAAAGAAGGATTTTCCTACGAGCAATCAAGGCGGTAAAGGCAATGACATTGGTTTGAGTGTTTGTAATGTTGATTTCATCCGGGGTCCTACCGAAAATAGCTACATGAGGAGTTGGAGAGATTTTTAGACCTACAATTTCAGAAATACACTCGAAGAAAGATAGCCAGAAGCTAGATAATTTAGGGCGTGACCAGAACATGTGAGTCAGGTCGCAGGGGGCCTGGGAGCATCTATCACACCGGTCATCTAATCTATCTGGATACATCTTGGAGAGCTTAGCCTTGCTATAATGTAGTCTATGGAGAACTTTAAACTGTATTAGGCTGAGTCTAGCGCAACTGGAGGATGAGTTAACGGCTCTCAGGGCCTCCTTCCAAAAGTCATCAGAGAAGGTGAACTGTAGTTCCTTTTCCCAATTAGTTCTAATCTTGTTAATGGCAGATTCATCAACCGCAGAAAAAAGTTCATAAAAATAAGAGACATGGCGCCTAGACAAAGTTCTTGCTCTAAGTACAAGATCCACTCCACTGGGAGGCAGGGATTGGGGGAATTGTGGAGAGTGGGTCTTAGCAAAATCCCTTAGTTGAAAGTATCTAAAGAAATCAGATCCTCTTAGATTAAAGGCAACCCGTAGTTGGTCAAAACTGGCAAACAGGCTATCAATGTAACTCCCCTATGCAGCGGAGGCCTTCCCTCTCCAAGTGAGAAAATCGGGGGTCAATTGTGGCTGGTAAAAATAGATGGTTGTTACAGTAAGGAGTCGCTTGAGGAAGAGTAAGCCAACCAAAGTGACGTCTAACTTGTGCCCAGATCTTTAAAGTGCCAATTACAACGGGGTTAGATGTGAATTGTGAGGGGGAAAGGGGCAGAGTGCTACACGCGAGGGCTTGAAGTGACGTGGATCGACATGAGTTGGCCTACACAAGACACCAGTCACTCTGGGGTGAAGTGAACCAGAGCATGATCTTGTGTGTGTTTGTGGCCCAGTAGTAACCCATAAGGTTAGGTAAACCAAGCCCACCCAGGAACCTGTCCCTCTGCAGTAATGGTCTACTAGCTCTTGCATGTTTACCAGCCCAAATAAATGAGGAAATAATATTATCAATAGCAGTGAAAAAAGATTTAGGCAAAAAAAAATAGGTAGGCATTGGAAGATGTATAGATATCTGGGCAGTACATTCATTTTTATCGTCTGAACTCTTCCTGCTAAAGAGAGTGCCAGATGGCCCCCACCTCTGTAGGTCAGATTTGACTGTTGCCGTCAGGACAGTAAGATTTTGTTCCCGTTAGCGCACTAAAAGACTGCGTGATTGCAATGCCCAGATACTTAAACCCTGAGTTGTATATTCTAAAAGGCAACGACAACGGAGGTAATTCTGCAGCCAATTGGTTGATAGGGAAATATTCACTCTTTTGGATGTTTAATTTGTATCCTGAAAATGAACCAAAAAGTGGTCAAAAGTGAGAGTATGTGTGGATTACTAGCTATTGGATCGCGCACATACAGAAGAAGGTCGTCAGCATATAATGAGATCCTGTGTTCGATATCCCTTCTCTGAATCCCCTTAATTTCCTCTCTCTGCTTTTTAGAGCAATCGACAATGGCTCGATAGCAATTGCAAATAGTAGTGGGGGAGAAGCGGACACCCCTGACGCGTCCCACGGAAAAAGAGGGAAGAATTTGGAGCGCTGGGGTGTTCGTACATACGGAGGAGTGAGGGAGAAGAGTACAGAAGTCTAACCCTGGAGATGAGGCCTGGACCAAAGCCCACGAAGGACAGAAAACAGAACAGAAAACAGATAGGCCCACTCAACCCTGTCGAAGACCTTCTCAGCATCAAGAGATATGACAACCTCCGGTTCAGCAGGAGAAGGCGGGCTGTGGATGACGCTGAGAAAGTCTTCGGACATTTGTGAAGGAGTGCCTCCCCCCTTATGAATCCCGTCTGATCTTCCGAAAATGATGGAGGGTATAATAGATTCCAACCGGCGAGCAAAAATCTTCGCAAGTATTTTCACATCTACAGAAAGGAGCGAGATTGGGCGATATGATGCACAGCTCAACGGGTCCTTGCCCTTCTTAAAGATCAGAGAGATAGAGGCTTGCATAAGGGGTGGGCGGCAGTGAGCCTTGGTCGTAGGACGAATTAAACATATCTAATAATAATGGGGGACAGTTGATTTTGAGAATTTTTTGTAGAATTCTACCGGGTATCCGTCAGGTTCCCGGTGATTTGCCACTGTTCATGGACTGTATTGCCTCTTTAATCTCAGCGAGCTGTAATTTGGCATCTAGTGTCTGTTGGTCATTAGTCGAAATCTTGGGCATATCTAATTTATCCAAAAATGTATGTAGCTGACCTTCGTTATCAGGGGATTCAGACGTGTAAGAGACGAGAGTAGTTTTTTAAAGATTTTATTAATCTCTCCCGGGTCAGAAGTGAGAGAGCCCCAACCCGTCCCGAATCTGGGTGATTTGGTTCGAGGCAACCCTAGCCTTTAGTTGGTGGGGCCAGGAGACGGCCAGCTTTATCACCATGTTCATATATAGACCCTCGTGAATGTAGGAGTAGTCGTTCAGCCTCTCTTGTTAGGAGAAGGTCAAGTTCTGTTTGGAGCCCCATCCGTTCTTTAAATAGATCAGGTGATTGAGTGGGAAAATAGTTGGTTGTCTAGATTAATGATAGATTCTTCCAGTTCTCTTTGGCGTGCTCTACGAAGTTTATTAACATGAGACGTATGCGAGATGATCTTACCCCCTAAGAAAAGCTTTAAGGGTTTCCCAGTGTAGGGACGCAGAGGTCTCTTCATTTTGGTTGGTCTCACAGAAGAATGCAATTGATTCCGAATTACATTCACAAAAGGCTGCATCAGAAAGTAAAAGAGGGTCAATACGCCAGAATCTAAATTCCTTAGGCTTGTGATCAAAGTGAAGGTCCAGCATCACAGTTGAATGATCTGATACAGTTATCGGTGAGTAATGAACAGAGACAATCGACGAAATAAATGTTTTATCAACAATAAAATAATCTATGCGAGAGTAATGAACGATGTGCATGGGGAAAAGAAAGAGTATTGCCTAGCCGAGGGGGTGTAAACGTAGCCATAGTGATCCATAAAAGCAGAGATAGTTTGTGCCGTTTTTAGAGGGCGCCACAGTTCTGGAACTAGATCTGTCTAGTGCTGGGTCTATAACACAATTCATATCTCCTCCCAGTATCAATAGGTTGAAATTCAAATCGGGGATGGTGGAGGATAGCGACTTCACAAAATGATGATCATCCCAATTGGGAGCATACACAGAAACTAAGATGACCGGCTTTTGATAGAGTGTACCAGAAATGATGACATAACGTCCATTTGGATCTAAAATTGTATTAGTAGGGGTGAAATTTACTTTTTTTCCGAACTAAAATGGCTGTGCCCCTTGTCTTTAGGTTAAATTGTGAATGAAACATTTGTCCAATCCACGGCCTATTCAGCTTCCGCTGATCAGATTTACATAGATGTGTCTCTTTTATAAACATTATATCCGCCTTCAGGTTTTTAAGATGTGTCATAATCTTTGTGCGTTTCACCGAAGCATTCAACCCACCAGTGTTCAAAGAGAGTATCCTGACCGCCTGTCCACCACCAGTCCCTGTACCATTTACATTAGCCATGACACCACGTACAGCATCGAAGGTGTAAGAACAGCCCAAGAACATCCACAACAAAAAAATGGAGAGAACAGTGTACATAAAGATGATAAAACAGAATGTAAATGAAACAGCTGCCTCAAACAAATGGAAACCTATAGCCCCATCAAAATAAATGCCCCACCCTCTCCCCTCCCCATCCTCTACTCCCTCCCACCTCTCCTCCCATTGCCCTAGCCCCCTCCCTCCCCCACCCCTGAGCTCCATCTGCCAATGAAATTGGCAATAACTTCCCTACCTGAATCATCTCTCCTTCTTCAAGGTGTCTCAGTACCCACATCATGCAGATACAACCTCCTTAGTAAGTGTAACAATTGTGAACAGCAAATGTTAACAAGAACATTGCAAAAGTGCAAGAACATCCCGGGTATAGAGTGTAAATACAAAAATGAAAACAATAAAATAAAATAAAATAGATGTAAACATGTCACATCTTGTGCTGTCATGGCCGAGCAACGTTAGTTATAAAAGAAATTACATCCCAACAGAACGACGGCTGTAAAGTGCCCAGAAACAATTGTGAACAGCACGAGTTAACAAGGACATTCGAAAAAACTGCAAAAAAAACACCCCGGGTATATTATGTAAATACAAAAATGTAATCATACAAAAAAAAATGTTGCATTGTGCGCTGTCATGGCTAGGTAACGTTAGATTATACAATCAATTGTGTCCCAAACATAACGGTTGTAACGTACCCAGTCCACCATCAATGCAGCGCTAGCGTGGTTTAGCCTAGCCTAGCTCAGCCACCACTAGCCTAGCACAACATCAGTGGTTAGTTAGCCGGCTCGCGTTCATAGCCAGCTGCAAAGGCTACAGCCTCCAGGGGCGAGGGGAAACCTTTTCTTAGCCCCGCTTCCAAGTGTGATCTGCAGGCGAGCAGGGAACAGAAGAG